>NW_027512968.1:1200000-1800000 GCF_048772815.1 Callospermophilus lateralis | reverse complement strand
AAGTATTGTGTCTTGGTCTCTACTGGGGAAACATGGTTCAATGTGAGTTCTCTGGTTTGTTGTAGGGCAGTGAACGTTCACTTGTTGGCAATGATATAGAAATGTGGAGTAAGGGTTTAAAAGTTTTTACAGTAGGTAGGCAGAGTCAGAGTATGGAATCTAAGAATAAGAAATTGGGGAATTTCCTCTTTGTTTCTTCATTTCAACCTCCTAATAATTCATGTATATTTTCCAAAAGTCTCCCAGAAAACAAGGACTAGGTCAATCCACATATCAGTGAACCATAGCAGAATGCGATTCTGAATTTCATATAAACAGTCATAAAATCAAAAAGACAGGTGCTGTTGTTTTGGCTCAGCACTAGAGTGCTGGCTTCACACTTTCAAAGGTCCTGAGTTGGATCCCCAACACCATACGTGAAAGGAATGAATGAACCAATGCATGAGTGTATGATGAATGAATTAAAGGTATAAAAAGGAGGAGGAAGAGGAGGAGGAGGAGGAGAAATAGAAGAAGATGATGAGAAATTTGACAGAAGGGAAAAAGGGGAGGAGAGTGAGTTTAAAGTGTGGTTTCCAATTCCCAAACGTTAAATTACATCAGACGGGATAGAGAGAGAAGATGGGAGGGCAGGAGACGGGGGATAGTAGAGGCTAGAAAAGGTAGCAGAATACAACAGTTACTAACATGGCATTTTGTAAAAACGTGAATGTGTAAACAATGTGATTGTGCAATCTGTATATGGGGTCAAAATGGGAGTTCATAACTCACTTGAATCTAATGTAGGAAATATGGTATCTCAAGAGCTATGTAAGGTTTTAAGCAACCAATATAAAAAAGAGGTCTTCATTTTTCTTTGTAGTTGAGATCTCCTGTTTCCTTGACATGTTTAGTTGTGTTCTCTCCTTTAGTCCTCCCATGCTCTAGTTATTCTGATATGGAAAAACTAGCTGAAATGCCCAACCAGTCTCTAAATCAGTGACACTTTTTCATTAAGCCTAAAGTCACTTTACAATTGCTACAGTCATACTAAATACACTTCTTTGTTTGGAGTTTAAAAGATATTTCCATCAGCTAGATTACAAGGACCTAGAACTCCCATTCTAGTTTATGTAAGAGTGGCTTCATCAGATTAAATGCCGTTCTCTGGAATAACATAAAATAGGATTAATTTACTCATAAGATTCTTACGTAAACCATCTTTATTTACAAAATACTATCTTAAGAATTATTGTTTCATTGAGCTTCAATTGGAGCCAAAGTATAGTCAATTACTGAACTAAAAGCAGTTACTTAAAAACTAAAAATGAGAGATAAGTCAAATTACATTTGAAGAGAGAGCAACAGCATGAGGTTTCTTGTTTGGTTCTGGATGTTGAGTAACAGGCTCATTTGCAGGTGGAAGGACCCCTTCAGGCAACTCACTTGTACTTTCAGAATGGGGGTGAAGAGGGCTGAATTCCAGCTCTTGGGGGAAGATTTTGTGAGGAAAACCCCCTCCCTGCATAGACACTTCGCATTGGAAATGGAGTGGGTGGCGGGTCAGGTGGAAAATAATCTCCAGGTTCCCAGACAAGTTTCCTGGGAGAGGTGGAGGAAAAAAAAGGTCCTCTTCTCATGAACTGACTCCTTGGGTCAACTGGAAACAAGGCACCTCTGACTGGAGGGAAAGGTGCCAACACAGAGCCAGAGCCAGTTGCTTGGTTTTCAGCATGGAGAGGTGAATCAGGCACATCAGAGTCCAAAGGAGGCATATTAGGAATTCTGTGTTCTGCTGGTCCCGATGCTCTACCACAATTTGAGTAAAACCTATCTTGCCTTTGTAGAGGAAGACGTGCATCAGAAGAATATGGTTGGCCTGGCGGAGGGATCATCAGCCTGCTGGCCTGTTCCCCTGGAGGAGAGAGGGGCCCAGTCTGAGAAGGTGCTCTCTGAAAATCATTGAACTTATGACAGCTGGATTCTCTTCCTTTACTGCTAGTCGCATGGTCCAGAGGATTCTCCAGGGCCCCTTGACCCTCTTCCTCCTCCCACTGGAGTGAAAGGTGAGAGTGTGAGTGGACCACTCTTTTCAAAATGAGGAGGTCTCCTTTCAGATGAAGGGTGACCTATTGGTGAGGGCCCATTTGGAGAAGGCTTTCTGCCCATTGCTGTGTTGGAAACATCCAGTGCATCATAGGGATCTTTTTCTACAAGTTCAAATCTAAGCTCCTTCTCAGTTAATTTCTGTCTGTTGCGTGCATTTTGTTTCCTGAAATAACTGAGGTTTCTTTCAGCAATCAGAGCTGCCAACTCACTAGCATCTGCTTCTTTCTCAGAGGAAATAATCTTCCCCAGACAGGAACGAATGGTACTCTGCAATTGTTCTTCAATATATTGGGCTCTCTTTCTGTAGGTCTCCAGCTCTTTTATTGTATGGCTCATCTTTTCTTCGTCTTTGGAAAGTTTCTCCGTTTGCTCCACACGGCAGTTTTCCTCCACTCTTAATTTCCTGTGCAGTATCATCATATTTTCTTCATAGCGTTCCATCATGACTTTAAAGTTCTTCTGTAGGGTCTCATTCTCACTTTGCAGCTGTGCATTTTCGGACTGCAAGGATGCCTGTTCAGTCTGCAGACTTTTAAGGTGTTCTGTAAGGTCTTCCGTGGTTTTCTACACTTCAGATGAGAAAGTACATTTTTGATTTCTTCCTCCTTCCAAGATTTCTAAGGAGGCCTTTAGCTTATCACCATAAACCAGGTTCCTCAAAGCTCCTTTGGACTCATCCTCCAAGTGAGCACCAATTACGGGTTCACTCGTCTTTCCCAGTTCCAGGTGACCACCATCCCTTTGGGCTCCCAGGGTTGGAGAAGATCTATCCTTCATCTTCAGCAAGCATTCACTCAGAGACTCCATGTGATTTTCTGTGTCCCTTAGAACTTGTTCTCCAGCTACTTTAGAGTCCTCTAATATGATTTTTGCTTTATATTGGACACCTCCTTGTTCCCTCTGTGCTTCAGCTTCTCCTTGTATTGTTGGTCTCTGCGTTGGCGGAAGTAGGGATCCTTCATTCAAAACCTCTTTGATTGCCAGCTTCAGTTCTTCCTCATTCACTTGAAAGAATCTCCAGTTTGTTTTAGCTTCAGCTATTTGTGATCTGAGGGATTCAGATTCACCTTGGAGGGACTGTATCCTTCTTGATAGATGCGCCATCGTTTCATCCTGTTGACCATGTTGAGCCTTCTGTGCTTTGAGCTCTTCTTCTAGAAAGAGCATTTCAACGCCATGGCTGGATTCGGGCCTATGCAGCTTTTCGTCAGTTGCCTCCAGCTGTTGTGCTTCTCTTGAACCCTTCTCAAACATGCAATCCTTTAAAGATGATTCTAAGCCTTCATGTTCTTTTTCAACAAGGCTCACTTTTTCAAGAAGTCCACATTTTGCCTCAATAAGTCCAGCAAGATTTAGAGCCAGCCTTTTTTCTCTTCCCACGTAAAGCCTGCTACGAACCGACTGAAAACCTCCCCAGAAAAGTGAGAGAACAGCAAAAAATCCAAGAGCTGTACACATCACCAACTGCCAAGGAAAGCCATAAGGAAGATGGCCTGGCTTCATGTCTTCGGACAATGCTGCCACAACCCTGGGTGCTTCTTCCAGAACCACCGACTAGGATGGCTGAGAGGCAGCCCTTGGCTCCTCCATCACGCCAAGACAGCTTTGGCTCTTGCCACCACAACCACAGCCTGCCCAGGCAGGCCAACACAGGCTGTGGACACTCAGGTGTTTGGTCAGGAACTCCAACCTGCACCAGGCAACGGAGCAGACCACTGTGATCCCCTTCAGGGGCTGAGCGTATGGTGGGTGGTGGGCGTATGGCGGTGGGAGCCATGATCAAAGGCTCCCAGAAGCCTTGTTGTGCTCAACTGCCCATCAGGGGAGTCTTGTCCGCTTCCCAACCCAGTGCATCCTCATGTGCCACAGGTTTAGGTCCCTCCCACTCCAGCCAGAGAGAATTCCTCTCCATGCCACCCACCCCTTGATTTGGTTTAGGCCAGGCCAAGGCGGGGTTAGTAGGAAGATTCCATCCAATCATAATAACATTCAGTTTGATGTCACTCAAATTCTAAAGCTGAGTAAACTGTACAAACAGCTTTTATGGCCTCTATTGGTCTTTGTGTCCCTTGCCTTTTGTTTGAGTGACTCAGTCCTTTCCCTGCCCTTGTGCTCTCCCTATTTCCTACCTCCTTGCTTCCTTCCTCCCTTCCTGGGTTTTCTCTTTTTCTTCTTCCTTCTTTTCTACCTCCCTGCATCCCTCCAACTTTGCCTTCCCCCCTTCCAACTTTCTCTCTCCCTTCCCTCCCTTTTCTTTTCTTGCAAGTGTTTGGGGTAAAAGTCCATGGCAGGCCAGCCCCAAGCTAGGCAATGTCACTGCCACTGAGCTACAACATCCCCAGACCTGCTGCCACTTCCTATGCAAGTAACTTGAATTATCTCTAAAGAGAAACTCTCACATTAGTCTACTTTCAAAGTAATTTCAGAAGATTTGCTAACATGGGCATAAATCAGGTATGACAAGTCATTTTTGAAAAGCACGGCACAGCTAATGTTCCTCCAAAGAAGGAGTTGAACACTTAATTGGTTTTCAGGTCAGCATTTCTAGACTAGTACAAACTCTCCTAATCCTGATCTCTCCTTAGTCCTATGATTTCTTTAAGTGTCCCCTTTGCTCCTGTTCATGGAGTCATGTGTACAGAAATTGTACCTGGTTCTATTGAACTCTACTTAATTCTTTCTCACCTCTGTGCTCCTTTGGCCAAGTCACTCCTCAACACTTACTGTAACCCTTTCAATTTTTTGTCCATTTTCATTTAAAAAACTCTTTCAAAAATTGAACCATTTCGCATGCAGACACAGTCTTCTTGATGTGCTATTAATCCCCCACTACTGACATTGTAAGTTATTGAAATGTACACTTCCAGACAGTTTTCAGATTTTTGATTCCTGTATATCTATCTGTCTATCTATTTACAAACATAACATGGTATTCTGAAAGAATCGTTCTGCTTTTGGAGCTCTACATTGTGTTTTCCAGAAGCAGGCCTATTACACAGAGATGAATCCATGTTACCTAGATTGAGTTCAAACCGGAATGTGCACTCTGAGTCCCATTATATTGTTCTACCTACTAATGGACAGTTCAGTTATATCCAGTCCTCACCACCTCCCCCATTGAGTAAAACCCTTGTGAAGAGACATGTAGATGCCTTTATGAACATATTAATAATTTTTCATGGCAGTGTTTTCCAAAAACCAGTTAGTAAAATCAATTGATTCCTTTGCAGCCTGAAATTACCTTCATTCCAGTTTACTGGTATAAGAACCGCAGTATATCAGCAACCATTCTCCAATAGTAGTTCAGGCAGAAGTCATTCTAGATAACAAGCAGTGCCGGATCCTCCATGTATTTTACACAGCCCATGACGGGGGACATCCGTCCATTCGTTTAGAACAACTGATGTTTTATGCTGGCAATTTAGGTTTATTTGAAGGAGTGATTAGAAAACAGGTGAGACAGACTGATTAGATTCAGTATGTATGTTGGCTTTGTTTTTCTAGGCCTGAAGTTTTCACATTTCAATTAATTGTAGGTTAAGTATCAGGCAGATTCTTCACTGGGCTTCAAATGTGATAAAGTTGCTTCTTATTTTTAAGAAGGCCGTTGCAATCCTGCATTTATTTTACACCTCAGTGCTTGTTTTACACACAAGCACACACACCCACACACCACCCACATCAACACACACACAAACACATAATTAGAGCACATTTAACACTCAAATAAAACTTTACCTACTAATTCATAACTAGGGTATTTTTTTAATAAGTATTGTGTCTTGGTCTCTACTGGGGAAACATGGTTCAATGTGAGTTCTCTGGTTTGTTGTAGGGCAGTGAACGTTCACTTGTTGGCAATGATATAGAAATGGGGAGTAAGAGTTTAAAAGTTTTTACAGTAGGTAGGCAGAGTCAGAGTATGGAATCTAAGAATAAGAAATTGGGGAATTTCCTCTTTGTTTCTTCATTTCAACCTCCTAATAATTCATGTATATTTTCCAAAAGTCTCCCAGAAAACAAGGACTAGGTCAATCCACATATCTGTGAACCATAGCAGAATGCGATTCTGAATTTCATATAAACAGTCATAAAATCAAAAAGACAGGTGCTGGGGTTTTGGCTCAGCACTAGAGTGCTGGCTTCACACTTTCAAAGGTCCTGAGTTGGATCCCCAACACCATATGGGAAAGGAATGAATGAACCAATGCATGAGTGTATGATGAATGAATTAAAGGTATAAGGAGGAGGAGGAAGAGGAGGAGGAGGAGGAGAAATAGAAGAAGATGATGAGAAATTTGACAGAAGGGAAAAAGGGGAGGAGAGTGAGTTAAAAGTGTGGTTTCCAATTAGCAAACGTTAAATTACAGCAGACGGGATAGAGAGAGAAGATGGGAGGGCAGGAGAGGGGGGATAGTAGAGGCTAGAAAAGGTAGCAGTATACAACAGTTACTAACATGGCACTTTGTAAAAACGTGGATGTGTAAACAATGTGATTGTGCAATCTGTATATGGGGTCAAAATGGGAGTTCATAACTCACTTGAATCTAATGTAGGAAATATGGTATCTCAAGAGCTATGTAAGGTTTTAAGCAACCAATATAAAAAAGAGGTCTTCATTTTTCTTTGTAGTTGAGATCTCCTGTTTCCTTGACATGTTTAGTTGTGTTCTCTCCTTTAGTCCTCCCATGCTGTAGTTATTCTGATATGGAAAAACTAGCTGAAATGCCCAACCAGTCTCTAAATCAGTGACACTTTTTCATTAAGCCTAAAGTCACTTTACAATTGCTACAGTCATACTAAATACACTTCTTTGTTTGGAGTTTAAAAGATATTTCCACCAGCTAGATTACAAGGACCTAGAACTCCCATTCTTGTTTATGTAAGAGTGGCTTCATCAGATTAAATACCGTTCTCTGGAATAACATAAAATAGGATTAATTTACTCATATGATTCTTACGTAAACCATCTTTATTTACAAAATACTATCTTAAGAATTATTGTTTCATTGAGCTTCAATTGGAGCCAAAGTATAGTCAATTACTGAACTAAAAGCAGTTACTTAAAAACTAAAAATGAGAGATAAGTCAAATTACATTTGAAGAGAGAGCAACAGCATGAGGTTTCTTGTTTGGTTCTGGATGTTGAGTAACAGGCTCATTTGCAGGTGGAAGGAACCCTTCAGGCAACTCACTTGTACTTTCAGAATGGGGGTGAAGAGGGCTGAATTCCAGCTCTTGGGGGAAGTATTTGTGAGGAAAACCCCCTCTCTGCATAGACACTTTGCATTGGAAATGGAGTGGGTGGCGGGTCAGGTGGAAAATAATCTCCAGGTTCCCAGACAAGTTTCCTGGGAGAGGTGGAGGAAAAAAAAGGTCCTCTTCTCATGAACTGACTCCTTGGGTCAACTGGAAACAAGGCACCTCTGACTGGAGGGAAAGGTGCCAACACAGAGCCAGAGCCAGTTGCTTGGTTTTCAGCATGGAGAGGTGAATCAGGCACATCAGAGTCCAAAGGAGGCATATTAGGAATTCTGTGTTCTGCTGGTCCCGATGCTCTACCACAATTTGAGTAAAACCTATCTTGCCTTTGTAGAGGAAGACGTGCATCAGAAGAATATGGTTGGCTCGGCAGAGGGATCATCAGCCTGCTGGCCTGTTCCCCTGGAGGAAAGAGGGGCCCAGTCTGAGAAGGTGCTCTCTGAAAATCATTGAACTTATGACAGCTGGATTCTCTTCCTTTACTGCTAGTCGCATGGTCCAGAGGATTCTCCAGGGCCCCTTGACCCTCTTCCTCCTCCCACTGGAGTGAAAGGTGAGAGTGTGAGTGGACCACTCTTTTCAAAATGAGGAGGTCTCCTTTCAGATGAAGGGTGACCTATTGGTGAGGGCCCATTTGGAGAAGGCTTTCTGCCCATTGCTGTGTTGGAAACATCCAGTGCATCATAGGGATCTTTTTCTACAAGTTCAAATCTAAGCTCCTTCTCAGTTAATTTCTGTCTGTTGCGTGCATTTTGTTTCCTGAAATAACTGAGGTTTCTTTCAGCAATCAGAGCTGCCAACTCACTAGCATCTGCTTCTTTCTCAGAGGAAATAATCTTCCCCAGACAGGAACGAATGGTACTCTGCAATTGTTCTTCAATATATTGGGCTCTCTTTCTGTAGGTCTCCAGCTCTTTTATTGTATGGCTCATCTTTTCTTCGTCTTTGGAAAGTTTCTCCGTTTGCTCCACACGGCAGTTTTCCTCCACTCTTAATTTCCTGTGCAGTATCATCATATTTTCTTCATAGCGTTCCATCATGACTTTAAAGTTCTTCTGTAGGGTCTCATTCTCACTTTGCAGCTGTGCATTTTCGGACTGCAAGGATGCCTGTTCAGTCTGCAGACTTTTAAGGTGTTCTGTAAGGTCTTCCGTGGTTTTCTACACTTCAGATGAGAAAGTACATTTTTGATTTCTTCCTCCTTCCAAGATTTCTAAGGAGGCCTTTAGCTTATCACCATAAACCAGGTTCCTCAAAGCTCCTTTGGACTCATCCTCCAAGTGAGCACCAATTACGGGTTCACTCGTCTTTCCCAGTTCCAGGTGACCACCATCCCTTTGGGCTCCCAGGGTTGGAGAAGATCTATCCTTCATCTTCAGCAAGCATTCACTCAGAGACTCCATGTGATTTTCTGTGTCCCTTAGAACTTGTTCTCCAGCTACTTTAGAGTCCTCTAATATGATTTTTGCTTTATATTGGACACCTCCTTGTTCCCTCTGTGCTTCAGCTTCTCCTTGTATTGTTGGTCTCTGCGTTGGCGGAAGTAGGGATCCTTCATTCAAAACCTCTTTGATTGCCAGCTTCAGTTCTTCCTCATTCACTTGAAAGAATCTCCAGTTTGTTTTAGCTTCAGCTATTTGTGATCTGAGGGATTCAGATTCACCTTGGAGGGACTGTATCCTTCTTGATAGATGCGCCATCGTTTCATCCTGTTGACCATGTTGAGCCTTCTGTGCTTTGAGCTCTTCTTCTAGAAAGAGCATTTCAACGCCATGGCTGGATTCGGGCCTATGCAGCTTTTCGTCGGTTGCCTCCAGCTGTTGTGCTTCTCTTGAACCCTTCTCAAACATGCAATCCTTTAAAGATGATTCTAAGCCTTCATGTTCTTTTTCAACAAGGCTCACTTTTTCAAGAAGTCCACATTTTGCCTCAATAAGTCCAGCAAGATTTAGAGCCAGCCTTTTTTCTCTTCCCACGTAAAGCCTGCTACGAACCGACTGAAAACCTCCCCAGAAAAGTGAGAGAACAGCAAAAAATCCAAGAGCTGTACACATCACCAACTGCCAAGGAAAGCCATAAGGAAGATGGCCTGGCTTCATGTCTTCGGACAATGCTGCCACAACCCTGGGTGCTTCTTCCAGAACCACCGACTAGGATGGCTGAGAGGCAGCCCTTGGCTCCTCCATCACGCCAAGACAGCTTTGGCTCTTGCCACCACAACCACAGCCTGCCCAGGCAGGCCAACACAGGCTGTGGACACTCAGGTGTTTGGTCAGGAACTCCAACCTGCACCAGGCAACGGAGCAGACCACTGTGATCCCCTTCAGGGGCTGAGCGTATGGTGGGTGGTGGGCGTATGGCGGTGGGAGCCATGATCAAAGGCTCCCAGAAGCCTTGTTGTGCTCAACTGCCCATCAGGGGAGTCTTGTCCGCTTCCCAACCCAGTGCATCCTCATGTGCCACAGGTTTAGGTCCCTCCCACTCCAGCCAGAGAGAATTCCTCTCCATGCCACCCACCCCTTGATTTGGTTTAGGCCAGGCCAAGGCGGGGTTAGTAGGAAGATTCCATCCAATCATAATAACATTCAGTTTGATGTCACTCAAATTCTAAAGCTGAGTAAACTGTTCAAACAGCTTTTATGGCCTCTATTGGTCTTTGTGTCCCTTGCCTTTTGTTTGAGTGACTCAGTCCTTTCCCTGCCCTTGTGCTCTCCCTATTTCCTACCTCCTTGCTTCCTTCCTCCCTTCCTGGGTTTTCTCTTTTTCTTCTTCCTTCTTTTCTACCTCCCTGCATCCCTCCAACTTTGCCTTCCCCCCTTCCAACTTTCTCTCTCCCTTCCCTCCCTTTTCTTTTCTTGCAAGTGTTTGGGGTAAAAGTCCATGGCAGGCCAGCCCCAAGCTAGGCAATGTCACTGCCACTGAGCTACAACATCCCCAGACCTGCTGCCACTTCCTATGCAAGTAACTTGAATTATCTCTAAAGAGAAACTCTCACATTAGTCTACTTTCAAAGTAATTTCAGAAGATTTGCTAACATGGGCATAAATCAGGTATGACAAGTCATTTTTGAAAAGCACGGCACAGCTAATGTTCCTCCAAAGAAGGAGTTGAACACTTAATTGGTTTTCAGGTCAGCATTTCTAGACTAGTACAAACTCTCCTAATCCTGATCTCTCCTTAGTCCTATGATTTCTTTAAGTGTCCCCTTTGCTCCTGTTCATGGAGTCATGTGTACAGAAATTGTACCTGGTTCTATTGAACTCTACTTAATTCTTTCTCACCTCTGTGCTCCTTTGGCCAAGTCACTCCTCAACACTTACTGTAACCCTTTCAATTTTTTGTCCATTTTCATTTAAAAAACTCTTTCAAAAATTGAACCATTTCGCATGCAGACACAGTCTTCTTGATCTGCTATTAATCCCCCACTACTGACATTGTAAGTTATTGAAATGTACACTTCCAGACAGTTTTCAGATTTTTGATTCCTGTATATCTATCTGTCTATCTATTTACAAACATAACATGGTATTCTGAAAGAATCGTTCTGCTTTTGGAGCTCTACATTGTGTTTTCCAGAAGCAGGCCTATTACACAGAGATGAATCCATGTTACCTAGATTGAGTTCAAACCGGAATGTGCACTCTGAGTCCCATTATATTGTTCTACCTACTAATGGACAGTTCAGTTATATCCAGTCCTCACCACCTCCCCCATTGAGTAAAACCCTTGTGAAGAGACATGTAGATGCCTTTATGAACATATTAATAATTTTTCATGGCAGTGTTTTCCAAAAACCAGTTAGTAAAATCAATTGATTCCTTTGCAGCCTGAAATTACCTTCATTCCAGTTTACTGGTATAAGAACCGCAGTATATCAGCAACAATTCTCCAATAGTAGTTCAGGCAGAAGTCATTCTAGATAACAAGCAGTGCCGGATCCTCCATGTATTTTACACAGCCCATGACGGGGGACATCCGTCCATTCGTTTAGAACAACTGATGTTTTATGCTGGCAATTTAGGTTTATTTGAAGGAGTGATTAGAAAACAGGTGAGACAGACTGATTAGATTCAGTATGTATGTTGGCTTTGTTTTTCTAGGCCTGAAGTTTTCACATTTCAATTAATTGTAGGTTAAGTATCAGGCAGATTCTTCACTGGGCTTCAAATGTGATAAAGTTGCTTCTTATTTTTAAGAAGGCCGTTGCAATCCTGCATTTATTTTACACCTCAGTGCTTGTTTTACACACAAGCACACACACCCACACACCACCCACATCAACACACACACAAACACATAATTAGAGCACATTTAACACTCAAATAAAACTTTACCTACTAATTCATAACTAGGGTATTTTTTTAATAAGTATTGTGTCTTGGTCTCTACTGGGGAAACATGGTTCAATGTGAGTTCTCTGGTTTGTTGTAGGGCAGTGAACGTTCACTTGTTGGCAATGATATAGAAATGGGGGTAAGAGTTTAAAAGTTTTTACAGTAGGTAGGCAGAGTCAGAGTATGGAATCTAAGAATAAGAAATTGGGGAATTTCCTCTTTGTTTCTTCATTTCAACCTCCTAATAATTCATGTATATTTTCCAAAAGTCTCCCAGAAAACAAGGACTAGGTCAATCCACATATCAGTGAACCATAGCAGAATGCGATTCTGAATTTCATATAAACAGTCATAAAATCAAAAAGACAGGTGCTGGGGTTTTGGCTCAGCACTAGAGTGCTGGCTTCACACTTTCAAAGGTCCTGAGTTGGATCCCCAACACCATATGGGAAAGGAATGAATGAACCAATGCATGAGTGTATGATGAATGAATTAAAGGTATAAGGAGGAGGAGGAAGAGGAGGAGGAGGAGGAGAAATAGAAGAAGATGATGAGAAATTTGAGAAAGGGAAAAAGGGGAGGAGAGTGAGTTAAAAGTGTGGTTTCCAATTAGCAAACGTTAAATTACAGCAGACGGGATAGAGAGAGAAGATGGGAGGGCAGGAGAGGGGGGATAGTAGAGGCTAGAAAAGGTAGCAGTATACAACAGTTACTAACATGGCATTTTGTAAAAACGTGGATGTGTAAACAATGTGATTGTGCAATCTGTATATGGGGTCAAAATGGGAGTTCATAACTCACTTGAATCTAATGTAGGAAATATGGTATCTCAAGAGCTATGTAAGGTTTTAAGCAACCAATATAAAAAAGAGGTCTTCATTTTTCTTTGTAGTTGAGATCTCCTGTTTCCTTGACATGTTTAGTTGTGTTCTCTCCTTTAGTCCTCCCATGCTCTAGTTATTCTGATATGGAAAAACTAGCTGAAATGCCCAACCAGTCTCTAAATCAGTGACACTTTTTCATTAAGCCTAAAGTCACTTTACAATTGCTACAGTCATACTAAATACACTTCTTTGTTTGGAGTTTAAAAGATATTTCCATCAGCTAGATTACAAGGACCTAGAACTCCCATTCTTGTTTATGTAAGAGTGGCTTCATCAGATTAAATACCGTTCTCTGGAATAACATAAAATAGGATTAATTTACTCATATGATTCTTACGTAAACCATCTTTATTTACAAAATACTATCTTAAGAATTATTGTTTCATTGAGCTTCAATTGGAGCCAAAGTATAGTCAATTACTGAACTAAAAGCAGTTACTTAAAAACTAAAAATGAGAGATAAGTCAAATTACATTTGAAGAGAGAGCAACAGCATGAGGTTTCTTGTTTGGTTCTGGATGTTGAGTAACAGGTTCATTTGCAGGTGGAAGGAACCCTTCAGGCAACTCACTTTTACTTTCAGAATGGGGGTGAAGAGGGCTGAATTCCAGCTCTTGGGGGAAGATTTTGTGAGGAAAACCCCCTCCCTGCATAGACACTTCGCATTGGAAATGGAGTGGGTGGCGGGTCAGGTGGAAAATAATCTCCAGGTTCCCAGACAAGTTTCCTGGGAGAGGTGGAGGAAAAAAAAGGTCCTCTTCTCATGAACTGACTCCTTGGGTCAACTGGAAACAAGGCACCTCTGACTGGAGGGATAGATGCCAACACAGAGCCAGAGCCAGTTGCTTGGTTTTCAGCATGGAGAGGTGAATCAGGCACATCAGAGTCCAAAGGAGGCATATTAGGAATTCTGTGTTCTGCTGGTCCAGATGCTCTACCACAATTTGAGTAAAAAATATCTTGCCTTTGTAGAGGAAGACGTGCATCAGAAGAATATGGTTGGCCTGGCGGAGGGATCATCAGCCTGCTGGCCTGTTCCCCTGGAGGAGAGAGGGACCCAGTCTGAGAAGGTGCTCTCTGAAAATCAGTGAACTTATGACAGCTGGATTCTCTTCCTTTACTGCTAGTCGCATGGTCCAGAGGATTCTCCAGGGCCCCTTGACCCTCTTCCTCCTCCCACTGGAGTGAAAGGTGAGAGTGTGAGTGGACCACTCTTTTCAAAATGAGGAGGTCTCTTTCAGATGAAGGGTGACCTATTGGTGAGGGCCCATTTGGAGAAGGCTTTCTGCCCATTGCTGAGTTGGAAACATCCAGTGCATCATAGGGATCTTTTTCTACAAGTTCAAATCTAAGCTCCTTCTCAGTTAATTTCTGTCTGTTGCGTGCATTTTGTTTCCTGAAATAACTGAGGTTTCTTTCAGCAATCCGAGCTGCCAACTCACTAGCATCTGCTTCTTCCTCAGAGGAAATAATCTTCCCCAGACAGGAACGAATGGTACTCTGCAATTGTTCTTCAAGATATTGGGCTCTCTTTCTGTAGGTCTCCAGCTCTTTTATTGTATGGCTCATCTTTTCTTCGACTTTGGAAAGTTTCTCCTTTTGCTCCACACGGCAGTTTTCCTCCACTCTTAATTTCCTGTGCAGTTTCATCATATTTTCTTGATAGCGTTCCATCATGACATTAAAGTTCTTCTGTAGGGTCTTATTCTCACTTTGCAGCTGTGCATTTTCGGACTGCAAGGATGCCTGTTCAGTCTGCAGACTTTTAAGGTGTTCTGTAAGGTCTTCCGTGGTTTTCTCCACTTCAGATGAGAAAGTACATTTTTGATTTCTTCCTCCTTCCAAGATTTCTAAGGGGGCCTTTAGCTTATCACCATAAACCAGGTTCCTCAAAGCTCCTTTGGACTCATCCTCCAAGTGAGCACCAATTTCGGGTTCACTCGTCTTTCCCAGGTCCAGGTGACCACCATCCCTTTGGGCTCCCAGGCTTGGAGAAGATCTATCCTTCATCTTCAGCAAGCATTCACTCAGAGACTCCATGTGATTTTCTGTGTCCCTTAGAACTTGTTCTCCAGCTACTTTAGAGTCCTCTAATATGATTTTTGCTTTATATTGGACACCTCCTTGTTCCCTCTGTGCTTCAGCTTCTCCTTGTATTGTTGGTCTCTGCGTTGGCGGAAGTAGGGATCCTTCATTCAAAACCTCTTTGATTGCCAGCTTCAGTTCTTCCTCATTCACTTGAAAGAGTCTCCAGTTTGTTTTAGCTTCAGCTATTTGTGATCTGAGGGATTCAGATTCACCTTGGAGGGACTGTATCCTTCTTGATAGATGCGCCATCGTTTCATCCTGTTGACCATGTTGAGCCTTCTGTGCTTTGAGCTCTTCTTCTAGAAAGAGCATTTCAACGCCATGGCTGGATTCGGGGCTATGCAGCTTTTCGTCGGTTGCCTCCAGCTGTTGTGCTTCTCTTGAACCCTTCTCAAACCTGCAATCCTTTAAAGATGATTCTAAGCCTTCATGTTCTTTTTCAACAAGGCTCACTTTTTCAAGAAGTCCACATTTTGCCTCAATAAGTCCAGCAAGATTTAGAGCCAGCCTTTTTTCTCTTCCCACGTAAAGCCTGCTACGAACCGACTTAAAACCTCTCCAGAAAAGTGAGAGAACAGTAAAAAATCCAAGAGCTGTACACATCACCAACTCCCAAGGAAAGCCATAAGGAAGATGGCCTGGCTTCATGTCTTTGGACAATGCTGCCACAACCCTGGGTGCTTCTTCCAGAACCACCCACTAGGATGGCTGAGAGGCAGCCCTTGGCTCCTCCATCACGCCAAGACAGCTTTGGCTCTTGCCACCACAACCACAGCCTGCCCAGGCAGGCCAACACAGACTGTGGACACTCAGGTGTTTGGTCAGGAACTCCAACCTGCACCAGGCAACGGAGCAGACCACTGTGATCCCCTTCAGGGGCTGAGTGTATGGTGGGTGGTGGGCGTATGGCGGTGGGAGCCATGATCAAAGGCTCCCAGGAGCCTTGTTGTGCTCAACTGCCCATCAGGGGAGTCTTGTCCGCTTCCCTACCCAGTGCATCCTCATGTGCCACAGGTTTCGGTCCATCTCACTCCAGCCAGAGAGAATTCCTCTCCATGCCACCCACCCCTTGATTTGGTTTAGGCCAGGCCAAGCCGGGGTTAGTAGGAAGATTCCATCCAGTCATAATAACATTCAGTTTGATGTCACTCAAATTCTAAAGCTGACTAAACTGTTCAAACAGCTTTTATGGCCTCTAATGGTCTTTGTGTCCCTTGCCTTTGTTTGAGTGACTCAGTCCATTCCATGCCCTTGTGCTCTCCCTATTTCCTACCTTCCTTGCTTCCTTCCTCCCTTCCTGGGTTTTCTCCTTTCCTTCTTCCTTCTTTTCTACCTCCCTGCATCCCTCCAACTTTGCCTTCCTCCTTTCCAACTTTCTTTCTCCCTTCCCTCCCTTTTCTTTTCTTGCAAGTGTTTGGTGTGAAAGTCCATGGCAGGCCAGCCCCAAGCTAGGCAAGGTCACTGCCACTGAGCTACAACATCCCCAGAACTGCTGCCACTTCCTATGCAAGTATCTTGAATTATCTCTAAAGAGAAACTCTCACATTAGTCTACTTTCAAAGTAATTTCAGAAGAGTTGCTAACATGGGCATAAATCAGGTATGACAAGTCATTTTTGAAAAGCACGGCACAGCTAATGTTCCTCCAAAGAAGGAGTGGAAAACTTAATTGGTTTTCAGGTCAGCATTTCTAGACTAGTACAAACCCTCCTAATCCTGATCTCTCCTTAGTCCTATGATTTCTTTAAGTGTCCCCTTTGCTCCTGTTCATGGAGTCATGTGTACAGAAATTGTACCTGGTTCTATTGAACTCTACTTAATTCTTTCTCACCTCTGTGCTCCTTTGGCCAAGTCACTCCTCAACACTTACTGTAACCCTTTCAATTTTTTGTCCATTTTCATTTAAAAAACTCTTTCAAAAATTGAACCATTTCGCATGCAGACACAGTCTTCTTGATCTGCTATTAATCCCCCACTACTGACATTGTAAGTTATTGAAATGTACACTTCCGGACCGTTTTCAGATTTTTGATTCCTGTATATCTATCTGTCTATCTATTTACAAACATAACATGGTATTCTGAAAGAATCGTTCTGCTTTTGGAGCTCTACATTGTGTTTTCCAGAAGCAGGCCTATTACACAGAGATGAATCCATGTTACCTAGATTGAGTTCAAACCGGAATGTGCACTCTGATTCCCATTATATTGTTCTACCTACTAATGGACAGTTCAGTTATATCCAGACCACACCACCTCCCCCATTGAGTAAAACCCTTGTGAAGAGACATGTAGATGCCTTTATGAACATATTGATAATTTTTCATGGCAGTGTTTTCCAAAAACCAGTTAGTAAAATCAATTGATTCCTTTGCAGCCTGAAATTACCTTCATTCCAGTTTACTGGTATAAGAACCGCAGTATATCAGCAACCATTCTCCAATAGTAGTTCAGGCAGAAGTCATTCTAGATAACAAGCAGTGCCGGATCCTCCATGTATTTTACACAGCCCATGACGGGGGACATCCGTCCATTCGTTTAGAACAACTGATGTTTTATGCTGGCAATTTAGGTTTATTTAAAGGAGTGATTAGAAAACAGGTGAGACAGACTGATTAGATTCAGTATGTATGTTGGCTTTGTTTTTCTAGGCCTGAAGTTTTCACATTTCAATTAATTGTAGGTTAAGTATCAGGCAGATTCTTCACTGGGCTTCAAATGTGATAAAGTTGCTTCTTATTTTTAAGAAGGCCGTTGCAATCCTGCATTTATTTTACACCTCAGTGCTTGTTTTACACACAAGCACACACACCCACACACCACACACATCAACACACACACAAACACATAATTAGAGCACATTTAACACTCAAATAAAGCTTTACCTACTGATTCATAACTAGGGTATTTTTTTTAATAAGTATTGTGTCTTGGTCTCTACTGGGGAAACATGGTTCAATGTGAGTTCTCTGGTTTGTTGTAGGGCAGTGAACGTTCACTTGTTGGCAATGATATAGAAATGGGGAGAAAGAGTTTAAAAGTTTTTACAGTAGGTAGGCAGAGTCAGAGTATGGAATCTAAGAATAAGAAATTGGGGAATTTCCTCTTTGTTTCTTCATTTCAACCTCCTAATAATTCATGTATATTTTCCAAAAGTCTCCCAGAAAACAAGGACTAGGTCAATCCACATATCAGTGAACCATAGCAGAATGCGACTCTGAATTTCATATAAACAGTCATAAAATCAAAAAGACAGGTGCTGGGGTTTTGGCTCAGCACTAGAGTGCTGGCTTCACACTTTCAAAGGTCCTGAGTTGGATCCCCAACACCATACGTGAAAGGAATGAATGAACCAATGCATGAGTGTATGATGAATGAATTAAAGGTATAAGGAAGAGGAGGAAGAGGAGGAGGAGGAGGAGAAATAGAAGAAGATGATGAGAAATTTGACAGAAGGGAAAAAGGGGAGGAGAGTGAGTTTAAAGTGTGGTTTCCAATTCCCAAACGTTAAATTACATCAGACGGGATAGAGAGAGAAGATGGGAGGGCAGGAGACGGGGGATAGTAGAGGCTAGAAAAGGTAGCAGAATACAACAGTTACTAACATGGCATTTTGTAAAAACGTGAATGTGTAAACAATGTGATTGTGCAATCTGTATATGGGGTCAAAATGGGAGTTCATAACTCACTTGAATCTAATGTAGGAAATATGGTATCTCAAGAGCTATGTAAGGTTTTAAGCAACCAATATAAAAAAGAGGTCTTCATTTTTCTTTGTAGTTGAGATCTCCTGTTTCCTTGACATGTTTAGTTGTGTTCTCTCCTTTAGTCCTCCCATGCTCTAGTTATTCTGATATGGAAAAACTAGCTGAAATGCCCAACCAGTCTCTAAATCAGTGACACTTTTTCATTAAGCCTAAAGTCACTTTACAATTGCTACAGTCATACTAAATACACTTCTTTGTTTGGAGTTTAAAAGATATTTCCATCAGCTAGATTACAAGGACCTAGAACTCCCATTCTAGTTTATGTAAGAGTGGCTTCATCAGATTAAATGCCGTTCTCTGGAATAACATAAAATAGGAATAATTTACTCATAAGATTCTTACGTAAACCATCTTTATTTACAAAATACTATCTTAAGAATTATTGTTTCATTGAGCTTCAATTGGAGCCAAAGTATAGTCAATTACTGAACTAAAAGCAGTTACTTAAAAACTAAAAATGAGAGATAAGTCAAATTACATTTGAAGAGAGAGCAACAGCATGAGGTTTCTTGTTTGGTTCTGGATGTTGAGTAACAGGCTCATTTGCAGGTGGAAGGACCCCTTCAGGCAACTCACTTGTACTTTCAGAATGGGGGTGAAGAGGGCTGAATTCCAGCTCTTGGGGGAAGATTTTGTGAGGAAAACCCCCTCCCTGCATAGACACTTCGCATTGGAAATGGAGTGGGTGGCGGGTCAGGTGGAAAATAATCTCCAGGTTCCCAGACAAGTTTCCTGGGAGAGGTGGAGGAAAAAAAAGGTCCTCTTCTCATGAACTGACTCCTTGGGTCAACTGGAAACAAGGCACCTCTGACTGGAGGGAAAGGTGCCAACACAGAGCCAGAGCCAGTTGCTTGGTTTTCAGCATGGAGAGGTGAATCAGGCACATCAGAGTCCAAAGGAGGCATATTAGGAATTCTGTGTTCTGCTGGTCCCGATGCTCTACCACAATTTGAGTAAAACCTATCTTGCCTTTGTAGAGGAAGACGTGCATCAGAAGAATATGGTTGGCCTGGCGGAGGGATCATCAGCCTGCTGGCCTGTTCCTCTGGAGGAGAGAGGGGCCCAGCCTGAGAAGGTGCTCTCTGAAAATCAGTGAACTTATGACAGCTGGATTCTCTTCCTTTACTGCTACTCGCATGGTCCAGAGGATTCTCCAGGGCCCCTTGACCCTCTTCCTCCTCCCACTGGAGTGAAAGGTGAGAGTGTGAGTGGACCACTCTTTTCAAAATGAGGAGGTCTCCTTTCAGATGAAGGGTGACCTATTGGTGAGGGCCCATTTGGAGAAGGCTTTCTGCCCATTGCTGAGTTGGAAACATCCAGTGCATCATAGGGATCTTTTTCTACAAGTTCAAATCTAAGCTCCTTCTCAGTTAATTTCTGTCTGTTGCGTGCATTTTGTTTCCTGAAATAACTGAGGTTTCTTTCAGCAATCCGAGCTGCCAACTCACTAGCATCTGCTTCTTTCTCGGAGGAAGTAATCTTCCCCAGACAGGAACGAATGGTACTCTGCAATTGTTCTTCAAGATATTGGGCTCTCTTTCTGTAGGTCTCCAGCTCTTTTATTGTATGGCTCATCTTTTCTTCGACTTTGGAAAGTTTCTCCTTTTGCTCCACACGGCAGTTTTCCTCCACTCTTAATTTCCTGTGCAGTTTCATCATATTTTCTTGACAGCGTTCCATCATGACTTTAAAGTTCTTCTGTAGGGTCTCATTCTCACTTTGCAGCTGTGCATTTTCGGACTGCAAGGATGCCTCTTCAGTCTGCAGACTTTTAAGGTGTTCTGTAAGGTCTTCCGTGGTTTTCTCCACTTCAGATGAGAAAGTACATTTTTGATTTCTTCCTCCTTCCAAGATTTCTAAGGAGGCCTTTAGCTTATCACCATAAACCAGGTTCCTCAAAGCTCCTTTGGACTCATCCTCCAAGTGAGCACCAATTTCGGGTTCACTCGTCTTTCCCAGTTCGAGGTGACCACCATCCCTTTGGGCTCCCAGGCTTGGAGAAGATCTATCCTTCATCTTCAGCAAGCATTCACTCAGAGACTCCATGTGATTTTCTGTGTCCCTTAGAACTTGTTCTCCAGCTACTTTAGAGTCCTCTAATATGATTTTTGCTTTATATTGGACACCTCCTTGTTGCCTCTGTGCTTCAGCTTCTCCTTGTATTGTTGGTCTCTGCGTTGGCGGAAGTAGGGATCCTTCATTCAAAACCTCTTTGATTGCCAGCTTCAGTTCTTCCTCATTCACTTGAAAGAGTCTCCAGTTTGTTTTAGCTTCAGCTATTTGTGATCTGAGGGATTCAGATTCACCTTGGAGGGACTGTATCCTTCTTGATAGATGCGCCATCGTTTCATCCTGTTGACCATGTTGAGCCTTCTGTGCTTTGAGCTCTTCTTCTAGAAAGAGCATTTCAACCCCATGGCTGGATTCGGGCCTATGCAGCTTTTCGTCGGTTGCCTCCAGCTGTTGTGCTTCTCTTGAACCCTTCTCAAACCTGCAATCCTTTAAAGATGATTCTAAGCCTTCATGTTCTTTTTCAACAAGGCTCACTTTTTCAAGAAGTCCACATTTTGCCTCAATAAGTCCAGCAAGATTTAGAGCCAGCCTTTTTTCTCTTCCCACGTAAAGCCTGCTACGAACCGACTGAAAACCTCTCCAGAAAAGTGAGAGAACAGCAAAAAATCCAAGAGCTGTACACATCACCAACTCCCAAGGAAAGCCATAAGGAAGATGGCCTGGCTTCATGTCTTCGGACAATGCTGCCACAACCCTGGGTGCTTCTTCCAGAACCACCCACTAGGATGGCTGAGAGGCAGCCCTTGGCTCCTCCATCACGCCAAGACAGCTTTGGCTCTTGCCACCACAACCACAGCCTGCCCAGGCAGGCCAACACAGGCTGTGGACACTCAGGTGTTTGGTCAGGAACTCCAACCTGCACCAGGCAACGGAGCAGACAACTGTGATCCCCTTCAGGGGCTGAGCGTATGGTGGGTGGTGGGCGTATGGCGGTGGGAGCCATGATCAAAGGCTCCCAGGAGCCTTGTTGTGCTCAACTGCCCATCAGGGGAGTCTTGTCCGCTTCCCTACCCAGTGCATCCTCATGTGCCACAGGTTTAGGTCCCTCCCACTCCAGCCAGAGAGAATTCCTCTCCATGCCACCCACCCCTTGATTTGGTTTAGGCCAGGCCAAGGCGGGGTTAGTAGGAAGATTCCATCCAGTCATAATTACATTCAGTTTGATGTCACTCAAATTCTAAAGCTGACTAAACTGTTCAAACAGCTTAATGGCCTCTATTGGTTTTGTGTCCCTTGCCTTTTGTTTGAGTGACTCAGTCCTTTCCCTGCCCTTGTGCTCTCCCTATTTCCTACCTTCCTTGCTTGCTTCCTCCCTTCCTGGGTTTTCCCCTTTTCTTCTTTTTTCTTTTCTACCTCCCTGCATCCCTCCAACTTTGCCTTCTTCCCTTCCAACTTTCTCTCTCCCTTCCCTCCCTTTTCTTTTCTTGCAAGTGTTTGGGGTGAAAGTCCATGGCAGGCCAGCCCCAAGCTAGGCAAGGTCACTGCCACTGAGCTACAACATCCCCAGACCTGCTGCCACTTCCTATGCAAGTAACTTGAATTATCTCTAAAGAGAAACTCTCACATTAGTCTACTTTCAAAGTAATTTCAGAAGAGTTGCTAACATGGGCATAAATCAGTTATGACAAGTCATTTTTGAAAAGCACGGCACAGCTAATGTTCCTCCAAAGAAGGAGTGGAAAACTTAATTGGTTTTCAGGTCAGCATTTCTAGACTAGTACAAACCCTCCTAATCCTGATCTCTCCTTAGTCCTATGATTTCTTTAAGTGTCCCCTTTGCTCCTGTTCATGGAGTCATGTGTACAGAAATTATACCTGGTTTTATTGAACTCTACTTAATTCTTTCTCACCTCTGTGCTCCTTTGGCCAAGTCACTCCTCAACACTTACTGTAACCCTTTCAATTTTTTTGTCCATTTTCATTTAAAAAACTCTTTCAAAAATTGAACCATTTCGCATGCAGACACAGTCTTCTTGATCTGCTATTAATCCCCCACTACTGACATTGTAAGTTATTGAAATGTACACTTCCGGACCGTTTTCAGATTTTTGATTCCTGTATATCTATCTGTCTATCTATTTACAAACATCACATAGTATTCTGAAAGAATCGTTCTGCTTTTGGAGCTCTACATTGTGTTTTCCAGAAGCAGGCCTATTACACAGAGATGAATCCATGTTACCTAGATTGAGTTCAAACCGGAATGTGCACTCTGATTCCCATTATATTGTTCTACCTACTAATGGACAGTTCAGTTATATCCAGACCACACCACCTCCCCCATTGAGTAAAACCCTTGTGAAGAGACATGTAGATGCCTTTATGAACATATTGATAATTTTTCATGGCAGTGTTTTCCAAAAACCAGTTAGTAAAATCAATTGATTCCTTTGCAGCCTGAAATTACCTTCATTCCAGTTTACTGGTATAAGAACCGCAGTATATCAGCAACCATTCTCCAATAGTAGTTCAGGCAGAAGTCATTCTAGATAACAAGCAGTGCCGGATCCTCCATGTATTTTACACAGCCCATGACGGGGGACATCCGTCCATTCGTTTAGAACAACTGATGTTTTATGCTGGCAATTTAGGTTTATTTAAAGGAGTGATTAGAAAACAGGTGAGACAGACTGATTAGATTCAGTATGTATGTTGGCTTTGTTTTTCTAGGCCTGAAGTTTTCACATTTCAATTAATTGTAGGTTAAGTATCAGGCAGATTCTTCACTGGGCTTCAAATGTGATAAAGTTGCTTCTTATTTTTAAGAAGGCCGTTGCAATCCTGCATTTATTTTACACCTCAGTGCTTGTTTTACACACAAGCACACACACCCACACACCACACACATCAACACACACACAAACACATAATTAGAGCACATTTAACACTCAAATAAAGCTTTACCTACTGATTCATAACTAGGGTATTTTTTTTAATAAGTATTGTGTCTTGGTCTCTACTGGGGAAACATGGTTCAATGTGAGTTCTCTGGTTTGTTGTAGGGCAGTGAACGTTCACTTGTTGGCAATGATATAGAAATGGGGAGTAAGAGTTTAAAAGTTTTTACAGTAGGTAGGCAGAGTCAGAGTATGGAATCTAAGAATAAGAAATTGGGGAATTTCCTCTTTGTTTCTTCATTTCAACCTCCTAATAATTCATGTATATTTTCCAAAAGTCTCCCAGAAAACAAGGACTAGGTCAATCCACATATCAGTGAACCATAGCAGAATGCGACTCTGAATTTCATATAAACAGTCATAAAATCAAAAAGACAGGTGCTGGGGTTTTGGCTCAGCACTAGAGTGCTGGCTTCACACTTTCAAAGGTCCTGAGTTGGATCCCCAACACCATACGTGAAAGGAATGAATGAACCAATGCATGAGTGTATGATGAATGAATTAAAGGTATAAGGAGGAGGAAGAAGAGGAGGAGGAGGAGGAGAAATAGAAGAAGATGATGAGAAATTTGACAGAAGGGAAAAAGGGGAGGAGAGTGAGTTTAAAGTGTGGTTTCCAATTCCCAAACGTTAAATTACAGCAGACAGGATAGAGAGAGAAGATGGGAGGGCAGGAGAGGGGGGATAGTAGAGGCTAGAAAAGGTAGCAGAATACAACAGTTACTAACATGGCATTTTGTAAAAACGTGGATGTGTAAACAATGTGATTGCGCAATCTGTATATGGGGTCAAAATGGGAGTTCATAGCTCACTTGAATCTAATGTAGGAAATATGGTATCTCAAGAGCTATGTAAGGTTTTAAGCAACCAATATAAAAAAGAGGTCTTAATTTTTCTTTGTAGTTGAGATCTCCTGTTTCCTTGACATGTTTAGTTGTGTTCTCTCCTTTAGTCCTCCCATGCTCTAGTTATTCTGATATGGAAAAACTAGCTGAAATGCCCAACCAGTCTCTAAATCAGTGACACTTTTTCATTAAGCCTAAAGTCACTCCACAATTGCTACAGTCATACTAAATACACTTCTTTGTTTGGAGTTTAAAAGATATTTCCACCAGCTAGATTACAAGGACCTAGAACTCCCATTCTTGTTTATGTAAGAGTGGCTTCATCAGATTAAATGCCGTTCTCTGGAATAACATAAAATAGGAATAATTTACTCATAAGATTCTTACGTAAACCATCTTTATTTACAAAATACTATCGTAAGAATTATTGTTTCATTGAGCTTCAATTGGAGCCAAAGTATAGTCAATTACTGAACTAAAAGCAGTTACTTAAAAACTAAAAATGAGAGATAAGTCAAATTACATTTGAAGAGAGAGCAACAGCATGAGGTTTCTTGTTTGGTTCTGGATGTTGAGTAACAGGCTCATTTGCAGGTGGAAGGAACCCTTCAGGCAACTCACTTGTACTTTCAGAATGGAGGTGAAGAGGGCTGAATTCCAGCTCTTGGGGGAAGATTTTGTGAGGAAAACCCCCTCCCTGCATAGACACTTCGCATTGGAAATGGAGTGGGTGGCGGGTCAGGTGGAAAATAATCTCCAGGTTCCCAGACAAGTTTCCTGGGAGAGGTGGAGGAAAAAAAAGGTCCTCTTCTCATGAACTGACTCCTTGGGTCAACTGGAAACAAGGCACCTCTGACTGGAGGGAAAGGTGCCAACACAGAGCCAGAGCCAGTTGCTTGGTTTTCAGCATGGAGAGGTGAATCAGGCACATCAGAGTCCAAAGGAGGCATATTAGGAATTCTGTGTTCTGCTGGTCCCGATGCTCTACCACAATTTGAGTAAAACCTATCTTGCCTTTGTAGAGGAAGACGTGCATCAGAAGAATATGGTTGGCCTGGCGGAGGGATCATCAGCCTGCTGGCCTGTTCCCCTGGAGGAGAGAGGGGCCCAGTCTGAGAAGGTGCTCTCTGAAAATCAGTGAACTTATGACAGCTGGATTCTCTTCCTTTACTGCTAGTCGCATGGTCCAGAGGATTCGCCAGGGCCCCTTCACCCTCTTCCTCCTCCAACTGGAGTGAAAGGTGAGAGTGTGAGTGGACCACTCTTTTCAAAATGAGGAGGTCTCCTTTCAGATGAAGGGTGACCTATTGGTGAGGGCCCATTTGGAGAAGGCTTTCTGCCCATTGCTGAGTTGGAAACATCCAGTGCATCATAGGGATCTTTTTCTACAAGTTCAAATCTAAGCTCCTTCTCAGTTAATTTCTGTCTGTTGCGTGCATTTTGTTTCCTGAAATATCTGAGGTTTCTTTCAGCAATCAGAGCTGCCAACTCACTAGCATCTGCTTCTTTCTCGGAGGAAGTAATCTTCCCCACACAGGAACGAATGGTACTCTGCAATTGTTCTTCAAGATATTGGGCTCTCTTTCTGTAGGTCTCCAGCTCTTTTATTGTATGGCTCATCTTTTCTTCGACTTTGGAAAGTTTCTCCTTTTGCTCCACACGGCAGTTTTCCTCCACTCTTAATTTCCTGTGCAGTTTCATCATATTTTCTTGACAGCGTTCCATCATGACTTTAAAGTTCTTCTGTAGGGTCTCATTCTCACTTTGCAGCTGTGCATTTTCGGACTGCAAGGATGCCTCTTCAGTCTGCAGACTTTTAAGGTGTTCTGTAAGGTCTTCCGTGGTTTTCTCCACTTCAGATGAGAAAGTACATTTTTGATTTCTTCCTCCTTCCAAGATTTCTAAGGAGGCCTTTAGCTTATCACCATAAACCAGGTTCCTCAAAGCTCCTTTGGACTCATCCTCCAAGTGAGCACCAATTTCGGGTTCACTCGTCTTTCCCAGTTCCAGGTGACCACCATCCCTTTGGGCTTCCAGGCTTGGAGAAGATCTATCCTTCATCTTCAGCAAGCATTCACTCAGAGACTCCATGTGATTTTCTGTGTCCCTTAGAACTTGTTCTCCAGCTACTTTAGAGTCCTCTAATATGATTTTTGCTTTATATTGGACACCTCCTTGTTGCCTCTGTGCTTCAGCTTCTCTTTGTATTGTTGGTCTCTGCGTTGGCGGAAGTAGGGATCCTTCATTCAAAACCTCTTTGATTGCCAGCTTCAGTTCTTCCTCATTCACTTGAAAGAGTCTCCAGTTTGTTTTAGCTTCAGCTATTTGTGATCTGAGGGATTCAGATTCACCTTGGAGGGACTGTATCCTTCTTGATAGATGCGCCATCGTTTCATCCTGTTGACCATGTTGAGCCTTCTGTGCTTTGAGCTCTTCTTCTAGAAAGAGCATTTCAATGCCATGGCTGGATTCGGGCCTATGCAGCTTTTCGTCGGTTGCCTCCAGCTGTTGTGCTTCTCTTGAACCCTTCTCAAACCTGCAATCCTTTAAAGATGATTCTAAGCCTTCATGTTCTTTTTCAACAAGGCTCACTTTTTCAAGAAGTCCACATTTTGCCTCAATAAGTCCAGCAAGATTTAGAGCCAGCCTTTTTTCTCTTCCCACGTAAAGCCTGCTACGAACCGACTGAAAACCTCTCCAGAAAAGTGAGAGAACAGCAAAAAATCCAAGAGCTGTACACATCACCAACTCCCAAGGAAAGCCATAAGGAAGATGGCCTGGCTTCATGTCTTCGGACAATGCTGCCACAACCCTGGGTGCTTCTTCCAGAACCACCCACTAGGATGGCTGAGAGGCAGCCCTTGGCTCCTCCATCACGCCAAGACAGCTTTGGCTCTTGCCACCACAACCACAGCCTGCCCAGGCAGGCCAACACAGGCTGTGGACACTCAGGTGTTTGGTCAGGAACTCCAACCTGCACCAGGCAACGGAGCAGACCACTGTGATCCCCTTCAGGGGCTGAGCGTATGGTGGGTGGTGGGCGTATGGCGGTGGGAGCCACGATCAAAGGCTCCCAGGAGCCTTGTTGTGCTCAACTGCCCATCAGGGGAGTCTTGTCCGCTTCCCTACCCAGTGCATCCTCATGTGCCACAGGTTTCGGTCCCTCCCACTCCAGCCAGAGAGAATTCCTCTCCATGCCACCCACCCCTTGATTTGGTTTAGGCCAGGCCAAGGCGGGGTTAGTAGGAAGATTCCATCCAGTCATAATAACATTCAGTTTGATGTCACTCAAATTCTAAAGCTGACTAAACTGTTCAAACAGCTTTTATGGCCTCTATTGGTCTTTGTGTCCCTTGCCTTTTGTTTGAGTGACTCAGTCCTTTCCCTGCCCTTGTGCTCTCCCTATTTCCTACCTTCCTTGCTTCCTTCCTCCCTTCCTGGGTTTTCCCCTTTCCTTCTTCCTTCTTTTCTACCTCCCTGCATCCCTCCAACTTTGCCTTCCTCCCTTCCAACTTTCTCTCTCCCTTCGCTCCCTTTTCTTTTCTTGCAAGTGTTTGGGGTGAAAGTCCATGGCAGGCCAGCCCCAAGCTAGGCAAGGTCACTGCCACTGAGCTACAACATCCCCAGACCTGCTGCCACTTCCTATGAAAGTAACTTGAATTATCTCTAAAGAGAAACTCTCACATTAGTCTACTTTCAAAGTAATTTCAGAAGAGTTGCTAACATGGGCATAAATCAGTTATGACAAGTCATTTTTGAAAAGCACAGCACAGCTAATGTTCCTCCAAAGAAGGAGTGGAAAACTTAATTGGTTTTCAGGTCAACATTTCTAGACTAGTACAAACCCTAATAATCCTGATCTCTCCTTAGTCCTATGATTTCTTTAAGTGTCCCCTTTGCTCCTGTTCATGGAGTCATGTGTACAGAAATTATACCTGGTTCTATTGAACTCTACTTAATTCTTTCTCACCTCTGTGCTCCTTTGGCCAAGTCACTCCTCAACACTTACTGTAACCCTTTCAATTTTTTTGTCCATTTTCATTTAAAAAACTCTTTCAAAAATTGAACCATTTCGCATGCAGACACAGTCTTCTTGATCTGCTATTAATCCCCCACTACTGACATTGTAAGTTATTAAAATGTACACTTCCGGACCGTTTTCAGATTTTTGATTCCTGTATATCTATCTGTCCATCTATTTACAAACATAACGTGGTATTCTGAAAGAATCGTTCTGCTTTTGGAGCTCTACATTGTGTTTTCCAGAAGCAGGCCTATTACACAGAGATGAATCCATGTTACCTAGATTGAGTTCAAACCGGAATGTGCACTCTGATTCCCATTATATTGTTCTACCTACTAATGGACAGTTCAGTTATATCCAGACCTCACCACCTCCCCCATTGAGTAAAACCCTTCTGAAGAGACATGTAGATGCCTTTATGAACATATTGATAATTTTTCATGGCAGTGTTTTCCAAAAACCAGTTAGTAAAATCAATTGATTCTTTTGCAGCCTGAAATTACCTTCATTCCAGTTTACTGGTATAAGAACCACAGTATATCAGCAACCATTCTCCAATAGTAGTTCAGGCAGAAGTCATTCTAGATAACAAGCAGTGCCGGATCCTCCATGTATTTTACACAGCCCATGACGGGGGACATCCGTCCATTCGTTTAGAACAACTGATGTTTTATGCTGGCAATTTTGGTTTATTTAAAGGAGTGATTAGAAAACAGGTGAGACAGACTGATTAGATTCAGTATGTATGTTGGCTTTGTTTTTCTAGGCCTGAAGTTTTCACATTTCAATTAATTGTAGGTTAAGTATCAGGCAGATTCTTCACTGGGCTTCAAATGTGATAAAGTTGCTTCTTATTTTTAAGAAGGCCGTTGCAATCCTGCATTTATTTTACACCTCAGTGCTTGTTTTACACACAAGCACACACACCCACACACCACACACATCAACACACACACAAACACATAATTAGAGCACATTTAACACTCAAATAAAGCTTTACCTACTGATTCATAACTAGCGTATTTTTTTAATAAGTATTGTGTCTTGGTCTCTACTGGGGAAACATGGTTCAATGTGAGTTCTCTGGTTTGTTGTAGGGCAGTGAACGTTCACTTGTTGGCAATGATATAGAAATGGGGAGTAAGAGTTTAAAAGTTTTTACAGTAGGTAGGCAGAGTCAGAGTATGGAATCTAAGAAATTGGGGAATTTCCTCTTTGTTTCTTCATTTCAACCTCCTAATAATTCATGTATATTTTCCAAAAGTCTCCCAGAAAACAAGGACTAGGTCAATCCACATATCAGTGAACCATAGCAGAATGTGACTCTGAATTTCATATAAACAGTCATAAAATCAAAAAGACAGGTGCTGGGGTTTTGGCTCAGCACTAGAGTGCTGGCTTCACACTTTCAAAGGTCCTGAGTTGGATCCCCAACACCATACGTGAAAGGAATGAATGAACAAATGCATGAGTGTATGATGAATGAATTAAAGGTATAAGGAGGAGGAGGAAGAGGAGGAGGGGGAGGAGAAATAGAAGAAGATGATGAGAAATTTGACAGAAGGGAAAAAGGGGAGGAGAGTGAGTTTAAAGTGTGGTTTCCAATTCCCAAACATTAAATTACAGCAGACGGGATAGAGAGAGAAGATGGGAGGGCAGGAGAGGGGGGATAGTAGAGGCTAGAAAAGGTAGCAGAATACAACAGTTACTAACATGGCATTTTGTAAAAACGTGGATGTGTAAACAATGTGATTGTGCAATCTGTATATGGGGTCAAAATGGGAGTTCATAACTCACTTGAATCTAATGAAGGAAATATGGTATCTCAAGAGCTATGTAAGGTTTTAAGCAACCAATATAAAAAAGAGGTCTTCATTTTTCTTTGTAGTTGAGATCTCCTGTTTCCTTGACATGTTTAGTTGTGTTCTCTCCTTTAGTCCTCCCATGCTCTAGTTATTCTGATATGGAAAAACTAGCTGAAATGCCCAACCAGTCTCTAAATCAGTGACACTTTTTCATTAAGCCTAAAGTCACTTTACAATTGCTACAGTCATACTAAATACACTTCTTTGTTTGGAGTTTAAAAGATATTTCCATCAGCTAGATTACAAGGACCTAGAACTCCCATTCTTGTTTATGTAAGAGTGGCTTCATCAGATTAAATGCCGTTCTCTGGAATAACATAAAATAGGAATAATTTATTCATAAGATTCTTACGTAAACCATCTTTATTTACAAAATACTATCTTAAGAATTATTGTTTCATTGAGCTTCAATTGGAGCCAAAGTATAGTCAATTACTGAACTAAAAGCAGTTACTTAAAAACTAAAAATGAGAGATAAGTCAAATTACATTTGAAGAGAGAGCAACAGCATGAGGTTTCTTCTTTGGTTCTGGATGTTGAGTAACAGGCTCATTTGCAGGTGGAAGGAACCCTTCAGGCAACTCACTTGTACTTTCAGAATGGGGGTGAAGAGGGCTGAATTCCAGCTCTTGGGGGAAGATTTTGTGAGGAAAACCCCCTCCCTGCATAGACACTTCGCATTGGAAATGGAGTGGGTGGCGGGTCAGGTGGAAAATAATCTCCAGGTTCCCAGACAAGTTTCCTGGGAGAGGTGGAGGAAAAAAAAGGTCCTCTTCTCATGAACTGACTCCTTGGGTCAACTGGAAACAAGGCACCTCTGACTGGAGGGAAAGGTGCAAACACAGAGCCAGAGCCAGTTGCTTGGTTTTCAGCATGGAGAGGTGAATCAGGCACATCAGAGTCCAAAGGAGGCATATTAGGAATTCTGTGTTCTGCTGGTCCCGATGCTCTACCACAATTTGAGTAAAACCCATCTTGCCTTTGTAGAGGAAGACGTGCATCAGAAGAATATGGTTGGCCTGGCGGAGGGATCATCAGCCTGCTGGCCTGTTCCCCTGGAGGAGAGAGGGGCCCAGTCTGAGAAGGTGCTCTCTGAAAATCAGTGAACTTATGACAGCTGGATTCTCTTCCTTTACTGCTAGTCGCATGGTCCAGAGGATTCGCCAGGGCCCCTTGACCCTCTTCCTCCTCCCACTGGAGTGAAAGGTGAGAGTGTGAGTGGACCACTCTCTTCAAAATGAGGAGGTCTCCTCTCAGATGAAGGGTGACCTATTGGTGAGGGCCCATTTGGAGAAGGCTTTCTGCCCATTGCTGAGTTGGAAACATCCAGTGCATCATAGGGATCTTTTTCTACAAGTTCAAATCTAAGCTCCTTCTCAGTTAATTTCTGTCTGTTGCGTGCATTTTGTTTCCTGAAATAACTGAGGTTTCTTTCAGCAATCCGAGCTGCCAACTCACTAGCATCTGCTTCTTTCTCGGAGGAAGTAATCTTCCCCACACAGGAACGAATGGTACTCTGCAATTGTTCTTCAAGATATTGGGCTCTCTTTCTGTAGGTCTCCAGCTCTTTTATTGTATTGCTCATCGTTTCTTCGACTTTGGAAAGTTTCTCCTTTTGCTCCACATGGCAGTTTTCCTCCACTCTTAATTTCCTGTGCAGTTTCATCATATTTTCTTGACAGCGTTCCATCATGACTTTAAAGTTCTTCTGTAGGGTCTCATTCTCACTTTGCAGCTGTGCATTTTCGGACTGCAAGGATGCCTGTTCAGTCTGCAGACTTTTAAGGTGTTCTGTAAGGTCTTCCGTGGTTTTCTCCACTTCAGATGAGAAAGTACATTTTTGATTTCTTCCTCCTTCCAAGATTTCTAAGGAGGCCTTTAGCTTATCACCATAAACCAGGTTCCTCAAAGCTCCTTTGGACTCATCCTCCAAGTGAGCACCAATTTCGGGTTCACTCGTCTTTCCCAGTTCCAGGTGACCACCATCCCTTTGGGCTCCCAGGCTTGGAGAAGATCTATCCTTCATCTTCAGCAAGCATTCACTCAGAGACTCCATGTGATTTTCTGTGTCCATTAGAACTTGTTCTCCAGCTACTTTAGAGTCCTCTAATATGATTTTAGCTTTATATTGGACACCTCCTTGTTGCCTCTGTGCTTCAGCTTCTCCTTGTATTGTTGGTCTCTGCGTTGGCGGAAGTAGGGATCCTTCATTCAAAACCTCTTTGATTGCCAGCTTCAGTTCTTCCTCATTCACTTGAAAGAGTCTCCAGTTTGTTTTAGCTTCAGCTATCTGTGATCTGAGGGATTCAGACTCACTTGGAGGGACTGTATCCTTCTTGATAGATGCGCCATCGTTTCATCCTGTTGACCATGTTGAGCCTTCTGTGCTTTGAGCTCTTCTTCTAGAAAGAGCATTTCAATGCCATGGCTGGATTCGGGCCTATGCAGCTTTTCGTCGGTTGCCTCCAGCTGTTGTGCTTCTCTTGAACCCTTCTCAAACCTGCAATCCTTTAAAGATGATTCTAAGCCTTCATGTTCTTTTTCAACAAGGCTCACTTTTTCAAGAAGTCCACATTTTGCCTCAATAAGTCCAGCAAGATTTAGAGCCAGCCTTTTTTCTCTTCCCACGTAAAGCCTGCTACGAACCGACTGAAAACCTCTCCAGAAAAGTGAGAGAACAGCAAAAAATCCAAGAGCTGTACACATCACCAACTCCCAAGGAAAGCCATAAGGAAGATGGCCTGGCTTCATGTCTTCGGACAATGCTGCCACAACCCTGGGTGCTTCTTCCAGAACCACCCACTAGGATGGCTGAGAAGCAGCCCTTGGCTCCTCCATCACGCCAAGACAGCTTTGGCTCTTGCCACCACAACCACAGCCTGCCCAGGCAGGCCAACACAGGCTGTGGACACTCAGGTGTTTGGTCAGGAACTCCAACCTGCACCAGGCAACGGAGCAGACCACTGTGATCCCCTTCAGGGGCTGAGCGTATGGTGGGTGGTGGGCGTATGGCGGTGGGAGCCATGATCAAAGGCTCCCAGGAGCCTTGTTGTGCTCAACTGCCCATCAGGGGAGTCTTGTCCGCTTCCCTACCCAGTGCATCCTCATGTGCCACAGGTTTCGGTCCCTCCCACTCCAGCCAGAGAGAATTCCTCTCCATGCCACCCACCCCTTGATTTGGTTTAGGCCAGGCCAAGGCGGGGTTAGTAGGAAGATTCCATCCAGTCATAATAACATTCAGTTTGATGTCACTCAAATTCTAAAGCTGACTAAACTGTTCAAACAGCTTTTATGGCCTCTATTGGTCTTTGTGTCCCTTGCCTTTTGTTTGAGTGACTCAGTCCTTTCCCTGCCCTTGTGCTCTCCCTATTTCCTACCTTCCTTGCTTCCTTCCTCCCTTCCTGGGTTTTCCCCTTTTCTTCTTCCTTCTTTTCTACCTCCCTGCATCCCTCCAACTTTGCCTTCCTCCCTTCCAACTTTCTCTGTCCCTTCCCTCCCTTTTCTTTTCTTGCAAGTGTTTGGGGTGAAAGTCCATGGCAGGCCAGCCCCAAGCTAGGCAAGGTCACTGCCACTGAGCTACAACATCCCCAGACCTGCTGCCACTTCCTATGCAAGCGACTTGAATTATCTCTAAAGAGAAACTCTCACATTAGTCTACTTTCAAAGTAATTTCAGAAGAGTTGCTAACATGGGCATAAATCAGTTATGACAAGTCATTTTTGAAAAGCACGGCACAGCTAATGTTCCTCCAAAGAAGGAGTGGAAAACTTAATTGGTTTTCAGGTCAGCATTTCTAGACTAGTACAAACCCTCCTAATCCTGATCTCTCCTTAGTCCTATGATTTCTTTAAGTGTCCCCTTTGCTCCTGTTCATGGAGTCATGTGTACAGAAATTATACCTGGTTCTATTGAACTCTACTTAATTCTTTCTCACCTCTGTGCTCCTTTGGCCAAGTCACTCCTCAACACTTACTGTAACCCTTTCAATTTTTTTGTCCATTTTCATTTAAAAAACTCTTTCAAAATTGAACCATTTCGCATGCAGACACAGTCTTCTTGATCTGCTATTAATCCCCCACTACTGACATTGTAAGTTATTGAAATGTACACTTCCGGACCGTTTTCAGATTTTTGATTCCTGTATATCTCTCTGTCCATCTATTTACAAACATCACATGGTATTCTGAAAGAATCGTTCTGCTTTTGGAGCTCTACATTGTGTTTTCCAGAAGCAGGCCTATTACACAGAGATGAATCCATGTTACCTAGATTGAGTTCAAACTGGAATGTGCACTCTGATTCCCATTATATTGTTCTACCTACTAATGGACAGTTCAGTTATATCCAGACATCACCACCTCCCCCATTGAGTAAAACCCTTGTGAAGAGACATGTAGATGCCTTTATGAACATATTGATAATTTTTCATGGCAGTGTTTTCCAAAAACCATTTAGTAAAATCAATTGATACTTTTGCAGCCTGAAATTACCTTCATTCCAGTTTACTGGTATAAGAACCACAGTATATCAGCAACCATTCTCCAATAGTAGTTCAGGCAGAAGTCATTCTAGATAACAAGCAGTGCCGGATCCTCCATGTATTTTACACAGCCCATGACGGGGGACATCCGTCCATTCGTTTAGAACAACTGATGTTTTATGCTGGCAATTTTGGTTTATTTAAAGGAGTGATTAGAAAACAGGTGAGACAGACTGATTAGATTCAGTATGTATGTTGGCTTTGTTTTTCTAGGCCTGAAGTTTTCACATTTCAATTAATTGTAGGTTAAGTATCAGGCAGATTCTTCACTGGGCTTCAAATGTGATAAAGTTGCTTCTTATTTTTAAGAAGGCCGTTGCAATCCTGCATTTATTTTACACCTCAGTGCTTGTTTTACACACAAGCACACACACCCACACACCACACACATCAACACACACACAAACACATAATTAGAGCACATTTAACACTCAAATAAAGCTTTACCTACTGATTCATAACTAGCGTATTTTTTTTAATAAGTATTGTGTCTTGGTCTCTACTGGGGAAACATGGTTCAATGTGAGTTCTCTGGTTTGTTGTAGGGCAGTGAACGTTCACTTGTTGGCAATGATATAGAAATGGGGAGTAAGAGTTTAAAAGTTTTTACAGTAGGTAGGCAGAGTCAGAGTATGGAATCTAAGAATAAGAAATTGGGGAATTTCCTCTTTGTTTCTTCATTTCAACCTCCTAATAATTCATGTATATTTTCCAAAAGTGTCCCAGAAAACATGGACTAGGTCAATCCACATATCAGTGAACCATAGCAGAATGTGACTCTGAATTTCATATAAACAGTCATAAAATCAAAAAGACAGGTGCTCGGGTTTTGGCTCAGCACTAGAGTGCTGGCTTCACACTTTCAAAGGTCCTGAGTTGGATCCCCAACACCATACGTGAAAGGAATGAATGAACAAATGCATGAGTGTATGATGAATGAATTAAAGGTATAAGGAGGAGGAGGAAGAGGAGGAGGGGGAGGAGAAATAGAAGAAGATGATGAGAAATTTGACAGAAGGGAAAAAAGGGAGGAGAGTGAGTTTAAAGTGTGGTTTCCAATTCCCAAACGTTAAATTACAGCAGACGGGATAGAGAGAGAAGATGGGAGGGCAGGAGAGGGGGGATAGTAGAGGCTAGAAAAGGTAGCAGAATACAACAGTTACTAACATGGCATTTTGTAAAAACGTGGATGTGTAAACAATGTGATTGTGCAATCTGTATATGGGGTCAAAATGGGAGTTCATAACTCACTTGAATCTAATGAAGGAAATATGGTATCTCAAGAGCTATGTAAGGTTTTAAGCAACCAATATAAAAAAGAGGTCTTCATTTTTCTTTGTAGTTGAGATCTCCTGTTTCCTTGACATGTTTAGTTGTGTTCTCTCCTTTAGTCCTCCCATGCTCTAGTTATTCTGATATGGAAAAACTAGCTGAAATGCCCAACCAGTCTCTAAATCAGTGACACTTTTTCATTAAGCCTAAAGTCACTTTACAATTGCTACAGTCATACTAAATACACTTCTTTGTTTGGAGTTTAAAAGATATTTCCATCAGCTAGATTACAAGGACCTAGAACTCCCATTCTTGTTTATGTAAGAGTGGCTTCATCAGATTAAATGCCGTTCTCTGGAATAACATAAAATAGGAATAATTTACTCATAAGATTCTTACGTAAACCATCTTTATTTACAAAATACTATCTTAAGAATTATTGTTTCATTGAGCTTCAATTGGAGCCAAAGTATAGTCAATTACTGAACTAAAAGCAGTTACTTAAAAACTAAAAATGAGAGATAAGTCAAATTACATTTGAAGAGAGAGCAACAGCATGAGGTTTCTTGTTTGGTTCTGGATGTTGAGTAACAGGCTCATTTGCAGGTGGAAGGAACCCTTCAGGCAACTCACTTGTACTTTCAGAATGGGGGTGAAGAGGGCTGAATTCCAGCTCTTGGGGGAAGATTTTGTTAGGAAAACCCCCTCCCTGCATAGATACTTCGCATTGGAAATGGAGTGGGTGGCGGGTCAGGTGGAAAATAATCTCCAGGTTCCCAGACAAGTTTCCTGGGAGAGGTGGAGGAAAAAAAAGGTCCTCTTCTCATGAACTGACTCCTTGGGTCAACTGGAAACAAGGCACCTCTGACTGGAGGGAAAGGTGCCAACACAGAGCCAGAGCCAGTTGCTTGGTTTTCAGCATGGAGAGGTGAATCAGGCACATCAGAGTCCAAAGGAGGCATATTAGGAATTCTGTGTTCTGCTGGTCCCGATGCTCTACCACAATTTGAGTAAAACCTATCTTGCCTTTGTAGAGGAAGACGTGCATCAGAAGAATATGGTTGGCCTGGCGGAGGGATCATCAGCCTGCTGGCCTGTTCCCCTGGAGGAGAGAGGGGCCCAGTCTGAGAAGGTGCTCTCTGAAAATCAGTGAACTTATGACAGCTGGATTCTCTTCCTTTACTGCTAGTCGCATGGTCCAGAGGATTCTCCAGGGCCCCTTGACCCTCTTCCTCCTCCCACTGGAGTGAAAGGTGAGAGTGTGAGTGGACCACTCTTTTCAAAATGAGGAGGTCTCCTTTCAGATGAAGGGTGACCTATTGGTGAGGGCCCATTTGGAGAAGGCTTTCTGCCCATTGCTGAGTTGGAAACATCCAGTGCATCATAGGGATCTTTTTCTACAAGTTCAAATCTAAGCTCCTTCTCAGTTAATTTCTGTCTGTTGCGTGCATTTTGTTTCCTGAAATAACTGAGGTTTCTTTCAGCAATCCGAGCTGCCATCTCACTAGCATCTGCTTCTTTCTCGGAGGAAGTAATCTTCCCCAGACAGGAACGAATGGTACTCTGCAATTGTTCTTCAAGATATTGGGCTCTCTTTCTGTAGGTCTCCAGCTCTTTTATTGTATGGCTCATCTTTTCTTCGACTTTGGAAAGTTTCTCCTTTTGCTCCACACGGCAGTTTTCCTCCACTCTTAATTTCCTGTGCAGTTTCATCATATTTTCTTGACAGCGTTCCATCATGACTTTAAAGTTCTTCTGTAGGGTCTCATTCTCACTTTGCAGCTGTGCATTTTCGGACTGCAAGGATGCCTGTTCAGTCTGCAGACTTTTAAGGTGTTCTGTAAGGTCTTCCGTGGTTTTCTCCACTTCAGATGAGAAAGTACATTTTTGATTTCTTCCTCCTTCCAAGATTTCTAAGGAGGCCTTTAGCTTATCACCATAAACCAGGTTCCTCAAAGCTCCTTTGGACTCATCCTCCAAGTGAGCACCAATTTCGGGTTCACTCGTCTTTCCCAGTTCCAGGTGACCACCATCCCTTTGGGCTCCCAGGCTTGGAGAAGATCTATCCTTCATCTTCAGCAAGCATTCACTCAGAGACTCCATGTGATTTTCTGTGTCCATTAGAACTTGTTCTCCAGCTACTTTAGAGTCCTCTAATATGATTTTAGCTTTATATTGGACACCTCCTTGTTGCCTCTGTGCTTCAGCTTCTCCTTGTATTGTTGGTCTCTGCGTTGGCGGAAGTAGGGATCCTTCATTCAAAACCTCTTTGATTGCCAGCTTCAGTTCTTCCTCATTCACTTGAAAGAGTCTCCAGTTTGTTTTAGCTTCAGCTATCTGTGATCTGAGGGATTCAGACTCACTTGGAGGGACTGTATCCTTCTTGATAGATGCGCCATCGTTTCATCCTGTTGACCATGTTGAGCCTTCTGTGCTTTGAGCTCTTCTTCTAGAAAGAGCATTTCAATGCCATGGCTGGATTCGGGCCTATGCAGCTTTTCGTCGGTTGCCTCCAGCTGTTGTGCTTCTCTTGAACCCTTCTCAAACCTGCAATCCTTTAAAGATGATTCTAAGCCTTCATGTTCTTTTTCAACAAGGCTCACTTTTTCAAGAAGTCCACATTTTGCCTCAATAAGTCCAGCAAGATTTAGAGCCAGCCTTTTTTCTCTTCCCACGTAAAGCCTGCTACGAACTGACTGAAAACCTCTCCAGAAAAGTGAGAGAACAGCAAAAAATCCAAGAGCTGTACACATCACCAACTCCCAAGGAAAGCCATAAGGAAGATGGCCTGGCTTCATGTCTTCGGACAATGCTGCCACAACCCTGGGTGCTTCTTCCAGAACCACCCACTAGGATGGCTGAGAAGCAGCCCTTGGCTCCTCCATCACGCCAAGACAGCTTTGGCTCTTGCCACCACAACCACAGCCTGCCCAGGCAGGCCAACACAGGCTGTGGACACTCAGGTGTTTGGTCAGGAACTCCAACCTGCACCAGGCAACGGAGCAGACCACTGTGATCCCCTTCAGGGGCTGAGCGTATGGTGGGTGGTGGGCGTATGGCGGTGGGAGCCATGATCAAAGGCTCCCAGGAGCCTTGTTGTGCTCAACTGCCCATCAGGGGAGTCTTGTCCGCTTCCCTACCCAGTGCATCCTCATGTGCCACAGGTTTCGGTCCCTCCCACTCCAGCCAGAGAGAATTCCTCTCCATGCCACCCACCCCTTGATTTGGTTTAGGCCAGGCCAAGGCGGGGTTAGTAGGAAGATTCCATCCAGTCATAATAACATTCAGTTTGATGTCACTCAAATTCTAAAGCTGACTAAACTGTTCAAACAGCTTTCATGGCCTCTATTGGTCTTTGTGTCCCTTGCCTTTTGTTTGAGTGACTCAGTCCTTTCCCTGCCCTTGTGCTCTCCCTATTTCCTACCTTCCTTGCTTCCTTCCTCCCTTCCTGGGTTTTCTCCTTTTCTTCTTCCTTCTTTTCTACCTCCCTGCATCCCTCCAACTTTGCCTTCCTCCCTTCCAACTTTCTCTCTCCCTTCCCTCCCTTTTCTTTTCTTGCAAGTGTTTGGGGTGAAAGTCCATGGCAGGCCAGCCCCAAGCTAGGCAAGGTCACTGCCACTGAGCTACAACATCCCCAGACCTGCTGCCACTTCCTATGCAAGTAACTTGAATTATCTCTAAAGAGAAACTCTCACATTAGTCTACTTTCAAAGTAATTTCAGAAGAGTTGCTAACATGGGCATAAATCAGGTATGACAAGTCATTTTTGAAAAGCACGGCACAGCTAATGTTCCTCCAAAGAAGGAGTTGAAAACTTAATTGGTTTTCAGGTCAGCATTTCTAGACTAGTACAAACCCTCCTAATCCTGATCTCTCCTTAGTCCTATGATTTCTTTAAGTGTCCCCTTTGCTCCTGTTCATGGAGTCATGTGTACAGAAATTATACCTGGTTCTATTGAACTCTACTTAATTCTTTCTCACCTCTGTGCTCCTTTGGCCAAGTCACTCCTCAACACTTACTGTAACCCTTTCAATTTTTTGTCCATTTTCATTTAAAAAACTCTTTCAAAAATTGAACCATTTCGCATGCAGACACAGTCTTCTTGATCTGCTATTAATCCCCCACTACTGACATTGTAAGTTATTGAAATGTACACTTCCAGACCGTTTTCAGATTTTTGATTCCTGTATATCTATCTGTCTATCTATTTACAAACATCACATGGTATTCTGAAAGAATCGTTCTGCTTTTGGAGCTCTACATTGTGTTTTCCAGAAGCAGGCCTATTACACAGAGATGAATCCATGTTACCTAGATTGAGTTCAAACCGGAATGTGCACTCTGATTCCCATTATATTTTTCTACCTACTAATGGACAGTTCAGTTATATCCAGACCTCACCACCTCCCCCATTGAGTAAAACCCTTGTGAAGAGACATGTAGATGCCTTTATGAACATATTGATAATTTTTCATGGCAGTGTTTTCCAAAAACCAGTTAGTAAAATCAATTGATTCCTTTGCAGCCTGAAATTACCTTCATTCCAGTTTACTGGTATAAGAACCGCAGTATATCAGCAACCATTCTCCAATAGTAGTTCAGGCAGAAGTCATTCTAGTTAACAAGCAGTGCCGGATCCTCCATGTATTTTACACAGCCCATGACGGGGGACATCCGTCCATTCGTTTAGAACAACTGATGTTTTATGCTGGCAATTTAGGTTTATTTAAAGGAGTGATTAGAAAACAGGTGAGACAGACTGATTAGATTCAGTATGTATGTTGGCTTTGTTTTTCTAGGCCTGAAGTTTTCACATTTCAATTAATTGTAGGTTAAGTATCAGGCAGATTCTTCACTGGGCTTCAAATGTGATAAAGTTGCTTCTTATTTTTAAGAAGGCCGTTGCAATCCTGCATTTATTTTACACCTCAGTGCTTGTTTTACACACAAGCACACACACCCACACACCACACACATCAACACACACACAAACACATAATTAGAGCACATATAACACTCAAATAAAGCTTTACCTACTAATTCATAACTACGGTATTTTTTTAATAAGTATTGTGTCTTGGTCTCTACTGGGGAAACATGTTTCAATGTGAGTTCTCTGGTTTGTTGTAGGGCAGTGAACGTTCACTTGTTGGCAATGATATAGAAATGGGGAGTAAGAGTTTAAAAGTTTTTACAGTAGGAAGGCAGAGTCAGAGTATGGAATCTAAGAATAAGAAATTGGGGAATTTCCTCTTTGTTTCTTCATTTCAACCTCCTAATAATTCATGTATATTTTCCAAAAGTCTCCCAGAAAACAAGGACTAGGTCAATCCACATATCAGTGAACCATAGCAGAATGCGATTCTGAGTTTCATATAAACAGTCATAAAATCAAAAAGACAGGTGCTGGGGTTTTGGCTCAGCACTAGAGTGCTGGCTTCACACTTTCAAAGGTCCTGAGTTGGATCCCCAACACCATACGTGAAAGGAATGAATGAACCAATGCATGAGTGTATGATGAATGAATTAAAGGTATAAGGAGGAGGAGGAAGAGGAGGAGGAGGAGGAGAAATAGAAGAAGATGATGAGAAATTTGAGAGAAGGGAAAAAGTGGAGGAGAGTGAGTTTAAAGTGTGGTTTCCAATTCCCAAACGTTAAATTACAGCAGACGGGATAGAGAGAGAAGATGGGAGGGCAGGAGAGGGGGGATAGTAGAGGCTAGAAAAGGTAGCAGAATACAACAGTTACTAACATGGCATTTTGTAAAAACGTGGATGTGTAAACAATGTGATTGCGCAGTCTGTATATGGGGTCAAAATGGGAGTTCATAACTCACTTGAATCTAATGTAGGAAATATGGTATCTCAAGAGCTACGTAAGGTTTTAAGCAACCAATATAAAAAAGAGGTCTTCATTTTTCTTTGTAGTTGAGATCTCCTGTTTCCTTGACATGTTTAGTTGTGTTCTCTCCTTTAGTCCTCCCATGCTCTAGTTATTCTGATATGGAAAAACTAGCTGAAATGCCCAACCAGTCTCTAAATCAGTGACACTTTTTCATTAAGCCTAAAGTCACTTTACAATTGCTACAGTCATACTAAATACACTTCTTTGTTAGGAGTTTAAAAGATATTTCCATCAGCTAGATTACAAGGACCTAGAACTCCCATTCTTGTTTATGTAAGAGTGGCTTCATCAGATTAAATGCCGTTCTCTGGAATAACATAAAATAGGAATAATTTACTCATAAGATTCTTACGTAAACCATCTTTATTTACGAAATACTATCTTAAGAATTATTGTTTCATTGAGTTTCAATTGGAGCCAAAGTATAGTCAATTACTGAACTAAAAGCAGTTACTTAAAAACTAAAAATGAGAGATAAGTCAAATTACATTTGAAGAGAGAGCAACAGCATGAGGTTTCTTCTTTGGTTCTGGATGTTGAGTAACAGGCTCATTTGCAGGTGGAAGGACCCCTTCAGGCAACTCACTTGTACTTTCAGAATGGGGGTGAAGAGGGCTAAATTCCAGCTCTTGGGGGAAGATTTTGTGAGGAAAACCCCCTCCCTACATAGACACTTCGCATTGGAAATGGAGTGGGTGGCGGGTCAGGTGGAAAATAATCTCCAGGTTCCCAGACAAGTTTCCTGGGAGAGGTGGAGGAAAAAAAAGGTCCTCTTCTCATGAACTGACTCCTTGGGTCAACTGGAAACAAGGCACCTCTGACTGGAGGGAAAGGTGCCAACATAGAGCCAGAGCCAGTTGCTTGGTTTTCAGCATGGAGAGGTGAATCAGGCACATCAGAGTCCAAACGAGGCATATTAGGAATTCTGTGTTCTGCTGGTCCCGATGCTCTACCACAATTTGAGTAAAACCTATCTTGCCTTTGTAGAGGAAGACGTGCATCAGAAGAATATGGTTGGCCTGGCGGAGGGATCATCAGCCTGCTGGCCTGTTCCCCTGGAGGAGATAGGGGCCCAGTCTGAGAACTTGCTCTCTGAAAATCAGTGAACTTATGACAGCTGGATTCTCTTCCTTTACTGGTAGTCGCATGGTCCAGAGGATTCTCCAGGGCCCATTGACCCTCTTCCTCCTCCCACTGGAGTGAAAGGTGAGAGTGTGAGTGGACCACTCTTTTCAAAATGAGGAGGTCTCCTTTCAGATGAAGGGTGACCTATTGGTGAGGGCCCATTTGGAGAAGGCTTTCTGCCCATTGCTGAGTTGGAAACATCCAGTGCATCATAGGGATCTTTTTCTACAAGTTCAAATCTAAGCTCCTTCTCAGTTAATTTCTGTCTGTTGCGTGCATTTTGTTTCCTGAAATAACTGAGGTTTCTTTCAGCAATCCGAGCTGCCAACTCACTAGCATGTGCTTCTTTCTCAGAGGAAATAATCTTCCCCAGACAGGAACGAATGGTACTCTGCAATTGTTCTTCAAGATATTGGGCTCTCTTTCTGTAGGTCTCCAGCTCTTTTATTGTATGGCTCATCTTTTCTTCGACTTTGGAAAGTTTCTCCTTTTGCTCCACACGGCAGTTTTCCTCCACTCTTAATTTCCTGTGCAGTTTCATCATATTTTCTTGATAGCGTTCCATCATGACTTTAAAGTTCTTCTGTAGGGTCTCATTCTCACTTTGCAGCTGTGCATTTTCGGACTGCAAGGATGCCTGTTCAGTGTGCAGACTTTTAAGGTGTTCTGTAAGGTCTTCCATGGTTTTCTCCACTTCAGATTAGAAAGTACATTTTTGATTTCTTCCTCCTTCCAAGATTTCTAAGGAGGCCTTTAGCTTATCACCATAAACCAGGTTCCTCAAAGCTCCTTTGGACTCATCCTCCAAGTGAGCACCAATTTCGGGTTCACTCGTCTTTCCCAGTTCCAGGTGACCACTATCCCTTTGGGCTCCCAGGCTTGGAGAAGATCTATCCTTCATCTTCAGCAAGCATTCACTCAGAGACTCCATGTGATTTTCTGTGTCCCTTAGAACTTGTTCTCCAGCTACTTTAGAGTCCTCTAATATGGTTTTTGCTTTATATTGGACACCTCCTTGTTGCCTCTGTGCTTCAGCTTCTCCTTGTATTGTTGGTCTCTGCGTTGGCGGAAGTAGGGATCCTTCATTCAAAACCTCTTTGATTGCCAGCTTCAGTTCTTCCTCATTCACTTGAAAGAGTCTCCAGTTTGTTTTAGCTTCAGCTATTTGTGATCTGAGGGATTCAGATTCACCTTGGAGGGACTGTATCCTTCTTGATAGATGCGCCATCGTTTCATCCTGTTGACCATGTTGAGCCTTCTGTGCTTTGAGCTCTTCTTCTAGAAAGAGCATTTCAACGCCATGGCTGGATTCGGGCCTATGCAGCTTTTCGTCGGTTGCCTCCAGCTGTTGTGCTTCTCTTGAACCCTTCTCAAACCTGCAATCCTTTAAAGATGATTCTAAGCCTTCATGTTCTTTTTCAACAAGGCTCACTTTTTCAAGAAGTCCACATTTTGCCTCAATAAGTCCAGCAAGATTTAGAGCCAGCCTTTTTTCTCTTCCCACGTAAAGCCTGCTACGAACCGACTGAAAACCTCTCCAGAAAAGTGAGAGAACAGCAAAAAATCCAAGAGCTGTACACATCACCAACTCCCAAGGAAAGCCATAAGGAAGATGGCCTGGCTTCATGTCTTCGGACAATGCTGCCACAACCCTGGGTGCTTCTTCCAGAACCACCGACTAGGATGGCTGAGAGGCAGCCCTTGGCTCCTCCATCACGCCAAGACAGCTTTGGCTCTTGCCACCACAACCACAGCCTGCCCAGGCAGGCCAACACAGGCTGTGGACACTCAGGTGTTTGGTCAGGAACTCCAACCTGCACCAGGCAACGGAGCAGACCACTGTGATCCCCTTCAGGGGCTGAGCGTATGGTGGGTGGTGGGCGTATGGCGGTGGGAGCCATGATCAAAGGCTCCCAGGAGCCTTGTTGTGCTCAACTGCCCATCAGAGGAGTCTTGTCCGCTTCCCTACCCAGTGCATCCTCATGTGCCACAGGTTTAGGTCCCACCCACTCCAGCCAGAGAGAATTCCTCTCCATGCCACCCACCCCTTGATTTGGTTTAGACCAGGCCAAGGCGGGGTTAGTAGGAAGATTCCATCCAGTCATAATAACATTCAGTTTGATGTCACTCAAATTCTAAAGCTGACTAAACTGTTCAAACAGCTTTCATGGCCTCTATTGGTCTTTGTGTCCCTTGCCTTTTGTTTGAGTGACTCAGTCCTTTCCCTGCTTTTGTGCTCTCCCTATTTCCTACCTTCCTTGCTTCCTTCCTCCCTTCCTGGGTTTTCTCCTTTTCTTCTTCCTTCTTTTCTACCTCCCTGCATCCCTCCAACTTTGCCTTCCTCCCTTCCAACTTTCTCTCTCCCTTCCCTCCCTTTTCTTTTCTTGCAAGTGTTTGGGGTGAAAGTCCATGGCAGGCCAGCCCCAAGCTAGGCAAGGTCACTGCCACTGAGCTACAACATCCCCAGACCTGCTGCCACTTCCTATGCAAGTAACTTGAATTATCTCTAAAGAGAAACTCTCACATTAGTCTACTTTCAAAGTAATTTCAGAAGAGTTGCTAACATGGGCATAAATCAGGTATGACAAGTCATTTTTGAAAAGCACGGCACAGCTAATGTTCCTCCAAAGAAGGAGTTGAAAACTTAATTGGTTTTCAGGTCAGCATTTCTAGACTAGTACAAACCCTCCTAATCCTGATCTCTCCTTAGTCCTATGATTTCTTTAAGTGTCCCCTTTGCTCCTGTTCATGGAGTCATGTGTACAGAAATTATAACTGGTTCTATTGAACTCTACTTAATTCTTTCTCACCTCTGTGCTCCTTTGGCCAAGTCACTCCTCAACACTTACTGTAACCCTTTCAATTTTTTGTCCATTTTCATTTAAAAAACTCTTTCAAGAATTGAACCATTTCGCATGCAGACACAGTCTTCTTGATCTGCTATTAATCCCCCACTACTGACATTGTAAGTTATTGAAATGTACACTTCCAGACCGTTTTCAGATTTTTGATTCCTGTATATCTATCTGTCTATCTATTTACAAACATCACATGGTATTCAGAAAGAATCGTTCTGCTTTTGGAGCTCTACATTGTGTTTTCCAGAAGCAGGCCTATTACACAGAGATGAATCCATGTTACCTAGATTGAGTTCAAACCGGAATGTGCACTCTGATTCCCATTATATTGTTCTACCTACTAATGGACAGTTCAGTTATATCCAGACCTCACCACCTCCCCCATTGAGTAAAACCCTTGTGAAGAGACATGTAGATGCCTTTATGAACATATTGATAATTTTTCATGGCAGTGTTTTCCAAAAACCAGTTAGTAAAATCAATTGATTCCTTTGCAGCCTGAAATTACCTTCATTCCAGTTTACTGGTATAAGAACCGCAGTATATCAGCAACCATTCTCCAATAGTAGTTCAGGCAGAAGTCATTCTAGTTAACAAGCAGTGCCGGATCCTCCATGTATTTTACACAGCCCATGACGTGGGACTTCCGTCCATTCGTTTAGAACAACTGATGTTTTATGCTGGCAATTTAGGTTTATTTAAAGGAGTGATTAGAAAACAGGTGAGACAGACTGATTAGATTCAGTATGTATGTTGGCTTTGTTTTTCTAGGCCTGAAGTTTTCACATTTCAATTAATTGTAGGTTAAGTATCAGGCAGATTCTTCACTGGGCTTCAAATGTGATAAAGTTGCTTCTTATTTTTAAGAAGCCCGTTGCAATCCTGCATTTATTTTACACCTCAGTGCTTGTTTTACACACAACCACACACCCACACACCACACACATCAACACACACACAAACACATAATTAGAGCACATTTAACACTCAAATAAAGCTTTACCTACTAATTCATAACTAGGGTATTTTTTTAATAAGTATTGTGTCTTGGTCTCTACTGAGGAAACATGGTTCAATGTGAGTTCTCTGGTTTGTTGTAGGGCAGTGAACGTTCACTTGTTGGCAATGATATAGAAATGGGGAGTAAGAGTTTAAAAGTTTTTACAGTAGGTAGGCAGAGTCAGAGTATGGAATCTAAGAATAAGAAATTGGGGAATTTCCTCTGTGTTTCTTCATTTCAACCTCCTAATAATTCATGTATATTTTCCAAAAGTCTCCCAGAAAACAAGGACTAGGTCAATCCACATATCAGTGAACCATAGAAGAATGCGATTCTGAGTTTCATATAAACAGTCATAAAATCAAAAAGACAGGTGCTGGGGTTTTGGCTCAGCACTAGAGTGCTGGCTTCACACTTTCAAAGGTCCTGAGTTGGATAACCAACACCATACGTGAAAGGAATGAATGAACCAATGCATGAGTGTATGATGAATGAATTAAAGGTATAAGGAGGAGGAGGAAGAGGAGGAGGAGGAGGAGAAATAGAAGAAGATGATGAGAAATTTGACAGAAGGGAAAAAGTGGAGGAGAGTGAGTTTAAAGTGTGGTTTCCAATTCCCAAACGTTAAATTACAGCAGACGGGATAGAGAGAGAAGATGGGAGGGCAGGAGAGGGGGGATAGTAGAGGCTAGAAAAGGTAGCAGAATACAACAGTTACTAACATGGCATTTTGTAAAAACGTGGATGTGTAAACAATGTGATTGCGCAGTCTGTATATGGGGTCAAAATGGGAGTTCATAACTCACTTGAATCTAATGTAGGAAATATGGTATCTCAAGAGCTACGTAAGGTTTTAAGCAACCAATATAAAAAAGAGGTCTTCATTTTTCTTTGTAGTTGAGATCTCCTGTTTCCTTGACATGTTTAGTTGTGTTCTCTCCTTTAGTCCTCCCATGCTCTAGTTATTCTGATATGGAAAAACTAGCTGAAATGCCCAACCAGTCTCTAAATCAGTGACACTTTTTCATTAAGCCTAAAGTCACTTTACAATTGCTACAGTCATACTAAATACACTTCTTTGTTAGGAGTTTAAAAGATATTTCCATCAGCTAGATTACAAGGACCTAGAACTCCCATTCTTGTTTATGTAAGAGTGGCTTCATCAGATTAAATGCCGTTCTCTGGAATAACATAAAATAGGAATAATTTACTCATAAGATTCTTACGTAAACCATCTTTATTTACGAAATACTATCTTAAGAATTATTGTTTCATTGAGTTTCAATTGGAGCCAAAGTATAGTCAATTACTGAACTAAAAGCAGTTACTTAAAAACTAAAAATGAGAGATAAGTCAAATTACATTTGAAGAGAGAGCAACAGCATGAGGTTTCTTCTTTGGTTCTGGATGTTGAGTAACAGGCTCATTTGCAGGTGGAAGGACCCCTTCAGGCAACTCACTTGTACTTTCAGAATGGGGGTGAAGAGGGCTAAATTCCAGCTCTTGGGGGAAGATTTTGTGAGGAAAACCCCCTCCCTACATAGACACTTCGCATTGGAAATGGAGTGGGTGGCGGGTCAGGTGGAAAATAATCTCCAGGTTCCCAGACAAGTTTCCTGGGAGAGGTGGAGGAAAAAAAAGGTCCTCTTCTCATGAACTGACTCCTTGGGTCAACTGGAAACAAGGCACCTCTGACTGGAGGGAAAGGTGCCAACATAGAGCCAGAGCCAGTTGCTTGGTTTTCAGCATGGAGAGGTGAATCAGGCACATCAGAGTCCAAACGAGGCATATTAGGAATTCTGTGTTCTGCTGGTCCCGATGCTCTACCACAATTTGAGTAAAACCTATCTTGCCTTTGTAGAGGAAGACGTGCATCAGAAGAATATGGTTGGCCTGGCGGAGGGATCATCAGCCTGCTGGCCTGTTCCCCTGGAGGAGATAGGGGCCCAGTCTGAGAACTTGCTCTCTGAAAATCAGTGAACTTATGACAGCTGGATTCTCTTCCTTTACTGGTAGTCGCATGGTCCAGAGGATTCTCCAGGGCCCATTGACCCTCTTCCTCCTCCCACTGGAGTGAAAGGTGAGAGTGTGAGTGGACCACTCTTTTCAAAATGAGGAGGTCTCCTTTCAGATGAAGGGTGACCTATTGGTGAGGGCCCATTTGGAGAAGGCTTTCTGCCCATTGCTGAGTTGGAAACATCCAGTGCATCATAGGGATCTTTTTCTACAAGTTCAAATCTAAGCTCCTTCTCAGTTAATTTCTGTCTGTTGCGTGCATTTTGTTTCCTGAAATAACTGAGGTTTCTTTCAGCAATCCGAGCTGCCAACTCACTAGCATGTGCTTCTTTCTCAGAGGAAATAATCTTCCCCAGACAGGAACGAATGGTACTCTGCAATTGTTCTTCAAGATATTGGGCTCTCTTTCTGTAGGTCTCCAGCTCTTTTATTGTATGGCTCATCTTTTCTTCGACTTTGGAAAGTTTCTCCTTTTGCTCCACACGGCAGTTTTCCTCCACTCTTAATTTCCTGTGCAGTTTCATCATATTTTCTTGATAGCGTTCCATCATGACTTTAAAGTTCTTCTGTAGGGTCTCATTCTCACTTTGCAGCTGTGCATTTTCGGACTGCAAGGATGCCTGTTCAGTGTGCAGACTTTTAAGGTGTTCTGTAAGGTCTTCCATGGTTTTCTCCACTTCAGATTAGAAAGTACATTTTTGATTTCTTCCTCCTTCCAAGATTTCTAAGGAGGCCTTTAGCTTATCACCATAAACCAGGTTCCTCAAAGCTCCTTTGGACTCATCCTCCAAGTGAGCACCAATTTCGGGTTCACTCGTCTTTCCCAGTTCCAGGTGACCACTATCCCTTTGGGCTCCCAGGCTTGGAGAAGATCTATCCTTCATCTTCAGCAAGCATTCACTCAGAGACTCCATGTGATTTTCTGTGTCCCTTAGAACTTGTTCTCCAGCTACTTTAGAGTCCTCTAATATGGTTTTTGCTTTATATTGGACACCTCCTTGTTGCCTCTGTGCTTCAGCTTCTCCTTGTATTGTTGGTCTCTGCGTTGGCGGAAGTAGGGATCCTTCATTCAAAACCTCTTTGATTGCCAGCTTCAGTTCTTCCTCATTCACTTGAAAGAGTCTCCAGTTTGTTTTAGCTTCAGCTATTTGTGATCTGAGGGATTCAGATTCACCTTGGAGGGACTGTATCCTTCTTGATAGATGCGCCATCGTTTCATCCTGTTGACCATGTTGAGCCTTCTGTGCTTTGAGCTCTTCTTCTAGAAAGAGCATTTCAACGCCATGGCTGGATTCGGGCCTATGCAGCTTTTCGTCGGTTGCCTCCAGCTGTTGTGCTTCTCTTGAACCCTTCTCAAACCTGCAATCCTTTAAAGATGATTCTAAGCCTTCATGTTCTTTTTCAACAAGGCTCACTTTTTCAAGAAGTCCACATTTTGCCTCAATAAGTCCAGCAAGATTTAGAGCCAGCCTTTTTTCTCTTCCCACGTAAAGCCTGCTACGAACCGACTGAAAACCTCTCCAGAAAAGTGAGAGAACAGCAAAAAATCCAAGAGCTGTACACATCACCAACTCCCAAGGAAAGCCATAAGGAAGATGGCCTGGCTTCATGTCTTCGGACAATGCTGCCACAACCCTGGGTGCTTCTTCCAGAACCACCGACTAGGATGGCTGAGAGGCAGCCCTTGGCTCCTCCATCACGCCAAGACAGCTTTGGCTCTTGCCACCACAACCACAGCCTGCCCAGGCAGGCCAACACAGGCTGTGGACACTCAGGTGTTTGGTCAGGAACTCCAACCTGCACCAGGCAACGGAGCAGACCACTGTGATCCCCTTCAGGGGCTGAGCGTATGGTGGGTGGTGGGCGTATGGCGGTGGGAGCCATGATCAAAGGCTCCCAGGAGCCTTGTTGTGCTCAACTGCCCATCAGAGGAGTCTTGTCCGCTTCCCTACCCAGTGCATCCTCATGTGCCACAGGTTTAGGTCCCACCCACTCCAGCCAGAGAGAATTCCTCTCCATGCCACCCACCCCTTGATTTGGTTTAGACCAGGCCAAGGCGGGGTTAGTAGGAAGATTCCATCCAGTCATAATAACATTCAGTTTGATGTCACTCAAATTCTAAAGCTGACTAAACTGTTCAAACAGCTTTCATGGCCTCTATTGGTCTTTGTGTCCCTTGCCTTTTGTTTGAGTGACTCAGTCCTTTCCCTGCTTTTGTGCTCTCCCTATTTCCTACCTTCCTTGCTTCCTTCCTCCCTTCCTGGGTTTTCTCCTTTTCTTCTTCCTTCTTTTCTACCTCCCTGCATCCCTCCAACTTTGCCTTCCTCCCTTCCAACTTTCTCTCTCCCTTCCCTCCCTTTTCTTTTCTTGCAAGTGTTTGGGGTGAAAGTCCATGGCAGGCCAGCCCCAAGCTAGGCAAGGTCACTGCCACTGAGCTACAACATCCCCAGACCTGCTGCCACTTCCTATGCAAGTAACTTGAATTATCTCTAAAGAGAAACTCTCACATTAGTCTACTTTCAAAGTAATTTCAGAAGAGTTGCTAACATGGGCATAAATCAGGTATGACAAGTCATTTTTGAAAAGCACGGCACAGCTAATGTTCCTCCAAAGAAGGAGTTGAAAACTTAATTGGTTTTCAGGTCAGCATTTCTAGACTAGTACAAACCCTCCTAATCCTGATCTCTCCTTAGTCCTATGATTTCTTTAAGTGTCCCCTTTGCTCCTGTTCATGGAGTCATGTGTACAGAAATTATAACTGGTTCTATTGAACTCTACTTAATTCTTTCTCACCTCTGTGCTCCTTTGGCCAAGTCACTCCTCAACACTTACTGTAACCCTTTCAATTTTTTGTCCATTTTCATTTAAAAAACTCTTTCAAGAATTGAACCATTTCGCATGCAGACACAGTCTTCTTGATCTGCTATTAATCCCCCACTACTGACATTGTAAGTTATTGAAATGTACACTTCCAGACCGTTTTCAGATTTTTGATTCCTGTATATCTATCTGTCTATCTATTTACAAACATCACATGGTATTCAGAAAGAATCGTTCTGCTTTTGGAGCTCTACATTGTGTTTTCCAGAAGCAGGCCTATTACACAGAGATGAATCCATGTTACCTAGATTGAGTTCAAACCGGAATGTGCACTCTGATTCCCATTATATTGTTCTACCTACTAATGGACAGTTCAGTTATATCCAGACCTCACCACCTCCCCCATTGAGTAAAACCCTTGTGAAGAGACATGTAGATGCCTTTATGAACATATTGATAATTTTTCATGGCAGTGTTTTCCAAAAACCAGTTAGTAAAATCAATTGATTCCTTTGCAGCCTGAAATTACCTTCATTCCAGTTTACTGGTATAAGAACCGCAGTATATCAGCAACCATTCTCCAATAGTAGTTCAGGCAGAAGTCATTCTAGTTAACAAGCAGTGCCGGATCCTCCATGTATTTTACACAGCCCATGACGTGGGACTTCCGTCCATTCGTTTAGAACAACTGATGTTTTATGCTGGCAATTTAGGTTTATTTAAAGGAGTGATTAGAAAACAGGTGAGACAGACTGATTAGATTCAGTATGTATGTTGGCTTTGTTTTTCTAGGCCTGAAGTTTTCACATTTCAATTAATTGTAGGTTAAGTATCAGGCAGATTCTTCACTGGGCTTCAAATGTGATAAAGTTGCTTCTTATTTTTAAGAAGCCCGTTGCAATCCTGCATTTATTTTACACCTCAGTGCTTGTTTTACACACAACCACACACCCACACACCACACACATCAACACACACACAAACACATAATTAGAGCACATTTAACACTCAAATAAAGCTTTACCTACTAATTCATAACTAGGGTATTTTTTTAATAAGTATTGTGTCTTGGTCTCTACTGAGGAAACATGGTTCAATGTGAGTTCTCTGGTTTGTTGTAGGGCAGTGAACGTTCACTTGTTGGCAATGATATAGAAATGGGGAGTAAGAGTTTAAAAGTTTTTACAGTAGGTAGGCAGAGTCAGAGTATGGAATCTAAGAATAAGAAATTGGGGAATTTCCTCTGTGTTTCTTCATTTCAACCTCCTAATAATTCATGTATATTTTCCAAAAGTCTCCCAGAAAACAAGGACTAGGTCAATCCACATATCAGTGAACCATAGAAGAATGCGATTCTGAGTTTCATATAAACAGTCATAAAATCAAAAAGACAGGTGCTGGGGTTTTGGCTCAGCACTAGAGTGCTGGCTTCACACTTTCAAAGGTCCTGAGTTGGATAACCAACACCATACGTGAAAGGAATGAATGAACCAATGCATGAGTGTATGATGAATGAATTAAAGGTATAAGGAGGAGGAGGAAGAGGAGGAGGAGGAGGAGAAATAGAAGAAGATGATGAGAAATTTGACAGAAGGGAAAAAGGGGAGGAGAGTGAGTTTAAAGTGTGGTTTCCAATTCCCAAACGTTAAATTACAGCAGACGGGATAGAGAGAGAAGATGGGAGGGCAGGAGAGGGGGGATAGTAGAGGCTAGAAAACGTAGCAGAATACAACAGTTACTAACATGGCATTTTGTAAAAACGTGGATGTGTAAACAATGTGATTGCGCAATCTGTATATGGGGTCAAATAGGGAGTTCATAACTCACTTGAATCTAATGTAGGAAATATGGTATCTCAAGAGCTACATAAGGTTTTAAGCAACCAATATAAAAAAGAGGTCTTCATTTTTATTTGTAGTTGAGATCTCCTGTTTCCTTGACATGTTTAGTTGTGTTCTCTCCTTTAGTCCTCCCATGCTCTAGTTATTCTGATATGGAAAAACTAGCTGAAATGCCCAACCAGTCTCTAAATCAGTGACACTTTTTCATTAAGCCTAAAGTCACTTTACAATTGCTACAGTCATACTAAATACACTTCTTTGTTTGGAGTTTAAAAGATATTTCCATCAGCTAGATTACAAGGACCTAGAACTCCCATTCTTGTTTATGTAAGAGTGGCTTCATCAGATTAAATGCCGTTCTCTGGAATAACATAAAATAGGAATAATTTACTCATAAGATTCTTACGTAAACCATCTTTATTTACAAAATACTATCTTAAGAATTATTGTTTCATTGAGCTTCAATTGGAGCCAAAGTATAGTCAATTACTGAACTAAAAGCAGTTACTTAACAACTAAAAATGAGAGATAAGTCAAATTACATTTGAAGAGAGAGCAACAGCATGAGGTTTCTTGTTTGGTTCTGGATGTTGAGTAACAGGCTCATTTGCAAGTGGAAGGAACCCTTCAGGCAACTCACTTGTACTTTCAGAATGGGGGTGAAGAGGGCTGAATTCCAGCTCTTGGGGGAAGATTTTGTGAGGAAAACCCCCTCCCTGCATAGACACTTCGCATTGGAAATGGAGTGGGTGGCGGGTCAGGTGGAAAATAATCTCCAGGTTCCCAGACAAGTTTCCTGGGAGAGGTGGAGGAAAAAAAAGGTCCTCTTCTCATGAACTGACTCCTTGGGTCAACTGGAAACAAGGCACCTCTGACTGGAGGGAAAGGTGCCAACACAGAGCCAGAGCCAGTTGCTTGGTTTTCAGCATGGAGAGGTGAATCAGGCACATCAGAGTCCAAAGGAGGCATATTAGGAATTCTGTGTTCTGCTGGTCCCGATGCTCTACCACAATTTGAGTAAAACCTATCTTGCCTTTGTAGAGGAAGACGTGCATCAGAAGAATATGGTTGGCCTGGCGGAGGGATCATCAGCCTGCTGGCCTGTTCCCCTGGAGGAGAGAGGGGCCCAGCCTGAGAAGGTGCTCTCTGAAAATCAGTGAACTTATGACAGCTGGATTCTCTTCCTTTACTGCTAGTCGCATGGTCCAGAGGATTCTCCAGGGCCCCTTGACCCTCTTCCTCCTCCCACTGGAGTGAAAGGTGAGAGTGTGAGTGGACCACTCTTTTCAAAATGAGGAGGTCTCCTTTCAGATGAAGGGTGACCTATTGGTGAGGGCCCATTTGGAGAAGGCTTTCTGCCCATTGCTGAGTTGGAAACATCCAGTGCATCATAGGGATCTTTTTCTACAAGTTCAAATCTAAGCTCCTTCTCAGTTAATTTCTGTCTGTTGCGTGCATTTTGTTTCCTGAAATAACTGAGGTTTCTTTCAGCAATCCGAGCTGCCAACTCACTAGCATCTGCTTCTTTCTCGGAGGAAGTAATCTTCCCCAGACAGGAACGAATGGTACTCTGCAATTGTTCTTCAAGATATTGGGCTCTCTTTCTGTAGGTCTCCAGCTCTTTTATTGTATGGCTCATCTTTTCTTCGACTTTGGAAAGTTTCTCCTTTTGCTCCACACGGCAGTTTTCCTCCACTCTTAATTTCCTGTGCAGTTTCATCATATTTTCTTGACAGCGTTCCATCATGACTTTAAAGTTCTTCTGTAGGGTCTCATTCTCACTTTGCAGCTGTGCATTTTCGGACTGCAAGGATGCCTCTTCAGTCTGCAGACTTTTAAGGTGTTCTGTAAGGTCTTCCGTGGTTTTCTCCACTTCAGATGAGAAAGTACATTTTTGATTTCTTCCTCCTTCCAAGATTTCTAAGGAGGCCTTTAGCTTATCACCATAAACCAGGGTCCTCAAAGCTCCTTTGGACTCATCCTCCAAGTGAGCACCAATTTCGGGTTCACTCGTCTTTCCCAGTTCCAGGTGACCACCATCCCTTTGTGCTCCCAGGCTTGGAGAAGATCTATCCTTCATCTTCAGCAAGCATTCACTCAGAGATTCCATGTGATTTTTTGTGTGCCTTAGAACTTGTTCTCCAGCTACTTTAGAGTCCTCTAATATGATTTTTGCTTTATATTGGACACCTCCTTGTTCCCTCTGTGCTTCAGCTTCTCCTTGTATTGTTGGTCTCTGCGTTGGCGGAAGTAGGGATCCTTCATTCAAAACCTCTTTGATTGCCAGCTTCAGTTCTTCCTCATTCACTTGAAAGAGTCTCCAGTTTGTTTTAGCTTCAGCTATTTGTGATCTGAGGGATTCAGATTCACCTTGGAGGGACTGTATCCTTCTTGATAGATGCGCCATCGTTTCATCCTGTTGACCATGTTGAGCCTTCTGTGCTTTGAGCTCTTCTTCTAGCAAGAGTATTTCAACGCCATGGCTGGATTCGGGCCTATGCAGCTTTTCGCCGGTTGCCTCCAGCTGTTGTGCTTCTCTTGAACCCTTCTCAAACCTGCAATCCTTTAAAGATGATTCTAAGCCTTCATGTTCTTTTTCAACAAGGCTCACTTTTTCAAGAAGTCCACATTTTGCCTCAATAAGTCCAGCAAGATTTAGAGCCAGCCTTTTTTCTCTTCCCATGTAAAGCCTGCTACGAACCGACTGAAAAGCTCTCCAGAAAAGTGAGAGAACAGCAAAAAATCCAAGAGCTGTACACATTACCAACTCCCAAGGAAAGCCATAAGGAAGATGGCCTGGCTTCATGTCTTCGGACAATGCTGCCACAACCCTGGGTGCTTCTTCCAGAACCACCCACTAGGATGGCTGAGAGGCAGCCCTTGGCTCCTCCATCACGCCAAGACAGCTTTGGCTCTTGCCACCACAACCACAGCCTGCCCAGGCAGGCCAACACAGGCTGTGGACACTCAGGTGTTTGGTCAGGAACTCCAACCTGCACCAGGCAACGGAGCAGACCACTGTTATCCCCTTCAGGGGCTGAGCGTATGGTGGGTGGTGGGCGTATGGCGGTGGGAGCCATGATCAAAGGCTCCCAGGAGCCTTGTTGTGCTCAACTGCCCATCAGGGGAGTCTTGTCCGCTTCCCTACACAGTGCATCCTCATGTGCCACAGGTTTCGGTCCCTCCCACTCCAGCCAGAGAGAATTCCTCTCCATGCCACCCACCCCTTGATTTGGTTTAGGCCAGGCCAAGGCGGGGTTAGTAGGAAGATTCCATCCAGTCATAATAACATTCAGTTTGATGTCACTCAAATTCTAAAGCTGACTAAACTGTTCAAACAGCTTTCATGGCCTCTATTGGTCTTTGTGTCCCTTGCCTTTTGTTTGAGTGACTCAGTCCTTTCCCTGCCCTTGTGCTCTCCCTATTTCCTACCTTCCTTGCTTCCTTCCTCCCTTCCTGGGTTTTCTCCTTTTCTTCTTCCTTCTTTTCTACCTCCCTGCATCCCTCCAACTTTGCCTTCCTCCCTTCCAACTTTCTCTTTCCCTTCCCTCCCTTTTCTTTTCTTGCAAGTGTTTGGGGTGAAAGTCCATGGCAGGCCAGCCCCAAGCTAGGCAAGGTCACTGCCACTGAGCTACAACATCCCCAGACCTGCTGCCACTTCCTATGCAAGTAACTTGAATTATCTCTAAAGAGAAACTCTCACATTAGTCTACTTTCAAAGTAATTTCAGAAGAGTTGCTAACATGGGCATAAATCAGGTATGACAAGTCATTTTTGAAAAGCACGGCACAGCTAATGTTCCTCCAAAGAAGGAGTTGAAAACTTAATTGGTTTTCAGGTCAGCATTTCTAGACTAGTACAAACCCTCCTAATCCTGATCTCTCCTTAGTCCTATGATTTCTTTAAGTGTCCCCTTTGCTCCTGTTCATGGAGTCATGTGTACAGAAATTATACCTGGTTCTATTGAACTCTACTTAATTCTTTCTCACCTCTGTGCTCCTTTGGCCAAGTCACTCCTCAACACTTACTGTAACCCTTTCAATTTTTTGTCCATTTTCATTTAAAAAACTCTTTCAAAAATTGAACCATTTCGCATGCAGACACAGTCTTCTTGATCTGCTATTAATCCCCCACTACTGACATTGTAAGTTATTGAAATGTACACTTCCAGACCGTTTTCAGATTTTTGATTCCTGTATATCTATCTGTCTATCTATTTACAAACATCACATGGTATTCTGAAAGAATCGTTCTGCTTTTGGAGCTCTACATTGTGTTTTCCAGAAGCAGGCCTATTACACAGAGATGAATCCATGTTACCTAGATTGAGTTCAAACCGGAATGTGCACTCTGATTCCCATTATATTGTTCTACCTACTAATGGACAGTTCAGTTATATCCAGACCTCACCACCTCCCCCATTGAGTAAAACCCTTGTGAAGAGACATGTAGATGCCTTTATGAACATATTGATAATTTTTCATGGCAGTGTTTTCCAAAAACCAGTTAGTAAAATCAATTGATTCCTTTGCAGCCTGAAATTACCTTCATTCCAGTTTACTGGTATAAGAACCGCAGTATATCAGCAACCATTCTCCAATAGTAGTTCAGGCAGAAGTCATTCTAGTTAACAAGCAGTGCCGGATCCTCCATGTATTTTACACAGCCCATGACGGGGGACATCCGTCCATTCGTTTAGAACAACTGATGTTTTATGCTGGCAATTTAGGTTTATTTAAAGGAGTGATTAGAAAACAGGTGAGACAGACTGATTAGATTCAGTATGTATGTTGGCTTTGTTTTTCTAGGCCTGAAGTTTTCACATTTCAATTAATTGTAGGTTAAGTATCAGGCAGATTCTTCACTGGGCTTCAAATGTGATAAAGTTGCTTCTTATTTTTAAGAAGGCCGTTGCAATCCTGCATTTATTTTACACCTCAGTGCTTGTTTTACACACAACCACACACCCACACACCACACACATCAACACACACACAAACACATAATTAGAGCACATTTAACACTCAAATAAAGCTTTACCTACTAATTCATAACTAGGGTATTTTTTTAATAAGTATTGTGTCTTGGTCTCTACTGAGGAAACATGGTTCAATGTGAGTTCTCTGGTTTGTTGTAGGGCAGTGAACGTTCACTTGTTGGCAATGATATAGAAATGGGGAGTAAGAGTTTAAAAGTTTTTACAGTAGGTAGGCAGAGTCAGAGTATGGAATCTAAGAATAAGAAATTGGGGAATTTCCTCTTTGTTTCTTCATTTCAACCTCCTAATAATTCATGTATATTTTCCAAAACTCTCCCAGAAAACAAGGACTAGGTCAATCCACATATCAGTGAACCATAGCAGAATGCGATTCTGAGTTTCATATAAACAGTCATAAAATCAAAAAGACAGGTGCTGGGGTTTTGGCTCAGCACTAGAGTGCTGGCTTCACACTTTCAAAGGTCCTGAGTTGGATAACCAACACCATACGTGAAAGGAATGAATGAACCAATGCATGAGTGTATGATGAATGAATTAAAGGTATAAGGAGGAGGAGGAAGAGGAGGAGGAGGAGGAGAAATAGAAGAAGATGATGAGAAATTTGACAGAAGGGAAAAAGGGGAGGAGAGTGAGTTTAAAGTGTGGTTTCCAATTCCCAAACGTTAAATTACAGCAGACGGGATAGAGAGAGAAGATGGGAGGGCAGGAGAGGGGGGATAGTAGAGGCTAGAAAAGGTAGCAGAATACAACAGTTACTAACATGGCATTTTGTAAAAACGTGGATGTGTAAACAATGTGATTGCGCAATCTGTATATGGGGTCAAAATGGGAGTTCATAACTCACTTGAATCTAATGTAGGAAATATGGTATCTCAAGAGCTACGTAAGGTTTTAAGCAACCAATATAAAAAAGAGGTCTTCATTTTTCTTTGTAGTTGAGATCTCCTGTTTCCTTGACATGTTTAGTTGTGTTCTCTCCTTTAGTCCTCCCATGCTCTAGTTATTCTGATATGGAAAAACTAGCTGAAATGCCCAACCAGTCTCTAAATCAGTGACACTTTTTCATTAAGCCTAAAGTCACTTTACAATTGCTACAGTCATACTAAATACACTTCTTTGTTTGGAGTTTAAAAGATATTTCCATCAGCTAGATTACAAGGACCTAGAACTCCCATTCTTGTTTATGTAAGAGTGGCTTCATCAGATTAAATGCCGTTCTCTGGAATAACATAAAATAGGAATAATTTACTCATAAGATTCTTACGTAAACCATCTTTATTTACAAAATACTATCTTAAGAATTATTGTTTCATTGAGCTTCAATTGGAGCCAAAGTATAGTCAATTACTGAACTAAAAGCAGTTACTTAAAAACTAAAAATGAGAGATAAGTCAAATTACATTTGAAGAGAGAGCAACAGCATGAGGTTTCTTGTTTGGTTCTGGATGTTGAGTAACAGGCTCATTTGCAAGTGGAAGGAACCCTTCAGGCAACTCACTTGTACTTTCAGAATGGGGGTGAAGAGGGCTGAATTCCAGCTCTTGGGGGAAGATTTTTGTGAGGAAAACCCCCTCCCTGCATAGACACTTCGCATTGGAAATGGAGTGGGTGGCGGGTCAGGTGGAAAATAATCTCCAGGTTCCCAGACAAGTTTCCTGGGAGAGGTGGAGGAAAAAAAAGGTCCTCTTCTCATGAACTGACTCCTTGGGTCAACTGGAAACAAGGCACCTCTGACTGGAGGGAAAGGTGCCAACACAGAGCCAGAGCCAGTTGCTTGGTTTTCAGCATGGAGAGGTGAATCAGGCACATCAGAGTCCAAAGGAGGCATATTAGGAATTCTGTGTTCTGCTGGTCCCGATGCTCTACCACAATTTGAGTAAAACCTATCTTGCCTTTGTAGAGGAAGACGTGCATCAGAAGAATATGGTTGGCCTGGCGGAGGGATCATCAGCCTGCTGGCCTGTTCCCCTGGAGGAGAGAGGGGCCCAGTCTGAGAAGGTGCTCTCTGAAAATCAGTGAACTTATGACAGCTGGATTCTCTTCCTTTACTGCTAGTCGCATGGTCCAGAGGATTCTCCAGGGCCCCTTGACCCTCTTCCTCCTCCCACTGGAGTGAAAGGTGAGAGTGTGAGTGGACCACTCTTTTCAAAATGAGGAGGTCTCCTTTCAGATGAAGGGTGACCTATTGGTGAGGGCCCATTTGGAGAAGGCTTTCTGCCCATTGCTGAGTTGGAAACATCCAGTGCATCATAGGGATCTTTTTCTACAAGTTCAAATCTAAGCTCCTTCTCAGTTAATTTCTGTCTGTTGCGTGCATTTTGTTTCCTGAAATAACTGAGGTTTCTTTCAGCAATCCGAGCTGCCAACTCACTAGCATCTGCTTCTTCCTCAGAGGAAATAATCTTCCCCAGACAGGAACGAATGGTACTCTGCAATTGTTCTTCAAGATATTGGGCTCTCTTTCTGTAGGTCTCCAGCTCTTTTATTGTATGGCTCATCTTTTCTTCGACTTTGGAAAGTTTCTCCTTTTGCTCCACACGGCAGTTTTCCTCCACTCTTAATTTCCTGTGCAGTTTCATCATATTTTCTTGATAGCGTTCCATCATGACTTTAAAGTTCTTCTGTAGGGTCTCATTCTCACTTTGCAGCTGTGCATTTTCGGACTGCAAGGATGCCTGTTCAGTCTGCAGACTTTTAAGGTGTTCTGTAAGGTCTTCCGTGGTTTTCTCCACTTCAGATGAGAAAGTACATTTTTGATTTCTTCCTCCTTCCAAGATTTCTAAGGAGGCCTTTAGCTTATCACCATAAACCAGGTTCCTCAAAGCTCCTTTGGACTCATCCTCCAAGTGAGCACCAATTTCGGGTTCACTCGTCTTTCCCAGTTCCAGGTGACCACCATCCCTTTGTGCTCCCAGGCTTAGAGAAGATCTATCCTTCATCTTCAGCAAGCATTCACTCAGAGACTCCATGTGATTTTTTGTGTCCCTTAGAACTTGTTCTCCAGCTACTTTAGAGTCCTCTAATATGATTTTTGCTTTATATTGGACACCTCCTTGTTCCCTCTGTGCTTCAGCTTCTCCTTGTATTGTTGGTCTCTGCGTTGGCGGAAGTAGGGATCCTTCATTCAAAACCTCTTTGATTGCCAGCTTCAGTTCTTCCTCATTCACTTGAAAGAGTCTCCAGTTTGTTTTAGCTTCAGCTATCTGTGATCTGAGGGATTCAGACTCACTTGGAGGGACTGTATCCTTCTTGATAGATGCGCCATCGTTTCATCCTGTTGACCATGTTGAGCCTTCTGTGCTTTGAGCTCTTCTTCTAGAAAGAGCATTTCAATGCCATGGCTGGATTCGGGCCTATGCAGCTTTTCGTCGGTTGCCTCCAGCTGTTGTGCTTCTCTTGAACCCTTCTCAAACCTGCAATCCTTTAAAGATGATTCTAAGCCTTCATGTTCTTTTTCAACAAGGCTCACTTTTTCAAGAAGTCCACATTTTGCCTCAATAAGTCCAGCAAGATTTAGAGCCAGCCTTTTTTCTCTTCCCACGTAAAGCCTGCTACGAACCGACTGAAAACCTCTCCAGAAAAGTGAGAGAACAGCAAAAAATCCAAGAGCTGTACACATCACCAACTCCCAAGGAAAGCCATAAGGAAGATGGCCTGGCTTCATGTCTTCGGACAATGCTGCCACAACCCTGGGTGCTTCTTCCAGAACCACCCACTAGGATGGCTGAGAGGCAGCCCTTGGCTCCTCCATCACGCCAAGACAGCTTTGGCTCTTGCCACCACAACCACAGCCTGCCCAGGCAGGCCAACACAGGCTGTGGACACTCAGGTGTTTGGTCAGGAACTCCAACCTGCACCAGGCAACGGAGCAGACCACTGTGATCCCCTTCAGGGGCTGAGCGTATGGTGGGTGGTGGGCGTATGGCGGTGGGAGCCATGATCAAAGGCTCCCAGGAGCCTTGTTGTGCTCAACTGCCCATCAGGGGAGTCTTGTCCGCTTCCCTACCCAGTGCATCCTCATGTGCCACAGGTTTCGGTCCCTCCCACTCCAGCCAGAGAGAATTCCTCTCCATGCCACCCACCCCTTGATTTGGTTTAGGCCAGGCCAAGGCGGGGTTAGTAGGAAGATTCCATCCAGTCATAATAACATTCAGTTTGATGTCACTCAAATTCTAAAGCTGACTAAACTGTTCAAACAGCTTTCATGGCCTCTATTGGTCTTTGTGTCCCTTGCCTTTTGTTTGAGTGACTCAGTCCTTTCCCTGCCCTTGTGCTCTCCCTATTTCCTACCTTCCTTGCTTCCTTCCTCCCTTCCTGGGTTTTCTCCTTTTCTTCTTCCTTCTTTTCTACCTCCCTGCATCCCTCCAACTTTGCCTTCCTCCCTTCCAACTTTCTCTCTCCCTTCCCTCCCTTTTCTTTTCTTGCAAGTGTTTGGGGTGAAAGTCCATGGCAGGCCAGCCCCAAGCTAGGCAAGGTCACTGCCACTGAGCTACAACATCCCCAGACCTGCTGCCACTTCCTATGCAAGTAACTTGAATTATCTCTAAAGAGAAACTCTCACATTAGTCTACTTTCAAAGTAATTTCAGAAGAGTTGCTAACATGGGCATAAATCAGGTATGACAAGTCATTTTTGAAAAGCACGGCACAGCTAATGTTCCTCCAAAGAAGGAGTGGAAAACTTAATTGGTTTTCAGGTCAGCATTTCTAGACTAGTACAAACCCTCCTAATCCTGATCTCTCCTTAGTCCTATGATTTCTTTAAGTGTCCCCTTTGCTCCTGTTCATGGAGTCATGTGTACAGAAATTATACCTGGTTCTATTGAACTCTACTTAATTCTTTCTCACCTCTGTGCTCCTTTGGCCAAGTCACTCCTCAGCACTTACTGTAACCCTTTCAATTTTTTGTCCATTTTCATTTAAAAAACTCTTTCAAAAATTGAACCATTTCGCATGCAGACACAGTCTTCTTGATCTGCTATTAATCCCCCACTACTGACATTGTAAGTTATTGAAATGTACACTTCCAGACCGTTTTCAGATTTTTGATTCCTGTATATCTATCTGTCTATCTATTTACAAACATCACATGGTATTCTGAAAGAATCGTTCTGCTTTTGGAGCTCTACATTGTGTTTTCCAGAAGCAGGCCTATTACACAGAGATGAATCCATGTTACCTAGATTGAGTTCAAACCGGAATGTGCACTCTGATTCCCATTATATTTTTCTACCTACTAATGGACAGTTCAGTTATATCCAGACCTCACCACCTCCCCCATTGAGTAAAACCCTTGTGAAGAGACATGTAGATGCCTTTATGAACATATTGATAATTTTTCATGGCAGTGTTTTCCAAAAACCAGTTAGTAAAATCAATTGATTCCTTTGCAGCCTGAAATTACCTTCATTCCAGTTTACTGGTATAAGAACCGCAGTATATCAGCAACCATTCTCCAATAGTAGTTCAGGCAGAAGTCATTCTAGTTAACAAGCAGTGCCGGATCCTCCATGTATTTTACACAGCCCATGACGGGGGACATCCGTCCATTCGTTTAGAACAACTGATGTTTTATGCTGGCAATTTAGGTTTATTTAAAGGAGTGATTAGAAAACAGGTGAGACAGACTGATTAGATTCAGTATGTATGTTGGCTTTGTTTTTCTAGGCCTGAAGTTTTCACATTTCAATTAATTGTAGGTTAAGTATCAGGCAGATTCTTCACTGGGCTTCAAATGTGATAAAGTTGCTTCTTATTTTTAAGAAGGCCGTTGCAATCCTGCATTTATTTTACACCTCAGTGCTTGTTTTACACACAAGCACACACACCCACACACCACACACATCAACACACACACAAACACATAATTAGAGCACATATAACACTCAAATAAAGCTTTACCTACTAATTCATAACTACGGTATTTTTTTAATAAGTATTGTGTCTTGGTCTCTACTGGGGAAACATGTTTCAATGTGAGTTCTCTGGTTTGTTGTAGGGCAGTGAACGTTCACTTGTTGGCAATGATATAGAAATGGGGAGTAAGAGTTTAAAAGTTTTTACAGTAGGAAGGCAGAGTCAGAGTATGGAATCTAAGAATAAGAAATTGGGGAATTTCCTCTTTGTTTCTTCATTTCAACCTCCTAATAATTCATGTATATTTTCCAAAAGTCTCCCAGAAAACAAGGACTAGGTCAATCCACATATCAGTGAACCATAGCAGAATGCGATTCTGAGTTTCATATAAACAGTCATAAAATCAAAAAGACAGGTGCTGGGGTTTTGGCTCAGCACTAGAGTGCTGGCTTCACACTTTCAAAGGTCCTGAGTTGGATCCCCAACACCATACGTGAAAGGAATGAATGAACCAATGCATGAGTGTATGATGAATGAATTAAAGGTATAAGGAGGAGGAGGAAGAGGAGGAGGAGGAGGAGAAATAGAAGAAGATGATGAGAAATTTGACAGAAGGGAAAAAGGGGAGGAGAGTGAGTTTAAAGTGTGGTTTCCAATTCCCAAACGTTAAATTACAGCAGACGGGATAGAGAGAGAAGATGGGAGGGCAGGAGAGGGGGGATAGTAGAGGCTAGAAAAGGTAGCAGAATACAACAGTTACTAACATGGCATTTTGTAAAAACGTGGATGTGTAAACAATGTGATTGCGCAGTCTGTATATGGGGTCAAAATGGGAGTTCATAACTCACTTGAATCTAATGTAGGAAATATGGTATCTCAAGAGCTACGTAAGGTTTTAAGCAACCAATATAAAAAAGAGGTCTTCATTTTTCTTTGTAGTTGAGATCTCCTGTTTCCTTGACATGTTTAGTTGTGTTCTCTCCTTTAGTCCTCCCATGCTCTAGTTATTCTGATATGGAAAAACTAGCTGAAATGCCCAACCAGTCTCTAAATCAGTGACACTTTTTCATTAAGCCTAAAGTCACATTACAATTGCTACAGTCATACTAAATACACTTCTTTGTTTGGAGTTTAAAAGATATTTCCATCAGCTAGATTACAAGGACCTAGAACTCCCATTCTTGTTTATGTAAGAGTGGCTTCATCAGATTAAATGCCGTTCTCTGGAATAACATAAAATAGGAATAATTTACTCATAAGATTCTTACGTAAACCATCTTTATTTACAAAATACTATCTTAAGAATTATTGTTTCATTGAGCTTCAATTGGAGCCAAAGTATAGTCAATTACTGAACTAAAAGCAGTTACTTAAAAACTAAAAATGAGATATAAGTCAAATTACATTTGAAGAGAGAGCAACAGCATGAGGTTTCTTCTTTGGTTCTGGATGTTGAGTAACAGGCTCATTTGCAGGTGGAAGGAACCCTTCAGGCAACTCACTTGTACTTTCAGAATGGGGGTGAAGAGGGCTGAATTCCAGCTCTTGGGGGAAGATTTTCTGAGGAAAACCCCCTCCCTGCATAGACACTTCGCATTGGAAATGGAGTGGGTGGCGGGTCAGGTGGAAAATAATCTCCAGGTTCCCAGACAAGTTTCCTGGGAGAGGTGGAGGAAAAAAAAGGTCCTCTTCTCATGAACTCACTCCTTGGGTCAACTGGAAACAAGGCACCTCTGACTGGAGGGAAAGGAGCCAACACAGAGCCAGAGCCAGTTGCTTGGTTTTCAGCATGGAGAGGTGAATCAGGCACATCAGAGTCCAAAGGAGGCATATTAGGAATTCTGTGTTCTGCTGGTCCCGATGCTCTACCACAATTTGAGTAAAACCTATCTTGCCTTTGTAGAGGAAGACGTGCATCAGAAGAATATGGTTGGCCTGGCGGAGGGATCATCAGCCTGCTGGCCTGTTCCCCTGGAGGAGAGAGGGGCCCAGTCTGAGAAGGTGCTCTCTGAAAATCAGTGAACTTATGACAGCTGGATTCTCTTCCTTTACTGCTAGTCGCATGGTCCAGAGGATTCTCCAGGGCCCCTTGACCCTCTTCCTCCTCCCACTGGAGTGAAAGGTGAGAGTGTGAGTGGACCACTCTTTTCAAAATGAGGAGGTCTCCTTTCAGATGAAGGGTGACCTATTGGTGAGGGCCCATTTGGAGAAGGCTTTCTGCCCATTGCTGAGTTGGAAACATCCAGTGCATCATAGGGATCTTTTTCTACAAGTTCAAATCTAAGCTCCTTCTCAGTTAATTTCTGTCTGTTGCGTGCATTTTGTTTCCTGAAATAACTGAGGTTTCTTTCAGCAATCCGAGCTGCCAACTCACTAGCATGTGCTTCTTTCTCGGAGGAAATAATCTTCCCCAGACAGGAACGAATGGTACTCTGCAATTGTTCTTCAAGATATTGGGCTCTCTTTCTGTAGGTCTCCAGCTCTTTTATTGTATGGCTCATCTTTTCTTCGACTTTGGAAAATTTCTCCTTTTGCTCCACACGGCAGTTTTCCTCCACTCTTAATTTCCTGTGCAGTTTCATCATATTTTCTTGATAGCGTTCCATCATGACTTTAAAGTTCTTCTGTAGGGTCTCATTCTCACTTTGCAGCTGTGCATTTTCTGACTGCAAGGATGCCTGTTCAGTCTGCAGACTTTTAAGGTGTTCTGTAAGGTCTTCCGTGGTTTTCTCCACTTCAGATGAGAAAGTACATTTTTGATTTATTCCTCCTTCCAAGATTTCTAAGGAGGCCTTTAGCTTATCACCATAAACCAGGGTCCTCAAAGCTCCTTTGGACTCATCCTCCAAGTGAGCACCAATTTCGGGTTCACTCGTCTTTCCCAGTTCCAGGTGACCACCATCCCTTTGTGCTCCCAGGCTTGGAGAAGATCTATCCTTCATCTTCAGCAAGTATTCACTCAGACTCCATGTGATTTTCTGTGTCCCTTAGAACTTGTTCTCCAGCTACTTTAGAGTCCTCTAATATGATTTTTGCTTTATATTGGACACCTCCTTGTTGCCTCTGTGCTTCAGCTTCTCCTTGTATTGTTGGTCTCAGCGTTGGCAGAAGTAGGGATCCTTCATTCAAAACCTCTTTGATTGCCAGCTTCAGTTCTTCCTCATTCACTTGAAAGAGTCTCCAGTTTGTTTTAGCTTCAGCTATTTGTGATCTGAGGGATTCAGATTCACCTTGGAGGGACTGTATCCTTCTTGATAGATGCGCCATCGTTTCATCCTGTTGACCATGTTGAGCCTTCTGTGCTTTGAGCTCTTCTTCTAGAAAGAGCATTTCAACGCCATGGCTGGATTTGGGCCTATGCAGCTTTTCGCCAGTTGCCTCCAGCTGTTGTGCTTCTCTTGAACCCTTCTCAAACCTGCAATCCTTTAAAGATGATTCTAAGCCTTCATGTTCTTTTTCAACAAGGCTCACTTTTTCAAGAAGTCCACATTTTGCCTCAATAAGTCCAGCAAGATTTAGAGCCAGCCTTTTTTCTCTTCCCACGTAAAGCCTGCTACGAACCGACTGAAAACCTCTCCAGAAAAGTGAGAGAACAGCAAAAAATCCAAGAGCTGTACACATCACCAACTCCCAAGGAAAGCCATAAGGAAGATGGCCTGGCTTCATGTCTTCGGACAATGCTGCCACAACCCTGGGTACTTCTTCCAGAACCACCGACTAGGATGGCTGAGAGGCAGTCCTTGGCTCCTCCATCACGCCAAGACAGCTTTGGCTCTTGCCACCACAACCACAGCCTGCCCAGGCAGTCCAACACAGGCTGTGGACACTCAGGTGTTTGGTCAGGAACTCCAACCTGCACCAGGCAACGGAGCAGACCACTGTGATCCCCTTCAGGGGCTGAGCGTATGGTGGGTGGTGGGCGTATGGCGGTGGGAGCCATGATCAAAGGCTCCCAGGAGCCTTGTTGTGCTCAACTGCCCATCAGGGGAGTCTTGTCCGCTTCCCTACCCAGTGCATCCTCATGTGCCACAGGTTTCGGTCCCTCCCACTCCAGCCTGAGAGAATTCCTCTCCATGCCACCCACCCCTTGATTTGGTTTAGGCCAGGCCAAGGCGGGGTTAGTAGGAAGATTCCATCCAGTCATAATAACATTCAGTTTGATGTCACTCAAATTCTAAAGCTGACTAAACTGTTCAAACAGCTTTTATGGCCTCTATTGGTCTTTGTGTCCCTTGCCTTTTGTTTGAGTGACTCAGTCCTTTCCCTGCCCTTGTGCTCTCCCTATTTCCTACCTTCCTTGCTTCCTTCCTCCCTTCCTGGGTTTTCTCCTTTTCTTCTTCCTTCTTTTCTACCTCCCTGCATCCCTCCAACTTTTCCTTCCTCCCTTCCAACTTTCTCTCTCCCTTCCCTCCCTTTTCTTTTCTTGCAAGTGTTTGGGGTGAAAGTCCACGGCAGGCCAGCCCCAAGCTAGGCAAGGTCACTGCCACTGAGCTACAACATCCCCAGACCTGCTGCCACTTCCTATGCAAGTAACTTGAATTATCTCTAAAGAGAAACTCTCACATTAGTCTACTTTCAAAGTAATTTCAGAAGAGTTGCTAACATGGGCATAAATCAGTTATGACAAGTCATTTTTGAAAAGCACGGCACAGCTAATGTTCCTCCAAAGAAGGAGTGGAAAACTTAATTGGTTTTCAGGTCAGCATTTCTAGACTAGTACAAACCCTCCTAATCCTGATCTCTCCTTAGTCCTATGATTTCTTTAAGTGTCCCCTTTGCTCCTGTTCATGGAGTCATGTGTACAGAAATTATACCTGGTTCTATTGAACTCTACTTAATTCTTTCTCACCTCTGTGCTCCTTTGGCCAAGTCACTCCTCAACACTTACTGTAACCCTTTCAATTTTTTGTCCATTTTCATTTAAAAAACTCTTTCAAAAATTGAACCATTTCGCATGCAGACACAGTCTTCTTGATCTGCTATTAATCCCCACTACTGACATTGTAAGTTATTGAAATGTACACTTCTAGACCGTTTTCAGATTTTTGATTCCTGTATATCTATCTGTCTATCTATTTACAAACATCACATGGTATTCTGAAAGAATCGTTCTGCTTTTGGAGCTCTACATTGTGTTTTCCAGAAGCAGGCCTATTACACAGAGATGAATCCATGTTACCTAGATTGAGTTCAAACCGGAATGTGCACTCTGATTCCCATTATATTGTTCTACCTACTAATGGACAGTTCAGTTATATCCAGACCTCACCACCTCCCCCATTGAGTAAAACCCTTGTGAAGAGACATGTAGATGCCTTTATGAACATATTGATAATTTTTCATGGCAGTGTTTTCCAAAAACCAGTTAGTAAAATCAATTGATTCCTTTGCAGCCTGAAGTTACCTTCATTCCAGTTTACTGGTATAAGAACCGCAGTATATCAGCAACCATTCTCCAATAGTAGTTCTGTCAGAAGTCATTCTAGATAACAAGCAGTGCCGGATCCTCCATGTATTTTACACAGCCCAAGACGGGGGACATCCGTCCATTCGTTTAGAACAACTGATGTTTTATGCTGGCAATTTAGGTTTATTTAAAGGAGTGATTAGAAAACAGGTGAGACAGACTGATTAGATTCAGTATGTATGTTGGCTTTGTTTTTCTAGGCCTGAAGTTTTCACATTTCAATTAATTGTAGGTTAAGTATCAGGCAGATTCTTCACTGGGCTTCAAATGTGATAAAGTTGCTTCTTATTTTTAAGAAGGCCGTTGCAATCCTGCATTTATTTTACACCTCAGTGCTTGTTTTACACACAAGCACACACACCCACACACCACACACATCAACACACACACAAACACATAATTAGAGCACATATAACACTCAAATAAAGCTTTACCTACTAATTCATAACTAGGGTATTTTTTTAAGAAGTATTGTGTCTTGGTCTCTACTGGGGAAACATGTTTCAATGTGAGTTCTCAGGTTTGTTGTAGGGCAGTGAACGTTCACTTGTTGGCAATGATATAGAAATGGGGAGTAAGAGTTTAAAAGTTTTTACAGTAGGTAGGCAGAGTCAGAGAATGGAATCTAAGAATAAGAAATTGGGGAATTTCCTCTTTGTTTCTTCATTTCAACCTCCTAATAATTCATGTATATTTTCCAAAAGTCTCCCAGAAAACAAGGACTAGGTCAATCAACATATCAGTGAACCATAGCAGAATGCGATTCTGAGTTTCATATAAACAGTCATAAAATCAAAAAGACAGGTGCTGGGGTTTTGGCTCAGCACTAGAGTGCTGGCTTCACACTTTCAATGGTCCTGAGTTGGATCCGCAACACCATACATGAAAGAAATGAATGAACCAATGCATGAGTGTATGATGAATGAATTAAAGGTATAAGGAGGAGGAGGAAGAGGAGGAGGAGGAGGAGAAATAGAAGAAGATGATGAGAAATTTGACAGAAGGGAAAAAGGGGAGGAGAGTGAGTTTAAAGTGTGGTTTCCAATTCCCAAACGTTAAATTACAGCAGACGGGATAGAGAGAGAAGATGGGAGGGCAGGAGAGGGGGGATAGTAGAGGCTAGAAAAGGTAGCAGAATACAACAGTTACTAACATGGCATTTTGTAAAAACGTGGATGTGTAAACAATGTGATTGCGCAATCTGTATATGGGGTCAAAATGGGAGTTCATAACTCACTTGAATCTAATGTAGGAAATATGGTATCTCAAGAGCTACGTAAGGTTTTAAGCAACCAATATAAAAAAGAGGTCTTCATTTTTCTTTGTAGTTGAGATCTCCTGTTTCCTTGACATGTTTAGTTGTGTTCTCTCCTTTAGTCCTCCCATGCTCTAGTTATTCTGATATGGAAAAACTAGCTGAAATGCCCAACCAGTCTCTAAATCAGTGACACTTTTTCATTAAGCCTAAAGTCACTTTACAATTGCTACAGTCATACTAAATACATTTCTTTATTTGGAGTTTAAAAGATATTTCCATCAGCTACATTACAAGGACCTAGAACTCCCATTCTTGTTTTTGTAAGAGTGGCTTCATCAGATTAAATGCCGTTCTCTGGAATAACATAAAACAGGAATAATTTACTCATAAGATTCTTACGTAAACCATCTTTATTTACAAAATGCTATCTTAAGAATTATTGTTTCATTGAGCTTCAATTGGAGCCAAAGTATAGTCAATTACTGAACTAAAAGCAGTTACTTAAAAACTAAAAATGAGAGATAAGTCAAATTACATTTGAAGAGAGAGCAACAGCATGAGGTTTCTTGTTTGGTTCTGGATGTTGAGTAACAGGCTCATTTGCAGGTGGAAGGAACCCTTCAGGCAACTCACTTGTACTTTCAGAATGGGGGTGAAGAGGGCTGAATTCCAGCTCTTGGGGGAAGATTTTGTGAGGAAAACCCCCTCCCTGCATAGACACTTCGCATTGGAAATGGAGTGGGTGGCGGGTCAGGTGGAAAATAATCTCCAGGTTCCCAGACAAGTTTCCTGGGAGAGGTGGAGGAAAAAAAAGGTCCTCTTCTCATGAACTGACTCCTTGGGTCAACTGGAAACAAGGCACCTCTGACTGGAGGGAAAGGTGCCAACACAGAGCCAGAGCCAGATGCTAGGTTTTCAGCATGGAGAGGTGAATCAGGCACATCAGAGTCCAAAGGAGGCATATTAGGAATTCTGTGTTCTGCTGGTCCCGATGCTCTACCACAATTTGAGTAAAACCTATCTTGCCTTTGTAGAGGAAGACGTGCATCAGAAGAATATGGTTGGCCTGGCGGAGGGATCATCAGCCTGCTGGCCTGTTCCCCTGGAGGAGAGAGGGGCCCAGTTCTGAGAAGGTGCTCTCTGAAAATCAGTGAACTTATGACAGCTGGATTCTCTTCCTTTACTGCTAGTTGCATGGTCCAGAGGATTCTCCAGGGCTCCTTGACCCTCTTCCTCCTCCCACTGGAGTGAAAGGTGAGAGTGTGAGTGGACCACTCTTTTCAAAATGAGGAGGTCTCCTTTCAGATGAAGGGTGACCTATTGGTGAGGGCCCATTTGGAGAAGGCTTTCTGCCCATTGCTGAGTTGGAAACATCCAGTGCATCATAGGGATCTTTTTCTACAAGTTCAATTCTAAGCTCCTTCTCAGTTAATTTCTGTCTGTTGCGTGCATTTTGTTTCCTGAAATAACTGAGGTTTCTTTCAGCAATCCGAGCTGCCAACTCACTAGCATGTGCTTCTTTCTCGGAGGAAATAATCTTCCCCAGACAGGAACGAATGGTACTCTGCAATTGTTCTTCAAGATATTGGGCTCTCTTTCTGTAGGTCTCCAGCTCTTTTATTGTATGGCTCATCTTTTCTTCGACTTTGGAAATTTTCTCCTTTTGTTCCACACGGCAGTTTTCCTCCACTCTTAATTTCCTGTGCAGTTTCATCATATTTTCTTGATAGCGTTCCTTCATGACTTTAAAGTTCTGCTGTAGGGTCTCATTCGCTCTTTGCAGCTGTGCATTTTCGGACTGCAAGGATGCCTATTCAGTCTGCAGACTTTTAAGGTGTTCTGTAAGGTCTTCCGTGGTTTTCTCCACTTCAGATGAGAAAGTACATTTTTGATTTCTTCCTCCTTCCAAGATTTCTAAGAGGCCTTTAGCTTATCACCATAAACCAGGTTCCTCAAAGCTCTTTTGGACTCATCCTCCAAGTGAGCACCAATTTCGGGTTCACTCGTCTTTCCCAGTTCCAGGTGACCACCATCCCTTTGGGCTCCCAGGCTTGGAGAAGATCTATCTTTCATCTTCAGCAAGCATTCACTCAGAGACTCCATGTGATTTTCTGTGTCCCTTAGAACTTGTTCTCCAGCTACTTTAGAGTCCTCTAATATGATTTTTGCTTTATATTGGACACCTCCTTGTTGCCTCTGTGCTTCAGCTTCTCCTTGTATTGTTGGTCTCTGCGTTGGCGGAAGTAGGGATCCTTCATTCAAAACCTCTTTGATTGCCAGCTTCAGTTCTTCCTCATTCACTTGAAAGAGTCTCCAGTTTGTTTTAGCTTCAGCTATTTGTGATCTGAGGGATTCAGATTCACCTTGGAGGGACTGTATCCTTCTTGATAGATGCGCCATCGTTTCATCCTGTTGACCATGTTGAGCCTTCTGTGCTTTGAGCTCTTCTTCTAGAAAGAGCATTTCAACGCCATGGCTGGATTCGGGCCTATGCAGCTTTTCGTCGGTTGCCTCCAGCTGTTGTGCTTCTCTTGAACCCTTCTCAAACCTGCAATCCTTTAAAGATGATTCTAAGCCTTCATGTTCTTTTTCAACAAGGCTCACTTTTTCAAGAAATCCACATTTTGCCTCAATAAGTCCAGCAAGATTTAGAGCCAGCCTTTTTTCTCTTCCCACGTAAAGCCTGCTACGAACCGACTGAAAACCTCTCCAGAAAAGTGAGAGAACAGCAAAAAATCCAAGAGCTGTACACATCACCAACTCCCAAGGAAAGCCATAAGGAAGATGGCCTGGCTTCATGTCTTCGGACAATGCTGCCACAACCCTGGGTGCTTCTTCCAGAACCACCCACTAGGATGGCTGAGAGGCAGCCCTTGGCTCCTCCATCACGCCAAGACAGCTTTGGCTCTTGCCACCACAACCACAGCCTGCCCAGGCAGGCCAACACAGGCTGTGGACACTCAGGTGTTTGGTCAGGAACTCCAACCTGCACCAGGCAACGGAGCAGACCACTGTGATCCCCTTCAGGGGCTGAGCGTATGGTGGGTGGTGGGCGTATGGCGGTGGGAGCCATGATCAAAGGCTCCCAGGAGCCTTGTTGTGCTCAACTGCCCATCAGGGGAGTCTTGTCCGCTTCCCTACCCAGTGCATCCTCATGTGCCACAGGTTTAGGTCCCTCCCACTCCAGCCAGAGAGAATTCCTCTCCATGCCACCCACCCCTTGATTTGGTTTAGGCCAGGCCAAGGCGGGGTTAGTAGGAAGATTCCATCCAGTCATAATAACATTCAGTTTGATGTCACTCAAATTCTAAAGCTGACTAAACTGTTCAAACAGCTTTTATGGCCTCTATTGGTCTTTGTGTCCCTTGCCTTTTGTTTGAGTGACTCAGTCCTTTCCCTGCCCTTGTGCTCTCCCTATTTCCTACCTTCCTTGCTTCCTTCCTCCCTTCCTGGGTTTTCTCCTTTTCTTCTTCCTTCTTTTCTACCTCCCTGCATCCCTCCAACTTTGCCTTCCTCCCTTCCAACTTTCTCTCTCCCTTCCCTCCCTTTTCTTTTCTTGCAAGTGTTTGGTGTGAAAGTCCATGGCAGGCCAGCCCCAATCTAGGCAAGGTCACTGCCACTGAGCTACAACATCCCCAGACCTGCTGCCACTTCCTATGCAAGTAACTTGAATTATCTCTAAAGAGAAACTCTCACATTAGTCTACTTTCAAATAATTTCAAAAGAGTTGCTAACATGGGCATAAATCAGTTATGACAAGTCATTTTTGAAAAGCACGGCACAGCTAATGTTCCTCCAAAGAAGGAGTTGAAAACTTAATTGGTTTTCAGGTCAGCATTTCTAGACTAGTACAAACCCTCCTAATCCTGCTTTATGAACATATTGATAATTTTTCATGGCAGTGTTTTCCAAAAACCAGTTAGTAAAATCAATTGTTTCCTTTCCAGCCTGAAATTGCCTTCATTCCAGTTTACTGGTATAAGAACCGCAGTATATCAGCAACCATTCTCCAATAGTAGTTCAGGCAGAAGTCATTCTAGATAACAAGCAGTGCCGGATCCTCCATGTATTTTACACAGCCCATGACGGGGGACATCCGTCCATTCGTTTAGAACAACTGATGTTTTATGCTGGCAATTTAGGTTTATTTAAAGGAGTGATTAGAAAACAGGTGAGACAGACTGATTAGATTCAGTATGTATGATGACTTTGTTTTTCTAGGCCTGAAGTTTTCACATTTCAATTAATTGTAGGTTAAGTATCAGGCAGATTCTTCACTGGGCTTCAAATGTGATAAAGCTGCTTCTTATTTTTAAGAAGGCCGTTGCAATCCTGCATTTATTTTACGCCTCAGTGATTGTTTTATACACAAGCACACACACCCACACACCACACACATCAACACACACACAAACACATAATTAGAGCACATTTAACACTCAAATAAAGCTTTACCTACTAATTCATAACTAGGGTATTTTTTAATAAGTATTGTGTCTTGGTCTCTACTGGGGAAACATGGTTCAATGTGAGTTCTCTGGTTTGTTGTAGGGCAGTGAACGTTCACTTGTTGGCAATGATATAGAAATGGGGAGTAAGTGTTTAAAAGTTTTTACAGTAGGTAGGCAGAGTCAGAGTATGGAATCTAAGAATAAGATATTGGGGAATTTCCTCTTTGGTTCTTCATTTCAACCTCCTAATAATTCATGTATATTTTCCAAAAGTCTCCCAGAAAACAAGGACTAGGTCAATCCACATATCAGTGAACCATAGCAGAATGCCATTCTGAATTTCATATAAACAGTCATAAAATCAAAAAGACAGGTGCTGGGGTTTTGGCTCAGCACTAGAGTGCTGGCTTCACACTTTTAAAGGTCCTGAGTTGGATCCCCAACACTATACGTGAAAGGAATGAATGAACCAATGCATGAGTGTATGATGAATGAATTAAAGGTATAAGGAGGAGGAGGAAAAGGAGGAGGAGGAGGAGAAATAGAAGAAGATGATGAGAAATTTGACAGAAGGGAAAAAGGGGAGGAGAGTGAGTTTAAAGTGTGGTTTACAATTCCCAAACGTTAAATTACAGCAGACGGGATAGAGAGAGAAGATGGGAGGGCAGGAGAGGTGGGATAGTAGAGGCTAGAAAAGGTAGCAGAATACAACAGTTACTAACATGGCATTTTGTAAAAACGTGGATGTGTAAACAATGTGATTGTGCAATCTGTATATGGGGTCAAAATGGGAGTTCATAACTCACTTGAATCTAATGTAGGAAATATGGTATCTCAAGAGCTATGTAAGGTTTTAAGCAACCAATATAAAAAAGAGGTCTTCATTTTTCTTTGTAGTTGAGATCTCCTGTTTCCTTGACATGTTTAGTTGTGTTCTCTCCTTTAGTCCTCCCATGCTCTAGTTATTCTGAAATGGAAAAACTAGCTGAAATGCCCAACCAGTCTCTAAATCAGTGACACTTTTTCATTAAGCCTAAAGTCACTTTACAATTGCTACAGTCATACTAAATACACTTCTTTGTTTGGAGTTTAAAAGATATTTCCATCAGCTAGATTACAAGGACCTAGAACTCCCATTCTTGTTTATGTAAGAGTGGCTTCATCAGATTAAATGCCGTTCTCTGGAATAACATAAAATAGGAATAATTTACTCATAAGATTCTTACGTAAACCATCTTTATTTACAAAATACTATCTAAGAATTATTGTTTCATTGAGCTTCAATTGGAGCCAAAGTATAGTCAATTACTGAACTAAAGGCAGTTACTTAAAAACTAAAAATGAGAGATAAGTCAAATTACATTTGAAGAGAGAGCAACAGCATGAGGTTTCTTGTTTGGTTCTGAATGTTGAGTAACAGGCTCTTTTGCAGGTGGAAGGAACCCTTCAGGCAACTCACTTGTACTTTCAGAATGGGGTGAAGAGGCTGAATTCCAGCTCTTGGGGGAAGATTTTGTGAGGAAAACCCCCTCCCTGCATAGACACTTCGCATTGGAAATGGAGTGGGTGGCGGGTCAGGTGGAAAATAATATCCAGGTTCCCAGACAAGTTTCCTGGGAGAGGTGGAGGAAAAAAAAAGGTCCTCTTCTCATGAACTGACTCCTTGGGTCAACTGGAAACAAGGCACCTCTGACTGGAGGGAAAGGTGCCAACACAGAGCCAGAGCCAGTTGCTTGGTTTTCAGCATGGAGAGGTGAATCAGGCACATCAGAGTCCAAAGGAGGCATATTAGGAATTCTGTGTTCTTCTGGTCCCGATGCTCTACCACAATTTGAGTAAAACCTATCTTGCCTTTGTAGAGGAAGACGTGCATCAGAAGAATATGGTTGGCCTGGCGGAGGGATCATCAGCCTGCTGGCCTGTTCCCCTGGAGGAGAGAGGGGCCCAGTCTGAGAAGGTGCTCTCTGAAAATCAGTGAACTTATGACAGCTGGATTCTCTTCCTTTACTGCTAGTCGCATGGTCCAGAGGATTCTCCAGGGCCCCTTGACCCTCTTCCTCCTCCCACTGGAGTGAAAGGTGAGAGTGTGAGTGGACCACTCTTTTCAAAATGAGGAGGTCTCCTTTCAGATGAAGGGTGACCTATTGGTGAGGGCCCATTAGGAGAAGGCTTTCTGCCCATTGCTGAGTTGGAAACATCCAGTGCATCATAGGGATCTTTTTCTACAAGTTCAAATCTAAGCTCCTTCTCAGTTAATTTCTGTCTGTTGCGTGCATTTTGTTTCCTGAAATATCTGAGGTTTCTTTCAGCAATCCGAGCTGCCAACTCACTAGCATCTGCTTCTTTCTCAGAGGAAATAATCTTCCCCAGACAGGAACGAATGGTACTCTCAATTGTTCTTCAAGATATTGGGCTCTCTTTCTGTAGGTCTCCAGCTCTTTTATTGTATGGCTCATCTTTTCTTCGACTTTGGAAAGTTTCTCCTTTTGCTCCACACGGCAGTTTTCCTCCACTCTTAATTTCCTGTGCAGTTTCATCATATTTTCCTGATAGCGTTCCATCATGACTTTAAAGTTCTTCTGTAGGGTCTCATTCTCACTTTGCAGCTGTGCATTTTCGGACTGCAAGGATGCCTGTTCAGTCTGCAGACTTTTAAGGTGTTCTGTAAGGTCTTCCGTGGTTTTCTCCACTTCAGATGAGAAAGTACATTTTTGATTTCTTCCTCCTTCCAAGATTTCTAAGGAGGCCTTTAGCTTATCACCATAAACCAGGTTCCTCAAAGCTCCTTTGGACTCATCCTCCAAGTGAGCACCAATTTCGGGTTCACTCGTCTTTCCCAGTTCCAGGTGACCACCATCCCTTTGGGCTCCCAGGCTTGGAGAAGATCTATCCTTCGTCTTCAGCAAGCATTCACTCAGAGACTCCATGTGATTTTCTGTGTCCCTTAGAACTTGTTCTCCAGCTACTTTAGAGTCCTCTAATATGATTTTTGCTTTATATTGGACACCTCCTTGTTGCCTCTGTGCTTCAGCTTCTCCTTGTATTGTTGGTCTCTGCGTTGGCGGAAGTAGGGATCCTTCATTCAAAACCTCTTTGATTGCCAGCTTCAGTTCTTCCTCATTCACTTGAAAGAGTCTCCAGTTTGTTTTAGCTTCAGCTATTTGTGATCTGAGGGATTCAGATTCACCTTGGAGGGACTGTATCCTTCTTGATAGATGCGCCATCGTTTCATCCTGTTGACCATGTTGAGCCTTCTGTGCTTTGAGCTCTTCTTCTAGAAAGAGCATTTCAACGCCATGGCTGGATTCGGGCCTATGCAGCTTTTCGTCGGTTGCCTCCAGCTGTTGTGCTTCTCTTGAACCCTTCTCAAACCTGCAATCCTTTAAAGATGATTCTAAGCCTTCATGTTCTTTTTCAACAAGGCTCACTTTTTCAAGAAGTCCACATTTTGCCTCAATAAGTCCAGCAAGATTTAGAGCCAGCCTTTTTTCTCTTCCCACGTAAAGCCTGCTACGAACCGACTGAAAACCTCTCCAGAAAAGTGAGAGAACAGCAAAAAATCCAAGAGCTGTACACATCACCAACTCCCAAGGAAAGCCATAAGGAAGATGGCCTGGCTTCATGTCTTCGGACAATGCTGCCACAACCCTGGGTGCTTCTTCCAGAACCACCCACTAGGATGGCTGAGAGGCAGCCCTTGGCTCCTCCATCACGCCAAGACAGCTTTGGCTCTTGCCACCACAACCACAGCCTGCCCAGGCAGGCCAACACAGGCTGTGGACACTCAGGTGTTTGGTCAGGAACTCCAACCTGCACCAGGCAACGGAGCAGAGCACTGTGATCCCCTTCAGGGGCTGAGCGTATGGTGGGTGGTGGGCGTATGGCGGTGGGAGCAATGATCAAAGGCTCCCAGGAGCCTTGTTGTGCTCAACTGCCCATCAGGGGAGTCTTGTCCGCTTCCATACCCAGTGCATCCTCATGTGCCACAGGTTTAGGTCCCTCCCACTCCAGCCAGAGAGAATTCCTCTCCATGCCACCCACCCCTTGATTTGGTTTAGGCCAGGCCAAGGCGGGGTTAGTAGGAAGATTCCATCCAGTCATAATAACATTCAGTTTGATGTCACTCAAATTCTAAAGCTGACTAAACTGTTCAAACAGCTTTTATGGCCTCTATTGGTCTTTGTGTCCCTTGCCTTTTGTTTGAGTGACTCAGTCCTTTCCCTGCCCTTGTGCTCTCCCTATTTCCTACCTTCCTTGCTTCCTTCCTCCCTTCCTGGGTTTTCTCCTTTTCTTCTTCCTTCTTTTCTACCTCCCTGCATCCCTCCAACTTTGCCTTCCTCCCTTCCAACTTTCTCTCTCCCTTCCCTCCCTTTTCTTTTCTTGCAAGTGTTTCGGGTGAAAGTCCACGGCAGGCCAGCCCCAAGCTAGGCAAGGTCACTGCCACTGAGCTACAACATCCCCAGACCTGCTGCCACTTCCTATGCAAGTAACTTGAATTATCTCTAAAGAGAAACTCTCACATTAGTCTACTTTCAAAGTAATTTCAGAAGAGTTGCTAACATGGGCATAAATCAGTTATGACAAGTCATTTTTGAAAAGCACGGCACAGCTAATGTTCCTCCAAAGAAGGAGTTGAAAACTTAATTGGTTTTCAGGTCAGCATTTCTAGACTAGTACAAACCCTCCTAATCCTGATCTCTCCTTAGTCCTATGATTTCTTTAAGTGTCCCCTTTGCTCCTGTTCATGGAGTCATGTGTACAGAAATTATACCTGGTTCTATTGAACTCTACTTAATTCTTTCTCACCTCTGTGCTCCTTTGGCCAAGTCACTCCTCAACACTTACTGTAACCCTTTCAATTTTTTGTCCATTTTCATTTAAAAAACTCTTTCAAAAATTGAACCATTTTGCATGCAGACACAGTCTTCTTGATCTGCTATTAATCCCCACTACTGACATTGTAAGTTATTGAAATGTACACTTCTAGACCGTTTTCAGATTTTTGATTCCTGTATATCTATCTGTCTATCTATTTACAAACATCACATGGTATTCTGAAAGAATCGTTCTGCTTTTGGAGCTCTACATTGTGTTTTCCAGAAGCAGGCCTATTACACAGAGATGAATCCATGTTACCTAGATTGAGTTCAAACCGGAATGTGCACTCTGATTCCCATTATATTGTTCTACCTACTAATGGACAGTTCAGTTATATCCAGACCTCACCACCTCCCCCATTGAGTAAAACCCTTGTGAAGAGACATGTAGATGCCTTTATGAACATATTGATAATTTTTCATGGCAGTGTTTTCCAAAAACCAGTTAGTAAAATCAATTGATTCCTTTGCAGCCTGAAGTTACCTTCATTCCAGTTTACTGGTATAAGAACCGCAGTATATCAGCAACCATTCTCCAATAGTAGTTCTGTCAGAAGTCATTCTAGATAACATGCAGTGCCGGATCCTCCATGTATTTTACACAGCCCAAGACGGGGGACATCCGTCCATTCGTTTAGAACAACTGATGTTTTATGCTGGCAATTTAGGTTTATTTAAAGGAGTGATTAGAAAACAGGTGAGACAGACTGATTAGATTCAGTATGTATGTTGGCTTTGTTTTTCTAGGCCTGAAGTTTTCACATTTCAATTAATTGTAGGTTAAGTATCAGGCAGATTCTTCACTGGGCTTCAAATGTGATAAAGCTGCTTCTTATTTTTAAGAAGGCCGTTGCAATCCTGCATTTATTTTACACCTCAGTGCTTGTTTTACACACAAGCGCACACACCCACACACCACACACATCAACACACACACAAACACATAATTAGAGCACATATAACACTCAAATAAAGCTTTACCTACTAATTCATAACTAGGGTATTTTTTTAAGAAGTATTGTGTCTTGGTCTCTACTGGGGAAACATGTTTCAATGTGAGTTCTCAGGTTTGTTGTAGGGCAGTGAACGTTCACTTGTTGGCAATGATATAGAAATGGGGAGTAAGAGTTTAAAAGTTTTTACAGTAGGTAGGCAGAGTCAGAGAATGGAATCTAAGAATAAGAAATTGGGGAATTTCCTCTTTGTTTCTTCATTTCAACCTCCTAATAATTCATGTATATTTTCCAAAAGTCTCCCAGAAAACAAGGACTAGGTCAATCAACATATCAGTGAACCATAGCAGAATGCGATTCTGAGTTTCATATAAACAGTCATAAAATCAAAAAGACAGGTGCTGGGGTTTTGGCTCAGCACTAGACTGCTGGCTTCACACTTTCAATGGTCCTGAGTTGGATCCGCAACACCATACGTGAAAGGAATGAATGAACCAATGCATGAGTGTATGATGAATGAATTAAAGGTATAAGGAGGAGGAGGAAGAGGAGGAGGAGGAAGAGAAATAGAAGAAGATGATGAGAAATTTGACAGAAGGGAAAAAGGGGAGGAGAGTGAGTTTAAAGTGTGGTTTCGAATTCCCAAACGTTAAATTACAGCAGACGGGATAGAGAGAGAAGATGGGAGGGCAGGAGAGGGGGGATAGTAGAGGCTAGAAAAGGTAGCAGAATACAACAGTTACTAACATGGCATTTTGTAAAAACGTGGATGTGTAAACAATGTGATTGCGCAGTCTGTATATGGGGTCAAAATGGGAGTTCATAACTCACTTGAATCTAATGTAGGAAATATGGTATCTCAAGAGCTACGTAAGGTTTTAAGCAACCAATATAAAAAAGAGGTCTTCATTTTTCTTTGTAGTTGAGATCTCCTGTTTCCTTGACATGTTTAGTTGTGTTCTCTCCTTTAGTCCTCCCATGCTCTAGTTATTCTGATATGGAAAAACTAGCTGAAATGCCCAACCAGTCTCTAAATCAGTGACACTTTTTCATTAAGCCTAAAGTCACTTTACAATTGCTACAGTCATACTAAATACATTTCTTTGTTTGGAGTTTAAAAGATATTTCCATCAGCTAGATTACAAGGACCTAGAACTCCCATTCTTGTTTTTGTAAGAGTGGCTTCATCAGATTAAATGCCGTTCTCTGGAATAACATAAAACAGGAATAATTTACTCATAAGATTCTTACGTAAACCATCTTTATTTACAAAATGCTATCTTAAGAATTATTGTTTCATTGAGCTTCAATTGGAGCCAAAGTATAGTCAATTACTGAACTAAAAGCAGTTACTTAAAAACTAAAAATGAGAGATAAGTCAAATTACATTTGAAGAGAGAGCAACAGCATGAGGTTTCTTGTTTGGTTCTGGATGTTGAGTAACAGGCTCATTTGCAGGTGGAAGGAACCCTTCAGGCAACTCACTTGTACTTTCAGAATGGGGGTGAAGAGGGCTGAATTCCAGCTCTTGGGGGAAGATTTTGTGAGGAAAACCCCCTCCCTGCATAGACACTTCGCATTGGAAATGGAGTGGGTGGCGGGTCAGGTGGAAAATAATCTCCAGGTTCCCAGACAAGTTTCCTGGGAGAGGTGGAGGAAAAAAAAGGTCCTCTTCTCATGAACTGACTCCTTGGGTCAACTGGAAACAAGGCACCTCTGACTGGAGGGAAAGGTGCCAACACAGAGCCAGAGCCAGATGCTTGGTTTTCAGCATGGAGAGGTGAATCAGGCACATCAGAGTCCAAAGGAGGCATATTAGGAATTCTGTGTTCTGCTGGTCCCGATGCTCTACCACAATTTGAGTAAAACCTATCTTGCCTTTGTAGAGGAAGACGTGCATCAGAAGAATATGGTTGGCCTGGCGGAGGGATCATCAGCCTGCTGGCCTGTTCCCCTGGAGGAGAGAGGGGCCCAGTTCTGAGAAGGTGCTCTCTGAAAATCAGTGAACTTATGACAGCTGGATTCTCTTCCTTTACTGCTAGTTGCATGGTCCAGAGGATTCTCCAGGGCTCCTTGACCCTCTTCCTCCTCCCACTGGAGTGAAAGGTGAGAGTGTGAGTGGACCACTCTTTTCAAAATGAGGAGGTCTCCTTTCAGATGAAGGGTGACCTATTGGTGAGGGCCCATTTGGAGAAGGCTTTCTGCCCATTGCTGAGTTGGAAACATCCAGTGCATCATAGGGATCTTTTTCTACAAGTTCAATTCTAAGCTCCTTCTCAGTTAATTTCTGTCTGTTGCGTGCATTTTGTTTCCTGAAATAACTGAGGTTTCTTTCAGCAATCCGAGCTGCCAACTCACTAGCATGTGCTTCTTTCTCGGAGGAAATAATCTTCCCCAGACAGGAACGAATGGTACTCTGCAATTGTTCTTCAAGATATTGGGCTCTCTTTCTGTAGGTCTCCAGCTCTTTTATTGTATGGCTCATCTTTTCTTCGACTTTGGAAATTTTCTCCTTTTGTTCCACACGGCAGTTTTCCTCCACTCTTAATTTCCTGTGCAGTTTCATCATATTTTCTTGATAGCGTTCCTTCATGACTTTAAAGTTCTGCTGTAGGGTCTCATTCGCTCTTTGCAGCTGTGCATTTTCGGACTGCAAGGATGCCTATTCAGTCTGCAGACTTTTAAGGTGTTCTGTAAGGTCTTCCGTGGTTTTCTCCACTTCAGATGAGAAAGTACATTTTTGATTTCTTCCTCCTTCCAAGATTTCTAAGGAGGCCTTTAGCTTATCACCATAAACCAGGTTCCTCAAAGCTCTTTTGGACTCATCCTCCAAGTGAGCACCAATTTCGGGTTCACTCGTCTTTCCCAGTTCCAGGTGACCACCATCCCTTTGGGCTCCCAGGCTTGGAGAAGATCTATCTTTCATCTTCAGCAAGCATTCACTCAGAGACTCCATGTGATTTTCTGTGTCCCTTAGAACTTGTTCTCCAGCTACTTTAGAGTCCTCTAATATGATTTTTGCTTTATATTGGACACCTCCTTGTTGCCTCTGTGCTTCAGCTTCTCCTTGTATTGTTGGTCTCTGCGTTGGCGGAAGTAGGGATCCTTCATTGCAAAACCTCTTTGATTGCCAGCTTCAGTTCTTCCTCATTCACTTGAAAGAGTCTCCAGTTTGTTTTAGCTTCAGCTATTTGTGATCTGAGGGATTCAGATTCACCTTGGAGGGACTGTATCCTTCTTGATAGATGCGCCATCGTTTCATCCTGTTGACCATGTTGAGCCTTCTGTGCTTTGAGCTCTTCTTCTAGAAAGAGCATTTCAACGCCATGGCTGGATTCGGGCCTATGCAGCTTTTCGTCGGTTGCCTCCAGCTGTTGTGCTTCTCTTGAACCCTTCTCAAACCTGCAATCCTTTAAAGATGATTCTAAGCCTTCATGTTCTATTTCAACAAGGCTCACTTTTTCAAGAAGTCCACATTTTGCCTCAATAAGTCCAGCAAGATTTAGAGCCAGCCTTTTTTCTCTTCCCACGTAAAGCCTGCTACGAACCGACTGAAAACCTCTCCAGAAAAGTGAGAGAACAGCAAAAAATCCAAGAGCTGTACACATCACCAACTCCCAAGGAAAGCCATAAGGAAGATGGCCTGGCTTCATGTCTTCGGACAATGCTGCCACAACCCTGGGTGCTTCTTCCAGAACCACCCACTAGGATGGCTGAGAGGCAGCCCTTGGCTCCTCCATCACGCCAAGACAGCTTTGGCTCTTGCCACCACAACCACAGCCTGCCCAGGCAGGCCAACACAGGCTGTGGACACTCAGGTGTTTGGTCAGGAACTCCAACCTGCACCAGGCAACGGAGCAGACCACTGTGATCCCCTTCAGGGGCTGAGCGTATGGTGGGTGGTGGGCGTATGGCGGTGGGAGCCATGATCAAAGGCTCCCAGGAGCCTTGTTGTGCTCAACTGCCCATCAGGGGAGTCTTGTCCGCTTCCCTACCCAGTGCATCCTCATGTGCCACAGGTTTAGGACCCTCCCACTCCAGCCAGAGAGAATTCCTCTCCATGCCACCCACCCCTTGATTTGGTTTAGGCCAGGCCAAGGCGGGGTTAGTAGGAAGATTCCATCCAGTCATAATAACATTCAGTTTGATGTCACTCAAATTCTAAAGCTGACTAAACTGTTCAAACAGCTTTTATGGCCTCTATTGGTCTTTGTGTCCCTTGCCTTTTGTTTGAGTGACTCAGTCCTTTCCCTGCCCTTGTGCTCTCCCTATTTCCTACCTTCCTTGCTTCCTTCCTCCCTTCCTGGGTTTTCTCCTTTTCTTCTTCCTTCTTTTCTACCTCCCTGCATCCCTCCAACTTTGCCTTCCTCCCTTCCAACTTTCTCTCTCCCTTCCCTCCCTTTTCTTTTCTTGCAAGTGTTTGGTGTGAAAGTCCATGGCAGGCCAGCCCCAATCTAGGCAAGGTCACTGCCACTCAGCTACAACATCCCCAGACCTGCTGCCACTTCCTATGCAAGTAACTTGAATTATCTCTAAAGAGAAACTCTCACATTAGTCTACTTTCAAATAATTTCAAAAGAGTTGCTAACATGGGCATAAATCAGTTATGACAAGTCATTTTTGAAAAGCACGGCACAGCTAATGTTCCTCCAAAGAAGGAGTTGAAAACTTAATTGGTTTTCAGGTCAGCATTTCTAGACTAGTACAAACCCTCCTAATCCTGCTTTATGAACATATTGATAATTTTTCATGGCAGTGTTTTCCAAAAACCAGTTAGTAAAATCAATTGTTTCCTTTCCAGCCTGAAATTACCTTCATTCCAGTTTACTGGTATAAGAACCGCAGTATATCAGCAACCATTCTCCAATAGTAGTTCAGGCAGAAGTCATTCTAGATAACAAGCAGTGCCGGATCCTCCATGTATTTTACACAGCCCATGACGGGGGACATCCGTCCATTCGTTGAGAACAACTGATGTTTTATGCTGGCAATTTAGGTTTATTTAAAGGAGTGATTAGAAAACAGGTGAGACAGACTGATTAGATTCAGTATGTATGATGACTTTGTTTTTCTAGGCCTGAAGTTTTCACATTTCAATTAATTGTAGGTTAAGTATCAGGCAGATTCTTCACTGGGCTTCAAATGTGATAAAGCTGCTTCTTATTTTTAAGAAGGCCGTTGCAATCCTGCATTTATTTTACGCCTCAGTGATTGTTTTATACACAAGCACACACACCCACACACCACACACATCAACACACACACAAACACATAATTAGAGCACATTTAACACTCAAATAAAGCTTTACCTACTAATTCATAACTAGGGTATTTTTTAATAAGTATTGTGTCTTGGTCTCTACTGGGGAAACATGGTTCAATGTGAGTTCTCTGGTTTGTTGTAGGGCAGTGAACGTTCACTTGTTGGCAATGATATAGAAATGGGGAGTAAATGTTTAAAAGTTTTTACAGTAGGTAGGCAGAGTCAGAGTATGGAATCTAAGAATAAGATATTGGGGAATTTCCTCTTTGGTTCTTCATTTCAACCTCCTAATAATTCATGTATATTTTCCAAAAGTCTCCCAGAAAACAAGGACTAGGTCAATCCACATATCAGTGAACCATAGCAGAATGCCATTCTGAATTTCATATAAACAGTCATAAAATCAAAAAGACAGGTGCTGGGGTTTTGGCTCAGCACTAGAGTGCTGGCTTCACACTTTTAAAGGTCCTGAGTTGGATCCCCAACACTATACGTGAAAGGAATGAATGAACCAATGCATGAGTGTATGATGAATGAATTAAAGGTATAAGGAGGAGGAGGAAAAGGAGGAGGAGGAGGAGAAATAGAAGAAGATGATGAGAAATTTGACAGAAGGGAAAAAGGGGAGGAGAGTGAGTTTAAAGTGTGGTTTACAATTCCCAAACGTTAAATTACAGCAGACGGGATAGAGAGAGAAGATGGGAGGGCAGGAGAGGGGGGATAGTAGAGGCTAGAAAAGGTAGCAGAATACAACAGTTACTAACATGGCATTTTGTAAAAACGTGGATGTGTAAACAATGTGATTGTGCAATCTGTATATGGGGTCAAAATGGGAGTTCATAACTCACTTGAATCTAATGTAGGAAATATGGTATCTCAAGAGCTATGTAAGGTTTTAAGCAACCAATATAAAAAAGAGGTCTTCATTTTTCTTTGTAGTTGAGATCTCCTGTTTCCTTGACATGTTTAGTTGTGTTCTCTCCTTTAGTCCTCCCATGCTCTAGTTATTCTGATATGGAAAAACTAGCTGAAATGCCCAACCAGTCTCTAAATCAGTGACACTTTTTCATTAAGCCTAAAGTCACTTTACAATTGCTACAGTCATACTAAATACACTTCTTTGTTTGGAGTTTAAAAGATATTTCCATCAGCTAGATTACAAGGACCTAGAACTCCCATTCTTGTTTATGTAAGAGTGGCTTCATCAGATTAAATGCCGTTCTCTGGAATAACATAAAATAGGAATAATTTACTCATAAGATTCTTACGTAAACCATCTTTATTTACAAAATACTGTCATAGAATTATTGTTTCATTGAGCTTCAATTGGAGCCAAAGTATAGTCAATTACTGAACTAAAGGCAGTTACTTAAAAACTAAAAATGAGAGATAAGTCAAATTACATTTGAAGAGAGAGCAACAGCATGAGGTTTCTTGTTTGGTTCTGGATGTTGAGTAACAGGCTCATTTGCAGGTGGAAGGAACCCTTCAGGCAACTCACTTGTACTTTCAGAATGGGGGTGAAGAGGGCTGAATTCCAGCTCTTGGGGGAAGATTTTGTGAGAAAAACCCCCTCCCTGCATAGACACTTCGCAATGGAAATGGAGTGGGTGGCGGGTCAGGTGGAAAATAATCTCCAGGTTCCCAGACAAGTTTCCTGGGAGAGGTGGAGGAAAAAAAAGGTCCTTTTCTCATGAACTGACTCCTTGGGTCAACTGGAAACAAGGCACCTCTGACTGGAGGGAAAGGTGCCAACACAGAGCCAGAGCCAGTTGCTTGGTTTTCAGCATGGAGTGGTGAATCAGGCACATCAGAGTCCAAAGGAGGCATATTAGGAATTCTGTGTTCTGCTGGTCCCGATGCTCTACCACAATTTGAGTAAAACCTATCTTGCCTTTGTAGAGGAAGACGTGCATCAGAAGAATATGGTTGGCCTGGCGGAGGGATCATCAGCCTGCTGGCCTGTTCCCCTGGAGGAGAGAGGGGCCCAGTCTGAGAAGGTGCTCTCTGAAAATCAGTGAACTTATGACAGCTGGATTCTCTTCCTTTACTGCTAGTCGCATGGTCCAGAGGATTCTCCAGGGCCCCTTGACCCTCTTCCTCCTCCCACTGGAGTGAAAGTTGAGAGTGTGAGTGGACCACTCTTTTCAAAATGAGGAGGTCTCCTTTCAGATGAAGGGTGACCTATTGGTGAGGGCCCATTTGGAGAAGGCTTTCTGCCCTTAGCTGAGTTGGAAACATCCAGTGCATCATAGGGATCTTTTTCTACAAGTTCAAATCTAAGCTCCTTCTCAGTTAATTTCTGTCTGTTGCGTGCATTTTGTTTCCTGAAATAACTGAGGTTTCTTTCAGCAATCCGAGCTGCCAACTCACTAGCATCTGCTTCTTTCTCAGAGGAAATAATCTTCCCCAGACAGGAACGAATGGTACTCTGCAATTGTTCTTCAAGATATTGGGCTCTCTTTCTGTAGGTCTCCAGCTCTTTTATTGTATGGCTCATCTTTTCTTCGACTTTGGAATGTTTCTCCTTTTGCTCCACACGGCAGTTTTCCTCCACTCTTAATTTCCTGTGCAGTTTCATCATATTTTCTTGATAGCGTTCCATCATGACTTTAAAGTTCTTCTGTAGGGTCTCATTCTCACTTTGCAGCTGTGCATTTTCGGACTGCAAGGATGCCTGTTCAGTCTGCAGACTTTTAAGGTGTTCTGTAAGGTCTTCCATGGTTTTCTCCACTTCAGATGAGAAAGTACATTTTTGATTTCTTCCTCCTTCCAAGATTTCTAAGGAGGCCTTTAGCTTATCACCATAAACCAGGTTCCTCAAAGCTCCTTTGGACTCATCCTCCAAGTGAGCACCAATTTCGGGTTCACTCGTCTTTCCCAGTTCCAGGTGACCACTATCCCTTTGGGCTCCCAGGCTTGGAGAAGATCTATCCTTCATCTTCAGCAAGCATTCACTCAGAGACTCCATGTGATTTTCTGTGTCCCTTAGAACTTGTTCTCCAGCTACTTTAGAGTCCTCTAATATGGTTTTTGCTTTATATTGGACACCTCCTTGTTGCCTCTGTGCTTCAGCTTCTCCTTGTATTGTTGGTCTCTGCGTTGGCGGAAGTAGGGATCCTTCATTCAAAACCTCTTTGATTGCCAGCTTCAGTTCTTCCTCATTCACTTGAAAGAGTCTCCAGTTTGTTTTAGCTTCAGCTATTTGTGATCTGAGGGATTCAGATTCACCTTGGAGGGACTGTATCCTTCTTGATAGATGCGCCATCGTTTCATCCTGTTGACCATGTTGAGCCTTCTGTGCTTTGAGCTCTTCTTCTAGAAAGAGCATTTCAATGCCATGGCTGGATTCGGGCCTATGCAGCTTTTCGTCGGTTGCCTCCAGCTGTTGTGCTTCTCTTGAACCCTTCTCAAACCTGCAATCCTTTAAAGATGATTCTAAGCCTTCATGTTCTTTTTCAACAAGGCTCACTTTTTTAAGAAGTCCACATTTTTCCTCAATAAGTCCAGCAAGATTTAGAGCCAGCCTTTTTTCTCTTCTCACGTAAAGCCTGCTACGAACCGACTGAAAACCTCTCCAGAAAAGTGAGAGAACAGCAAAAAATCCAAGAGCTGTACACATCACCAACTCCCAAGGAAAGCCATAAGGAAGATGGCCTGGTTTCATGTCTTCGGACAATGCTGCCACAACCCTGGGTGCTTCTTCCAGAACCACCCACTAGGATGGCTGAGAGGCAGCCCTTGGCTCCTCCATCACGCCAAGACAGCTTTGGCTCTTGCCACCATAACCACAGCCTGCCCAGGGAGGCCAACACAGGCTGTGGACACTCAGGTGTTTGGTCAGGAACTCCAACCTGCACCAGGCAACGGAGCAGACCACTGTGATCCCCTTCAGGGGCTGAGCGTATGGTGGGTGGTGGGCGTATGGCGGTGGGAGCCATGATCAAAGGCTCCCAGGAGCCTTGTTGTGCTCAACTGCCCATCAGGGGAGTCTTGTCAGCTTCCCTACCCAGTGCATCCTCATGTGCCACAGGTTTAGGTCCCTCCCACTCCAGCCAGAGAGAATTCCTCTCCATGCCACCCACCCCTTGATTTGGTTTAGGCCAGGCCAAGGCGGGGTTAGTAGGAAGATTCCATCCAGTCATAATAACATTCAGTTTGATGTCACTCAAATTCTAAAGCTGACTAAACTGTTAAAACAGCTTTTATGGCCCCTATTGGTCTTTGTGATCCTTGCCTTTTGTTTGAGTGACTCAGTCCTTTCCCTGCCCTTGTGCTCTCCCTATTTCCTACCTTCCTTGCTTCCTTCCTCCCTTCCTGGGTTTTCTCCTTTTCTTCTTCCTTCTTTTCTACCTCCCTGCATCCCTCCAACTTTGCCTTCCTCCCTTCCAACTCTCTCTCTCCCTTCCCTCCCTTTTCTTTTCTTGCAAGTGTTTGGGGTGAAAGTCCATGGCAGGCCAGCCCCAAGCTAGGCAAGTTCACTGCCACTGAGCTACAACATCCCCAGACCTGCTGCCACTTCCTGTGCAAGTAACTTGAATTATCTCTAAAGAGAAACTCTCACATTAGTCTACTTTCAAAGTAATTTCAGAAGAGTTGCTAACATGGGCATAAATCAGTTATGACAAGTCATTTTTGAAAAGCACGGCACAGCTAATGTTCCTCCAAAGAAGGAGTTGAAAACTTAATTGGTTTTCAGGTCAGCATTTCTAGACTAGTACAAACCCTCCTAATCCTGATCTCTCCTTAGTCCTATGATTTCTTTAAGTGTCCCCTTTGCTCCTGTTCATGGAGTCATGTGTACAGAAATTATACCTGGTTCTATTGAACTCTACTTAATTCTTTCTCACCTCTGTGCTCCTTTGGCCAAGTCACTCCTCAAAACTTACTGTAACCCTTTCAATTTTTTGTCCATTTTCATTTAAAAAACTCTTTCAAAAATTGAACCATTTCGCATGCAGACACAGTCTTCTTGATCTGCTATTAATCCCCCACTACTGACATTGTAAGTTATTGAAATGTACACTTCCAGACCGTTTTCAGATTTTTGATTCCTGTATATCTATCTGTCTATCTATTTACAAACATCACATGGTATTCTGAAAGAATCGTTCTGCTTTTGAAGCTCTACATTGTGTTTTCCAGAAGCAGGCCTATTACACAGAGATGAATCCATGTTACCTAGATTGAGTTCAAACCGGAATGTGCTCTCTGATTCCCATTATATTGTTCTACCTACTTATGGACAGTTCAGTTATATCCAGACCTCACCACCTCCCCCATTGAGTAAAACCCTTGTGAAGAGACATGTAGATGCCTTTATGAACATATTGATAATTTTTCATGGCAGTGTTTTCCAAAAACCAGTTAGTAAAATCAATTGATTCCTTTGCAGCCTGAAATTACCTTCATTCCAGTTTACTGGTATAAGAACCGCAGTATATCAGCAACCATTCTCCAATAGTAGTTCAGGCAGAAGTCATTCTAGATAACAAGCAGTGCCGGATCCTCCATGTATTTTACACAGCCCATGACGGGGGACATCCGTCCATTCGTTTAGAACAACTGATGTTTTATGCTGGCAATTTAGGTTTATTTAAAGGAGTGATTAGAAAACAGGTGAGACAGACTGATTAGATTCAGTATGTATGTTGGCTTTGTTTTTCTAGGCCTGAAGTTTTCACATTTCAATTAATTGTAGGTTAAGTATCAGGCAGATTCTTCACTGGGCTTCAAATGTGATAAAGTTGCTTCTTATTTTTAAGAAGGCCGTTGCAATCCTGCATTTATTTTACACCTCAGTGCTTGTTTTACACACAAGCACACACACAAACACACCACACACATCAACACACACACAAACACATAATTAGAGCACATTTAACACTCAAATAAAGCTTTACCTACTGATTCATAACTAGGGTATTTTTTTTTAATAAGTATTGTGTCTTGGTCTCTACTGGGGAAACATGGTTCAATGTGAGTTCTCTGGTTTGTTGTAGGGCAGTGAACGTTCACTTGTTGGCAATGATATAGAAATGGGGAGTAAGAGTTTAAAAGTTTTTACAGTAGGTAGGCAGAGTGAGAGTATGGAATCTAAGAATAAGAAATTGGGGAATTTCCTCTTTGTTTCTTCATTTCAACCTCCTAATAATTCATGTATATTTTCCAAAAGTCTCCCAGAAAACAAGGACTAGGTCAATCCACATATCAGTGAACCATAGCAGAATGCGACTCTGAATTTCATATAAACAGTCATAAAATCAAAAAGACAGGTGCTGGGGTTTTGGCTCAGCACTAGAGTGCTGGCTTCACACTTTCAAAGGTCCTGAGTTGGATCCCCAACACCATACGTGAAAGGAATGAATGAACCAATGCATGAGTGTATGATGAATGAATTAAAGGTATAAGGAGGAGGAGGAAGAGGAGGAGGAGGAGGAGAAATAGAAGAAGATGATGAGAAATTTGACAGAAGGGAAAAAGGGGAGGAGAGTGAGTTTAAAGTGTGGTTTCCAATTCCCAAACGTTAAATTACAGCAGACGGGATAGAGAGAGAAGATGGGAGGGCAGGAGAGGGGGGATAGTAGAGGCTAGAAAAGGTAGCAGAATACAACAGTTACTAACGTGGCATTTTGTAAAAACGTGGATGTGTAAACAATGTGATTGTGCAATCTGTATATGGGGTCAAAATGGGAGTTCATAACTCACTTGAATCTAATGTAGGAAATATGGTATCTCAAGAGCTATGTAAGGTTTTAAGCAACCAATATAAAAAAGAGGTCTTCATTTTTCTTTGTAGTTGAGATCTCCTGTTTCCTTGACATGTTTAGTTGTGTTCTCTCCTTTAGTCCTCCCATGCTCTAGTTATTCTGATATGGAAAAACTAGCTGAAATGCCCAACCAGTCTCTAAATCAGTGACACTTTTTCATTAAGCCTAAAGTCACTTTACAATTGCTACAGTCATACTAAATACACTTCTTTGTTTGGAGTTTAAAAGATATTTCCACCAGCTAGATTACAAGGACCTAGAACTCCCATTCTTGTTTATGTAAGAGTGGCTTCATCAGATTAAATGCCGTTCTCTGGAATAACATAAAATAGGAATAATTTACTCATAAGATTCTTACGTCAACCATCTTTATTTACAAAATACTATCTTAAGAATTATTGTTTCATTGAGCTTCAATTGGAGCCAAAGTATAGTCAATTACTGAGCTAAAAGCAGTTACTTAAAAACTAAAAATGAGAGATAAGTCAAATTACATTTGAAGAGAGAGCAACAGCATGAGGTTTCTTGTTTGGTTCTGGATGTTGAGTAACAGGCTCATTTGCAGGTGGAAGGAACCCTTCAGGCAACTCACTTGTACTTTCAGAATGGGGGTGAAGAGGGCTGAATTCCAGCTCTTGGGGGATGATTTTGTGAGGAAAACCCCCTCCCTGCATAGACACTTCGCATTGGAAATGGAGTGGGTGGCGGGTCAGGTGGAAAATAATCTCCAGGTTCCCAGACAAGTTTCCTGGGAGAGGTGGAGGAAAAAAAAGGTCCTCTTCTCATGAACTGACTCCTTGGGTCAACTGGAAACAAGGCACCTCTGACTGGAGGGAAAGGTGCCAACACAGAGCCAGAGCCAGTTGCTTGGTTTTCAGCATGGAGAGGTGAATCAGGCACATCAGAGTCCAAAGGAGGCATATTAGGAATTCTGTGTTCTGCTGGTCCCGATGCTCTACCACAATTTGAGTAAAACCTATCTTGCCTTTGTAGAGGAAGACGTGCATCAGAAGAATATGGTTGGCCTGGCGGAGGGATCATCAGCCTGCTGGCCTGTTCCCCTGGAGGAGAGAGGGGCCCAGCCTTAGAAGGTGCTCTCTGAAAATCAGTGAACTTATGACAGCTGGATTCTCTTCCTTTACTGCTAGTCGCATGGTCCAGAGGATTCTCCAGGGCCCCTTGACCCTCTTCCTCCTCCCACTGGAGTGAAAGGTGAGAGTGTGAGTGGACCACTCTTTTCAAAATGAGGAGGTCTCCTTTCAGATGAAGGGTGACCTATTGGTGAGGGCCCATTTGGAGAAGGCTTTCTGCCCATTGCTGAGTTGGAAACATCCAGTGCATCATAGGGATCTTTTTCTACAAGTTCAAATCTAAGCTCCTTCTCAGTTAATTTCTGTCTGTTGCGTGCATTTTGTTTCCTGAAATAACTGAGGTTTCTTTCAGCAATCCGAGCTGCCAACTCACTAGCATCTGCTTCTTTCTCGGAGGAAGTAATCTTCCCCAGACAGGAACGAATGGTACTCTGCAATTGTTCTTCAAGATATTGGGCTCTCTTTCTGTAGGTCTCCAGCTCTTTTATTGTATGGCTCATCTTTTCTTCGACTTTGGAAAGTTTCTCCTTTTGCTCCACACGGCAGTTTTCCTCCACTCTTAATTTCCTGTGCAGTTTCATCATATTTTCTTGACAGCGTTCCATCATGACTTTAAAGTTCTTCTGTAGGGTCTCATTCTCACTTTGCAGCTGTGCATTTTCGGACTGCAAGGATGCCTGTTCAGTCTGCAGACTTTTAAGGTGTTCTGTAAGGTCTTCCGTGGTTTTCTCCACTTCAGATGAGAAAGTACATTTTTGATTTCTTCCTCCTTCCAAGATTTCTAAGGAGGCCTTTAGCTTATCACCATAAACCAGGTTCCTCAAAGCTCCTTTGGACTCATCCTCCAAGTGAGCACCAATTTCGGGTTCACTCGTCTTTCCCAGTTCCAGGTGACCACCATCCCTTTGGGCTCCCAGGCTTGGAGAAGATCTATCCTTCATCTTCAGCAAGCATTCACTCAGAGACTCCATGTGATTTTCTGTGTCCCTTAGAACTTGTTCTCCAGCTACTTTAGAGTCCTCTAATATGATTTTTGCTTTATATTGGACACCTCCTTGTTGCCTCTGTGCTTCAGCTTCTCCTTGTATTGTTGGTCTCTGCGTTGGCGGAAGTAGGGATCCTTCATTCAAAACCTCTTTGATTGCCAGCTTCAGTTCTTCCTCATTCACTTGAAAGAGTCTCCAGTTTGTTTTAGCTTCAGCTATTTGTGATCTGAGGGATTCAGATTCACCTTGGAGGGACTGTATCCTTCTTGATAGATGCGCCATCGTTTCATCCTGTTGACCATGTTGAGCCTTCTGTGCTTTGAGCTCTTCTTCTAGAAAGAGCATTTCAACGCCATGGCTGGATTCGGGCCTATGCAGCTTTTCGTCGGTTGTCTCCAGCTGTTGTGCTTCTCTTGAACCCTTCTCAAACCTGCAATCCTTTAAAGATGATTCTAAGCCTTCATGTTCTTTTTCAACAAGGCTCACTTTTTCAAGAAGTCCACATTTTGCCTCAATAAGTCCAGCAAGATTTAGAGCCAGCCTTTTTTCTCTTCCCACGTAAAGCCTGCTACGAACCGACTGAAAACCTCTCCAGAAAAGTGAGAGAACAGCAAAAAATCCAAGAGCTGTACACATCACCAACTCCCAAGGAAAGCCATAAGGAAGATGGCCTGGCTTCATGTCTTCGGACAATGCTGCCACAACCCTGGGTGCTTCTTCCAGAACCACCCACTAGGATGGCTGAGAGGCAGCCCTTGGCTCCTCCATCACGCCAAGACAGCTTTGGCTCTTGCCACCACAACCACAGCCTGCCCAGGCAGGCCAACACAGGCTGTGGACACTCAGGTGTTTGGTCAGGAACTCCAACCTGCACCAGGCAACGGAGCAGACCACTGTGATCCCCTTCAGGGGCTGAGCGTATGGTGGGTGGTGGGCGTATGGCGGTGGGAGCCATGATCAAAGGCTCCCAGGAGCCTTGTTGTGCTCAACTGTCCATCAGGGGAGTCTTGTCCGCTTCCCTACCCAGTGCATCCTCATGTGCCACAGGTTTCGGTCCCTCCCACTCCAGCCAGAGAGAATTCCTCTCCATGCCACCCACCCCTTGATTTGGTTTAGGCCAGGCCAAGGCGGGGTTAGTAGGAAGATTCCATCCAGTCATAATAACATTCAGTTTGATGTCACTCAAATTCTAAAGCTGACTAAACTGTTCAAACAGCTTTTATGGCCTCTATTGGTCTTTGTGTCCCTTGCCTTTTGTTTGAGTGACTCAGTCCTTTCCCTGCCCTTGTGCTCTCCCTATTTCCTACCTTCCTTGCTTCCTTCCTCCCTTCATGGGTTTTCCCCTTTTCTTCTTCCTTCTTTTCTACCTCCCTGCATCCCTCCAACTTTGCCTTCCTCCCTTCCAACTTTCTCTCTCCCTTCCCTCCCTTTTCTTTTCTTGCAAGTGTTTGGGGTGAAAGTCCATGGCAGGCCAGCCCCAAGCTAGGCAAGGTCACTGCCACTGAGCTACAACATCCCCAGACCTGCTGCCACTTCCTATGCAAGTAACTTGAATTATCTCTAAAGAGAAACTCTCACATTAGTCTACTTTCAAAGTAATTTCAGAAGAGTTGCTAACATGGGCATAAATCAGTTATGACAAGTCATTTTTGAAAAGCACGGCACAGCTAATGTTCCTCCAAAGAAGGAGTGGAAAACTTAATTGGTTTTCAGGTCAGCATTTCTAGACTAGTACAAACCCTCCTAATCCTGATCTCTCCTTAGTCCTATGATTTCTTTAAGTGTCCCCTTTGCTCCTGTTCATGGAGTCATGTGTACAGAAATTATACCTGGTTCTATTGAACTCTACTTAATTCTTTCTCACCTCTGTGCTCCTTTGGCCAAGTCACTCCTCAACACTTACTGTAACCCTTTCAATTTTTTTGTCCATTTTCATTTAAAAAACTCTTTCAAAAATTGAACCATTTCGCATGCAGACACAGTCTTCTTGATCTGCTATCAATCCCCCACTACTGACATTGTAAGTTATTGAAATGTACACTTCCGGACCGTTTTCAGATTTTTGATTCCTGTATATCTATCTGTCTATCTATTTACAAACATAACATGGTATTCTGAAAGAATCGTTCTGCTTTTGGAGCTCTACATTGTGTTTTCCAGAAGCAGGCCTATTACACAGAGATGAATCCATGTTACCTAGATTGAGTTCAAACCGGAATGTGCACTCTGATTCCCATTATATTGTTCTACCTACTGATGGACAGTTCAGTTATATCCAGACCTCACCACCTCCCCCATTGAGTAAAACCCTTGTGAAGAGACATGTAGATGCCTTTATGAACATATTGATAATTTTTCATGGCAGTGTTTTCCAAAAACCAGTTAGTAAAATCAATTGATTCCTTTGCAGCCTGAAATTACCTTCATTCCAGTTTACTGGTATAAGAACTGCAGTATATCAGCAACCATTCTCCAATAGTAGTTCAGGCAGAAGTCATTCTAGATAACAAGCAGTGCCGGATCCTCCATGTATTTTACACAGCCCATGACGGGGGACATCCGTCCATTCGTTTAGAACAACTGATGTTTTATGCTGGCAATTTAGGTTTATTTAAAGGAGTGATTAGAAAACAGGTGAGACAGACTGATTAGATTCAGTATGTATGTTGGCTTTGTTTTTCTAGGCCTGAAGTTTTCACATTTCAATTAATTGTAGGTTAAGTATCAGGCAGATTCTTCACTGGGCTTCAAATGTGATAAAGTTGCTTCTTATTTTTAAGAAGGCCGTTGCAATCCTGCATTTATTTTACACCTCAGTGCTTGTTTTACACACAAGCACACACACCCACACACCACACACATCAACACACACACAAACACATAATTAGAGCACATTTAACACTCAAATAAAGCTTTACCTACTGATTCATAACTAGGGTATTTTTTTTAATAAGTATTGTGTCTTGGTCTCTACTGGGGAAACATGGTTCAATGTGAGTTCTCTGGTTTGTTGTAGGGCAGTGAACGTTCACTTGTTGGCAATGATATAGAAATGGGGAGTAAGAGTTTAAATGTTTTTACAGTAGGTAGGCAGAGTCAGAGTATGGAATCTAAGAATAAGAAATTGGGGAATTTCCTCTTTGTTTCTTCATTTCAACCTCCTAATAATTCATGTATATTTTCCAAAAGTCTCCCAGAAAACAAGGACTAGGTCAATCCACATATCAGTGAACCATAGCAGAATGCGACTCTGAATTTCATATAAACAGTCATAAAATCAAAAAGACAGGTGCTGGGGTTTTGGCTCAGCACTAGAGTGCTGGCTTCACACTTTCAAAGGTCCTGAGTTGGATCCCCAACACCATACGTGAAAGGAATGAATGAACCAATGCATGAGTGTATGATGAATGAATTAAAGGTATAAGGAGGAGGAGGAAGAGGAGGAGGAGGAGGAGAAATAGAAGAAGATGATGAGAAATTTGACAGAAGGGAAAAAGGGGAGGAGAGTGAGTTTAAAGTGTGGTTTCCAATTCCCAAACGTTAAATTACAGCAGACGGGATAGAGAGAGAAGATGGGAGGGCAGGAGAGGGGGGATAGTAGAGGCTAGAAAAGGTAGCAGAATACAACAGTTACTAACGTGGCATTTTGTAAAAACGTGGATGTGTAAACAATGTGATTGTGCAATCTGTATATGGGGTCAAAATGGGAGTTCATAACTCACTTGAATCTAATGTAGGAAATATGGTATCTCAAGAGCTATGTAAGGTTTTAAGCAACCAATATAAAAAAGAGGTCTTCATTTTTCTTTGTAGTTGAGATCTCCTGTTTCCTTGACATGTTTAGTTGTGTTCTCTCCTTTAGTCCTCCCATGCTCTAGTTATTCTGATATGGAAAAACTAGCTGAAATGCCCAACCAGTCTCTAAATCAGTGACACTTTTTCATTAAGCCTAAAGTCACTTTACAATTGCTACAGTCATACTAAATACACTTCTTTGTTTGGAGTTTAAAAGATATTTCCACCAGCTAGATTACAAGGACCTAGAACTCCCATTCTTGTTTATGTAAGAGTGGCTTCATCAGATTAAATGCCGTTCTCTGGAATAACATAAAATAGGAATAATTTACTCATAAGATTCTTACGTCAACCATCTTTATTTACAAAATACTATCTTAAGAATTATTGTTTCATTGAGCTTCAATTGGAGCCAAAGTATAGTCAATTACTGAGCTAAAAGCAGTTACTTAAAAACTAAAAATGAGAGATAAGTCAAATTACATTTGAAGAGAGAGCAACAGCATGAGGTTTCTTGTTTGGTTCTGGATGTTGAGTAACAGGCTCATTTGCAGGTGGAAGGAACCCTTCAGGCAACTCACTTGTACTTTCAGAATGGGGGTGAAGAGGGCTGAATTCCAGCTCTTGGGGGATGATTTTGTGAGGAAAACCCCCTCCCTGCATAGACACTTCGCATTGGAAATGGAGTGGGTGGCGGGTCAGGTGGAAAATAATCTCCAGGTTCCCAGACAAGTTTCCTGGGAGAGGTGGAGGAAAAAAAAGGTCCTCTTCTCATGAACTGACTCCTTGGGTCAACTGGAAACAAGGCACCTCTGACTGGAGGGAAAGGTGCCAACACAGAGCCAGAGCCAGTTGCTTGGTTTTCAGCATGGAGAGGTGAATCAGGCACATCAGAGTCCAAAGGAGGCATATTAGGAATTCTGTGTTCTGCTGGTCCCGATGCTCTACCACAATTTGAGTAAAACCTATCTTGCCTTTGTAGAGGAAGACGTGCATCAGAAGAATATGGTTGGCCTGGCGGAGGGATCATCAGCCTGCTGGCCTGTTCCCCTGGAGGAGAGAGGGGCCCAGCCTGAGAAGGTGCTCTCTGAAAATCAGTGAACTTATGACAGCTGGATTCTCTTCCTTTACTGCTAGTCGCATGGTCCAGAGGATTCTCCAGGGCCCCTTGACCCTCTTCCTCCTCCCACTGGAGTGAAAGGTGAGAGTGTGAGTGGACCACTCTTTTCAAAATGAGGAGGTCTCCTTTCAGATGAAGGGTGACCTATTGGTGAGGGCCCATTTGGAGAAGGCTTTCTGCCCATTGCTGAGTTGGAAACATCCAGTGCATCATAGGGATCTTTTTCTACAAGTTCAAATCTAAGCTCCTTCTCAGTTAATTTCTGTCTGTTGCGTGCATTTTGTTTCCTGAAATAACTGAGGTTTCTTTCAGCAATCCGAGCTGCCAACTCACTAGCATCTGCTTCTTTCTCGGAGGAAGTAATCTTCCCCAGACAGGAACGAATGGTACTCTGCAATTGTTCTTCAAGATATTGGGCTCTCTTTCTGTAGGTCTCCAGCTCTTTTATTGTATGGCTCATCTTTTCTTCGACTTTGGAAAGTTTCTCCTTTTGCTCCACACGGCAGTTTTCCTCCACTCTTAATTTCCTGTGCAGTTTCATCATATTTTCTTGACAGCGTTCCATCATGACTTTAAAGTTCTTCTGTAGGGTCTCATTCTCACTTTGCAGCTGTGCATTTTCGGACTGCAAGGATGCCTCTTCAGTCTGCAGACTTTTAAGGTGTTCTGTAAGGTCTTCCGTGGTTTTCTCCACTTCAGATGAGAAAGTACATTTTTGATTTCTTCCTCCTTCCAAGATTTCTAAGGAGGCCTTTAGCTTATCACCATAAACCAGGTTCCTCAAAGCTCCTTTGGACTCATCCTCCAAGTGAGCACCAATTTCGGGTTCACTCGTCTTTCCCAGTTCCAGGTGACCACCATCCCTTTGGGCTCCCAGGCTTGGAGAAGATCTATCCTTCATCTTCAGCAAGCATTCACTCAGAGACTCCATGTGATTTTCTGTGTCCCTTAGAACTTGTTCTCCAGCTACTTTAGAGTCCTCTAATATGATTTTTGCTTTATATTGGACACCTCCTTGTTGCCTCTGTGCTTCAGCTTCTCCTTGTATTGTTGGTCTCTGCGTTGGCGGAAGTAGGGATCCTTCATTCAAAACCTCTTTGATTGCCAGCTTCAGTTCTTCCTCATTCACTTGAAAGAGTCTCCAGTTTGTTTTAGCTTCAGCTATTTGTGATCTGAGGGATTCAGATTCACCTTGGAGGGACTGTATCCTTCTTGATAGATGCGCCATCGTTTCATCCTGTTGACCATGTTGAGCCTTCTGTGCTTTGAGCTCTTCTTCTAGAAAGAGCATTTCAACGCCATGGCTGGATTCGGGCCTATGCAGCTTTTCGTCGGTTGCCTCCAGCTGTTGTGCTTCTCTTGAACCCTTCTCAAACCTGCAATCCTTTAAAGATGATTCTAAGCCTTCATGTTCTTTTTCAACAAGGCTCACTTTTTCAAGAAGTCCACATTTTGCCTCAATAAGTCCAGCAAGATTTAGAGCCAGCCTTTTTTCTCTTCCCACGTAAAGCCTGCTACGAACCGACTGAAAACCTCTCCAGAAAAGTGAGAGAACAGCAAAAAATCCAAGAGCTGTACACATCACCAACTCCCAAGGAAAGCCATAAGGAAGATGGCCTGGCTTCATGTCTTCGGACAATGCTGCCACAACCCTGGGTGCTTCTTCCAGAACCACCCACTAGGATGGCTGAGAGGCAGCCCTTGGCTCCTCCATCACGCCAAGACAGCTTTGGCTCTTGCCACCACAACCACAGCCTGCCCAGGCAGGCCAACACAGGCTGTGGACACTCAGGTGTTTGGTCAGGAACTCCAACCTGCACCAGGCAACGGAGCAGACCACTGTGATCCCCTTCAGGGGCTGAGCGTATGGTGGGTGGTGGGCGTATGGCGGTGGGAGCCATGATCAAAGGCTCCCAGGAGCCTTTTTGTGCTCAACTGCCCATCAGGGGAGTCTTGTCCGCTTCCCTACCCAGTGCATCCTCATGTGCCACAGGTTTCGGTCCCTCCCACTCCAGCCAGAGAGAATTCCTCTCCATGCCACCCACCCCTTGATTTGGTTTAGGCCAGGCCAAGGCGGGGTTAGTAGGAAGATTCCATCCAGTCATAATAACATTCAGTTTGATGTCACTCAAATTCTAAAGCTGACTAAACTGTTCAAACAGCTTTTATGGCCTCTATTGGTCTTTGTGTCCCTTGCCTTTTGTTTGAGTGACTCAGTCCTTTCCCTGCCCTTGTGCTCTCCCTATTTCCTACCTTCCTTGCTTCCTTCCTCCCTTCCTGGGTTTTCCCCTTTTCTTCTTCCTTCTTTTCTACCTCCCTGCATCCCTCCAACTTTGCCTTCCTCCCTTCCAACTTTCTCTCTCCCTTCCCTCCCTTTTCTTTTCTTGCAAGTGTTTGGGGTGAAAGTCCATGGCAGGCCAGCCCCAAGCTAGGCAAGGTCACTGCCACTGAGCTACAACATCCCCAGACCTGCTGCCACTTCCTATGCAAGTAACTTGAATTATCTCTAAAGAGAAACTCTCACATTAGTCTACTTTCAAAGTAATTTCAGAAGAGTTGCTAACATGGGCATAAATCAGTTATGACAAGTCATTTTTGAAAAGCACGGCACAGCTAATGTTCCTCCAAAGAAGGAGTGGAAAACTTAATTGGTTTTCAGGTCAGCATTTCTAGACTAGTACAAACCCTCCTAATCCTGATCTCTCCTTAGTCCTATGATTTCTTTAAGTGTCCCCTTTGCTCCTGTTCATGGAGTCATGTGTACAGAAATTATACCTGGTTCTATTGAACTCTACTTAATTCTTTCTCACCTCTGTGCTCCTTTGGCCAAGTCACTCCTCAACACTTACTGTAACCCTTTCAATTTTTTTGTCAATTTTCATTTAAAAAACTCTTTCAAAAATTGAACCATTTCGCATGCAGACACAGTCTTCTTGATCTGCTATCAATCCCCCACTACTGACATTGTAAGTTATTGAAATGTACACTTCCGGACCGTTTTCAGATTTTTGATTCCTGTATATCTATCTGTCTATCTATTTACAAACATAACATGGTATTCTGAAAGAATCGTTCTGCTTTTGGAGCTCTACATTGTGTTTTCCAGAAGCAGGCCTATTACACAGAGATGAATCCATGTTACCTAGATTGAGTTCAAACCGGAATGTGCACTCTGATTCCCATTATATTGTTCTACCTACTGATGGACAGTTCAGTTATATCCAGACCTCACCACCTCCCCCATTGAGTAAAACCCTTGTGAAGAGACATGTAGATGCCTTTATGAACATATTGATAATTTTTCATGGCAGTGTTTTCCAAAAACCAGTTAGTAAAATCAATTGATTCCTTTGCAGCCTGAAATTACCTTCATTCCAGTTTACTGGTATAAGAACCGCAGTATATCAGCAACCATTCTCCAATAGTAGTTCAGGCAGAAGTCATTCTAGATAACAAGCAGTGCCGGATCCTCCATGTATTTTACACAGCCCATGACGGGGGACATCCGTCCATTCGTTTAGAACAACTGATGTTTTATGCTGGCAATTTAGGTTTATTTAAAGGAGTGATTAGAAAACAGGTGAGACAGACTGATTAGATTCAGTATGTATGTTGGCTTTGTTTTTCTAGGCCTGAAGTTTTCACATTTCAATTAATTGTAGGTTAAGTATCAGGCAGATTCTTCACTGGGCTTCAAATGTGATAAAGTTGCTTCTTATTTTTAAGAAGGCCGTTGCAATCCTGCATTTATTTTACACCTCAGTGCTTGTTTTACACACAAGCACACACACCCACACACCACACACATCAACACACACACAAACACATAATTAGAGCACATTTAACACTCAAATAAAGCTTTACCTACTGATTCATAACTAGGGTATTTTTTTTAATAAGTATTGTGTCTTGGTCTCTACTGGGGAAACATGGTTCAATGTGAGTTCTCTGGTTTGTTGTAGGGCAGTGAACGTTCACTTGTTGGCAATGATATAGAAATGGGGAGTAAGAGTTTAAAAGTTTTTACAGTAGGTAGGCAGAGTCAGAGTATGGAATCTAAGAATAAGAAATTGGGGAATATTCTCTTTGTTTCTTCATTTCAACCTCCTAATAATTCATGTATATTTTCCAAAAGTCTCCCAGAAAACAAGGACTAGGTCAATCCACATATCAGTGAACCATAGCAGAATGCGACTCTGAATTTCATATAAACAGTCATAAAATCAAAAAGACAGGTGCTGGGGTTTTGGCTCAGCACTAGAGTGCTGGCTTCACACTTTCAAAGGTCCTGAGTTGGATCCCCAACACCATACGTGAAAGGAATGAATGAACCAATGCATGAGTGTATGATGAATGAATTAAAGGTATAAGGAGGAGGAGGAAGAGGAGGAGGAGGAGGAGAAATAGAAGAAGATGATGAGAAATTTGACAGAAGGGAAAAAGGGGAGGAGAGTGAGTTTAAAGTGTGGTTTCCAATTCCCAAACGTTAAATTACAGCAGACGGGATAGAGAGAGAAGATGGGAGGGCAGGAGAGGGGGGATAGTAGAGGCTAGAAAAGGTAGCAGAATACAACAGTTACTAACATGGCATTTTGTAAAAACGTGGATGTGTAAACAATGTGATTGTGCAATCTGTATATGGGGTCAAAATGGGAGTTCATAACTCACTTGAATCTAATGTAGGAAATATGGTATCTCAAGAGCTATGTAAGGTTTTAAGCAACCAATATAAAAAAGAGGTCTTCATTTTTCTTTGTAGTTGAGATCTCCTGTTTCCTTGACATGTTTAGTTGTGTTCTCTCCTTTAGTCCTCCCATGCTCTAGTTATTCTGATATGGAAAAACTAGCTGAAATGCCCAACCAGTCTCTAAATCAGTGACACTTTTTCATTAAGCCTAAAGTCACTTTACAATTGCTACAGTCATACTAAATACACTTCTTTGTTTGGAGTTTAAAAGATATTTCCACCAGCTAGATTACAAGGACCTAGAACTCCCATTCTTGTTTATGTAAGAGTGGCTTCATCAGATTAAATGCCGTTCTCTGGAATAACATAAAATAGGAATAATTTACTCATAAGATTCTTACGTCAACCATCTTTATTTACAAAATACTATCTTAAGAATTATTGTTTCATTGAGCTTCAATTGGAGCCAAAGTATAGTCAATTACTGAACTAAAAGCAGTTACTTAACAACTAAAAATGAGAGATAAGTCAAATTACATTTGAAGAGAGAGCAACAGCATGAGGTTTCTTGTTTGGTTCTGGATGTTGAGTAACAGGCTCATTTGCAGGTGGAAGGAACCCTTCAGGCAACTCACTTGTACTTTCAGAATGGGGGTGAAGAGGGCTGAATTCCAGCTCTTGGGGGAAGATTTTGTGAGGAAAACCCCCTCCCTGCATAGACACTTCGCATTGGAAATGGAGTGGGTGGCGGGTCAGGTGGAAAATAATCTCCAGGTTCCCAGACAAGTTTCCTGGGAGAGGTGGAGGAAAAAAAAGGTCCTCTTCTCATGAACTGACTCCTTGGGTCAACTGGAAACAAGGCACCTCTGACTGGAGGGAAAGGTGCCAACACAGAGCCAGAGCCAGTTGCTTGGTTTTCAGCATGGAGAGGTGAATCAGGCACATCAGAGTCCAAAGGAGGCATATTAGGAATTCTGTGTTCTGCTGGTCCCGATGCTCTACCACAATTTGAGTAAAACCTATCTTGCCTTTGTAGAGGAAGACGTGCATCAGAAGAATATGGTTGGCCTGGCGGAGGGATCATCAGCCTGCTGGCCTGTTCCCCTGGAGGAGAGAGGGGCCCAGCCTGAGAAGGTGCTCTCTGAAAATCAGTGAACTTATGACAGCTGGATTCTCTTCCTTTACTGCTAGTCGCATGGTCCAGAGGATTCTCCAGGGCCCCTTGACCCTCTTCCTCCTCCCACTGGAGTGAAAGGTGAGAGTGTGAGTGGACCACTCTTTTCAAAATGAGGAGGTCTCCTTTCAGATGAAGGGTGACCTATTGGTGAGGGCCCATTTGGAGAAGGCTTTCTGCCCATTGCTGAGTTGGAAACATCCAGTGCATCATAGGGATCTTTTTCTACAAGTTCAAATCTAAGCTCCTTCTCAGTTAATTTCTGTCTGTTGCGTGCATTTTGTTTCCTGAAATAACTGAGGTTTCTTTCAGCAATCCGAGCTGCCAACTCACTAGCATCTGCTTCTTTCTCGGAGGAAGTAATCTTCCCCAGACAGGAACGAATGGTACTCTGCAATTGTTCTTCAAGATATTGGGCTCTCTTTCTGTAGGTCTCCAGCTCTTTTATTGTATGGCTCATCTTTTCTTCGACTTTGGAAAGTTTCTCCTTTTGCTCCACACGGCAGTTTTCCTCCACTCTTAATTTCCTGTGCAGTTTCATCATATTTTCTTGACAGCGTTCCATCATGACTTTAAAGTTCTTCTGTAGGGTCTCATTCTCACTTTGCAGCTGTGCATTTTCGGACTGCAAGGATGCCTGTTCAGTCTGCAGACTTTTAAGGTGTTCTGTAAGGTCTTCCGTGGTTTTCTCCACTTCAGATGAGAAAGTACATTTTTGATTTCTTCCTCCTTCCAAGATTTCTAAGGAGGCCTTTAGCTTATCACCATAAACCAGGTTCCTCAAAGCTCCTTTGGACTCATCCTCCAAGTGAGCACCAATTTCGGGTTCACTCGTCTTTCCCAGTTCCAGGTGACCACCATCCCTTTGGGCTCCCAGGCTTGGAGAAGATCTATCCTTCATCTTCAGCAAGCATTCACTCAGAGACTCCATGTGATTTTCTGTGTCCCTTAGAACTTGTTCTCCAGCTACTTTAGAGTCCTCTAATATGATTTTTGCTTTATATTGGACACCTCCTTGTTGCCTCTGTGCTTCAGCTTCTCCTTGTATTGTTGGTCTCTGCGTTGGCGGAAGTAGGGATCCTTCATTCAAAACCTCTTTGATTGCCAGCTTCAGTTCTTCCTCATTCACTTGAAAGAGTCTCCAGTTTGTTTTAGCTTCAGCTATTTGTGATCTGAGGGATTCAGATTCACCTTGGAGGGACTGTATCCTTCTTGATAGATGCGCCATCGTTTCATCCTGTTGACCATGTTGAGCCTTCTGTGCTTTGAGCTCTTCTTCTAGAAAGAGCATTTCAACGCCATGGCTGGATTCGGGCCTATGCAGCTTTTCGTCGGTTGCCTCCAGCTGTTGTGCTTCTCTTGAACCCTTCTCAAACCTGCAATCCTTTAAAGATGATTCTAAGCCTTCATGTTCTTTTTCAACAAGGCTCACTTTTTCAAGAAGTCCACATTTTGCCTCAATAAGTCCAGCAAGATTTAGAGCCAGCCTTTTTTCTCTTCCCACGTAAAGCCTGCTACGAACCGACTGAAAACCTCTCCAGAAAAGTGAGAGAACAGCAAAAAATCCAAGAGCTGTACACATCACCAACTCCCAAGGAAAGCCATAAGGAAGATGGCCTGGCTTCATGTCTTCGGACAATGCTGCCACAACCCTGGGTGCTTCTTCAAGAACCACCCACTAGGATGGCTGAGAGGCAGCCCTTGGCTCCTCCATCACGCCAAGACAGCTTTGGCTCTTGCCACCACAACCACAGCCTGACCAGGCAGGCCAACACAGGCTGTGGACACTCAGGTGTTTGGTCAGGAACTCCAACCTGCACCAGGCAACGGAGCAGACCACTGTGATCCCCTTCAGGGGCTGAGCGTATGGTGGGTGGTGGGCGCATGGCGGTGGGAGCCATGATCAAAGGCTCCCAGGAGCCTTGTTGTGCTCAACTGCCCATCAGGGGAGTCTTGTCCGCTTCCCTACCCAGTGCATCCTCATGTGCCACAGGTTTCGGTCCCTCCCACTCCAGCCAGAGAGAATTCCTCTCCATGCCACCCACCCCTTGATTTGGTTTAGGCCAGGCCAAGGCGGGGTTAGTAGGAAGATTCCATCCAGTCATAATAACATTCAGTTTGATGTCACTCAAATTCTAAAGCTGACTAAACTGTTCAAACAGCTTTTATGGCCTCTATTGGTCTTTGTGTCCCTTGCCTTTTGTTTGAGTGACTCAGTCCTTTCCCTGCCCTTGTGCTCTCCCTATTTCCTACCTTCCTTGCTTCCTTCCTCCCTTCCTGGGTTTTCCCCTTTTCTTCTTCCTTCTTTTCTACCTCCCTGCATCCCTCCAACTTTGCCTTCCTCCCTTCCATCTTTCTCTCTCCCTTCCCTCCCTTTTCTTTTCTTGCAAGTGTTTGGGGTGAAAGTCCATGGCAGGCCAGCCCCAAGCTAGGCAAGGTCACTGCCACTGAGCTACAACATCCCCAGACCGGCTGCCACTTCCTATGCAAGTAACTTGAATTATCTCTAAAGAGAAACTCTCACATTAGTCTACTTTCAAAGTAATTTCAGAAGAGTTGCTAACATGGGCATAAATCAGTTATGACAAGTCATTTTTGAAAAGCACGGCACAGCTAATGTTCCTCCAAAGAAGGAGTGGAAAACTTAATTGGTTTTCAGGTCAGCATTTCTAGACTAGTACAAACCCTCCTAATCCTGATCTCTCCTTAGTCCTATGATTTCTTTAAGTGTCCCCTTTGCTCCTGTTCATGGAGTCATGTGTACAGAAATTATACCTGGTTCTATTGAACTCTACTTAATTCTTTCTCACCTCTGTGCTCCTTTGGCCAAGTCACTCCTCAACACTTACTGTAACCCTTTCAATTTTTTTGTCCATTTTCATTTAAAAAACTCTTTCAAAAATTGAACCATTTCGCATGCAGACACAGTCTTCTTGATCTGCTATCAATCCCCCACTACTGACATTGTAAGTTATTGAAATGTACACTTCCGGACCGTTTTCAGATTTTTGAATCCTGTATATCTATCTGTCTATCTATTTACAAACATAACATGGTATTCTGAAAGAATCGTTCTGCTTTTGGAGCTCTACATTGTGTTTTCCAGAAGCAGGCCTATTACACAGAGATGAATCCATGTTACCTAGATTGAGTTCAAACCGGAATGTGCACTCTGATTCCCATTATATTGTTCTACCTACTGATGGACAGTTCAGTTATATCCAGACCTCACCACCTCCCCCATTGAGTAAAACCCTTGTGAAGAGACATGTAGATGCCTTTATGAACATATTGATAATTTTTCATGGCAGTGTTTTCCAAAAACCAGTTAGTAAAATCAATTGATTCCTTTGCAGCCTGAAATTACCTTCATTCCAGTTTACTGGTATAAGAACCGCAGTATATCAGCAACCATTCTCCAATAGTAGTTCAGGCAGAAGTCATTCTAGATAACAAGCAGTGCCGGATCCTCCATGTATTTTACACAGCCCATGACGGGGGACATCCGTCCATTCGTTTAGAACAACTGATGTTTTATGCTGGCAATTTAGGTTTATTTAAAGGAGTGATTAGAAAACAGGTGAGACAGACTGATTAGATTCAGTATGTATGTTGGCTTTGTTTTTCTAGGCCTGAAGTTTTCACATTTCAATTAATTGTAGGTTAAGTATCAGGCAGATTCTTCACTGGGCTTCAAATGTGATAAAGTTGCTTCTTATTTTTAAGAAGGCCGTTGCAATCCTGCATTTATTTTACACCTCAGTGCTTGTTTTACACACAAGCACACACACCCACACACCACACAAATCAACACACACACAAACACATAATTAGAGCACATTTAACACTCAAATAAAGCTTTACCTACTGATTCATAACTAGGGTATTTTTTTTAATAAGTATTGTGTCTTGGTCTCTACTGGGGAAACATGGTTCAATGTGAGTTCTCTGGTTTGTTGTAGGGCAGTGAACGTTCACTTGTTGGCAATGATATAGAAATGGGGAGTAAGAGTTTAAAAGTTTTTACAGTAGGTAGGCAGAGTCAGAGTATGGAATCTAAGAATAAGAAATTGGGGAATTTCCTCTTTGTTTCTTCATTTCAACCTCCTAATAATTCATGTATATTTTCCAAAAGTCTCCCAGAAAACAAGGACTAGGTCAATCCACATATCAGTGAACCATAGCAGAATGCGACTCTGAATTTCATATAAACAGTCATAAAATCAAAAAGACAGGTGCTGGGGTTTTGGCTCAGCACTAGAGTGCTGGCTTCACACTTTCAAAGGTCCTGAGTTGGATCCCCAACACCATACATGAAAGGAATGAATGAACCAATGCATGAGTGTATGATGAATGAATTAAAGGTATAAGGAGGAGGAGGAAGAGGAGGAGGAGGAGGAGAAATAGAAGAAGATGATGAGAAATTTGACAGGAGGGAAAAAGGGGAGGAGAGTGAGTTTAAAGTGTGGTTTCCAATTCCCAAACGTTAAATTACAGCAGACGGGATAGAGAGAGAAGATGGGAGGGCAGGAGAGGGGGGATAGTAGAGGCTAGAAAAGGTAGCAGAATACAACAGTTACTAACATGGCATTTTGTAAAAACGTGGATGTGTAAACAATGTGATTGTGCAATCTGTATATGGGGTCAAAATGGGAGTTCATAACTCACTTGAATCTAATGTAGGAAATATGGTATCTCAAGAGCTATGTAAGGTTTTAAGCAACCAATATAAAAAAGAGGTCTTCATTTTTCTTTGTAGTTGAGATCTCCTGTTTCCTTGACATGTTTAGTTGTGTTCTCTCCTTTAGTCCTCCCATGCTCTAGTTATTCTGATATGGAAAAACTAGCTGAAATGCCCAACCAGTCTCTAAATCAGTGACACTTTTTCATTAAGCCTAAAGTCACTTTACAATTGCTACAGTCATACTAAATACACTTCTTTGTTTGGAGTTTAAAAGATATTTCCACCAGCTAGATTACAAGGACCTAGAACTCCCATTCTTGTTTATGTAAGAGTGGCTTCATCAGATTAAATGCCGTTCTCTGGAATAACATAAAATAGGAATAATTTACTCATAAGATTCTTACGTAAACCATCTTTATTTACAAAATACTATCTTAAGAATTATTGTTTCATTGAGCTTCAATTGGAGCCAAAGTATAGTCAATTACTGAACTAAAAGCAGTTACTTAAAAACTAAAAATGAGAGATAAGTCAAATTACATTTGAAGAGAGAGCAACAGCATGAGGTTTCTTGTTTGGTTCTGGATGTTGAGTAACAGGCTCATTTGCAGGTGGAAGGAACCCTTCAGGCAACTCACTTGTACTTTCAGAATGGGGGTGAAGAGGGCTGAATTCCAGCTCTTGGGGGAAGATTTTGTGAGGAAAACCCCCTCGCTGCATAGACACTTCGCATTGGAAATGGAGTGGGTGGCGGGTCAGGTGGAAAATAACCTCCAGGTTCCTAGACAAGTTTCCTGGGAGAGGTGGAGGAAAAAAAAGGTCCTCTTCTCATGAACTGACTCCTTGGGTCAACTGGAAACAAGTCACCTCTGACTGGAGGGAAAGGTGCCAACACAGAGCCAGAGCCAGTTGCTTGGTTTTCAGCATGGAGAGGTGAATCAGGCACATCAGAGTCCAAAGGAGGCATATTAGGAATTCTGTGTTCTGCTGGTCCCGATGCTCTACCACAATTTGAGTAAAACCTATCTTGCCTTTGTAGAGGAAGACGTGCATCAGAAGAATATGGTTGGCCTGGCGGAGGGATCATCAGCCTGCTGGCCTGTTCCCCTGGAGGAGAGAGGGGCCCAGCCTGAGAAGGTGCTCTCTGAAAATCAGTGAACTTATGACAGCTGGATTCTCTTCCTTTACTGCTAGTCGCATGGTCCAGAGGATTCTCCAGGGCCCCTTGACCCTCTTCCTCCTCCCACTGGAGTGAAAGGTGAGAGTGTGAGTGGACCACTCTTTTCAAAATGAGGAGGTCTCCTTTCAGATGAAGGGTGACCTATTGGTGAGGGCCCATTTGGAGAAGGCTTTCTGCCCATTGCTGAGTTGGAAACATCCAGTGCATCATAGGGATCTTTTTCTACAAGTTCAAATCTAAGCTCCTTCTCAGTTAATTTCTGTCTGTTGCGTGCATTTTGTTTCCTGAAATAACTGAGGTTTCTTTCAGCAATCCGAGCTGCCAACTCACTAGCATCTGCTTCTTTCTCGGAGGAAGTAATCTTCCCCAGACAGGAACGAATGGTACTCTGCAATTGTTCTTCAAGATATTGGGCTCTCTTTCTGTAGGTCTCCAGCTCTTTTATTGTATGGCTCATCTTTTCTTCGACTTTGGAAAGTTTCTCCTTTTGCTCCACACGGCAGTTTTCCTCCACTCTTAATTTCCTGTGCAGTTTCATCATATTTTCTTGATAGCGTTCCATCATGACTTTAAAGTTCTGCTGTAGGGTCTCATTCTCACTTTGCAGCTGTGCATTTTCGGACTGCAAGGATGCCTGTTCAGTCTGCAGACTCTTAAGGTGTTCTGTAAGGTCTTCCGTGGTTTTCTCCACTTCAGATGAGAAAGTACATTTTTGATTTCTTCCTCCTTCCAAGATTTCTAAGGAGGCTTTTAGCTTATCACCATAAACCAGGTTCCTCAAAGCTCCTTTGGACTCATCCTCCAAGTGAGCACCAATTTCGGGTTCACTCGTCTTTCCCAGTTCCAGGTGACCACCATCCCTTTGGGCTGCCAGGCTTGGAGAAGATGTATCCTTCATCTTCAGCAAGCATTCACTCAGAGACTCCATGTGATTTTCTGTGTCCCTTAGAACTTGTTCTCCAGCTACTTTAGAATCCTCTAATATGATTTTTGCTTTATATTGGACACCTCCTTGTTGCCTCTGTGCTTCAGCTTCTCCTTGTATTGTTGGTCTCTGCGTTGGCGGAAGTAGGGATCCTTCATTCAAAACCTCTTTGATTGCCAGCTTCAGTTCTTCCTCATTCACTTGAAAGAGTCTCCAGTTTGTTTTAGCTTCAGCTATTTGTGATCTGAGGGATTCAGATTCACCTTGGAGGGACTGTATCCTTCTTGATAGATGCGCCATCGTTTCATCCTGTTGACCATGTTGAGCCTTCTGTGCTTTGAGCTCTTCTTCTAGAAAGAGCATTTCAACGCCATGGCTGGATTCGGGCCTATGCAGCTTTTCGTCGGTTGCCTCCAGCTGTTGTGCTTCTCTTGAACCCTTCTCAAACCTGCAATCCTTTAAAGATGATTCTAAGCCTTCATGTTCTTTTTCAACAAGGCTCACTTTTTCAAGAAGTCCACATTTTGCCTCAATAAGTCCAGCAAGATTTAGAGCCAGCCTTTTTTCTCTTCCCACGTAAAGCCTGCTACGAACCGACTGAAAACCTCTCCAGAAAAGTGAGAGAACAGCAAAAAATCCAAGAGCTGTACACATCACCAACTCCCAAGGAAAGCCATAAGGAAGATGGCCTGGCTTCATGTCTTCGGACAATGCTGCCACAACCCTGGGTGCTTCTTCCAGAACCACCCACTAGGATGGCTGAGAGGCAGCCCTTGGCTCCTCCATCACGCCAGGACAGCTTTGGCTCTTGCCACCACAACCACAGCCTGCCCAGGCAGGCCAACACAGGCTGTGGACACTCAGGTGTTTGGTCAGGAACTCCAACCTGCACCAGGCAACGGAGCAGACCACTGTGATCCCCTTCAGGGGCTGAGCGTATGGTGGGTGGTGGGCGTATGGCGGTGGGAGCCATGATCAAAGGCTCCCAGGAGCCTTGTTGTGCTCAACTGCCCATCAGGGGAGTCTTGTCCGCTTCCCTACCCAGTGCATCCTCATGTGCCACAGGTTTCGGTCCCTCCCACAACAGCCAGAGAGAATTCCTCTCCATGCCACCCACCCCTTGATTTGGTTTAGACCAGGCCAAGGCGGGGTTAGTAGGAAGATTCCATCCAGTCATAATAACATTCAGTTTGATGTCACTCAAATTCTAAAGCTGACTAAACTGTTCAAACAGCTTTTATGGCCTCTATTGGTCTTTGTGTCCCTTGCCTTTTGTTTGAGTGACTCAGTCCTTTCCCTGCCCTTGTGCTCTCCCTATTTCCTACCTTCCTTGTTTCCTTCCTCCCTTCCTGGGTTTTCCCCTTTTCTTCTTCCTTCTTTTCTACCTCCCTGCATCCCTCCAACTTTGCCTTCCTCCCTTCCAACTTTCTCTCTCCCTTCCCTCCCTTTTCTTTTCTTGCAAGTGTTTGGGGTGAAAGTCCATGGCAGGCCAGCCCCAAGCTAGGCAAGGTCACTGCCACTGAGCTACAACATCCCCAGACCTGCTGCCACTTCCTATGCAAGTAACTTGAATTATCTCTAAAGAGAAACTCTCACATTAGTCTACTTTCAAAGTAATTTCAGAAGAGTTGCTAACATGGGCATAAATCAGTTATGACAAGTCATTTTTGAAAAGCACGGCACAGCTAATGTTCCTCCAAAGAAGGAGTGGAAAACTTAATTGGTTTTCAGGTCAGCATTTCTAGACTAGTACAAACCCTCCTAATCCTGATCTCTCCTTAGTACTATGATTTCTTTAAGTGTCCCCTTTGCTCCTGTTCATGGAGTCATGTGTACAGAAATTATACCTGGTTCTATTGAACTCTACTTAATTCTTTCTCACCTCTGTGCTCCTTTGGCCAAGTCACTCCTCATCACTTACTGTAACCCTTTCAATTTTTTGTCCATTTTCATTTAAAAAACTCTTTCAAAAATTGAACCATTTCGCATGCAGACACAGTCTTCTTGATCTGCTATCAATCCCCCACTACTGACATTGTAAGTTATTGAAATGTACACTTCCGGACCGTTTTCAGATTTTTGAATCCTGTATATCTATCTGTCTATCTATTTACAAACATAACATGGTATTCTGAAAGAATCGTTCTGCTTTTGGAGCTCTACATTGTGTTTTCCAGAAGCAGGCCTATTACACAGAGATGAATCCATGTTACCTAGATTGAGTTCAAACCGGAATGTGCACTCTGATTCCCATTATATTGTTCTACCTACTGATGGACAGTTCAGTTATATCCAGACCTCACCACCTCCCCCATTGAGTAAAACCCTTGTGAAGAGACATGTAGATGCCTTTATGAACATATTGATAATTTTTCATGGCAGTGTTTTCCAAAAACCAGTTAGTAAAATCAATTGATTCCTTTGCAGCCTGAAATGACCTTCATTCCAGTTTACTGGTATAAGAACCGCAGTATATCAGCAACCATTCTCCAATAGTAGTTCAGGCAGAAGTCATTCTAGATAACAAGCAGTGCCGGATCCTCCATGTATTTTACACAGCCCATGACGGGGGACATCCGTCCATTCGTTTAGAACAACTGATGTTTTATGCTGGCAATTTAGGTTTATTTAAAGGAGTGATTAGAAAACAGGTGAGACAGACTGATTAGATTCAGTATGTATGTTGGCTTTGTTTTTCTAGGCCTGAAGTTTTCACATTTCAATTAATTGTAGGTTAAGTATCAGGCAGATTCTTCACTGGGCTTCAAATGTGATAAAGTTGCTTCTTATTTTTAAGAAGGCCGTTGCAATCCTGCATTTATTTTACACCTCAGTGCTTGTTTTACACACAAGCACACACACCCACACACCACACACATCAACACACACACAAACACATAATTAGAGCACATTTAACACTCAAATAAAGCTTTACCTACTGATTCATAACTAGGGTATTTTTTTTTAATAAGTATTGTGTCTTGGTCTCTACTGGGGAAACATGGTTCAATGTGAGTTCTCTGGTTTGTTGTAGGGCAGTGAACGTTCACTTGTTGGCAATGATATAGAAATGGGGAGTAAGAGTTTAAAAGTTTTTACAGTAGGTAGGCAGAGTCAGAGTATGGAATCTAAGAATAAGAAATTGGGGAATTTTCTCTTTGTTTCTTCATTTCAACCTCCTAATAATTCATGTGTATTTTCCAAAAGTCTCCCAGAAAACAAGGACTAGGTCAATCCACATATCAGTGAACCATAGCAGAATGCGACTCTGTATTTCATATAAACAGTCATAAAATCATAAAGACAGGTGCTGGGGTTTTGGCTCAGCACTAGAGTGCTGGCTTCACACTTTCAAAGGTCCTGAGTTGGATCCCAAACACCATACGTGAAAGGAATGAATGAACCAATGCATGAGTGTATGATGAATGAATTAAAGGTATAAGGAGGAGGAGGAAGAGGAGGAGGAGGAGGAGAAATAGAAGAAGATGATGAGAAATTTGACAGAAGGGAAAAAGGGGAGGAGAGTGAGTTTAAAGTGTGGTTTCCAATTCCCAAACGTTAAATTACAGCAGACGGGATAGAGAGAGAAGATGGGAGGGCAGGAGAGGGGGGATAGTAGAGGCTAGAAAAGGTAGCAGAATACAACAGTTACTAACATGGCATTTTGTAAAAACGTGGATGTGTAAACAATGTGATTGTGCAATCTGTATATGGGGTCAAAATGGGAGTTCATAACTCACTTGAATCTAATGTAGGAAATATGGTATCTCAAGAGCTATGTAAGGTTTTAAGCAACCAATATAAAAAAGAGGTCTTCATTTTTCTTTGTAGTTGAGATCTCCTGTTTCCTTGACATGTTTAGTTGTGTTCTCTCCTTTAGTCCTCCCATGCTCTAGTTATTCTGATATGGAAAAACTAGCTGAAATGCCCAACCAGTCTCTAAATCAGTGACACTTTTTCATTAAGCCTAAAGTCACTTTACAATTGCTACAGTCATACTAAATACACTTCTTTGTTTGGAGTTTAAAAGATATTTCCACCAGCTAGATTACAAGGACCTAGAACTCCCATTCTTGTTTATGTAAGAGTGGCTTCATCAGATTAAATGCCGTTCTCTGGAATAACATAAAATAGGAATAATTTACTCATAAGATTCTTACGTAAACCATCTTTATTTACAAAATACTATCTTAAGAATTATTGTTTCATTGAGCTTCAATTGGAGCCAAAGTATAGTCAATTACTGAACTAAAAGCAGTTACTTAAAAACTAAAAATGAGAGATAAGTCAAATTACATTTGAAGAGAGAGCAACAGCATGAGGTTTCTTGTTTGGTTCTGGATGTTGAGTAACAGGCTCATTTGCAGGTGGAAGGAACCCTTCAGGCAACTCACTTGTACTTTCAGAATGGGGGTGAAGAGGGCTGAATTCCAGCTCTTGGGGGAAGATTTTGTGAGGAAAACCCCCTCCCTGCATAGACACTTCGCATTGGAAATGGAGTGGGTGGCGGGTCAGGTGGAAAATAATCTCCAGGTTCCCAGACAAGTTTCCTGGGAGAGGTGGAGGAAAAAAAAGGTCCTCTTCTCATGAACTGACTCCTTGGGTCACCTGGAAACAAGGCACCTCTGACTGGAGGGAAAGGTGCCAACACAGAGCCAGAGCCAGTTGCTTGGTTTTCAGCATGGAGAGGTGAATCAGGCACATCAGAGTCCAAAGGAGGCATATTAGGAATTCTGTGTTCTGCTGGTCCCGATGCTCTACCACAATTTGAGTAAAACCTATCTTGCCTTTGTAGAGGAAGACGTGCATCAGAAGAATATGGTTGGCCTGGCGGAGGGATCATCAGCCTGCTGGCCTGTTCCCCTGGAGGAGAGAGGGGCCCAGCCTGAGAAGGTGCTCTCTGAAAATCAGTGAACTTATGACAGCTGGATTCTCTTCCTTTACTGCTAGTCGCATGGTCCAGAGGATTCTCCAGGGCCCCTTGACCCTCTTCCTCCTCCCACTGGAGTGAAAGGTGAGAGTGTGAGTGGACCACTCTTTTCAAAATGAGGAGGTCTCCTTTCAGATGAAGGGTGACCTATTGGTGAGGGCCCATTTGGAGAAGGCTTTCTGCCCATTGCTGAGTTGGAAACATCCAGTGCATCATAGGGATCTTTTTCTACAAGTTCAAATCTAAGCTCCTTCTCAGTTAATTTCTGTCTGTTGCGTGCATTTTGTTTCCTGAAATAACTGAGGTTTCTTTCAGCAATCCGAGCTGCCAACTCACTAGCATCTGCTTCTTTCTCGGAGGAAGTAATCTTCCCCAGACAGGAACGAATGGTACTCTGCAATTGTTCTTCAAGATATTGGGCTCTCTTTCTGTAGGTCTCCAGCTCTTTTATTGTATGGCTCATCTTTTCTTCGACTTTGGAAAGTTTCTCCTTTTGCTCCACACGCCAGTTTTCCTCCACTCTTAATTTCCTGTGCAGTTTCATCATATTTTCTTGACAGCGTTCCATCATGACTTTAAAGTTCTTCTGTAGGGTCTCATTCTCACTTTGCAGCTGTGCATTTTCGGACTGCAAGGATGCCTGTTCAGTCTGCAGACTTTTAAGGTGTTCTGTAAGGTCTTCCGTGGTTTTCTCCACTTCAGATGAGAAAGTACATTTTTGATTTCTTCCTCCTTCCAAGATTTCTAAGGAGGCCTTTAGCTTATCACCATAAACCAGGTTCCTCAAAGCTCCTTTGGACTCATCCTCCAAGTGAGCACCAATTTCGGGTTCACTCGTCTTTCCCAGTTCCAGGTGACCACCATCCCTTTGGGCTCCCAGGCTTGGAGAAGATCTATCCGTCATCTTCAGCAAGCATTCACTCAGAGACTCCATGTGATTTTCTGTGTCCCTTAGAACTTGTTCTCCAGCTACTTTAGAGTCCTCTAATATGATTTTTGCTTTATATTGGACACCTCCTTGTTGCCTCTGTGCTTCAGCTTCTCCTTGTATTGTTGGTCTCTGCGTTGGCGGAAGTAGGGATCCTTCATTCAAAACCTCTTTGATTGCCAGCTTCAGTTCTTCCTCATTCACTTGAAAGAGTCTCCAGTTTGTTTTAGCTTCAGCTATTTGTGATCTGAGGGATTCAGATTCACCTTGGAGGGACTGTATCCTTCTTGATAGATGCGCCATCGTTTCATCCTGTTGACCATGTTGAGCCTTCTGTGCTTTGAGCTCTTCTTCTAGAAAGAGCATTTCAACGCCATGGCTGGATTCGGGCCTATGCAGCTTTTCGTCGGTTGCCTCCAGCTGTTGTGCTTCTCTTGAACCCTTCTCAAACCTGCAATCCTTTAAAGATGATTCTAAGCCTTCATGTTCTTTTTCAACAAGGCTCACTTTTTCAAGAAGTCCACATTTTGCCTCAATAAGTCCAGCAAGATTTAGAGCCAGCCTTTTTTCTCTTCCCACGTAAAGCCTGCTACGAACCGACTGAAAACCTCTCCAGAAAAGTGAGAGAACAGCAAAAAATCCAAGAGCTGTACACATCACCAAGTCCCAAGGAAAGCCATAAGGAAGATGGCCTGGCTTCATGTCTTCGGACAATGCTGCCACAACCCTGGGTGCTTCTTCCAGAACCACCCACTAGGATGGCTGAGAGGCAGCCCTTGGCTCCTCCATCACGCCAAGACAGCTTTGGCTCTTGCCACCACAACCACAGCCTGCCCAGGCAGGCCAACACAGGCTGTGGACACTCAGGTGTTTGGTCAGGAACTCCAACCTGCACCAGGCAACGGAGCAGACCACTGTGATCCCCTTCAGGGGCTGAGCGTATGGTGGGTGGTGGGCGTATGGCAGTGGGAGCCACGATCAAAGGCTCCCAGGAGCCTTGTTGTGCTCAACTGCCCATCAGGGGAGTCTTGTCCGCTTCCCTACCCAGTGCATCCTCATGTGCCACAGGTTTCGGTCCCTCCCACTCCAGCCAGAGAGAATTCCTCTCCATGCCACCCACCCCTTGATTTGGTTTAGGCCAGGCCAAGGCGGGGTTAGTAGGAAGATTCCATCCAGTCATAATAACATTCAGTTTGATGTCACTCAAATTCTAAAGCTGACTAAACTGTTTAAACAGCTTTTATGGCCTCTATTGGTCTTTGTGTCCCTTGCCTTTTGTTTGAGTGACTCAGTCCTTTCCCTGCCCTTGTGCTCTCCCTATTTCCTACCTTCCTTGCTTCCTTCCTCCCTTCCTGGGTTTTCCCCTTTTCTTCTTCCTTCTTTTCTACCTCCCTGCATCCCTCCAACTTTGCCTTCCTCCCTTCCAACTTTCTCTCTCCCTTCCCTCCCTTTTCTTTTCTTGCAAGTGTTTGGGGTGAAAGTCCATGGCAGGCCAGCCCCAAGCTAGGCAAGGTCACTGCCACTGAGCTACAACATCCCCAGACCTGCTGCCACTTCCTATGCAAGTAACTTGAATTATCTCTAAAGAGAAACTCTCACATTAGTCTACTTTCAAAGTAATTTCAGAAGAGTTGCTAACATGGGCATAAATCAGTTATGACAAGTCATTTTTGAAAAGCACGGCACAGCTAATGTTCCTCCAGAGAAGGAGTGGAAAACTTAATTGGTTTTCAGGTCAGCATTTCTAGACTAGTACAAACCCTCCTAATCCTGATCTCTCCTTAGTCCTATGATTTCTTTAAGTGTCCCCTTTGCTCCTGTTCATGGAGTCATGTGTACAGAAATTATACCTGGTTCTATTGAACTCTACTTAATTCTTTCTCACCTCTGTGCTCCTTTGGCCAAGTCACTCCTCAACACTTACTGTAACCCTTTCAATTTTTTTGTCCATTTTCATTTAAAAAACTCTTTCAAAAATTGAACCATTTCGCATGCAGACACAGTCTTCTTGATCTGCTATCAATCCCCCACTACTGACATTGTAAGTTATTGAAATGTACACTTCCGGACCGTTTTCAGATTTTTGAATCCTGTATATCTATCTGTCTATCTATTTACAAACATAACATGGTATTCTGAAAGAATCGTTCTGCTTTTGGAGCTCTACATTGTGTTTTCCAGAAGCAGGCCTATTACACAGAGATGAATCCATGTTACCTAGATTGAGTTCAAACCGGAATGTGCACTCTGATTCCCATTATATTGTTCTACCTACTGATGGACAGTTCAGTTATATCCAGACCTCACCACCTCCCCCATTGAGTAAAACCCTTGTGAAGAGACATGTAGATGCCTTTATGAACATATTGATAATTTTTCATGGCAGTGTTTTCCAAAAACCAGTTAGTAAAATCAATTGATTCCTTTGCAGCCTGAAATGACCTTCATTCCAGTTTACTGGTATAAGAACCGCAGTATATCAGCAACCATTCTCCAATAGTAGTTCAGGCAGAAGTCATTCTAGATAACAAGCAGTGCCGGATCCTCCATGTATTTTACACAGCCCATGACGGGGGACATCCGTCCATTCGTTTAGAACAACTGATGTTTTATGCTGGCAATTTAGGTTTATTTAAAGGAGTGATTAGAAAACAGGTGAGACAGACTGATTAGATTCAGTATGTATGTTGGCTTTGTTTTTCTAGGCCTGAAGTTTTCACATTTCAATTAATTGTAGGTTAAGTATCAGGCAGATTCTTCACTGGGCTTCAAATGTGATAAAGTTGCTTCTTATTTTTAAGAAGGCCGTTGCAATCCTGCATTTATTTTACACCTCAGTGCTTGTTTTACACACAAGCACACACACCCACACACCACACACATCAACACACACACAAACACATAATTAGAGCACATTTAACACTCAAATAAAGCTTTACCTACTGATTCATAACTAGGGTATTTTTTTTTAATAAGTATTGTGTCTTGGTCTCTACTGGGGAAACATGGTTCAATGTGAGTTCTCTGGTTTGTTGTAGGGCAGTGAACGTTCACTTGTTGGCAATGATATAGAAATGGGGAGTAAGAGTTTAAAAGTTTTTACAGTAGGTAGGCAGAGTCAGAGTATGGAATCTAAGAATAAGAAATTGGGGAATTTCCTCTTTGTTTCTTCATTTCAACCTCCTAATAATTCATGTATATTTTCCAAAAGTCTCCCAGAAAACAAGGACTAGGTCAATCCACATATCAGTGAACCATAGCAGAATGCGACTCTGAATTTCATATAAACAGTCATAAAATCAAAAAGACAGGTGCTGGGGTTTTGGCTCAGCACTAGAGTGCTGGCTTCACACTTTCAGAGGTCCTGAGTTGGATCCCCAACACCATACGTGAAAGGAATGAATGAACCAATGCATGAGTGTATGATGAATGAATTAAAGGTATAAGGAGGAGGAGGAAGAGGAGGAGGAGGAGGAGAAATAGAAGAAGATGATGAGAAATTTGACAGAAGGGAAAAAGGGGAGGAGAGTGAGTTTAAAGTGTGGTTTCCAATTCCCAAACGTTAAATTACAGCAGACGGGATAGAGAGAGAAGATGGGAGGGCAGGAGAGGGGGGATAGTAGAGGCTAGAAAAGGTAGCAGAATACAACAGTTACTAACATGGCATTTTGTAAAAACGTGGATGTGTAAACAATGTGATTGTGCAATCTGTATATGGGGTCAAAATGGGAGTTCATAACTCACTTGAATCTAATGTAGGAAATATGGTATCTCAAGAGCTATGTAAGGTTTTAAGCAACCAATATAAAAAAGAGGTCTTCATTTTTCTTTGTAGTTGAGATCTCCTGTTTCCTTGACATGTTTAGTTGTGTTCTCTCCTTTAGTCCTCCCATGCTCTAGTTATTCTGATATGGAAAAACTAGCTGAAATGCCCAACCAGTCTCTAAATCAGTGACACTTTTTCATTAAGCCTAAAGTCACTTTACAATTGCTACAGTCATACTAAATACACTTCTTTGTTTGGAGTTTAAAAGATATTTCCACCAGCTAGATTACAAGGACCTAGAACTCCCATTCTTGTTTATGTAAGAGTGGCTTCATCAGATTAAATGCCGTTCTCTGGAATAACATAAAATAGGAATAATTTACTCATAAGATTCTTACGTAAACCATCTTTATTTACAAAATACTATCTTAAGAATTATTGTTTCATTGAGCTTCAATTGGAGCCAAAGTATAGTCAATTACTGAACTAAAAGCAGTTACTTAAAAACTAAAAATGAGAGATAAGTCAAATTACATTTGAAGAGAGAGCAACAGCATGAGGTTTCTTGTTTGGTTCTGGATGTTGAGTAACAGGCTCATTTGCAGGTGGAACGAACCCTTCAGGCAACTCACTTGTACTTTCAGAATGGGGGTGAAGAGGGCTGAATTCCAGCTCTTGGGGGAAGATTTTGTGAGGAAAACCCCCTCCCTGCATAGACACTTCGCATTGGAAATGGAGTGGGTGGCGGGTCAGGTGGAAAATAATCTCCAGGTTCCCAGACAAGTTTCCTGGGAGAGGTGGAGGAAAAAAAAGGTCCTCTTCTCATGAACTGACTCCTTGGGTCAACTGGAAACAAGGCACCTCTGACTGGAGGGAAAGGTGCCAACACAGAGCCAGAGCCAGTTGCTTGGTTTTCAGCATGGAGAGGTGAATCAGGCACATCAGAGTCCAAAGGAGGCATATTAGGAATTCTGTGTTCTGCTGGTCCCGATGCTCTACCACAATTTGAGTAAAACCTATCTTGCCTTTGTAGAGGAAGACGTGCATCAGAAGAATATGGTTGGCCTGGCGGAGGGATCATCAGCCTGCTGGCCTGTTCCCCTGGAGGAGAGAGGGGCCCAGCCTGAGAAGGTGCTCTCTGAAAATCAGTGAACTTATGACAGCTGGATTCTCTTCCTTTACTGCTAGTCGCATGGTCCAGAGGATTCTCCAGGGCCCCTTGACCCTCTTCCTCCTCCCACTGGAGTGAAAGGTGAGAGTGTGAGTGGACCACTCTTTTCAAAATGAGGAGGTCTCATTTCAGATGAAGGGTGACCTATTGGTGAGGGCCCATTTGGAGAAGGCTTTCTGCCCATTGCTGAGTTGGAAACATCCAGTGCATCATAGGGATCTTTTTCTACAAGTTCAAATCTAAGCTCCTTCTCAGTTAATTTCTGTCTGTTGCGTGCATTTTGTTTCCTGAAATAACTGAGGTTTCTTTCAGCAATCCGAGCTGCCAACTCACTAGCATCTGCTTCTTTCTCGGAGGAAGTAATCTTCCCCAGACAGGAACGAATGGTACTCTGCAATTGTTCTTCAAGATATTGGGCTCTCTTTCTGTAGGTCTCCAGCTCTTTTATTGTATGGCTCATCTTTTCTTCGACTTTGGAAAGTTTCTCCTTTTGCTCCACACGCCAGTTTTCCTCCACTCTTAATTTCCTGTGCAGTTTCATCATATTTTCTTGACAGCGTTCCATCATGACTTTAAAGTTCTTCTGTAGGGTCTCATTCTCACTTTGCAGCTGTGCATTTTCGGACTGCAAGGATGCCTGTTCAGTCTGCAGACTTTTAAGGTGTTCTGTAAGGTCTTCCGTGGTTTTCTCCACTTCAGATGAGAAAGTACATTTTTGATTTCTTCCTCCTTCCAAGATTTCTAAGGAGGCCTTTAGCTTATCACCATAAACCAGGTTCCTCAAAGCTCCTTTGGACTCATCCTCCAAGTGAGCACCAATTTCGGGTTCACTCGTCTTTCCCAGGTCCAGGTGACCACCATCCCTTTGGGCTCCCAGGCTTGGAGAAGATCTATCCTTCATCTTCAGCAAGCATTCACTCAGAGACTCCATGTGATTTTCTGTGTCCCTTAGAACTTGTTCTCCAGCTACTTTAGAGTCCTCTAATATGATTTTTGCTTTATATTGGACACCTCCTTGTTGCCTCTGTGCTTCAGCTTCTCCTTGTATTGTTGGTCTCTGCGTTGGCGGAAGTAGGGATCCTTCATTCAAATCCTCTTTGATTGCCAGCTTCAGTTCTTCCTCATTCACTTGAAAGAGTCTCCAGTTTGTTTTAGCTTCAGCTATTTGTGATCTGAGGGATTCAGATTCACCTTGGAGGGACTGTATCCTTCTTGATAGATGCGCCATCGTTTCATCCTGTTGACCATGTTGAGCCTTCTGTGCTTTGAGCTCTTCTTCTAGAAACAGCATTTCAACGCCATGGCTGGATTCGGGCCTATGCAGCTTTTCGTCGGTTGCCTCCAGCTGTTGTGCTTCTCTTGAACCCTTCTCAAACCTGCAATCCTTTAAAGATGATTCTAAGCCTTCATGTTCTTTTTCAACAAGGCTCACTTTTTCAAGAAGTCCACATTTTGCCTCAATAAGTCCAGCAAGATTTAGAGCCAGCCTTTTTTCTCTTCCCACGTAAAGCCTACTACGAACCGACTGAAAACCTCTCCAGAAAAGTGAGAGAACAGCAAAAAATCCAAGAGCTGTACACATCACCAACTCCCAAGGAAAGCCATAAGGAAGATGGCCTGGCTTCATGTCTTCGGACAATGCTGCCACAACCCTGGGTGCTTCTTCCAGAACCACCCACTAGGATGGCTGAGAGGCAGCCCTTGGCTCCTCCATCACGCCAAGACAGCTTTGGCTCTTGCCACCACAACCACAGCCTGCCCAGGCAGGCCAACACAGGCTGTGGACACTCAGGTGTTTGGTCAGGAACTCCAACCTGCACCAGGCAACGGAGCAGACCACTGTGATCCCCTTCAGGGGCTGAGCGTATGGTGGGTGGTGGGCGTATGGCGGTGGGAGCCACGATCAAAGGCTCCCAGGAGCCTTGTTGTGCTCAACTGCCCATCAGGGGAGTCTTGTCCGCTTCCCTACCCAGTGCATCCTCATGTGCCACAGGTTTCGGTCCCTCCCACTCCAGCCAGAGAGAATTCCTCTCCATGCCACCCACCCCTTGATTTGGTTTAGGCCAGGCCAAGGCGGGGTTAGTAGGAAGATTCCATCCAGTCATAATAACATTCAGTTTGATGTCACTCAAATTCTAAAGCTGACTAAACTGTTCAAACAGCTTTTATGGCCTCTATTGGTCTTTGTGTCCCTTGCCTTTTGTTTGAGTGACTCAGTCCTTTCCCTGCCCTTGTGCTCTCCCTATTTCCTACCTTCCTTGCTTCCTTCCTCCCTTCCTGGGTTTTCCCCTTTTCTTCTTCCTTCTTTTCTACCTCCCTGCATCCCTCCAACTTTGCCTTCCTCCCTTCCAACTTTCTCTCTCCCTTCCCTCCCTTTTCTTTTCTTGCAAGTGTTTGGGGTGAAAGTCCATGGCAGGCCAGCCCCAAGCTAGGCAAGGTCACTGCCACTGAGCTACAACATCCCCAGACCTGCTGCCACTTCCTATGCAAGTAACTTGAATTATCTCTAAAGAGAAACTCTCACATTAGTCTACTTTCAAAGTAATTTCAGAAGAGTTGCTAACATGGGCATAAATCAGTTATGACAAGTCATTTTTGAAAAGCACGGCACAGCTAATGTTCCTCCAGAGAAGGAGTGGAAAACTTAATTGGTTTTCAGGTCAGCATTTCTAGACTAGTACAAACCCTCCTAATCCTGATCTCTCCTTAGTCCTATGATTTCTTTAAGTGTCCCCTTTGCTCCTGTTCATGGAGTCATGTGTACAGAAATTATACCTGGTTCTATTGAACTCTACTTAATTCTTTCTCACCTCTGTGCTCCTTTGGCCAAGTCACTCCTCAACACTTACTGTAACCCTTTCAATTTTTTTGTCCATTTTCATTTAAAAAACTCTTTCAAAAATTGAACCATTTCGCATGCAGACACAGTCTTCTTGATCTGCTATCAATCCCCCACTACTGACATTGTAAGTTATTGAAATGTACACTTCCGGACCGTTTTCAGATTTTTGAATCCTGTATATCTATCTGTCTATCTATTTACAAACATAACATGGTATTCTGAAAGAATCGTTCTGCTTTTGGAGCTCTACATTGTGTTTTCCAGAAGCAGGCCTATTACACAGAGATGAATCCATGTTACCTAGATTGAGTTCAAACCGGAATGTGCACTCTGATTCCCATTATATTGTTCTACCTACTGATGGACAGTTCAGTTATATCCAGACCTCACCACCTCCCCCATTGAGTAAAACCCTTGTGAAGAGACATGTAGATGCCTTTATGAACATATTGATAATTTTTCATGGCAGTGTTTTCCAAAAACCAGTTAGTAAAATCAATTGATTCCTTTGCAGCCTGAAATGACCTTCATTCCAGTTTACTGGTATAAGAACCGCAGTATATCAGCAACCATTCTCCAATAGTAGTTCAGGCAGAAGTCATTCTAGATAACAAGCAGTGCCGGATCCTCCATGTATTTTACACAGCCCATGACGGGGGACATCCGTCCATTCGTTTAGAACAACTGATGTTTTATGCTGGCAATTTAGGTTTATTTAAAGGAGTGATTAGAAAACAGGTGAGACAGACTGATTAGATTCAGTATGTATGTTGGCTTTGTTTTTCTAGGCCTGAAGTTTTCACATTTCAATTAATTGTAGGTTAAGTATCAGGCAGATTCTTCACTGGGCTTCAAATGTGATAAAGTTGCTTCTTATTTTTAAGAAGGCCGTTGCAATCCTGCATTTATTTTACACCTCAGTGCTTGTTTTACACACAAGCACACACACCCACACACCACACACATCAACACACACACAAACACATAATTAGAGCACATTTAACACTCAAATAAAGCTTTACCTACTGATTCATAACTAGGGTATTTTTTTTTAATAAGTATTGTGTCTTGGTCTCTACTGGGGAAACATGGTTCAATGTGAGTTCTCTGGTTTGTTGTAGGGCAGTGAACGTTCACTTGTTGGCAATGATATAGAAATGGGGAGTAAGAGTTTAAAAGTTTTTACAGTAGGTAGGCAGAGTCAGAGTATGGAATCTAAGAATAAGAAATTGGGGAATTTCCTCTTTGTTTCTTCATTTCAACCTCCTAATAATTCATGTATATTTTCCAAAAGTCTCCCAGAAAACAAGGACTAGGTCAATCCACATATCAGTGAACCATAGCAGAATGCGATTCTGAGTTTCATATAAACAGTCATAAAATCAAAAAGACAGGTGCTGGGGTTTTGGCTCAGCACTAGAGTGCTGGCTTCACACTTTCAAAGGTCCTGAGTTGGATCCCCAACACCATACGTGAAAGGAATGAATGAACCAATGCATGAGTGTATGATGAATGAATTAAAGGTATAAGGAGGAGGAGGAAGAGGAGGAGGAGGAGGAGAAATAGAAGAAGATGATGAGAAATTTGACAGAAGGGAAAAAGGGGAGGAGAGTGAGTTTAAAGTGTGGTTTCCAATTCCCAAACGTTAAATTACAGCAGACGGGATAGAGAGAGAAGATGGGAGGGCAGGAGAGGGGGGATAGTAGAGGCTAGAAAAGGTAGCAGAATACAACAGTTACTAACATGGCATTTTGTAAAAACGTGGATGTGTAAACAATGTGATTGTGCAATCTGTATATGGGGTCAAAATGGGAGTTCATAACTCACTTGAATCTAATGTAGGAAATATGGTATCTCAAGAGCTATGTAAGGTTTTAAGCAACCAATATAAAAAAGAGGTCTTCATTTTTCTTTGTAGTTGAGATCTCCTATTTCCTTGACATGTTTAGTTGTGTTCTCTCCTTTAGTCCTCCCATGCTCTAGTTATTCTGATATGGAAAAACTAGCTGAAATGCCCAACCAGTCTCTAAATCAGTGACACTTTTTCATTAAGCCTAAAGTCACTTTACAATTGCTACAGTCATACTAAATACACTTCTTTGTTTGGAGTTTAAAAGATATTTCCACCAGCTAGATTACAAGGACCTAGAACTCCCATTCTTGTTTATGTAAGAGTGGCTTCATCAGATTAAATGCCGTTCTCTGGAATAACATAAAATAGGAATAATTTACTCATAAGATTCTTACGTAAACCATCTTTATTTACAAAATACTATCTTAAGAATTATTGTTTCATTGAGCTTCAATTGGAGCCAAAGTATAGTCAATTACTGAACTAAAAGCAGTTACTTAAAAACTAAAAATGTGAGATAAGTCAAATTACATTTGAAGAGAGAGCAACAGCATGAGGTTTCTTGTTTGGTTCTGGATGTTGAGTAACAGGTTCATTTGCAGGTGGAAGGAACCCTTCAGGCAACTCACTTGTACTTTCAGAATGGGGGTGAAGAGGGCTGAATTCCAGCTCTTGGGGGAAGATTTTGTGAGGAAAACCCCCTCCCTGCATAGACACTTCGCATTGGAAATGGAGTGGGTGGCGGGTCAGGTGGAAAATAATCTCCAGGTTCCCAGACAAGTTTCCTGGGAGAGGTGGAGGAAAAAAAAGGTCCTCTTCTCATGAACTGACTCCTTGGGTCAACTGGAAACAAGGCACCTCTGACTGGAGGGATAGATGCCAACACAGAGCCAGAGCCAGTTGCTTGGTTTTCAGCATGGAGAGGTGAATCAGGCACATCAGAGTCCAAAGGAGGCATATTAGGAATTCTGTGTTCTGCTGGTCCAGATGCTCTACCACAATTTGAGTAAAAAATATCTTGCCTTTGTAGAGGAAGACGTGCATCAGAAGAATATGGTTGGCCTGGCGGAGGGATCATCAGCCTGCTGGCCTGTTCCCCTGGAGGAGAGAGGGGCCCAGTCTGAGAAGGTGCTCTCTGAAAATCAGTGAACTTATGACAGCTGGATTCTCTTCCTTTACTGCTAGTCGCATGGTCCAGAGGATTCTCCAGGGCCCCTTGACCCTCTTCCTCCTCCCACTGGAGTGAAAGGTGAGAGTGTGAGTGGACCACTCTTTTCAAAATGAGGAGGTCTGCTTTCAGATGAAGGGTGACCTATTGGTGAGGGCCCATTTGGAGAAGGCTTTCTGCCCATTGCTGAGTTGGAAACATCCAGTGCATCATAGGGATCTTTTTCTACAAGTTCAAATCTAAGCTCCTTCTCAGTTAATTTCTGTCTGTTGCGTGCATTTTGTTTCCTGAAATAACTGAGGTTTCTTTCAGCAATCCGAGCTGCCAACTCACTAGCATCTGCTTCTTCCTCAGAGGAAATAATCTTCCCCAGACAGGAACGAATGGTACTCTGCAATTGTTCTTCAAGATATTGGGCTCTCTTTCTGTAGGTCTCCAGCTCTTTTATTGTATGGCTCATCTTTTCTTCGACTTTGGAAAGTTTCTCCTTTTGCTCCACACGGCAGTTTTCCTCCACTCTTAATTTCCTGTGCAGTTTCATCATATTTTCTTGATAGCGTTCCATCATGACATTAAAGTTCTTCTGTAGGGTCTTATTCTCACTTTGCAGCTGTGCATTTTCGGACTGCAAGGATGCCTGTTCAGTCTGCAGACTTTTAAGGTGTTCTGTAAGGTCTTCCGTGGTTTTCTCCACTTCAGATGAGAAAGTACATTTTTGATTTCTTCCTCCTTCCAAGATTTCTAAGGGGGCCTTTAGCTTATCACCATAAACCAGGTTCCTCAAAGCTCCTTTGGACTCATCCTCCAAGTGAGCACCAATTTCGGGTTCACTCGTCTTTCCCAGGTCCAGGTGACCACCATCCCTTTGGGCTCCCAGGCTTGGAGAAGATCTATCCTTCATCTTCAGCAAGCATTCACTCAGAGACTCCATGTGATTTTCTGTGTCCCTTAGAACTTGTTCTCCAGCTACTTTAGAGTCCTCTAATATGATTTTTGCTTTATATTGGACACCTCCTTGTTCCCTCTGTGCTTCAGCTTCTCCTTGTATTGTTGGTCTCTGCGTTGGCGGAAGTAGGGATCCTTCATTCAAAACCTCTTTGATTGCCAGCTTCAGTTCTTCCTCATTCACTTGAAAGAGTCTCCAGTTTGTTTTAGCTTCAGCTATTTGTGATCTGAGGGATTCAGATTCACCTTGGAGGGACTGTATCCTTCTTGATAGATGCGCCATCGTTTCATCCTGTTGACCATGTTGAGCCTTCTGTGCTTTGAGCTCTTCTTCTAGAAAGAGCATTTCAACGCCATGGCTGGATTCGGGCCTATGCAGCTTTTCGTCGGTTGCCTCCAGCTGTTGTGCTTCTCTTGAACCCTTCTCAAACCTGCAATCCTTTAAAGATGATTCTAAGCCTTCATGTTCTTTTTCAACAAGGCTCACTTTTTCAAGAAGTCCACATTTTGCCTCAATAAGTCCAGCAAGATTTAGAGCCAGCCTTTTTTCTCTTCCCACGTAAAGCCTGCTACGAACCGACTGAAAACCTCTCCAGAAAAGTGAGAGAACAGCAAAAAATCCAAGAGCTGTACACATCACCAAGTCCCAAGGAAAGCCATAAGGAAGATGGCCTGGCTTCATGTCTTCGGACAATGCTGCCACAACCCTGGGTGCTTCTTCCAGAACCACCCACTAGGATGGCTGAGAGGCAGCCCTTGGCTCCTCCATCACGCCAAGACAGCTTTGGCTCTTGCCACCACAACCACAGCCTGCCCAGGCAGGCCAACACAGGCTGTGGACACTCAGGTGTTTGGTCAGGAACTCCAACCTGCACCAGGCAACGGAGCAGACCACTGTGATCCCCTTCAGGGGCTGAGCGTATGGTGGGTGGTGGGCGTATGGCGGTGGGAGCCACGATCAAAGGCTCCCAGGAGCCTTGTTGTGCTCAACTGCCCATCAGGGGAGTCTTGTCCGCTTCCCTACCCAGTGCATCCTCATGTGCCACAGGTTTCGGTCCCTCCCACTCCAGCCAGAGAGAATTCCTCTCCATGCCACCCACCCCTTGATTTGGTTTAGGCCAGGCCAAGGCGGGGTTAGTAGGAAGATTCCATCCAGTCATAATAACATTCAGTTTGATGTCACTCAAATTCTAAAGCTGACTAAACTGTTCAAACAGCTTTTATGGCCTCTATTGGTCTTTGTGTCCCTTGCCTTTTGTTTGAGTGACTCAGTCCTTTCCCTGCCCTTGTGCTCTCCCTATTTCCTACCTTCCTTGCTTCCTTCCTCCCTTCCTGGGTTTTCCCCTTTTCTTCTTCCTTCTTTTCTACCTCCCTGCATCCCTCCAACTTTGCCTTCCTCCCTTCCAACTTTCTCTCTCCCTTCCCTCCCTTTTCTTTTCTTGCAAGTGTTTGGGGTGAAAGTCCATGGCAGGCCAGCCCCAAGCTAGGCAAGGTCACTGCCACTGAGCTACAACATCCCCAGACCTGCTGCCACTTCCTATGCAAGTAACTTGAATTATCTCTAAAGAGAAACTCTCACATTAGTCTACTTTCAAAGTAATTTCAGAAGAGTTGCTAACATGGGCATAAATCAGTTATGACAAGTCATTTTTGAAAAGCACGGCACAGCTAATGTTCCTCCAGAGAAGGAGTGGAAAACTTAATTGGTTTTCAGGTCAGCATTTCTAGACTAGTACAAACCCTCCTAATCCTGATCTCTCCTTAGTCCTATGATTTCTTTAAGTGTCCCCTTTGCTCCTGTTCATGGAGTCATGTGTACAGAAATTATACCTGGTTCTATTGAACTCTACTTAATTCTTTCTCACCTCTGTGCTCCTTTGGCCAAGTCACTCCTCAACACTTACTGTAACCCTTTCAATTTTTTTGTCCATTTTCATTTAAAAAACTCTTTCAAAAATTGAACCATTTCGCATGCAGACACAGTCTTCTTGATCTGCTATCAATCCCCCACTACTGACATTGTAAGTTATTGAAATGTACACTTCCGGACCGTTTTCAGATTTTTGAATCCTGTATATCTATCTGTCTATCTATTTACAAACATAACATGGTATTCTGAAAGAATCGTTCTGCTTTTGGAGCTCTACATTGTGTTTTCCAGAAGCAGGCCTATTACACAGAGATGAATCCATGTTACCTAGATTGAGTTCAAACCGGAATGTGCACTCTGATTCCCATTATATTGTTCTACCTACTGATGGACAGTTCAGTTATATCCAGACCTCACCACCTCCCCCATTGAGTAAAACCCTTGTGAAGAGACATGTAGATGCCTTTATGAACATATTGATAATTTTTCATGGCAGTGTTTTCCAAAAACCAGTTAGTAAAATCAATTGATTCCTTTGCAGCCTGAAATGACCTTCATTCCAGTTTACTGGTATAAGAACCGCAGTATATCAGCAACCATTCTCCAATAGTAGTTCAGGCAGAAGTCATTCTAGATAACAAGCAGTGCCGGATCCTCCATGTATTTTACACAGCCCATGACGGGGGACATCCGTCCATTCGTTTAGAACAACTGATGTTTTATGCTGGCAATTTAGGTTTATTTAAAGGAGTGATTAGAAAACAGGTGAGACAGACTGATTAGATTCAGTATGTATGTTGGCTTTGTTTTTCTAGGCCTGAAGTTTTCACATTTCAATTAATTGTAGGTTAAGTATCAGGCAGATTCTTCACTGGGCTTCAAATGTGATAAAGTTGCTTCTTATTTTTAAGAAGGCCGTTGCAATCCTGCATTTATTTTACACCTCAGTGCTTGTTTTACACACAAGCACACACACCCACACACCACACACATCAACACACACACAAACACATAATTAGAGCACATTTAACACTCAAATAAAGCTTTACCTACTGATTCATAACTAGGGTATTTTTTTAATAAGTATTGTGTCTTGGTCTCTACTGGGGAAACATGGTTCAATGTGAGTTCTCTGGTTTGTTGTAGGGCAGTGAACGTTCACTTGTTGGCAATGATATAGAAATGGGGAGTAAGAGTTTAAAAGTTTTTACAGTAGGTAGGCAGAGTCAGAGTATGGAATCTAAGAATAAGAAATTGGGGAATTTCCTCTTTGTTTCTTCATTTCAACCTCCTAATAATTCATGTATATTTTCCAAAAGTCTCCCAGAAAACAAGGACTAGGTCAATCCACATATCAGTGAACCATAGCAGAATGCGATTCTGAGTTTCATATAAACAGTCATAAAATCAAAAAGACAGGTGCTGGGGTTTTGGCTCAGCACTAGAGTGCTGGCTTCACACTTTCAAAGGTCCTGAGTTGGATCCCCAACACCATACGTGAAAGGAATGAATGAACCAATGCATGAGTGTATGATGAATGAATTAAAGGTATAAGGAGGAGGAGGAAGAGGAGGAGGAGGAGGAGAAATAGAAGAAGATGATGAGAAATTTGACAGAAGGGAAAAAGGGGAGGAGAGTGAGTTTAAAGTGTGGTTTCCAATTCCCAAACGTTAAATTACAGCAGACGGGATAGAGAGAGAAGATGGGAGGGCAGGAGAGGTGGGATAGTAGAGGCTAGAAAAGGTAGCAGAATACAACAGTTACTAACATGGCATTTTGTAAAAACGTGGATGTGTAAACAATGTGATTGTGCAATCTGTATATGGGGTCAAAATGGGAGTTCATAACTCACTTGAATCTAATGTAGGAAATATGGTATCTCAAGAGCTATGTAAGGTTTTAAGCAACCAATATAAAAAAGAGGTCTTCATTTTTCTTTGTAGTTGAGATCTCCTATTTCCTTGACATGTTTAGTTGTGTTCTCTCCTTTAGTCCTCCCATGCTCTAGTTATTCTGATATGGAAAAACTAGCTGAAATGCCCAACCAGTCTCTAAATCAGTGACACTTTTTCATTAAGCCTAAAGTCACTTTACAATTGCTACAGTCATACTAAATACACTTCTTTGTTTGGAGTTTAAAAGATATTTCCACCAGCTAGATTACAAGGACCTAGAACTCCCATTCTTGTTTATGTAAGAGTGGCTTCATCAGATTAAATGCCGTTCTCTGGAATAACATAAAATAGGAATAATTTACTCATAAGATTCTTACGTAAACCATCTTTATTTACAAAATACTATCTTAAGAATTATTGTTTCATTGAGCTTCAATTGGAGCCAAAGTATAGTCAATTACTGAACTAAAAGCAGTTACTTAAAAACTAAAAATGAGAGATAAGTCAAATTACATTTGAAGAGAGAGCAACAGCATGAGGTTTCTTGTTTGGTTCTGGATGTTGAGTAACAGGTTCATTTGCAGGTGGAAGGAACCCTTCAGGCAACTCACTTGTACTTTCAGAATGGGGGTGAAGAGGGCTGAATTCCAGCTCTTGGGGGAAGATTTTGTTAGGAAAACCCCCTCCCTGCATAGACACTTCGCATTGGAAATGGAGTGGGTGGCGGGTCAGGTGGAAAATAATCTCCAGGTTCCCAGACAAGTTTCCTGGGAGAGGTGGAGGAAAAAAAAGGTCCTCTTCTCATGAACTGACTCCTTGGGTCAACTGGAAACAAGGCACCTCTGACTGGAGGGATAGATGCCAACACAGAGCCAGAGCCAGTTGCTTGGTTTTCAGCATGGAGAGGTGAATCAGGCACATCAGAGTCCAAAGGAGGCATATTAGGAATTCTGTGTTCTGCTGGTCCCGATGCTCTAGCACAATTTGAGTAAAAAATATCTTGCCTTTGTAGAGGAAGACGTGCATCAGAAGAATATGGTTGGCCTGGCGGAGGGATCATCAGCCTGCTGGCCTGTTCCCCTGGAGGAGAGAGGGGCCCAGTCTGAGAAGGTGCTCTCTGAAAATCAGTGAACTTATGACAGCTGGATTCTCTTCCTTTACTGCTAGTCGCATGGTCCAGAGGATTCTCCAGGGCCCCTTGACCCTCTTCCTCCTCCCACTGGAGTGAAAGGTGAGAGTGTGAGTGGACCACTCTTTTCAAAATGAGGAGGTCTGCTTTCAGATGAAGGGTGACCTATTGGTGAGGGCCCATTTGGAGAAGGCTTTCTGCCCATTGCTGAGTTGGAAACATCGAGTGCATCATAGGGATCTTTTTCTACAAGTTCAAATCTAAGCTCCTTCTCAGTTAATTTCTGTCTGTTGCGTGCATTTTGTTTCCTGAAATAACTGAGGTTTCTTTCAGCAATCCGAGCTGCCAACTCACTAGCATCTGCTTCTTCCTCAGAGGAAATAATCTTCCCCAGACAGGAACGAATGGTACTCTGCAATTGTTCTTCAAGATATTGGGCTCTCTTTCTGTAGGTCTCCAGCTCTTTTATTGTATGGCTCATCTTTTCTTCGACTTTGGAAAGTTTCTCCTTTTGCTCCACACGGCAGTTTTCCTCCACTCTTAATTTCCTGTGCAGTTTCATCATATTTTCTTGATAGCGTTCCATCATGACATTAAAGTTCTTCTGTAGGGTCTTATTCTCACTTTGCAGCTGTGCATTTTCGGACTGCAAGGATGCCTGTTCAGTCTGCAGACTTTTAAGGTGTTCTGTAAGGTCTTCCGTGGTTTTCTCCACTTCAGATGAGAAAGTACATTTTTGATTTCTTCCTCCTTCCAAGATTTCTAAGGGGGCCTTTAGCTTATCACCATAAACCAGGTTCCTCAAAGCTCCTTTGGACTCATCCTCCAAGTGAGCACCAATTTCGGGTTCACTCGTCTTTCCCAGGTCCAGGTGACCACCATCCCTTTGGGCTCCCAGGCTTGGAGAAGATCTATCCTTCATCTTCAGCAAGCATTCACTCAGAGACTCCATGTGATTTTCTGTGTCCCTTAGAACTTGTTCTCCAGCTACTTTAGAGTCCTCTAATATGATTTTTGCTTTATATTGGACACCTCCTTGTTCCCTCTGTGCTTCAGCTTCTCCTTGTATTGTTGGTCTCTGCGTTGGCGGAAGTAGGGATCCTTCATTCAAAACCTCTTTGATTGCCAGCTTCAGTTCTTCCTCATTCACTTGAAAGAGTCTCCAGTTTGTTTTAGCTTCAGCTATTTGTGATCTGAGGGATTCAGATTCACCTTGGAGGGACTGTATCCTTCTTGATAGATGCGCCATCGTTTCATCCTGTTGACCATGTTGAGCCTTCTGTGCTTTGAGCTCTTCTTCTAGAAAGAGCATTTCAACGCCATGGCTGGATTCGGGCCTATGCAGCTTTTCGTCGGTTGCCTCCAGCTGTTGTGCTTCTCTTGAACCCTTCTCAAACCTGCAATCCTTTAAAGATGATTCTAAGCCTTCATGTTCTTTTTCAACAAGGCTCACTTTTTCAAGAAGTCCACATTTTGCCTCAATAAGTCCAGCAAGATTTAGAGCCAGCCTTTTTTCTCTTCCCACGTAAAGCCTCTACGAACCGACTTAAAACCTCTCCAGAAAAGTGAGAGAACAGCAAAAAATCCAAGAGCTGTACACATCACCAACTCCCAAGGAAAGCCATAAGGAAGATGGCCTGGCTTCATGTCTTTGGACAATGCTGCCACAACCCTGGGTGCTTCTTCCAGAACCACCCACTAGGATGGCTGAGAGGCAGCCCTTGGCTCCTCCATCACGCCAAGACAGCTTTGGCTCTTGCCACCACAACCACAGCCTGCCCAGGCAGGCCAACACAGGCTGTGGACACTCAGGTGTTTGGTCAGGAACTCCAACCTGCACCAGGCAACGGAGCAGACCACTGTGATCCCCTTCAGGGGCTGAGTGTATGGTGGGTGGTGGGCGTATGGCGGTGGGAGCCATGATCAAAGGCTCCCAGGAGCCTTGTTGTGCTCAACTGCCCATCAGGGGAGTCTTGTCCGCTTCCCTACCCAGTGCATCCTCATGTGCCACAGGTTTCGGTCCATCTCACTCCAGCCAGAGAGAATTCCTCTCCATGCCACCCACCCCTTGATTTGGTTTAGGCCAGGCCAAGCCGGGGTTAGTAGGAAGATTCCATCCAGTCATAATAACATTCAGTTTGATGTCACTCAAATTCTAAAGCTGACTAAACTGTTCAAACAGCTTTTATGGCCTCTATTGGTCTTTGTGTCCCTTGCCTTTGTTTGAGTGACTCAGTCCATTCCATGCCCTTGTGCTCTCCCTATTTCCTACCTTCCTTGCTTCCTTCCTCCCTTCCTGGGTTTTCTCCTTTCCTTCTTCCTTCTTTTCTACCTCCCTGCATCCCTCCAACTTTGCCTTCCTCCTTTCCAACTTTCTTTCTCCCTTCCCTCCCTTTTCTTTTCTTGCAAGTGTTTGGGGTGAAAGTCCATGGCAGGCCAGCCCCAAGCTAGGCAAGGTCACTGCCACTGAGCTACAACATCCCCAGAACTGCTGCCACTTCCTATGCAAGTATCTTGAATTATCTCTAAAGAGAAACTCTCACATTAGTCTACTTTCAAAGTAATTTCAGAAGAGTTGCTAACATGGGCATAAATCAGGTATGACAAGTCATTTTTGAAAAGCACGGCACAGCTAATGTTCCTTCAAAGAAGGAGTTGAAAACTTAATTGGTTTTCAGGTCAGCATTTCTAGACTAGTACAAACCCTCCTAATCCTAATCTCTCCTTAGTCCTATGATTTCTTTAAGTGTCCCCTTTGCTCCTGTTCATGGAGTCATGTGTACAGAAATTATAACTGGTTCTATTGAACTCTACTTAATTCTTTCTCAACTCTGTGCTCCTTTGGCCAAGTCACTCCTCAACACTTACTGTAACCCTTTCAATTTTTTGTCCATTTTCATTTAAAAATCTCTTTCAAAAATTGAACCATTTCGCATGCAGACACAGTCTTCTTGATCTGCTATTAATCCCCCACTACTGACATTTTAAGTTATTGAAATGTACACTTCCAGACCGTTTTCAGATTTTTGATTCCTGTATATCTATCTGTCTATCTATTTACAAACATAACATGGTATTCTGAAAGAATCGTTCTGCTTTTGGAGCTCTACATTGTGTTTTCCAGAAGCAGGCCTATTACACAGAGATGAATCCATGTTACCTAGATTGAGTTCAAACCAGAATGTGCACTCTGATTCCCATTATATTGTTCTACCTACTAATGGACAGTTCAGTTATATCCAGACCTCACCACCTCCCCCATTGAGTAAAACCCTTGTGAAGAGTCATGTAGATGCCTTTATGAACATATTGATATTTTTTCATGGCAGTGTTTTCCAAAAACCAGTTAGTAAAATCAATTGATTTTTTTGCAGCCTGAAATTACCTTCATTCCAGTTTACTGGTATAAGAACCGCAGTATATCAGCAACCATTCTCCAATAGTAGTTCAGGCAGAAGTCATTCTAGATAACAAGCAGTGCCGGATCCTCCATGTATTTTACACAGCCCATGACGGGGGACATCCGTCCATTCGTTTAGAACAACTGATGTTTTATGCTGGCAATTTAGGTTTATTTAAAGGAGTGATTAGAAAACAGGTGAGACAGACTGATTAGATTCAGTATGTATGTTGGCTTTGTTTTTCTAGGCCTGAAGTTTTCACATTTCAATTAATTGTAGGTTAAGTATCAGGCAGATTCTTCACTGGGCTTCAAATGTGATAAAGTTGCTTCTTATTTTTAAGAAGGCCGTTGCAATCCTGCATTTATTTTACACCTCAGTGCTTGTTTTACACACAAGCACACACACCCACACACCACACACATCAACACACACACAAACACATAATTAGAGCACATTTAACACTCAAATAAAGCTTTACCTACTGATTCATAACTAGGGTATTTTTTTTTAATAAGTATTGTGTCTTGGTCTCTACTGGGGAAACATGGTTCAATGTGAGTTCTCTGGTTTGTTGTAGGGCAGTGAACGTTCACTTGTTGGCAATGATATAGAAATGGGGAGTAAGAGTTTAAAAGTTTTTACAGTAGGTAGGCAGAGTCAGAGTATGGAATCTAAGAATAAGAAATTGGGGAATTTCCTCTTTGTTTCTTCATTTCAACCTCCTAATAATTCATGTATATTTTCCAAAAGTCTCCCAGAAAACAAGGACTAGGTCAATCCACATATCAGTGAACCATAGCAGAATGCGACTCTGAATTTCATATAAACAGTCATAAAATCAAAAAGACAGGTGCTGGGGTTTTGGCTCAGCACTAGAGTGCTGGCTTCACACTTTCAAAGGTCCTGAGTTGGATCCCCAACACCATACGTGAAATTAATGAATGAACCAATGCATGAGTGTATGATGAATGAATTAAAGGTATAAGGAGGAGGAGGAAGAGGAGGAGGAGGAGGAGAAATAGAAGAAGATGATGAGAAATTTGACAGAAGGGAAAAAGGGGAGGAGAGTGAGTTTAAAGTGTGGTTTCCAATTCCCAAACGTTAAATTACAGCAGACGGGATAGAGAGAGAAGATGGGAGGGCAGGAGAGGGGGGATAGTAGAGGCTAGAAAAGGTAGCAGAATACAACAGTTACTAACATGGCATTTTGTAAAAACGTGGATGTGTAAACAATGTGATTGTGCAATCTGTATATGGGGTCAAAATGGGAGTTCATAACTCACTTGAATCTAATGTAGGAAATATGGTATCTCAAGAGCTATGTAAGGTTTTAAGCAACCAATATAAAAAAGAGGTCTTCATTTTTCTTTGTAGTTGAGATCTCCTGTTTCCTTGACATGTTTAGTTGTGTTCTCTCCTTTAGTCCTCCCATGCTCTAGTTATTCTGATATGGAAAAACTAGCTGAAATGCCCAACCAGTCTCTAAATCAGTGACACTTTTTCATTAAGCCTAAAGTCACTTTACAATTGCTACAGTCATACTAAATACACTTCTTTGTTTGGAGTTTAAAAGATATTTCCACCAGCTAGATTACAAGGACCTAGAACTCCCATTCTTGTTTATGTAAGAGTGGCTTCATCAGATTAAATGCCGTTCTCTGGAATAACATAAAATAGGAATAATTTACTCATAAGATTCTTACGTAAACCATCTTTATTTACAAAATACTATCTTAAGAATTATTGTTTCATTGAGCTTCAATTGGAGCCAAAGTATAGTCAATTACTGAACTAAAAGCAGTTACTTAAAAACTAAAAATGAGAGATAAGTCAAATTACATTTGAAGAGAGAGCAACAGCATGAGGTTTCTTGTTTGGTTCTGGATGTTGAGTAACAGGCTCATTTGCAGGTGGAACGAACCCTTCAGGCAACTCACTTGTACTTTCAGAATGGGGGTGAAGAGGGCTGAATTCCAGCTCTTGGGGGAAGATTTTGTGAGGAAAACCCCCTCCCTGCATAGACACTTCGCATTGGAAATGGAGTGGGTGGCGGGTCAGGTGGAAAATAATCTCCAGGTTCCCAGACAAGTTTCCTGGGAGAGGTGGAGGAAAAAAAAGGTCCTCTTCTCATGAACTGACTCCTTGGGTCAACTGGAAACAAGGCACCTCTGACTGGAGGGAAAGGTGCCAACACAGAGCCAGAGCCAGTTGCTTGGTTTTCAGCATGGAGAGGTGAATCAGGCACATCAGAGTCCAAAGGAGGCATATTAGGAATTCTGTGTTCTGCTGGTCCCGATGCTCTACCACAATTTGAGTAAAACCTATCTTGCCTTTGTAGAGGAAGACGTGCATCAGAAGAATATGGTTGGCCTGGCGGAGGGATCATCAGCCTGCTGGCCTGTTCCCCTGGAGGAGAGAGGGGCCCAGCCTGAGAAGGTGCTCTCTGAAAATCAGTGAACTTATGACAGCTGGATTCTCTTCCTTTACTGCTAGTCGCATGGTCCAGAGGATTCTCCAGGGCCCCTTGACCCTCTTCCTCCTCCCACTGGAGTGAAAGGTGAGAGTGTGAGTGGACCACTCTTTTCAAAATGAGGAGGTCTCCTTTCAGATGAAGGGTGACCTATTGGTGAGGGCCCATTTGGAGAAGGCTTTCTGCCCATTGCTGAGTTGGAAACATCCAGTGCATCATAGGGATCTTTTTCTACAAGTTCAAATCTAAGCTCCTTCTCAGTTAATTTCTGTCTGTTGCGTGCATTTTGTTTCCTGAAATAACTGAGGTTTCTTTCAGCAATCCGAGCTGCCAACTCACTAGCATCTGCTTCTTTCTCGGAGGAAGTAATCTTCCCCAGACAGGAACGAATGGTACTCTGCAATTGTTCTTCAAGATATTGGGCTCCCTTTCTGTAGGTCTCCAGCTCTTTTATTGTATGGCTCATCTTTTCTTCGACTTTGGAAAGTTTCTCCTTTTGCTCCACACGCCAGTTTTCCTCCACTCTTAATTTCCTGTGCAGTTTCATCATATTTTCTTGACAGCGTTCCATCATGACTTTAAAGTTCTTCTGTAGGGTCTCATTCTCACTTTGCAGCTGTGCATTTTCGGACTGCAAGGATGCCTGTTCAGTCTGCAGACTTTTAAGGTGTTCTGTAAGGTCTTCCGTGGTTTTCTCCACTTCAGATGAGAAAGTACATTTTTGATTTCTTCCTCCTTCCAAGATTTCTAAGGAGGCCTTTAGCTTATCACCATAAACCAGGTTCCTCAAAGCTCCTTTGGACTCATCCTCCAAGTGAGCACCAATTTCGGGTTCACTCGTCTTTCCCAGGTCCAGGTGACCACCATCCCTTTGGGCTCCCAGGCTTGGAGAAGATCTATCCTTCATCTTCAGCAAGCATTCACTCAGAGACTCCATGTGATTTTCTGTGTCCCTTAGAACTTGTTCTCCAGCTACTTTAGAGTCCTCTAATATGATTTTTGCTTTATATTGGACACCTCCTTGTTGCCTCTGTGCTTCAGCTTCTCCTTGTATTGTTGGTCTCTGCGTTGGCGGAAGTAGGGATCCTTCATTCAAATCCTCTTTGATTGCCAGCTTCAGTTCTTCCTCATTCACTTGAAAGAGTCTCCAGTTTGTTTTAGCTTCAGCTATTTGTGATCTGAGGGATTCAGATTCACCTTGGAGGGACTGTATCCTTCTTGATAGATGCGCCATCGTTTCATCCTGTTGACCATGTTGAGCCTTCTGTGCTTTGAGCTCTTCTTCTAGAAAGAGCATTTCAACGCCATGGCTGGATTCGGGCCTATGCAGCTTTTCGTCGGTTGCCTCCAGCTGTTGTGCTTCTCTTGAACCCTTCTCAAACCTGCAATCCTTTAAAGATGATTCTAAGCCTTCATGTTCTTTTTCAACAAGGCTCACTTTTTCAAGAAGTCCACATTTTGCCTCAATAAGTCCAGCAAGATTTAGAGCCAGCCTTTTTTCTCTTCCCACGTAAAGCCTGCTACGAACCGACTGAAAACCTCTCCAGAAAAGTGAGAGAACAGCAAAAAATCCAAGAGCTGTACACATCACCAACTCCCAAGGAAAGCCATAAGGAAGATGGCCTGGCTTCATGTCTTCGGACAATGCTGCCACAACCCTGGGTGCTTCTTCCAGAACCACCCACTAGGATGGCTGAGAGGCAGCCCTTGGCTCCTCCATCACGCCAAGACAGCTTTGGCTCTTGCCACCACAACCACAGCCTGCCCAGGCAGGCCAACACAGGCTGTGGACACTCAGGTGTTTGGTCAGGAACTCCAACCTGCACCAGGCAACGGAGCAGACCACTGTGATCCCCTTCAGGGGCTGAGCGTATGGTGGGTGGTGGGCGTATGGCGGTGGGAGCCACGATCAAAGGCTCCCAGGAGCCTTGTTGTGCTCAACTGCCCATCAGGGGAGTCTTGTCCGCTTCCCTACCCAGTGCATCCTCATGTGCCACAGGTTTCGGTCCCTCCCACTCCAGCCAGAGAGAATTCCTCTCCATGCCACCCACCCCTTGATTTGGTTTAGGCCAGGCCAAGGCGGGGTTAGTAGGAAGATTCCATCCAGTCATAATAACATTCAGTTTGATGTCACTCAAATTCTAAAGCTGACTAAACTGTTCAAACAGCTTTTATGGCCTCTATTGGTCTTTGTGTCCCTTGCCTTTTGTTTGAGTGACTCAGTCCTTTCCCTGCCCTTGTGCTCTCCCTATTTCCTACCTTCCTTGCTTCCTTCCTCCCTTCCTGGGTTTTCCCCTTTTCTTCTTCCTTCTTTTCTACCTCCCTGCATCCCTCCAACTTTGCCTTCCTCCCTTCCAACTTTCTCTCTCCCTTCCCTCCCTTTTCTTTTCTTGCAAGTGTTTGGGGTGAAAGTCCATGGCAGGCCAGCCCCAAGCTAGGCAAGGTCACTGCCACTGAGCTACAACATCCCCAGACCTGCTGCCACTTCCTATGCAAGTAACTTGAATTATCTCTAAAGAGAAACTCTCACATTAGTCTACTTTCAAAGTAATTTCAGAAGAGTTGCTAACATGGGCATAAATCAGTTATGACAAGTCATTTTTGAAAAGCACGGCACAGCTAATGTTCCTCCAGAGAAGGAGTGGAAAACTTAATTCGTTTTCAGGTCAGCATTTCTAGACTAGTACAAACCCTCCTAATCCTGATCTCTCCTTAGTCCTATGATTTCTTTAAGTGTCCCCTTTGCTCCTGTTCATGGAGTCATGTGTACAGAAATTATACCTGGTTCTATTGAACTCTACTTAATTCTTTCTCACCTCTGTGCTCCTTTGGCCAAGTCACTCCTCAACACTTACTGTAACCCTTTCAATTTTTTTGTCCATTTTCATTTAAAAAACTCTTTCAAAAATTGAACCATTTCGCATGCAGACACAGTCTTCTTGATCTGCTATCAATCCCCCACTACTGACATTGTAAGTTATTGAAATGTACACTTCCGGACCGTTTTCAGATTTTTGAATCCTGTATATCTATCTGTCTATCTATTTACAAACATAACATGGTATTCTGAAAGAATCGTTCTGCTTTTGGAGCTCTACATTGTGTTTTCCAGAAGCAGGCCTATTACACAGAGATGAATCCATGTTACCTAGATTGAGTTCAAACCGGAATGTGCACTCTGATTCCCATTATATTGTTCTACCTACTGATGGACAGTTCAGTTATATCCAGACCTCACCACCTCCCCCATTGAGTAAAACCCTTGTGAAGAGACATGTAGATGCCTTTATGAACATATTGATAATTTTTCATGGCAGTGTTTTCCAAAAACCAGTTAGTAAAATCAATTGATTCCTTTGCAGCCTGAAATGACCTTCATTCCAGTTTACTGGTATAAGAACCGCAGTATATCAGCAACCATTCTCCAATAGTAGTTCAGGCAGAAGTCATTCTAGATAACAAGCAGTGCCGGACCCTCCATGTATTTTACACAGCCCATGACGGGGGACATCCGTCCATTCGTTTAGAACAACTGATGTTTTATGCTGGCAATTTAGGTTTATTTAAAGGAGTGATTAGAAAACAGGTGAGACAGACTGATTAGATTCAGTATGTATGTTGGCTTTGTTTTTCTAGGCCTGAAGTTTTCACATTTCAATTAATTGTAGGTTAAGTATCAGGCAGATTCTTCACTGGGCTTCAAATGTGATAAAGTTGCTTCTTATTTTTAAGAAGGCCGTTGCAATCCTGCATTTATTTTACACCTCAGTGCTTGTTTTACACACAAGCACACACACCCACACACCACACACATCAACACACACACAAACACATAATTAGAGCACATTTAACACTCAAATGAAGCTTTACCTACTGATTCATAACTAGGGTATTTTTTTAATAAGTATTGTGTCTTGGTCTCTACTGGGGAAACATGGTTCAATGTGAGTTCTCTGGTTTGTTGTAGGGCAGTGAACGTTCACTTGTTGGCAATGATATAGAAATGGGGAGTAAGAGTTTAAAAGTTTTTACAGTAGGTAGGCAGAGTCAGAGTATGGAATCTAAGAATAAGATATTGGGGAATTTCCTCTTTGTTTCTTCATTTCAACCTCCTAATAATTCATGTATATTTTCCAAAAGTCTCCCAGAAAACAAGGACTAGGTCAATCCACATATCAGTGAACCATAGCAGAATGCGACTCTGAGTTTCATATAAACAGTCATAAAATCAAAAAGACAGGTGCTGGGGTTTTGGCTCAGCACTAGAGTGCTGGCTTCACACTTTCAAAGGTCCTGAGTTGGATCCCCAACACCATACGTGAAAGGAATGAATGAACCAATGCATGAGTGTATGATGAATGAATTAAAGGTATAAGGAGGAGGAGGAAGAGGAGGAGGAGGAGGAGAAATAGAAGAAGATGATGAGAAATTTGACAGAAGGGAAAAAGGGGAGGAGAGTGAGTTTAAAGTGTGGTTTCCAATTCCCAAACGTTAAATTACAGCAGACGGGATAGAGAGAGAAGATGGGAGGGCAGGAGAGGGGGGATAGTAGAGGCTAGAAAAGGTAGCAGAATACAACAGTTACTAACATGGCATTTTGTAAAAACGTGGATGTGTAAACAATGTGATTGTGCAATCTGTATATGGGGTCAAAATGGGAGTTCATAACTCACTTGAATCTAATGTAGGAAATATGGTATCTCAAGAGCTATGTAAGGTTTTAAGCAACCAATATAAAAAAGAGGTCTTCATTTTTCTTTGTAGTTGAGATCTCCTGTTTCCTTGACATGTTTAGTTGTGTTCTCTCCTTTAGTCCTCCCATGCTCTAGTTATTCTGATATGGAAAAACTAGCTGAAATGCCCAACCAGTCTCTAAATCAGTGACACTTTTTCATTAAGCCTAAAGTCACTTTACAATTGCTACAGTCATACTAAATACACTTCTTTGTTTGGAGTTTAAAAGATATTTCCATCAGCTAGATTACAAGGACCTAGAACTCCCATTCTTGTTTATGTAAGAGTGGCTTCATCAGATTAAATGCCGTTCTCTGGAATAACATAAAATAGGAATAATTTACTCATAAGATTCTTACGTAAACCATCTTTATTTACAAAATACTATCTTAAGAATTATTGTTTCATTGAGCTTCAATTGGAGCCAAAGTATAGTCAATTACTGACCTAAAAGCAGTTACTTAAAAACTAAAAATGAGAGATAAGTCAAATTACATTTGAAGAGAGAGCAACAGCATGAGGTTTCTTGTTTGGTTCTGGATGTTGAGTAACAGGCTCATTTGCAGGTGGAAGGAACCCTTCAGGCAACTCACTTGTACTTTCAGAACGGGGGTGAAGAGGGCTGAATTCCAGCTCTTGGGGGAAGATTTTGTGAGGAAAACCCCCTCCCTGCATAGACACTTCGCATTGGAAATGGAGTGGGTGGCGGGTCAGGTGGAAAATAATCTCCAGGTTCCCAGACAAGTTTCCTGGGAGAGGTGGAGGAAAAAAAAGGTCCTCTTCTCATGAACTGACTCCTTGGGTCAACTGGAAACAAGGCACCTCTGACTGGAGGGAAAGGTGCCAACACAGAGCCAGAGCCAGTTGCTTGGTTTTCAGCATGGAGAGGTGAATCAGGCACATCAGAGTCCAAAGGAGGCATATTAGGAATTCTGTGTTCTGCTGGTCCCGATGCTCTACCACAATTTGAGTAAAACCTATCTTGCCTTTGTAGAGGAAGACGTGCATCAGAAGAATATGGTTGGCCTGGCGGAGGGATCATCAGCCTGCTGGCCTGTTCCCCTGGAGGAGAGAGGGGCCCAGCCTGAGAAGGTGCTCTCTGAAAATCAGTGAACTTATGACAGCTGGATTCTCTTCCTTTACTGCTAGTCGCATGGTCCAGAGGATTCGCCAGGGCCCCTTGACCCTCTTCCTCCTCCCACTGGAGTGAAAGGTGAGAGAGTGAGTGGACCACTCTTTTCAAAATGAGGAGGTCTCCTTTCAGATGAAGGGTGACCTATTGGTGAGGGCCCATTTGGAGAATGCTTTCTGCCCATTGCTGTGTTGGAAACATCCAGTGCATCATAGGGATCTTTTTCTACAAGTTCAAATCTAAGCTCCTTCTCAGTTAATTTCTGTCTGTTGCGTGCATTTTGTTTCCTGAAATAACTGAGGTTTCTTTCAGCAATCCGAGCTGCCAACTCACTAGCATCTGCTTCTTTCTCGGAGGATGTAATCTTCCCCAGACAGGAACGAATGGTACTCTGCAATTGTTCTTCAAGATATTGGGCTCTCTTTCTGTAGGTCTCCAGGTCTTTTATTGTATGGCTCATCTTTTCTTCGACTTTGGAAAGTTTCTCCTTTTGCTCCACACGGCAGTTTTCCTCCACTCTTAATTTCCTGTGCAGTTTCATCATATTTTCTTGATAGCGTTCCATCATGACTTTAAAGTTCTTCTGTAGGGTCTCATTCTCACTTTGCAGCTGTGCATTTTCGGACTGCAAGGATGCCTGTTCAGTCTGCAGACTTTTAAGGTGTTCTGTAAGGTCTTCCGTGGTTTTCTCCACTTCAGATGAGAAAGTACATTTTTGATTTCTTCCTCCTTCCAAGATTTCTAAGGAGGCCTTTAGCTTATCACCATAAACCAGGTTCCTCAAAGCTCCTTTGGACTCATCCTCCAAGTGAGCACCAATTTCGGGTTCACTCGTCTTTCCCAGTTCCAGGTGACCACAATCCCTTTGGGCTCCCAGGCTTGGAGAAGATCTATCCTTCATCTTCAGCAAGCATTCACTCAGAGACTCCATGTGATTTTCGGTGTCCCTTAGAACTTGTTCTCCAGCTACTTTAGAGTCCTCTAATATGATTTTTGCTTTATATTGGACACCTCCTTGTTGCCTCTGTGCTTCAGCTTCTCCTTGTATTGTTGGTCTCTGCGTTGGCGGAAGTAGGGATCCTTCATTCAAAACTTCTTTGATTGCCAGCTTCAGTTCTTCCTCATTCACTTGAAAGAGTCTCCAGTTTGTTTTAGCTTCAGCTATTTGTGATCTGAGGGATTCAGATTCACCTTGGAGGGACTGTATCCTTCTTGATAGATGCGCCATCGTTTCATCCTGTTGACCATGTTGAGCCTTCTGTGCTTTGAGCTCTTCTTCTAGAAAGAGCATTTCAACGCCATGGCTGGATTCGGGGCTATGCAGCTTTTCGTCGGTTGCCTCCAGCTGTTGTGCTTCTCTTGAACCCTTCTCAAACCTGCAATCCTTTAAAGATGATTCTAAGCCTTCATGTTCTTTTTCAACAAGGCTCACTTTTTCAAGAAGTCCACATTTTGCCTCAATAAGTCCAGCAAGATTTAGAGCCAGCCTTTTATCTCTTCCCACGTAAAGCCTGCTACGAACCGACTGAAAACCTCTCCAGAAAAGTGAGAGAACAGCAAAAAATCCAAGAGCTGTACACATCACCAACTCCCAAGGAAAGCCATAAGGAAGATGGCCTGGCTTCATGTCTTCGGACAATGCTGCCACAACCCTGGGTGCTTCTTCCAGAACCACCCACTAGGATGGCTGAGAGGCAGCCCTTGGCTCCTCCATCACGCCAAGACAGCTTTGGCTCTTGCCACCACAACCACAGCCTGCCCAGGCAGGCCAACAGAGGCTCTGGACACTCAGGTGTTTGGTCAGGAACTCCAACCTGCACCAGGCAACGGAGCAGACCACTGTGATCCCCTTCAGGGGCTGAGCGTATGGTGGGTGGTGGGCGTATGGCGGTGGGAGCCATGATCAAAGGCTCCCAGGAGCCTTGTTGTGCTCAACTGCCCATCAGGGGAGTCTTGTCCGCTTCCCTACCCAGTGCATCCTCATGTGCCACAGGTTTCGGTCCCTCCCACTCCAGCCAGAGAGAATTCCTCTCCATGCCACCCACCCCTTGATTTGGTTTAGGCCAGGCCAAGGCGGGGTTAGTAGGAAGATTCCATCCAGTCATAATAACATTCAGTTTGATGTCAGTCAAATTCAAAAGCTGACTAAACTGTTCAAACAGCTTTTATGGCCTCTATTGGTCTTTGTGTCCCTTGCCTTTTGTTTGAGTGACTCAGTCCTTTCCCTGCCCTTTTGCTCTCCCTATTTCCTACCTTCCTTGCTTCCTTCCTCCCTTCCTGGGTTTTCCCCTTTTCTTCTTCCTTCTTTTCTACCTCCCTGCATCCCTCCAACTTTGCCTTCCTCCCTTCCAACTTTCTCTCTCCCTTCCCTCCCTTTTCTTTTCTTGCAAGTGTTTGGGGTGAAAGTCCATGGCAGGCCAGCCCCAAGCTAGGCAAGGTCACTGCCACTGAGCTACAACATCCCCAGACCTGCTGCCACTTCCTATGCAAGTAACTTGAATTATCTCTAAAGAGAAACTCTCACATTAGTCTACTTTCAAAGTAATTTCAGAAGAGTTGCTAACATGGGCATAAATCAGTTATGACAAGTCATTTTTGAAAAGCACGGCACAGCTAATGTTCCTCCAAAGAAGGAGTGGAAAACTTAATTGGTTTTCAGGTCAGCATTTCTAGACTAGTACAAACCCTCCTAATCCTGATCTCTCCTTAGTCCTATGATTTCTTTAAGTGTCCCCTTTGCTCCTGTTCATGGAGTCATGTGTACAGAAATTATACCTGGTTCTATTGAACTCTACTTAATTCTTTCTCACCTCTGTGCTCCTTTGGCCAAGTCACTCCTCAACACTTACTGTAACCCTTTCAATTTTTTTGTCCATTTTCATTTAAAAAACTCTTTCAAAAATTGAACCATTTCGAATGCAGACACAGTCTTCTTGATCTGCTATTAATCCCCCACTACTGACATTGTAAGTTATTGAAATGTACACTTCCGGACCGTTTTCAGATTTTTGAATCCTGTATATCTATCTGTCTATCTATTTACAAACATAACATGGTATTCTGAAAGAATCGTTCTGCTTTTTGAGCTCTACATTGTGTTTTCCAGAAGCAGGCCTATTACACAGAGATGAATCCATGTTACCTAGATTGAGTTCAAACCGGAATGTGCACTCTGATTCCCATTATATTGTTCTACCTACTGATGGACAGTTCAGTTATATCCAGACCTCACCACCTCCCCCATTGAGTAAAACCCTTGTGAAGAGACATGTAGATGCCTTTATGAACATATTGATAATTTTTCATGGCAGTGTTTTCCAAAAACCAGTTAGTAAAATCAATTGATTCCTTTGCAGCCTGAAATGACCTTCATTCCAGTTTACTGGTATAAGAACCGCAGTATATCAGCAACCATTCTCCAATAGTAGTTCAGGCAGAAGTCATTCTAGATAACAAGCAGTGCCGGATCCTCCATGTATTTTACACAGCCCATGACGGGGGACATCCGTCCATTCGTTTAGAACAACTGATGTTTTATGCTGGCAATTTAGGTTTATTTAAAGGAGTGATTAGAAAACAGGTGAGACAGACTGATTAGATTCAGTATGTATGTTGGCTTTGTTTTTCTAGGCCTGAAGTTTTCACATTTCAATTAATTGTAGGTTAAGTATCAGGCAGATTCTTCACTGGGCTTCAAATGTGATAAAGTTGCTTCTTATTTTTAAGAAGGCCGTTGCAATCCTGCATTTATTTTACACCTCAGTGCTTGTTTTACACACAAGCACACACACCCACACACCACACACATCAACACACACACAAACACATAATTAGAGCACATTTAACACTCAAATAAAGCTTTACCTACTGATTCATAACTAGGGTATTTTTTTTAATAAGTATTGTGTCTTGGTCTCTACTGGGGAAACATGGTTCAATGTGAGTTCTCTGGTTTGTTGTAGGGCAGTGAACGTTCACTTGTTGGCAATGATATAGAAATGGGGAGTATGAGTTTAAAAGTTTTTACAGTAGGTAGGCAGAGTCAGAGTATGGAATCTAAGAATAAGAAATTGGGGAATTTCCTTTTTGTTTCTTCATTTCAACCTCCTAATAATTCATGTATATTTTCCAAAAGTCTCCAAGAAAACAAGGACTAGGTCAATCCACATATCAGTGAACCATAGCAGAATGCGACTCTGAATTTCATATAAACAGTCATAAAATCAAAAAGACAGGTGCTGGGGTTTTGGCTCAGCACTAGAGTGCTGGCTTCACACTTTCAAAGGTCCTGAGTTGGATCCCCAACACCATACGTGAAAGGAATGAATGAACCAATGCATGAGTGTATGATGAATGAATTAAAGGTATAAGGAGGAGGAGGAAGAGGAGGAGGAGGAGGAGAAATAGAAGAAGATGATGAGAAATTTGACAGAAGGGAAAAAGGGGAGGAGAGTGAGTTTAAAGTGTGGTTTCCAATTCCCAAACGTTAAATTACAGCAGACGGGATAGAGAGAGAAGATGGGAGGGCAGGAGAGGGGGGATAGTAGAGGCTAGAAAAGGTAGCAGAATACAACAGTTACTAACATGGCATTTTGTAAAAACGTGGATGTGTAAACAATGTGATTGTGCAATCTGTATATGGGGTCAAAATGGGAGTTCATAACTCACTTGAATCTAATGTAGGAAATATGGTATCTCAGAGCTATGTAAGGTTTTAAGCAACCAATAAAAAAAAGAGGTCTTCATTTTTCTTTGTAGTTGAGATCTCCTGTTTCCTTGACATGTTTAGTTGTGTTCTCTCCTTTAGTCCTCCCATGCTCTAGTTATTCTGATATGGAAAAACTAGCTGAAATGCCCAACCAGTCTCTAAATCAGTGACACTTTTTCATTAAGCCTAAAGTCACTTTACAATTGCTACAGTCATACTAAATACACTTCTTTGTTGGAGTTTAAAAGATATTTCCATCAGGTAGATTACAAGGACCTAGAACTTCCATTCTTGTTTATGTAAGAGTGGCTTCATCAGATTAAATGCCGTTATCTGGAATAACATAAAATAGGAATAATTTACTCATAAGATTCTTACTTAAACCATCTTTATTTACAAAATACTATCGTAAGAATTATTGTTTCATTGAGCTTCAATTGGAGCCAAAGTATAGTCAATTACTGAACTAAAAGCAGTTACTTAAAAACTAAAAATGAGAGATAAGTCAAATTACATTTGAAGAGAGAGCAACAGCATGAGGTTTCTTGTTTGGTTCTGGATGTTGAGTAACAGGCTCATTTGCAGGTGGAAGGAACCCTTCAGGCAACTCACTTGTACTTTCAGAATGGGGGTGAAGAGGGCTGAATTCCAGCTCTTGGGGGAAGATTTTGTGAGGAAAACCCCCTCCCTGCATAGACACTTCGCATTGGAAATGGAGTGGGTGGCGGGTCAGGTGGAAAATAATCTCCAGGTTCCCAGACAAGTTTCCTGGGAGAGGTGGAGGAAAAAAAAGGTCCTCTTCTCATGAACTGACTCCTTGGGTCAACTGGAAACAAGGCACCTCTGACTGGAGGGAAAGGTGCCAACACAGAGCCAGAGCCAGTTGCTTGGTTTTCAGCATGGAGAGGTGAATCAGGCACATCAGAGTCCAAAGGAGGCATATTAGGAATTCTGTGTTCTGCTGGTCCCGATGCTCTACCACAATTTGAGTAAAACCTATCTTGCCTTTGTAGAGGAAGACGTGCATCAGAAGAATATGGTTGGCCTGGCGGAGGGATCATCAGCCTGCTGGCCTGTTCCCCTGGAGGAGAGAGGGGCCCAGCCTGAGAAGGTGCTCTCTGAAAATCAGTGAACTTATGACAGCTGGATTCTCTTCCTTTACTGCTAGTCGCATGGTCCAGAGGATTCTCCAGGGCCCCTTGACCCTCTTCCTCCTCCCACTGGAGTGAAAGGTGAGAGTGTGAGTGGACCACTCTTTTCAAAATGAGGAGGTCTCCTTTCAGATGAAGGGTGACCTATTGGTGAGGGCCCATTTGGAGAAGGCTTTCTGCCCATTGCTGAGTTGGAAACATCCAGTGCATCATAGGGATCTTTTTCTACAAGTTCAAATCTAAGCTCCTTCTCAGTTAATTTCTGTCTGTTCCGTGCATTTTGTTTCCTGAAATAACTGAGGTTTCTTTCAGCAATCCGAGCTGCCAACTCACTAGCATCTGCTTCTTTCTCGGAGGAAGTAATCTTCCCCAGACAGGAACGAATGGTACTCTGCAATTGTTCTTCAAGATATTGGGCTCTCTTTCTGTAGGTCTCCAGCTCTTTTATTGTATGGCTCATCTTTTCTTCGACTTTGGAAAGTTTCTCCTTTTGCTCCACACGGCAGTTTTCCTCCACTCTTAATTTCCTGTGCAGTTTCATCATATTTTCTTGACAGCGTTCCATCATGACTTTAAAGTTCTGCTGTAGGGTCTCATTCTCACTTTGCAGCTGTGCATTTTCGGACTGCAAGGATGCCTGTTCAGTCTGCAGACTTTTAAGGTGTTCTGTAAGGTCTTCCGTGGTTTTCTCCACTTCAGATGAGAAAGTACATTTTTGATTTCTTCCTCCTTCCAAGATTTCTAAGGAGGCCTTTAGCTTATCACCATAAACCAGGTTCCTCAAAGCTCCTTTGGACTCATCCTCCAAGTGAGCACCAATTTCGGGTTCACTCGTCTTTCCCAGTTCCAGGTGACCACCATCCCTTTGGGCTCCCAGGCTTGGAGAAGATCTATCCTTCATCTTCAGCAAGCATTCACTCAGAGACTCCATGTGATTTTCTGTGTCCCTTAGAACTTGTTCTCCAGCTACTTTAGAGTCCTCTAATATGATTTTTGCTTTATATTGGACACCTCCTTGTTGCCTCTGTGCTTCAGCTTCTCCTTGTATTGTTGGTCTCTGCGTTGGCGGAAGTAGGGATCCTTCATTCAAAACCTCTTTGATTGCCAGCTTCAGTTCTTCCTCATTCACTTGAAAGAGTCTCCAGTTTGTTTTAGCTTCAGCTATTTGTGATCTGAGGGATTCAGATTCACCTTGGAGGGACTGTATCCTTCTTGATAGATGCGCCATCGTTTCATCCTGTTGACCATGTTGAGCCTTCTGTGCTTTGAGCTCTTCTTCTAGAAAGAGCATTTCAACGCCATGGCTGGATTCGGGCCTATGCAGCTTTTCGTCGGTTGCCTCCAGCTGTTGTACTTCTCTTGAACCCTTCTCAAACCTGCAATCCTTTAAAGATGATTCTAAGCCTTCATGTTCTTTTTCAACAAGGCTCACTTTTTCAAGAAGTCCACATTTTGCCTCAATAAGTCCAGCAAGATTTAGAGCCAGCCTTTTTTCTCTTCCCACGTAAAGCCTGCTACGAACCGACTGAAATCCTCTCCAGAAAAGTGAGAGAACAGCAAAAAATCCAAGAGCTGTACACATCACCAACTCCCAAGGAAAGCCATAAGGAAGATGGCCTGGCTTCATGTCTTCGGACAATGCTGCCACAATCCTGGGTGCTTCTTCCAGAACCACCCACTAGGATGGCTGAGAGGCAGCCCTTGGCTCCTCCATCACGCCAAGACAGCTTTGGCTCTTGCCACCACAACCACAACCTGCCCAGGCAGGCCAACACAGGCTGTGGACACTCAGGTGTTTGGTCAGGAACTCCAACCTGCACCAGGCAATGGAGCAGACCACTGTGATCCCCTTCAGGGGCTGAGCGTATGGTGGGTGGTGGGCGTATGGCGGTGGGAGCCATGATCAAAGGCTCCCAGGAGCCTTGTTGTGCTCAACTGCCCATCAGGGGTGTCTTGTCCGCTTCCCTACCCAGTGCATCCTCATGTGCCACAGGTTTAGGTCCCTCCCATTCCAGCCAGAGAGAATTCCTCTCCATGCCACCCACCCCTTGATTTGGTTTAGGCCAGGCCAAGGCGGGGTTAGTAGGAAGATTCCATCCAATCATAATAACATTCAGTTTGATGTCACTCAAATTCTAAAGCTGACTAAACTGTTCAAACAGCTTTTATGGCCTCTATTGGTCTTTGTGTCCCTTGCCTTTTGTTTGAGTGACTCAGTCCTTTCCCTGCCCTTGTGCTCTCCCTATTTCCTACCTTCCTTGCTTCCTTCCTCCCTTCTTGGGTTTTCTCTTTTTCTTCTTCCTTCTTTTCTACCTCCCTGCATCCCTCCAACTTTGCCTTCCTCCCTTCCAACTTTCTCTCTCCCTTCCCTCCCTTTTCTTTTCTTGCAAGTGTTTGGGGTAAAAGTCCATGGCAGGCCAGCCCCAAGCTAGGCAAGGTCACTGCCACTGAGCTACAACATCCCCAGACCTGCTGCCACTTCCTATGCAAGTGACTTGAATTATCTCTAAAGAGAAACTCTCACATTAGTCTACTTTCAAAGTAATTTCAGAAGAGTTGCTAACATGGGCATAAATCAGTTATGACAAGTCATTTTTGAAAAGCACGGCACAGCTAATGTTAATCCAAAGAAGGAGTGGAAAACTTAATTGGTTTTCAGGTCAGCATTTCTAGACTAGTACAAACCCTCCTAATCCTGATCTCTCCTTAGTCCTATGATTTCTTTAAGTGTCCCCTTTGCTCCTGTTCATGGAGTCATGTGTACAGAAATTATACCTGGTTCTATTGAACTCTACTTAATTCTTTCTCACCTCTGTGCTCCTTTGGCCAAGTCACTCCTAAACACTTACTGTAACCCTTTCAATTTTTTGTCCATTTTCATTTAAAAAACTCTTTCAAAAATTGAACCATTTCGCATGCAGACACAGTCTTCTTGATCTGCCTTTAATCCCCCACTACTGACATTGTAAGTTATTGAAATGTACACTTCCAGACCGTTTCAGATTTTTGATTCCTGTATATCTATCTGTCTATCTATTTACAAACATAACATGGTATTCTGAAAGAATCGTTCTGCTTTTGGAGCTCTACATTGTGTTTTCCAGAAGCAGGCCTATTACACAGAGATGAATCCATGTTACCTAGATTGAGTTCAAACCGGAATGTGCTCTCTGATTCCCATTATATTGTTCTACCTACTAATGGACAGTTCAGTTATATCCAGACCTCACCACCTCCCCCATTGAGTAAAACCCTTGTGAAGAGACATGTAGATGCCTTTATGAACATATTGATAATTTTTCATGGCAGTGTTTTCCAAAAAACAGTTAGTAAAATCAATTGATTCCTTTGCAGCCTGAAATTACCTTCATTCCAGTTTACTGGTATAAGAACCGCAGTATATCAGCAACCATTCTCCAATAGTAGTTCAGACAGAAGTCATTCTAGATAACAAGCAGTGCCGTATCCTCCATGTATTTTACACAGCCCATGACGGGGGACATCCGTCCATTCGTTTGAACAACTGATGTTTTATGCTGGCAATTTAGGTTTATTTAAAGGAGTGATTACAAAACAGGTGAGACAGACTGATTAGATTCAGTATGTATGTTGGCTTTGTTTTTCTAGGCCTGAAGTTTTCACATTTCAATTAATTGTAGGTTAAGTATCAGGCAGATTCTTCACTGGGCTTCAAATGTGATAAAGTTGCTTTTTATTTTTAAGAAGGCCGTTGCAATCCTGCATTTATTTTACACCTCAGTGCTTGTTTTACACACAAGCACACACACCCACACACCACCCACATCAACACACACACAAACACATAATTAGAGCACATTTAACACTCAAATAAAGCTTTACCTACTAATTCATAACTAGGGTATTTTTTTTAATAAGTATTGTGTCTTGGTCTCTACTGGGGAAACATGGTTCAATGTGAGTTCTCTGGTTTGTTGTAGGGCAGTGAACGTTCACTTGTTGGCAATGATATAGAAATGTGGAGTAAGGGTTTAAAAGTTTTTACAGTAGGTAGGCAGAGTCAGAGTATGGAATCTAAGAATAAGAAATTGGGGAATTTCCTCTTTGTTTCTTCATTTCAACCTCCTAATAATTCATGTATATTTTCCAAAAGTCTCCCAGAAAACAAGGACTAGGTCAATCCACATATCAGTGAACCATAGCAGAATGCGATTCTGAATTTCATATAAACAGTCATAAAATCAAAAAGACAGGTGCTGGGGTTTTGGCTCAGCACTAGAGTGCTGGCTTCACACTTTCAAAGGTCCTGAGTTGGATCCCCAACACCATACGTGAAAGGAATGAATGAACCAATGCATGAGTGTATGATGAATGAATTAAAGGTATAAGGAGGAGGAGGAAGAGGAGGAGGAGGAGGAGAAATAGAAGAAGATGATGAGAAATTTGACAGAAGGGAAAAAGGGGAGGAGAGTGAGTTTAAAGTGTGGTTTCCAATTCCCAAACGTTAAATTACATCAGACGGGATAGAGAGAGAAGATGGGAGGGCAGGAGACGGGGGATAGTAGAGGCTAGAAAAGGTAGCAGAATACAACAGTTACTAACATGGCATTTTGTAAAAACGTGAATGTGTAAACAATGTGATTGTGCAATCTGTATATGGGGTCAAAATGGGAGTTCATAACTCACTTGAATCTAATGTAGGAAATATGGTATCTCAAGAGCTATGTAAGGTTTTAAGCAACCAATATAAAAAAGAGGTCTTCATTTTTCTTTGTAGTTGAGATCTCCTGTTTCCTTGACATGTTTAGTTGTGTTCTCTCCTTTAGTCCTCCCATGCTCTAGTTATTCTGATATGGAAAAACTAGCTGAAATGCCCAACCAGTCTCTAAATCAGTGACACTTTTTCATTAAGCCTAAAGTCACTTTACAATTGCTACAGTCATACTAAATACACTTCTTTGTTTGGAGTTTAAAAGATATTTCCACCAGCTAGATTACAAGGACCTAGAACTCCCATTCTAGTTTATGTAAGAGTGGCTTCATCAGATTAAATGCCGTTCTCTGGAATAACATAAAATAGGAATAATTTACTCATAAGATTCTTACGTAAACCATCTTTATTTACAAAATACTATCTTAAGAATTATTGTTTCATTGAGCTTCAATTGGAGCCAAAGTATAGTCAATTACTGAACTAAAAGCAGTTACTTAAAAACTAAAAATGAGAGATAAGTCAAATTACATTTGAAGAGAGAGCAACAGCATGAGGTTTCTTGTTTGGTTCTGGATGTTGAGTAACAGGCTCATTTGCAGGTGGAAGGACCCCTTCAGGCAACTCACTTGTACTTTCAGAATGGGGGTGAAGAGGGCTGAATTCCAGCTCTTGGGGGAAGATTTTGTGAGGAAAACCCCCTCCCTGCATAGACACTTCGCATTGGAAATGGAGTGGGTGGCGGGTCAGGTGGAAAATAATCTCCAGGTTCCCAGACAAGTTTCCTGGGAGAGGTGGAGGAAAAAAAAGGTCCTCTTCTCATGAACTGACTCCTTGGGTCAACTGGAAACAAGGCACCTCTGACTGGAGGGAAAGGTGCCAACACAGAGCCAGAGCCAGTTGCTTGGTTTTCAGCATGGAGAGGTGAATCAGGCACATCAGAGTCCAAAGGAGGCATATTAGGAATTCTGTGTTCTGCTGGTCCCGATGCTCTACCACAATTTGAGTAAAACCTATCTTGCCTTTGTAGAGGAAGACGTGCATCAGAAGAATATGGTTGGCCTGGCGGAGGGATCATCAGCCTGCTGGCCTGTTCCCCTGGAGGAGAGAGGGGCCCAGTCTGAGAAGGTGCTCTCTGAAAATCATTGAACTTATGACAGCTGGATTCTCTTCCTTTACTGCTAGTCGCATGGTCCAGAGGATTCTCCAGGGCCCCTTGACCCTCTTCCTCCTCCCACTGGAGTGAAAGGTGAGAGTGTGAGTGGACCACTCTTTTCAAAATGAGGAGGTCTCCTTTCAGATGAAGGGTGACCTATTGGTGAGGGCCCATTTGGAGAAGGCTTTCTGCCCATTGCTGTGTTGGAAACATCCAGTGCATCATAGGGATCTTTTTCTACAAGTTCAAATCTAAGCTCCTTCTCAGTTAATTTCTGTCTGTTGCGTGCATTTTGTTTCCTGAAATAACTGAGGTTTCTTTCAGCAATCAGAGCTGCCAACTCACTAGCATCTGCTTCTTTCTCAGAGGAAATAATCTTCCCCAGACAGGAACGAATGGTACTCTGCAATTGTTCTTCAATATATTGGGCTCTCTTTCTGTAGGTCTCCAGCTCTTTTATTGTATGGCTCATCTTTTCTTCGTCTTTGGAAAGTTTCTCCGTTTGCTCCACACGGCAGTTTTCCTCCACTCTTAATTTCCTGTGCAGTATCATCATATTTTCTTCATAGCGTTCCATCATGACTTTAAAGTTCTTCTGTAGGGTCTCATTCTCACTTTGCAGCTGTGCATTTTCGGACTGCAAGGATGCCTGTTCAGTCTGCAGACTTTTAAGGTGTTCTGTAAGGTCTTCCGTGGTTTTCTACACTTCAGATGAGAAAGTACATTTTTGATTTCTTCCTCCTTCCAAGATTTCTAAGGAGGCCTTTAGCTTATCACCATAAACCAGGTTCCTCAAAGCTCCTTTGGACTCATCCTCCAAGTGAGCACCAATTACGGGTTCACTCGTCTTTCCCAGTTCCAGGTGACCACCATCCCTTTGGGCTCCCAGGGTTGGAGAAGATCTATCCTTCATCTTCAGCAAGCATTCACTCAGAGACTCCATGTGATTTTCTGTGTCCCTTAGAACTTGTTCTCCAGCTACTTTAGAGTCCTCTAATATGATTTTTGCTTTATATTGGACACCTCCTTGTTCCCTCTGTGCTTCAGCTTCTCCTTGTATTGTTGGTCTCTGCGTTGGCGGAAGTAGGGATCCTTCATTCAAAACCTCTTTGATTGCCAGCTTCAGTTCTTCCTCATTCACTTGAAAGAATCTCCAGTTTGTTTTAGCTTCAGCTATTTGTGATCTGAGGGATTCAGATTCACCTTGGAGGGACTGTATCCTTCTTGATAGATGCGCCATCGTTTCATCCTGTTGACCATGTTGAGCCTTCTGTGCTTTGAGCTCTTCTTCTAGAAAGAGCATTTCAACGCCATGGCTGGATTCGGGCCTATGCAGCTTTTCGTCGGTTGCCTCCAGCTGTTGTGCTTCTCTTGAACCCTTCTCAAACATGCAATCCTTTAAAGATGATTCTAAGCCTTCATGTTCTTTTTCAACAAGGCTCACTTTTTCAAGAAGTCCACATTTTGCCTCAATAAGTCCAGCAAGATTTAGAGCCAGCCTTTTTTCTCTTCCCACGTAAAGCCTGCTACGAACCGACTGAAAACCTCCCCAGAAAAGTGAGAGAACAGCAAAAAATCCAAGAGCTGTACACATCACCAACTGCCAAGGAAAGCCATAAGGAAGATGGCCTGGCTTCATGTCTTCGGACAATGCTGCCACAACCCTGGGTGCTTCTTCCAGAACCACCGACTAGGATGGCTGAGAGGCAGCCCTTGGCTCCTCCATCACGCCAAGACAGCTTTGGCTCTTGCCACCACAACCACAGCCTGCCCAGGCAGGCCAACACAGGCTGTGGACACTCAGGTGTTTGGTCAGGAACTCCAACCTGCACCAGGCAACGGAGCAGACCACTGTGATCCCCTTCAGGGGCTGAGCGTATGGTGGGTGGTGGGCGTATGGCGGTGGGAGCCATGATCAAAGGCTCCCAGAAGCCTTGTTGTGCTCAACTGCCCATCAGGGGAGTCTTGTCCGCTTCCCAACCCAGTGCATCCTCATGTGCCACAGGTTTAGGTCCCTCCCACTCCAGCCAGAGAGAATTCCTCTCCATGCCACCCACCCCTTGATTTGGTTTAGGCCAGGCCAAGGCGGGGTTAGTAGGAAGATTCCATCCAATCATAATAACATTCAGTTTGATGTCACTCAAATTCTAAAGCTGAGTAAACTGTACAAACAGCTTTTATGGCCTCTATTGGTCTTTGTGTCCCTTGCCTTTTGTTTGAGTGACTCAGTCCTTTCCCTGCCCTTGTGCTCTCCCTATTTCCTACCTCCTTGCTTCCTTCCTCCCTTCCTGGGTTTTCTCTTTTTCTTCTTCCTTCTTTTCTACCTCCCTGCATCCCTCCAACTTTGCCTTCCCCCCTTCCAACTTTCTCTCTCCCTTCCCTCCCTTTTATTTTCTTGCAAGTGTTTGGGGTAAAAGTCCATGGCAGGCCAGCCCCAAGCTAGGCAATGTCACTGCCACTGAGCTACAACATCCCCAGACCTGCTGCCACTTCCTATGCAAGTAACTTGAATTATCTCTAAAGAGAAACTCTCACATTAGTCTACTTTCAAAGTAATTTCAGAAGATTTGCTAACATGGGCATAAATCAGGTATGACAAGTCATTTTTGAAAAGCACGGCACAGCTAATGTTCCTCCAAAGAAGGAGTTGAACACTTAATTGGTTTTCAGGTCAGCATTTCTAGACTAGTACAAACTCTCCTAATCCTGATCTCTCCTTAGTCCTATGATTTCTTTAAGTGTCCCCTTTGCTCCTGTTCATGGAGTCATGTGTACAGAAATTGTACCTGGTTCTATTGAACTCTACTTAATTCTTTCTCACCTCTGTGCTCCTTTGGCCAAGTCACTCCTCAACACTTACTGTAACCCTTTCAATTTTTTGTCCATTTTCATTTAAAAAACTCTTTCAAAAATTGAACCATTTCGCATGCAGACACAGTCTTCTTGATCTGCTATTAATCCCCCACTACTGACATTGTAAGTTATTGAAATGTACACTTCCAGACAGTTTTCAGATTTTTGATTCCTGTATATCTATCTGTCTATCTATTTACAAACATAACATGGTATTCTGAAAGAATCGTTCTGCTTTTGGAGCTCTACTTTGTGTTTTCCAGAAGCAGGCCTATTACACAGAGATGAATCCATGTTACCTAGATTGAGTTCAAACCGGAATGTGCACTCTGAGTCCCATTATATTGTTCTACCTACTAATGGACAGTTCAGTTATATCCAGTCCTCACCACCTCCCCCATTGAGTAAAACCCTTGTGAAGAGACATGTAGATGCCTTTATGAACATATTAATAATTTTTCATGGCAGTGTTTTCCAAAAACCAGTTAGTAAAATCAATTGATTCCTTTGCAGCCTGAAATTACCTTCATTCCAGTTTACTGGTATAAGAACTGCAGTATATCAGCAACCATTCTCCAATAGTAGTTCAGGCAGAAGTCATTCTAGATAACAAGCAGTGCCGGATCCTCCATGTATTTTACACAGCCCATGACGGGGGACATCCGTCCATTCGTTTAGAACAACTGATGTTTTATGCTGGCAATTTAGGTTTATTTGAAGGAGTGATTAGAAAACAGGTGAGACAGACTGATTAGATTCAGTATGTATGTTGGCTTTGTTTTTCTAGGCCTGAAGTTTTCACATTTCAATTAATTGTAGGTTAAGTATCAGGCAGATTCTTCACTGGGCTTCAAATGTGATAAAGTTGCTTCTTATTTTTAAGAAGGCCGTTGCAATCCTGCATTTATTTTACACCTCAGTGCTTGTTTTACACACAAGCACACACACCCACACACCACCCACATCAACACACACACAAACACATAATTAGAGCACATTTAACACTCAAATAAAACTTTACCTACTAATTCATAACTAGGGTATTTTTTTAATAAGTATTGTGTCTTGGTCTCTACTGGGGAAACATGGTTCAATGTGAGTTCTCTGGTTTGTTGTAGGGCAGTGAACGTTCACTTGTTGGCAATGATATAGAAATGGGGAGTAAGAGTTTAAAAGTTTTTACAGTAGGTAGGCAGAGTCAGAGTATGGAATCTAAGAATAAGAAATTGGGGAATTTCCTCTTTGTTTCTTCATTTCAACCTCCTAATAATTCATGTATATTTTCCAAAAGTCTCCCAGAAAACAAGGACTAGGTCAATCCACATATCAGTGAACCATAGCAGAATGCGATTCTGAATTTCATATAAACAGTCATAAAATCAAAAAGACAGGTGCTGGGGTTTTGGCTCAGCACTAGAGTGCTGGCTTCACACTTTCAAAGGTCCTGAGTTGGATCCCCAACACCATATGGGAAAGGAATGAATGAACCAATGCATGAGTGTATGATGAATGAATTAAAGGTATAAGGAGGAGGAGGAAGAGGAGGAGGAGGAGGAGAAATAGAAGAAGATGATGAGAAATTTGACAGAAGGGAAAAAGGGGAGGAGAGTGAGTTAAAAGTGTGGTTTCCAATTAGCAAACGTTAAATTACAGCAGACGGGATAGAGAGAGAAGATGGGAGGGCAGGAGAGGGGGGATAGTAGAGGCTAGAAAAGGTAGCAGTATACAACAGTTACTAACATGGCATTTTGTAAAAACGTGGATGTGTAAACAATGTGATTGTGCAATCTGTATATGGGGTCAAAATGGGAGTTCATAACTCACTTGAATCTAATGTAGGAAATATGGTATCTCAAGAGCTATGTAAGGTTTTAAGCAACCAATATAAAAAAGAGGTCTTCATTTTTCTTTGTAGTTGAGATCTCCTGTTTCCTTGACATGTTTAGTTGTGTTCTCTCCTTTAGTCCTCCCATGCTGTAGTTATTCTGATATGGAAAAACTAGCTGAAATGCCCAACCAGTCTCTAAATCAGTGACACTTTTTCATTAAGCCTAAAGTCACTTTACAATTGCTACAGTCATACTAAATACACTTCTTTGTTTGGAGTTTAAAAGATATTTCCATCAGCTAGATTACAAGGACCTAGAACTCCCATTCTTGTTTATGTAAGAGTGGCTTCATCAGATTAAATACCGTTCTCTGGAATAACATAAAATAGGATTAATTTACTCATATGATTCTTACGTAAACCATCTTTATTTACAAAATACTATCTTAAGAATTATTGTTTCATTGAGCTTCAATTGGAGCCAAAGTATAGTCAATTACTGAACTAAAAGCAGTTACTTAAAAACTAAAAATGAGAGATAAGTCAAATTACATTTGAAGAGAGAGCAACAGCATGAGGTTTCTTGTTTGGTTCTGGATGTTGAGTAACAGGCTCATTTGCAGGTGGAAGGAACCCTTCAGGCAACTCACTTGTACTTTCAGAATGGGGGTGAAGAGGGCTGAATTCCAGCTCTTGGGGGAAGTATTTGTGAGGAAAACCCCCTCTCTGCATAGACACTTTGCATTGGAAATGGAGTGGGTGGCGGGTCAGGTGGAAAATAATCTCCAGGTTCCCAGACAAGTTTCCTGGGAGAGGTGGAGGAAAAAAAAGGTCCTCTTCTCATGAACTGACTCCTTGGGTCAACTGGAAACAAGGCACCTCTGACTGGAGGGAAAGGTGCCAACACAGAGCCAGAGCCAGTTGCTTGGTTTTCAGCATGGAGAGGTGAATCAGGCACATCAGAGTCCAAAGGAGGCATATTAGGAATTCTGTGTTCTGCTGGTCCCGATGCTCTACCACAATTTGAGTAAAACCTATCTTGCCTTTGTAGAGGAAGACGTGCATCAGAAGAATATGGTTGGCTCGGCAGAGGGATCATCAGCCTGCTGGCCTGTTCCCCTGGAGGAAAGAGGGGCCCAGTCTGAGAAGGTGCTCTCTGAAAATCATTGAACTTATGACAGCTGGATTCTCTTCCTTTACTGCTAGTCGCATGGTCCAGAGGATTCTCCAGGGCCCCTTGACCCTCTTCCTCCTCCCACTGGAGTGAAAGGTGAGAGTGTGAGTGGACCACTCTTTTCAAAATGAGGAGGTCTCCTTTCAGATGAAGGGTGACCTATTGGTGAGGGCCCATTTGGAGAAGGCTTTCTGCCCATTGCTGTGTTGGAAACATCCAGTGCATCATAGGGATCTTTTTCTACAAGTTCAAATCTAAGCTCCTTCTCAGTTAATTTCTGTCTGTTGCGTGCATTTTGTTTCCTGAAATAACTGAGGTTTCTTTCAGCAATCAGAGCTGCCAACTCACTAGCATCTGCTTCTTTCTCAGAGGAAATAATCTTCCCCAGACAGGAACGAATGGTACTCTGCAATTGTTCTTCAATATATTGGGCTCTCTTTCTGTAGGTCTCCAGCTCTTTTATTGTATGGCTCATCTTTTCTTCGTCTTTGGAAAGTTTCTCCGTTTGCTCCACACGGCAGTTTTCCTCCACTCTTAATTTCCTGTGCAGTATCATCATATTTTCTTCATAGCGTTCCATCATGACTTTAAAGTTCTTCTGTAGGGTCTCATTCTCACTTTGCAGCTGTGCATTTTCGGACTGCAAGGATGCCTGTTCAGTCTGCAGACTTTTAAGGTGTTCTGTAAGGTCTTCCGTGGTTTTCTACACTTCAGATGAGAAAGTACATTTTTGATTTCTTCCTCCTTCCAAGATTTCTAAGGAGGCCTTTAGCTTATCACCATAAACCAGGTTCCTCAAAGCTCCTTTGGACTCATCCTCCAAGTGAGCACCAATTACGGGTTCACTCGTCTTTCCCAGTTCCAGGTGACCACCATCCCTTTGGGCTCCCAGGGTTGGAGAAGATCTATCCTTCATCTTCAGCAAGCATTCACTCAGAGACTCCATGTGATTTTCTGTGTCCCTTAGAACTTGTTCTCCAGCTACTTTAGAGTCCTCTAATATGATTTTTGCTTTATATTGGACACCTCCTTGTTCCCTCTGTGCTTCAGCTTCTCCTTGTATTGTTGGTCTCTGCGTTGGCGGAAGTAGGGATCCTTCATTCAAAACCTCTTTGATTGCCAGCTTCAGTTCTTCCTCATTCACTTGAAAGAATCTCCAGTTTGTTTTAGCTTCAGCTATTTGTGATCTGAGGGATTCAGATTCACCTTGGAGGGACTGTATCCTTCTTGATAGATGCGCCATCGTTTCATCCTGTTGACCATGTTGAGCCTTCTGTGCTTTGAGCTCTTCTTCTAGAAAGAGCATTTCAACGCCATGGCTGGATTCGGGCCTATGCAGCTTTTCGTCGGTTGCCTCCAGCTGTTGTGCTTCTCTTGAACCCTTCTCAAACATGCAATCCTTTAAAGATGATTCTAAGCCTTCATGTTCTTTTTCAACAAGGCTCACTTTTTCAAGAAGTCCACATTTTGCCTCAATAAGTCCAGCAAGATTTAGAGCCAGCCTTTTTTCTCTTCCCACGTAAAGCCTGCTACGAACCGACTGAAAACCTCCCCAGAAAAGTGAGAGAAAAGCAAAAAATCCAAGAGCTGTACACATCACCAACTGCCAAGGAAAGCCATAAGGAAGATGGCCTGGCTTCATGTCTTCGGACAATGCTGCCACAACCCTGGGTGCTTCTTCCAGAACCACCGACTAGGATGGCTGAGAGGCAGCCCTTGGCTCCTCCATCACGCCAAGACAGCTTTGGCTCTTGCCACCACAACCACAGCCTGCCCAGGCAGGCCAACACAGGCTGTGGACACTCAGGTGTTTGGTCAGGAACTCCAACCTGCACCAGGCAACGGAGCAGACCACTGTGATCCCCTTCAGGGGCTGAGCGTATGGTGGGTGGTGGGCGTATGGCGGTGGGAGCCATGATCAAAGGCTCCCAGAAGCCTTGTTGTGCTCAACTGCCCATCAGGGGAGTCTTGTCCGCTTCCCAACCCAGTGCATCCTCATGTGCCACAGGTTTAGGTCCCTCCCACTCCAGCCAGAGAGAATTCCTCTCCATGCCACCCACCCCTTGATTTGGTTTAGGCCAGGCCAAGGCGGGGTTAGTAGGAAGATTCCATCCAATCATAATAACATTCAGTTTGATGTCACTCAAATTCTAAAGCTGAGTAAACTGTTCAAACAGCTTTTATGGCCTCTATTGGTCTTTGTGTCCCTTGCCTTTTGTTTGAGTGACTCAGTCCTTTCCCTGCCCTTGTGCTCTCCCTATTTCCTACCTCCTTGCTTCCTTCCTCCCTTCCTGGGTTTTCTCTTTTTCTTCTTCCTTCTTTTCTACCTCCCTGCATCCCTCCAACTTTGCCTTCCCCCCTTCCAACTTTCTCTCTCCCTTCCCTCCCTTTTCTTTTCTTGCAAGTGTTTGGGGTAAAAGTCCATGGCAGGCCAGCCCCAAGCTAGGCAATGTCACTGCCACTGAGCTACAACATCCCCAGACCTGCTGCCACTTCCTATGCAAGTAACTTGAATTATCTCTAAAGAGAAACTCTCACATTAGTCTACTTTCAAAGTAATTTCAGAAGATTTGCTAACATGGGCATAAATCAGGTATGACAAGTCATTTTTGAAAAGCACGGCACAGCTAATGTTCCTCCAAAGAAGGAGTTGAACACTTAATTGGTTTTCAGGTCAGCATTTCTAGACTAGTACAAACTCTCCTAATCCTGATCTCTCCTTAGTCCTATGATTTCTTTAAGTGTCCCCTTTGCTCCTGTTCATGGAGTCATGTGTACAGAAATTGTACCTGGTTCTATTGAACTCTACTTAATTCTTTCTCACCTCTGTGCTCCTTTGGCCAAGTCACTCCTCAACACTTACTGTAACCCTTTCAATTTTTTGTCCATTTTCATTTAAAAAACTCTTTCAAAAATTGAACCATTTCGCATGCAGACACAGTCTTCTTGATCTGCTATTAATCCCCCACTACTGACATTGTAAGTTATTGAAATGTACACTTCCAGACAGTTTTCAGATTTTTGATTCCTGTATATCTATCTGTCTATCTATTTACAAACATAACATGGTATTCTGAAAGAATCGTTCTGCTTTTGGAGCTCTACATTGTGTTTTCCAGAAGCAGGCCTATTACACAGAGATGAATCCATGTTACCTAGATTGAGTTCAAACCGGAATGTGCACTCTGAGTCCCATTATATTGTTCTACCTACTAATGGACAGTTCAGTTATATCCAGTCCTCACCACCTCCCCCATTGAGTAAAACCCTTGTGAAGAGACATGTAGATGCCTTTATGAACATATTAATAATTTTTCATGGCAGTGTTTTCCAAAAACCAGTTAGTAAAATCAATTGATTCCTTTGCAGCCTGAAATTACCTTCATTCCAGTTTACTGGTATAAGAACCGCAGTATATCAGCAACAATTCTCCAATAGTAGTTCAGGCAGAAGTCATTCTAGATAACAAGCAGTGCCGGATCCTCCATGTATTTTACACAGCCCATGACGGGGGACATCCGTCCATTCGTTTAGAACAACTGATGTTTTATGCTGGCAATTTAGGTTTATTTGAAGGAGTGATTAGAAAACAGGTGAGACAGACTGATTAGATTCAGTATGTATGTTGGCTTTGTTTTTCTAGGCCTGAAGTTTTCACATTTCAATTAATTGTAGGTTAAGTATCAGGCAGATTCTTCACTGGGCTTCAAATGTGATAAAGTTGCTTCTTATTTTTAAGAAGGCCGTTGCAATCCTGCATTTATTTTACACCTCAGTGCTTGTTTTACACACAAGCACACACACCCACACACCACCCACATCAACACACACACAAACACATAATTAGAGCACATTTAACACTCAAATAAAACTTTACCTACTAATTCATAACTAGGGTATTTTTTTAATAAGTATTGTGTCTTGGTCTCTACTGGGGAAACATGGTTCAATGTGAGTTCTCTGGTTTGTTGTAGGGCAGTGAACGTTCACTTGTTGGCAATGATATAGAAATGGGGAGTAAGAGTTTAAAAGTTTTTACAGTAGGTAGGCAGAGTCAGAGTATGGAATCTAAGAATAAGAAATTGGGGAATTTCCTCTTTGTTTCTTCATTTCAACCTCCTAATAATTCATGTATATTTTCCAAAAGTCTCCCAGAAAACAAGGACTAGGTCAATCCACATATCAGTGAACCATAGCAGAATGCGATTCTGAATTTCATATAAACAGTCATAAAATCAAAAAGACAGGTGCTGGGGTTTTGGCTCAGCACTAGAGTGCTGGCTTCACACTTTCAAAGGTCCTGAGTTGGATCCCCAACACCATATGGGAAAGGAATGAATGAACCAATGCATGAGTGTATGATGAATGAATTAAAGGTATAAGGAGGAGGAGGAAGAGGAGGAGGAGGAGGAGAAATAGAAGAAGATGATGAGAAATTTGAGAAAGGGAAAAAGGGGAGGAGAGTGAGTTAAAAGTGTGGTTTCCAATTAGCAAACGTTAAATTACAGCAGACGGGATAGAGAGAGAAGATGGGAGGGCAGGAGAGGGGGGATAGTAGAGGCTAGAAAAGGTAGCAGTATACAACAGTTACTAACATGGCATTTTGTAAAAACGTGGATGTGTAAACAATGTGATTGTGCAATCTGTATATGGGGTCAAAATGGGAGTTCATAACTCACTTGAATCTAATGTAGGAAATATGGTATCTCAAGAGCTATGTAAGGTTTTAAGCAACCAATATAAAAAAGAGGTCTTCATTTTTCTTTGTAGTTGAGATCTCCTGTTTCCTTGACATGTTTAGTTGTGTTCTCTCCTTTAGTCCTCCCATGCTCTAGTTATTCTGATATGGAAAAACTAGCTGAAATGCCCAACCAGTCTCTAAATCAGTGACACTTTTTCATTAAGCCTAAAGTCACTTTACAATTGCTACAGTCATACTAAATACACTTCTTTGTTTGGAGTTTAAAAGATATTTCCATCAGCTAGATTACAAGGACCTAGAACTCCCATTCTTGTTTATGTAAGAGTGGCTTCATCAGATTAAATACCGTTCTCTGGAATAACATAAAATAGGATTAATTTACTCATATGATTCTTACGTAAACCATCTTTATTTACAAAATACTATCTTAAGAATTATTGTTTCATTGAGCTTCAATTGGAGCCAAAGTATAGTCAATTACTGAACTAAAAGCAGTTACTTAAAAACTAAAAATGAGAGATAAGTCAAATTACATTTGAAGAGAGAGCAACAGCATGAGGTTTCTTGTTTGGTTCTGGATGTTGAGTAACAGGTTCATTTGCAGGTGGAAGGAACCCTTCAGGCAACTCACTTGTACTTTCAGAATGGGGGTGAAGAGGGCTGAATTCCAGCTCTTGGGGGAAGATTTTGTGAGGAAAACCCCCTCCCTGCATAGACACTTCGCATTGGAAATGGAGTGGGTGGCGGGTCAGGTGGAAAATAATCTCCAGGTTCCCAGACAAGTTTCCTGGGAGAGGTGGAGGAAAAAAAAGGTCCTCTTCTCATGAACTGACTCCTTGGGTCAACTGGAAACAAGGCACCTCTGACTGGAGGGATAGATGCCAACACAGAGCCAGAGCCAGTTGCTTGGTTTTCAGCATGGAGAGGTGAATCAGGCACATCAGAGTCCAAAGGAGGCATATTAGGAATTCTGTGTTCTGCTGGTCCAGATGCTCTACCACAATTTGAGTAAAAAATATCTTGCCTTTGTAGAGGAAGACGTGCATCAGAAGAATATGGTTGGCCTGGCGGAGGGATCATCAGCCTGCTGGCCTGTTCCCCTGGAGGAGAGAGGGACCCAGTCTGAGAAGGTGCTCTCTGAAAATCAGTGAACTTATGACAGCTGGATTCTCTTCCTTTACTGCTAGTCGCATGGTCCAGAGGATTCTCCAGGGCCCCTTGACCCTCTTCCTCCTCCCACTGGAGTGAAAGGTGAGAGTGTGAGTGGACCACTCTTTTCAAAATGAGGAGGTCTGCTTTCAGATGAAGGGTGACCTATTGGTGAGGGCCCATTTGGAGAAGGCTTTCTGCCCATTGCTGAGTTGGAAACATCCAGTGCATCATAGGGATCTTTTTCTACAAGTTCAAATCTAAGCTCCTTCTCAGTTAATTTCTGTCTGTTGCGTGCATTTTGTTTCCTGAAATAACTGAGGTTTCTTTCAGCAATCCGAGCTGCCAACTCACTAGCATCTGCTTCTTCCTCAGAGGAAATAATCTTCCCCAGACAGGAACGAATGGTACTCTGCAATTGTTCTTCAAGATATTGGGCTCTCTTTCTGTAGGTCTCCAGCTCTTTTATTGTATGGCTCATCTTTTCTTCGACTTTGGAAAGTTTCTCCTTTTGCTCCACACGGCAGTTTTCCTCCACTCTTAATTTCCTGTGCAGTTTCATCATATTTTCTTGATAGCGTTCCATCATGACATTAAAGTTCTTCTGTAGGGTCTTATTCTCACTTTGCAGCTGTGCATTTTCGGACTGCAAGGATGCCTGTTCAGTCTGCAGACTTTTAAGGTGTTCTGTAAGGTCTTCCGTGGTTTTCTCCACTTCAGATGAGAAAGTACATTTTTGATTTCTTCCTCCTTCCAAGATTTCTAAGGGGGCCTTTAGCTTATCACCATAAACCAGGTTCCTCAAAGCTCCTTTGGACTCATCCTCCAAGTGAGCACCAATTTCGGGTTCACTCGTCTTTCCCAGGTCCAGGTGACCACCATCCCTTTGGGCTCCCAGGCTTGGAGAAGATCTATCCTTCATCTTCAGCAAGCATTCACTCAGAGACTCCATGTGATTTTCTGTGTCCCTTAGAACTTGTTCTCCAGCTACTTTAGAGTCCTCTAATATGATTTTTGCTTTATATTGGACACCTCCTTGTTCCCTCTGTGCTTCAGCTTCTCCTTGTATTGTTGGTCTCTGCGTTGGCGGAAGTAGGGATCCTTCATTCAAAACCTCTTTGATTGCCAGCTTCAGTTCTTCCTCATTCACTTGAAAGAGTCTCCAGTTTGTTTTAGCTTCAGCTATTTGTGATCTGAGGGATTCAGATTCACCTTGGAGGGACTGTATCCTTCTTGATAGATGCGCCATCGTTTCATCCTGTTGACCATGTTGAGCCTTCTGTGCTTTGAGCTCTTCTTCTAGAAAGAGCATTTCAACGCCATGGCTGGATTCGGGCCTATGCAGCTTTTCGTCGGTTGCCTCCAGCTGTTGTGCTTCTCTTGAACCCTTCTCAAACCTGCAATCCTTTAAAGATGATTCTAAGCCTTCATGTTCTTTTTCAACAAGGCTCACTTTTTCAAGAAGTCCACATTTTGCCTCAATAAGTCCAGCAAGATTTAGAGCCAGCCTTTTTTCTCTTCCCACGTAAAGCCTGCTACGAACCGACTTAAAACCTCTCCAGAAAAGTGAGAGAACAGTAAAAAATCCAAGAGCTGTACACATCACCAACTCCCAAGGAAAGCCATAAGGAAGATGGCCTGGCTTCATGTCTTTGGACAATGCTGCCACAACCCTGGGTGCTTCTTCCAGAACCACCCACTAGGATGGCTGAGAGGCAGCCCTTGGCTCCTCCATCACGCCAAGACAGCTTTGGCTCTTGCCACCACAACCACAGCCTGCCCAGGCAGGCCAACACAGACTGTGGACACTCAGGTGTTTGGTCAGGAACTCCAACCTGCACCAGGCAACGGAGCAGACCACTGTGATCCCCTTCAGGGGCTGAGTGTATGGTGGGTGGTGGGCGTATGGCGGTGGGAGCCATGATCAAAGGCTCCCAGGAGCCTTGTTGTGCTCAACTGCCCATCAGGGGAGTCTTGTCCGCTTCCCTACCCAGTGCATCCTCATGTGCCACAGGTTTCGGTCCATCTCACTCCAGCCAGAGAGAATTCCTCTCCATGCCACCCACCCCTTGATTTGGTTTAGGCCAGGCCAAGCCGGGGTTAGTAGGAAGATTCCATCCAGTCATAATAACATTCAGTTTGATGTCACTCAAATTCTAAAGCTGACTAAACTGTTCAAACAGCTTTTATGGCCTCTATTGGTCTTTGTGTCCCTTGCCTTTGTTTGAGTGACTCAGTCCATTCCATGCCCTTGTGCTCTCCCTATTTCCTACCTTCCTTGCTTCCTTCCTCCCTTCCTGGGTTTTCTCCTTTCCTTCTTCCTTCTTTTCTACCTCCCTGCATCCCTCCAACTTTGCCTTCCTCCTTTCCAACTTTCTTTCTCCCTTCCCTCCCTTTTCTTTTCTTGCAAGTGTTTGGTGTGAAAGTCCATGGCAGGCCAGCCCCAAGCTAGGCAAGGTCACTGCCACTGAGCTACAACATCCCCAGAACTGCTGCCACTTCCTATGCAAGTATCTTGAATTATCTCTAAAGAGAAACTCTCACATTAGTCTACTTTCAAAGTAATTTCAGAAGAGTTGCTAACATGGGCATAAATCAGGTATGACAAGTCATTTTTGAAAAGCACGGCACAGCTAATGTTCCTCCAAAGAAGGAGTGGAAAACTTAATTGGTTTTCAGGTCAGCATTTCTAGACTAGTACAAACCCTCCTAATCCTGATCTCTCCTTAGTCCTATGATTTCTTTAAGTGTCCCCTTTGCTCCTGTTCATGGAGTCATGTGTACAGAAATTGTACCTGGTTCTATTGAACTCTACTTAATTCTTTCTCACCTCTGTGCTCCTTTGGCCAAGTCACTCCTCAACACTTACTGTAACCCTTTCAATTTTTTGTCCATTTTCATTTAAAAAACTCTTTCAAAAATTGAACCATTTCGCATGCAGACACAGTCTTCTTGATCTGCTATTAATCCCCCACTACTGACATTGTAAGTTATTGAAATGTACACTTCCGGACCGTTTTCAGATTTTTGATTCCTGTATATCTATCTGTCTATCTATTTACAAACATAACATGGTATTCTGAAAGAATCGTTCTGCTTTTGGAGCTCTACATTGTGTTTTCCAGAAGCAGGCCTATTACACAGAGATGAATCCATGTTACCTAGATTGAGTTCAAACCGGAATGTGCACTCTGATTCCCATTATATTGTTCTACCTACTAATGGACAGTTCAGTTATATCCAGACCACACCACCTCCCCCATTGAGTAAAACCCTTGTGAAGAGACATGTAGATGCCTTTATGAACATATTGATAATTTTTCATGGCAGTGTTTTCCAAAAACCAGTTAGTAAAATCAATTGATTCCTTTGCAGCCTGAAATTACCTTCATTCCAGTTTACTGGTATAAGAACCGCAGTATATCAGCAACCATTCTCCAATAGTAGTTCAGGCAGAAGTCATTCTAGATAACAAGCAGTGCCGGATCCTCCATGTATTTTACACAGCCCATGACGGGGGACATCCGTCCATTCGTTTAGAACAACTGATGTTTTATGCTGGCAATTTTGGTTTATTTAAAGGAGTGATTAGAAAACAGGTGAGACAGACTGATTAGATTCAGTATGTATGTTGGCTTTGTTTTTCTAGGCCTGAAGTTTTCACATTTCAATTAATTGTAGGTTAAGTATCAGGCAGATTCTTCACTGGGCTTCAAATGTGATAAAGTTGCTTCTTATTTTTAAGAAGGCCGTTGCAATCCTGCATTTATTTTACACCTCAGTGCTTGTTTTACACACAAGCACACACACCCACACACCACACACATCAACACACACACAAACACATAATTAGAGCACATTTAACACTCAAATAAAGCTTTACCTACTGATTCATAACTAGGGTATTTTTTTTAATAAGTATTGTGTCTTGGTCTCTACTGGGGAAACATGGTTCAATGTGAGTTCTCTGGTTTGTTGTAGGGCAGTGAACGTTCACTTGTTGGCAATGATATAGAAATGGGGAGAAAGAGTTTAAAAGTTTTTACAGTAGGTAGGCAGAGTCAGAGTATGGAATCTAAGAATAAGAAATTGGGGAATTTCCTCTTTGTTTCTTCATTTCAACCTCCTAATAATTCATGTATATTTTCCAAAAGTCTCCCAGAAAACAAGGACTAGGTCAATCCACATATCAGTGAACCATAGCAGAATGCGACTCTGAATTTCATATAAACAGTCACAAAATCAAAAAGACAGGTGCTGGGGTTTTGGCTCAGCACTAGAGTGCTGGCTTCACACTTTCAAAGGTCCTGAGTTGGATCCCCAACACCATACGTGAAAGGAATGAATGAACCAATGCATGAGTGTATGATGAATGAATTAAAGGTATAAGGAAGAGGAGGAAGAGGAGGAGGAGGAGGAGAAATAGAAGAAGATGATGAGAAATTTGACAGAAGGGAAAAAGGGGAGGAGAGTGAGTTTAAAGTGTGGTTTCCAATTCCCAAACGTTAAATTACAGCAGACGGGAAAGAGAGAAAAGATGGGAGGGCAGGAGAGGGGGGATAGTAGAGGCTAGAAAAGGTAGCAGAATACAACAGTTACTAACATGGCATTTTGTAAAAACGTGGATGTGTAAACAATGTGATTGTGCAATCTGTATATGGGGTCAAAATGGGAGTTCATAACTCACTTGAATCTAATGTAGGAAATATGGTATCTCAAGAGCTATGTAAGGTTTTAAGCAACCAATAAAAAAAAGAGGTCTTCATTTTTCTTTGTAGTTGAGATCTCCTGTTTCCTTGACATGTTTAGTTGTGTTCTCTCCTTTAGTCCTCCCATGCTCTAGTTATTCTGATATGGAAAAACTAGCTGAAATGCCCAACCAGTCTCTAAATCAGTGACACTTTTTCATTAAGCCTAAAGTCACTTTACAATTGCTACAGTCATACTAAATACACTTCTTTGTTGGAGTTTAAAAGATATTTCCATCAGGTAGATTACAAGGACCTAGAACTTCCATTCTTGTTTATGTAAGAGTGGCTTCATCAGATTAAATGCCGTTCTCTGGAATAACATAAAATAGGAATAATTTACTCATAAGATTCTTACATAAACCATCTTTATTTACAAAATACTATCGTAAGAATTATTGTTTCATTGAGCTTCAATTGGAGCCAAAGTATAGTCAATTACTGAACTAAAAGCAGTTACTTAAAAACTAAAAATGAGAGATAAGTCAAATTACATTTGAAGAGAGAGCAACAGCATGAGGTTTCTTGTTTGGTTCTGGATGTTGAGTAACAGGCTCATTTGCAGGTGGAAGGACCCCTTCAGGCAACTCACTTGTACTTTCAGAATGGGGGTGAAGAGGGCTGAATTCCAGCTCTTGGTGGAAGATTTTGTGAGGAAAACCCCCTCCCTGCATAGACACTTCGCATTGGAAATGGAGTGGGTGGCGGGTCAGGTGGAAAATAATCTCCAGGTTCCCAGACAAGTTTCCTGGGAGAGGTGGAGGAAAAAAAAGGTCCTCTTCTCATGAACTGACTCCTTGGGTCAACTGGAAACAAGGCACCTCTGACTGGAGGGAAAGGTGCCAACACAGAGCCAGAGCCAGTTGCTTGGTTTTCAGCATGGAGAGGTGAATCAGGCACATCAGAGTCCAAAGGAGGCATATTAGGAATTCTGTGTTCTGCTGGTCCCGATGCTCTACCACAATTTGAGTAAAACCTATCTTGCCTTTGTAGAGGAAGACGTGCATCAGAAGAATATGGTTGGCCTGGCGGAGGGATCATCAGCCTGCTGGCCTGTTCCTCTGGAGGAGAGAGGGGCCCAGCCTGAGAAGGTGCTCTCTGAAAATCAGTGAACTTATGACAGCTGGATTCTCTTCCTTTACTGCTACTCGCATGGTCCAGAGGATTCTCCAGGGCCCCTTGACCCTCTTCCTCCTCCCACTGGAGTGAAAGGTGAGAGTGTGAGTGGACCACTCTTTTCAAAATGAGGAGGTCTACTTACAGATGAAGGGTGACCTATTGGTGAGGGCCCATTTGGAGAAGGCTTTCTGCCCATTGCTGAGTTGGAAACATCCAGTGCATCATAGGGATCTTTTTCTACAAGTTCAAATCTAAGCTCCTTCTCAGTTAATTTCTGTCTGTTGCGTGCATTTTGTTTCCTGAAATAACTGAGGTTTCTTTCAGCAATCCGAGCTGCCAACTCACTAGCATCTGCTTCTTTCTCGGAGGAAGTAATCTTCCCCAGACAGGAACGAATGGTACTCTGCAATTGTTCTTCAAGATATTGGGCTCTCTTTCTGTAGGTCTCCAGCTCTTTTATTGTATGGCTCATCTTTTCTTCGACTTTGGAAAGTTTCTCCTTTTGCTCCACACGGCAGTTTTCCTCCACTCTTAATTTCCTGTGCAGTTTCATCATATTTTCTTGACAGCGTTCCATCATGACTTTAAAGTTCTTCTGTAGGGTCTCATTCTCACTTTGCAGCTGTGCATTTTCGGACTGCAAGGATGCCTGTTCAGTCTGCAGACTTTTAAGGTGTTCTGTAAGGTCTTCCGTGGTTTTCTCCACTTCAGATGAGAAAGTACATTTTTGATTTCTTCCTCCTTCCAAGATTTCTAAGGAGGCCTTTAGCTTATCACCATAAACCAGGTTCCTCAAAGCTCCTTTGGACTCATCCTCCAAGTGAGCACCAATTTCGGGTTCACTCGTCTTTCCCAGTTCCAGGTGACCACCATCCCTTTGGGCTCCCAGGCTTGGAGAAGATCTATCCTTCATCTTCAGCAAGCATTCACTCAGAGACTCCATGTGATTTTCTGTGTCACTTAGAACTTGTTCTCCAGCTACTTTAGAGTCCTCTAATATGATTTTTGCTTTATATTGGACACCTCCTTGTTGCCTCTGTGCTTCAGCTTCTCCTTGTATTGTTGGTCTCTGCGTTGGCGGAAGTAGGGATCCTTCATTCAAAACCTCTTTGATTGCCAGCTTCAGTTCTTCCTCATTCACTTGAAAGAGTCTCCAGTTTGTTTTAGCTTCAGCTATTTGTGATCTGAGGGATTCAGATTCACCTTGGAGGGACTGTATCCTTCTTGATAGATGCGCCATCGTTTCATCCTGTTGACCATGTTGAGCCTTCTGTGCTTTGAGCTCTTCTTCTAGAAAGAGCATTTCAACCCCATGGCTGGATTCGGGCCTATGCAGCTTTTCGTCGGTTGCCTCCAGCTGTTGTGCTTCTCTTGAACCCTTCTCAAACCTGCAATCCTTTAAAGATGATTCTAAGCCTTCATGTTCTTTTTCAACAAGGCTCACTTTTTCAAGAAGTCCACATTTTGCCTCAATAAGTCCAGCAAGATTTAGAGCCAGCCTTTTTTCTCTTCCCACGTAAAGCCTGCTACGAACCGACTGAAAACCTCTCCAGAAAAGTGAGAGAACAGCAAAAAATCCAAGAGCTGTACACATCACCAACTCCCAAGGAAAGCCATAAGGAAGATGGCCTGGCTTCATGTCTTCGGACAATGCTGCCACAACCCTGGGTGCTTCTTCCAGAACCACCCACTAGGATGGCTGAGAGGCAGCCCTTGGCTCCTCCATCACGCCAAGACAGCTTTGGCTCTTGCCACCACAACCACAGCCTGCCCAGGCAGGCCAACACAGGCTGTGGACACTCAGGTGTTTGGTCAGGAACTCCAACCTGCACCAGGCAACGGAGCAGACCACTGTGATCCCCTTCAGGGGCTGAGCGTATGGTGGGTGGTGGGCGTATGGCGGTGGGAGCCATGATCAAAGGCTCCCAGGAGCCTTGTTGTGCTCAACTGCCCATCAGGGGAGTCTTGTCCGCTTCCCTACCCAGTGCATCCTCATGTGCCACAGGTTTAGGTCCCTCCCACTCCAGCCAGAGAGAATTCCTCTCCATGCCACCCACCCCTTGATTTGGTTTAGGCCAGGCCAAGGCGGGGTTAGTAGGAAGATTCCATCCAGTCATAATTACATTCAGTTTGATGTCACTCAAATTCTAAAGCTGACTAAACTGTTCAAACAGCTTAATGGCCTCTATTGGTTTTGTGTCCCTTGCCTTTTGTTTGAGTGACTCAGTCCTTTCCCTGCCCTTGTGCTCTCCCTATTTCCTACCTTCCTTGCTTGCTTCCTCCCTTCCTGGGTTTTCCCCTTTTCTTCTTTTTTCTTTTCTACCTCCCTGCATCCCTCCAACTTTGCCTTCTTCCCTTCCAACTTTCTCTCTCCCTTCCCTCCCTTTTCTTTTCTTGCAAGTGTTTGGGGTGAAAGTCCATGGCAGGCCAGCCCCAAGCTAGGCAAGGTCACTGCCACTGAGCTACAACATCCCCAGACCTGCTGCCACTTCCTATGCAAGTAACTTGAATTATCTCTAAAGAGAAACTCTCACATTAGTCTACTTTCAAAGTAATTTCAGAAGAGTTGCTAACATGGGCATAAATCAGTTATGACAAGTCATTTTTGAAAAGCACGGCACAGCTAATGTTCCTCCAAAGAAGGAGTGGAAAACTTAATTGGTTTTCAGGTCAGCATTTCTAGACTAGTACAAACCCTCCTAATCCTGATCTCTCCTTAGTCCTATGATTTCTTTAAGTGTCCCCTTTGCTCCTGTTCATGGAGTCATGTGTACAGAAATTATACCTGGTTTTATTGAACTCTACTTAATTCTTTCTCACCTCTGTGCTCCTTTGGCCAAGTCACTCCTCAACACTTACTGTAACCCTTTCAATTTTTTTGTCCATTTTCATTTAAAAAACTCTTTCAAAAATTGAACCATTTCGCATGCAGACACAGTCTTCTTGATCTGCTATTAATCCCCCACTACTGACATTGTAAGTTATTGAAATGTACACTTCCGGACCGTTTTCAGATTTTTGATTCCTGTATATCTATCTGTCTATCTATTTACAAACATCACATGGTATTCTGAAAGAATCGTTCTGCTTTTGGAGCTCTACATTGTGTTTTCCAGAAGCAGGCCTATTACACAGAGATGAATCCATGTTACCTAGATTGAGTTCAAACCGGAATGTGCACTCTGATTCCCATTATATTGTTCTACCTACTAATGGACAGTTCAGTTATATCCAGACCACACCACCTCCCCCATTGAATAAAACCCTTGTGAAGAGACATGTAGATGCCTTTATGAACATATTGATAATTTTTCATGGCAGTGTTTTCCAAAAACCAGTTAGTAAAATCAATTGATTCCTTTGCAGCCTGAAATTACCTTCATTCCAGTTTACTGGTATAAGAACCGCAGTATATCAGCAACCATTCTCCAATAGTAGTTCAGGCAGAAGTCATTCTAGATAACAAGCAGTGCCGGATCCTCCATGTATTTTACACAGCCCATGACGGGGGACATCCGTCCATTCGTTTAGAACAACTGATGTTTTATGCTGGCAATTTAGGTTTATTTAAAGGAGTGATTAGAAAACAGGTGAGACAGACTGATTAGATTCAGTATGTATGTTGGCTTTGTTTTTCTAGGCCTGAAGTTTTCACATTTCAATTAATTGTAGGTTAAGTATCAGGCAGATTCTTCACTGGGCTTCAAATGTGATAAAGTTGCTTCTTATTTTTAAGAAGGCCGTTGCAATCCTGCATTTATTTTACACCTCAGTGCTTGTTTTACACACAAGCACACACACCCACACACCACACACATCAACACACACACAAACACATAATTAGAGCACATTTAACACTCAAATAAAGCTTTACCTACTGATTCATAACTAGGGTATTTTTTTTAATAAGTATTGTGTCTTGGTCTCTACTGGGGAAACATGGTTCAATGTGAGTTCTCTGGTTTGTTGTAGGGCAGTGAACGTTCACTTGTTGGCAATGATATAGAAATGGGGAGTAAGAGTTTAAAAGTTTTTACAGTAGGTAGGCAGAGTCAGAGTATGGAATCTAAGAATAAGAAATTGGGGAATTTCCTCTTTGTTTCTTCATTTCAACCTCCTAATAATTCATGTATATTTTCCAAAAGTCTCCCAGAAAACAAGGACTAGGTCAATCCACATATCAGTGAACCATAGCAGAATGCGACTCTGAATTTCATATAAACAGTCATAAAATCAAAAAGACAGGTGCTGGGGTTTTGGCTCAGCACTAGAGTGCTGGCTTCACACTTTCAAAGGTCCTGAGTTGGATCCCCAACACCATACGTGAAAGGAATGAATGAACCAATGCATGAGTGTATGATGAATGAATTAAAGGTATAAGGAGGAGGAGGAAGAGGAGGAGGAGGAGGAGAAATAGAAGAAGATGATGAGAAATTTGACAGAAGGGAAAAAGGGGAGGAGAGTGAGTTTAAAGTGTGGTTTCCAATTCCCAAACGTTAAATTACAGCAGACAGGATAGAGAGAGAAGATGGGAGGGCAGGAGAGGGGGGATAGTAGAGGCTAGAAAAGGTAGCAGAATACAACAGTTACTAACATGGCATTTTGTAAAAACGTGGATGTGTAAACAATGTGATTGCGCAATCTGTATATGGGGTCAAAATGGGAGTTCATAGCTCACTTGAATCTAATGTAGGAAATATGGTATCTCAAGAGCTATGTAAGGTTTTAAGCAACCAATATAAAAAAGAGGTCTTAATTTTTCTTTGTAGTTGAGATCTCCTGTTTCCTTGACATGTTTAGTTGTGTTCTCTCCTTTAGTCCTCCCATGCTCTAGTTATTCTGATATGGAAAAACTAGCTGAAATGCCCAACCAGTCTCTAAATCAGTGACACTTTTTCATTAAGCCTAAAGTCACTCCACAATTGCTACAGTCATACTAAATACACTTCTTTGTTTGGAGTTTAAAAGATATTTCCACCAGCTAGATTACAAGGACCTAGAACTCCCATTCTTGTTTATGTAAGAGTGGCTTCATCAGATTAAATGCCGTTCTCTGGAATAACATAAAATAGGAATAATTTACTCATAAGATTCTTACGTAAACCATCTTTATTTACAAAATACTATCGTAAGAATTATTGTTTCATTGAGCTTCAATTGGAGCCAAAGTATAGTCAATTACTGAACTAAAAGCAGTTACTTAAAAACTAAAAATGAGAGATAAGTCAAATTACATTTGAAGAGAGAGCAACAGCATGAGGTTTCTTGTTTGGTTCTGGATGTTGAGTAACAGGCTCATTTGCAGGTGGAAGGAACCCTTCAGGCAACTCACTTGTACTTTCAGAATGGAGGTGAAGAGGGCTGAATTCCAGCTCTTGGGGGAAGATTTTGTGAGGAAAACCCCCTCCCTGCATAGACACTTCGCATTGGAAATGGAGTGGGTGGCGGGTCAGGTGGAAAATAATCTCCAGGTTCCCAGACAAGTTTCCTGGGAGAGGTGGAGGAAAAAAAAGGTCCTCTTCTCATGAACTGACTCCTTGGGTCAACTGGAAACAAGGCACCTCTGACTGGAGGGAAAGGTGCCAACACAGAGCCAGAGCCAGTTGCTTGGTTTTCAGCATGGAGAGGTGAATCAGGCACATCAGAGTCCAAAGGAGGCATATTAGGAATTCTGTGTTCTGCTGGTCCCGATGCTCTACCACAATTTGAGTAAAACCTATCTTGCCTTTGTAGAGGAAGACGTGCATCAGAAGAATATGGTTGGCCTGGCGGAGGGATCATCAGCCTGCTGGCCTGTTCCCCTGGAGGAGAGAGGGGCCCAGTCTGAGAAGGTGCTCTCTGAAAATCAGTGAACTTATGACAGCTGGATTCTCTTCCTTTACTGCTAGTCGCATGGTCCAGAGGATTCGCCAGGGCCCCTTCACCCTCTTCCTCCTCCAACTGGAGTGAAAGGTGAGAGTGTGAGTGGACCACTCTTTTCAAAATGAGGAGGTCTCCTTTCAGATGAAGTGTGACCTATTGGTGAGGGCCCATTTGGAGAAGGCTTTCTGCCCATTGCTGAGTTGGAAACATCCAGTGCATCATAGGGATCTTTTTCTACAAGTTCAAATCTAAGCTCCTTCTCAGTTAATTTCTGTCTGTTGCGTGCATTTTGTTTCCTGAAATATCTGAGGTTTCTTTCAGCAATCAGAGCTGCCAACTCACTAGCATCTGCTTCTTTCTCGGAGGAAGTAATCTTCCCCAGACAGGAACGAATGGTACTCTGCAATTGTTCTTCAAGATATTGGGCTCTCTTTCTGTAGGTCTCCAGCTCTTTTATTGTATGGCTCATCTTTTCTTCGACTTTGGAAAGTTTCTCCTTTTGCTCCACACGGCAGTTTTCCTCCACTCTTAATTTCCTGTGCAGTTTCATCATATTTTCTTGACAGCGTTCCATCATGACTTTAAAGTTCTTCTGTAGGGTCTCATTCTCACTTTGCAGCTGTGCATTTTCGGACTGCAAGGATGCCTCTTCAGTCTGCAGACTTTTAAGGTGTTCTGTAAGGTCTTCCGTGGTTTTCTCCACTTCAGATGAGAAAGTACATTTTTGATTTCTTCCTCCTTCCAAGATTTCTAAGGAGGCCTTTAGCTTATCACCATAAACCAGGTTCCTCAAAGCTCCTTTGGACTCATCCTCCAAGTGAGCACCAATTTCGGGTTCACTCGTCTTTCCCAGTTCCAGGTGACCACCATCCCTTTGGGCTTCCAGGCTTGGAGAAGATCTATCCTTCATCTTCAGCAAGCATTCACTCAGAGACTCCATGTGATTTTCTGTGTCCCTTAGAACTTGTTCTCCAGCTACTTTAGAGTCCTCTAATATGATTTTTGCTTTATATTGGACACCTCCTTGTTGCCTCTGTGCTTCAGCTTCTCTTTGTATTGTTGGTCTCTGCGTTGGCGGAAGTAGGGATCCTTCATTCAAAACCTCTTTGATTGCCAGCTTCAGTTCTTCCTCATTCACTTGAAAGAGTCTCCAGTTTGTTTTAGCTTCAGCTATTTGTGATCTGAGGGATTCAGATTCACCTTGGAGGGACTGTATCCTTCTTGATAGATGCGCCATCGTTTCATCCTGTTGACCATGTTGAGCCTTCTGTGCTTTGAGCTCTTCTTCTAGAAAGAGCATTTCAATGCCATGGCTGGATTCGGGCCTATGCAGCTTTTCGTCGGTTGCCTCCAGCTGTTGTGCTTCTCTTGAACCCTTCTCAAACCTGCAATCCTTTAAAGATGATTCTAAGCCTTCATGTTCTTTTTCAACAAGGCTCACTTTTTCAAGAAGTCCACATTTTGCCTCAATAAGTCCAGCAAGATTTAGAGCCAGCCTTTTTTCTCTTCCCACGTAAAGCCTGCTACGAACCGACTGAAAACCTCTCCAGAAAAGTGAGAGAACAGCAAAAAATCCAAGAGCTGTACACATCACCAACTCCCAAGGAAAGCCATAAGGAAGATGGCCTGGCTTCATGTCTTCGGACAATGCTGCCACAACCCTGGGTGCTTCTTCCAGAACCACCCACTAGGATGGCTGAGAGGCAGCCCTTGGCTCCTCCATCACGCCAAGACAGCTTTGGCTCTTGCCACCACAACCACAGCCTGCCCAGGCAGGCCAACACAGGCTGTGGACACTCAGGTGTTTGGTCAGGAACTCCAACCTGCACCAGGCAACGGAGCAGACCACTGTGATCCCCTTCAGGGGCTGAGCGTATGGTGGGTGGTGGGCGTATGGCGGTGGGAGCCACGATCAAAGGCTCCCAGGAGCCTTGTTGTGCTCAACTGCCCATCAGGGGAGTCTTGTCCGCTTCCCTACCCAGTGCATCCTCATGTGCCACAGGTTTCGGTCCCTCCCACTCCAGCCAGAGAGAATTCCTCTCCATGCCACCCACCCCTTGATTTGGTTTAGGCCAGGCCAAGGTGGGGTTAGTAGGAAGATTCCATCCAGTCATAATAACATTCAGTTTGATGTCACTCAAATTCTAAAGCTGACTAAACTGTTCAAACAGCTTTTATGGCCTCTATTGGTCTTTGTGTCCCTTGCCTTTTGTTTGAGTGACTCAGTCCTTTCCCTGCCCTTGTGCTCTCCCTATTTCCTACCTTCCTTGCTTCCTTCCTCCCTTCCTGGGTTTTCCCCTTTCCTTCTTCCTTCTTTTCTACCTCCCTGCATCCCTCCAACTTTGCCTTCCTCCCTTCCAACTTTCTCTCTCCCTTCGCTCCCTTTTCTTTTCTTGCAAGTGTTTGGGGTGAAAGTCCATGGCAGGCCAGCCCCAAGCTAGGCAAGGTCACTGCCACTGAGCTACAACATCCCCAGACCTGCTGCCACTTCCTATGAAAGTAACTTGAATTATCTCTAAAGAGAAACTCTCACATTAGTCTACTTTCAAAGTAATTTCAGAAGAGTTGCTAACATGGGCATAAATCAGTTATGACAAGTCATTTTTGAAAAGCACAGCACAGCTAATGTTCCTCCAAAGAAGGAGTGGAAAACTTAATTGGTTTTCAGGTCAACATTTCTAGACTAGTACAAACCCTAATAATCCTGATCTCTCCTTAGTCCTATGATTTCTTTAAGTGTCCCCTTTGCTCCTGTTCATGGAGTCATGTGTACAGAAATTATACCTGGTTCTATTGAACTCTACTTAATTCTTTCTCACCTCTGTGCTCCTTTGGCCAAGTCACTCCTCAACACTTACTGTAACCCTTTCAATTTTTTTGTCCATTTTCATTTAAAAAACTCTTTCAAAAATTGAACCATTTCGCATGCAGACACAGTCTTCTTGATCTGCTATTAATCCCCCACTACTGACATTGTAAGTTATTAAAATGTACACTTCCGGACCGTTTTCAGATTTTTGATTCCTGTATATCTATCTGTCCATCTATTTACAAACATAACGTGGTATTCTGAAAGAATCGTTCTGCTTTTGGAGCTCTACATTGTGTTTTCCAGAAGCAGGCCTATTACACAGAGATGAATCCATGTTACCTAGATTGAGTTCAAACCGGAATGTGCACTCTGATTCCCATTATATTGTTCTACCTACTAATGGACAGTTCAGTTATATCCAGACCTCACCACCTCCCCCATTGAGTAAAACCCTTCTGAAGAGACATGTAGATGCCTTTATGAACATATTGATAATTTTTCATGGCAGTGTTTTCCAAAAACCAGTTAGTAAAATCAATTGATTCTTTTGCAGCCTGAAATTACCTTCATTCCAGTTTACTGGTATAAGAACCACAGTATATCAGCAACCATTCTCCAATAGTAGTTCAGGCAGAAGTCATTCTAGATAACAAGCAGTGCCGGATCCTCCATGTATTTTACACAGCCCATGACGGGGGACATCCGTCCATTCGTTTAGAACAACTGATGTTTTATGCTGGCAATTTTGGTTTATTTAAAGGAGTGATTAGAAAACAGGTGAGACAGACTGATTAGATTCAGTATGTATGTTGGCTTTGTTTTTCTAGGCCTGAAGTTTTCACATTTCAATTAATTGTAGGTTAAGTATCAGGCAGATTCTTCACTGGGCTTCAAATGTGATAAAGTTGCTTCTTATTTTTAAGAAGGCCGTTGCAATCCTGCATTTATTTTACACCTCAGTGCTTGTTTTACACACAAGCACACACACCCACACACCACACACATCAACACACACACAAACACATAATTAGAGCACATTTAACACTCAAATAAAGCTTTACCTACTGATTCATAACTAGCGTATTTTTTTAATAAGTATTGTGTCTTGGTCTCTACTGGGGAAACATGGTTCAATGTGAGTTCTCTGGTTTGTTGTAGGGCAGTGAACGTTCACTTGTTGGCAATGATATAGAAATGGGGAGTAAGAGTTTAAAAGTTTTTACAGTAGGTAGGCAGAGTCAGAGTATGGAATCTAAGAATAAGAAATTGTGGAATTTCCTCTTTGTTCTTCATTTCAATCTCCTAATAATTCATGTATATTTTCCAAAAGTCTCCCAGAAAACAAGGACTAGGTCAATCCACATATCAGTGAACCATAGCAGAATGCGACTCTGAATTTCATATAAACAGTCATAAAATCAAAAAGACAGGTGCTGGGGTTTTGGCTCAGCACTAGAGTGCTGGCTTCACACTTTCAAAGGTCCTGAGTTGGATCCCCAACACCATACGTGAAAGGAATGAATGAACCAATGCATGAGTGTATGATGAATGAATTAAAGGTATAAGGAGGAGGAGGAAGAGGAGGAGGAGGAGGAGAAATAGAAGAAGATGATGAGAAATTTGACAGAAGGGAAAAAGGGGAGGAGAGTGAGTTTAAAGTGTGGTTTCCAATTCCCAAACGTTAAATTACAGCAGACGGGATAGAGAGAGAAGATGGGAGGGCAGGAGAGGGGGGATAGTAGAGGCTAGAAAAGGTAGCAGGATACAACAGTTACTAACATGGCATTTTGTAAAAACGTGGATGTGTAAACAATGTGATTGTGCAATCTGTATTGGGGTCAAAATGGGAGTTCATAACTCACTTGAATCTAATGTAGGAAATATGGTATCTCAAGAGCTATGTAAGGTTTTAAGCAACCAATATAAAAAAGAGGTCTTCATTTTTCTTTGTAGTTGAGATCTCCTGTTTCCTTGACATGTTTAGTTGTGTTCTCTCCTTTAGTCCTCCCATGCTCTAGTTATTCTGATATGGAAAAACTAGCTGAAATGCCCAACCAGTCTCTAAATCAGTGACACTTTTTCATTAAGCCTAAAGTCACTTTACAATTGCTACAGTCATACTAAATACACTTCTTTGTTTGGAGTTTAAAAGATATTTCCATCAGCTAGATTACAAGGACCTAGAACTTCCATTCTTGTTTATGTAAGAGTGGCTTCATCAGATTAAATGCCGTTCTCTTGAATAACATAAAATAGGAATAATTTACTCATAAGATTCTTACGTAAACCATCTTTATTTACAAAATACTATCTTAAGAATTATTGTTTCATTGAGCTTCAATTGGAGCCAAAGTATAGTCAATTACTGAACTAAAAGCAGTTACTTAAAAACTAAAAATGAGAGATACGTCAAATTACATTTGAAGAGAGAGCAACAGCATGAGGTTTCTTCTTTGGTTCTGGATGTTGAGTAACAGGCTCATTTGCAGGTGGAAGGAACCCTTCAGGCAACTCACTTGTACTTTCAGAATGGGGGTGAAGAGGGCTGAATTCCAGCTCTTGGGGGAAGATTTTGTGAGGAAAACCCCCTCCCTGCATAGACACTTCGCATTGGAAATGGAGTGGGTGGCGGGTCAGGTGGAAAATAATCTCCAGGTTCCCAGACAAGTTTCCTGGGAGAGGTGGAGGGAAAAAAAAAAGGTCCTCTTCTCATGAACTGACTCCTTGGGTCAACTGGAAACCAGGCACCTCTGACTGGAGGGAAAGGTGCCAACACAGAGCCAGAGCCAGTTGCTTGGTTTTCAGCATGGAGAGGTGAATCAGGCACATCAGAGTCCAAAGGAGGCATATTAGGAATTCTGTGTTCTGCTGGTCCCGATGCTCTACCACAATTTGAGTAAAACCTATCTTGCCTTTGTAGAGGAAGACGTGCATCAGAAGAATATGGTTGGCCTGGCGGAGGGATCATCAGCCTGCTGGCCTGTTCCCCTGGAGGAGAGAGGGGCCCAGTCTGAGAAGGTGCTCTCTGAAAATCAGTGAACTTATGACAGCTGGATTCTCTTCCTTTACTGCTAGTCGCATGGTCCAGAGGATTCTCCAGGGCCCCTTGACCCTCTTCCTCCTCCCACTGGAGTGAAAGGTGAGAGTGTGAGTGGACCACTCTTTTCTAAATGAGGAGGTCTCCTTTCAGATGAAGGGTGACCTATTGGTGAGGGCCCATTTGGAGAAGGCTTTCTGCCCATTGCTGAGTTGGAAACATCCAGTGCATCATAGGGATCTTTTTCTACAAGTTCAAATCTAAGCTCCTTCTCAGTTAATTTCTGTCTGTTGCGTGCATTTTGTTTCCTGAAATAACTGAGGTTTCTTTCAGCAATCCGAGCTGCCAACTCACTAGCATCTGCTTCTTTCTCGGAGGAAATAATCTTCCCCAGACAGGAACGAATGGTACTCTGCAATTGTTCTTCAAGATATTGGGCTCTCTTTCTGTAGGTCTCCAGCTCTTTTATTGTATGGCTCATCTTTTCTTCGACTTTGGAAAGTTTCTCCTTTTGCTCCACACGGCAGTTTTCCTCCACTCTTAATTTCCTGTGCAGTTTCATCATATTTTCTTGACAGCGTTCCATCATGACTTTAAAGTTCTTCTGTAGGGTCTCATTCTCACTTTGCAGCTGTGCATTTTCGGACTGCAAGGATGCCTGTTCAGTCTGTAGACTTTTAAGGTGTTCTGTAAGGTCTTCCGTGGTTTTCTCCACTTCAGATGAGAAAGTACATTTTTGATTTCTTCCTCCTTCCAAGATTTCTAAGGAGGCCTTTAGCTTATCACCATAAACCAGGTTCCTCAAAGCTCCTTTGGACTCATCCTCCAAGTGAGCACCAATTTCGGGTTCACTCGTCTTTCCCAGTTCCAGGTGACCATCATCCCTTTGGGCTCCCAGGCTTGGAGAAGATCTATCCTTCATCTTCAGCAAGCATTCACTCAGAGACTCCATGTGATTTTCTGTGTCCCTTAGAACTTGTTCTCCAGCTACTTTAGAGTCCTCTAATATGATTTTTGCTTTATATTGGACACCTCCTTGTTGCCTCTGTGCTTCAGCTTCTCCTTGTATTGTTGGTCTCTGCGTTGGCGGAAGTAGGGATCCTTCATTCAAAACCTCTTTGATTGCCAGCTTCAGTTCTTCCTCATTCACTTGAAAGAGTCTCCAGTTTGTTTTAGCTTCAGCTATTTGTGATCTGAGGGATTCAGATTCACCTTGGAGGGACTGTATCCTTCTTGACAGATGCGCCATCGTTTCATCCTGTTGACCATGTTGAGCCTCCTGTGCTTTGAGCTCTTCTTCTAGAAAGAGCATTTCAACGCCATGGCTGGATTCGGGCCTATGCAGCTTTTCGTCGGTTGCCTCCAGCTGTTGTGCTTCTCTTGAACCCTTCTCAAACCTGCAATCCTTTAAAGATGATTCTAAGCCTTCATGTTCTTTTTCAACAAGGCTCACTTTTTCAAGAAGTCCACATTTTGCCTCAATAAGTCCAGCAAGATTTAGAGCCAGCCTTTTTTCTCTTCCCACGTAAAGCCTGCTACGAACCGACTGAAAACCTCTCCAGAAAAGTGAGAGAACAGCAAAAAATCCAAGAGCTGTACACATCACCAACTCCCAAGGAAAGCCATAAGGAAGATGGCCTGGCTTCATGTCTTCGGACAATGCTGCCACAACCCTGGGTGCTTCTTCCAGAACCACCCACTAGGATGGCTGAGAGGCAGCCCTTGGCTCCTCCATCATGCCAAGACAGCTTTGGCTCTTGCCACCACAACCACAGCCTGCCCAGGCAGGCCAACACAGGCTGTGGACACTCAGGTGTTTGATCAGGAACTCCAACCTGCACCAGGCAACGGAGCAGACCACTGTGATCCCCTTCAGGGGCTGAGCGTATGGTGGGTGGTGGGCGTATGGCGGTGGGAGCCATGATCAAAGGCTCCCAGGAGCCTTGTTGTGCTCAACTGCCCATCAGGGGAGTCTTGTCCGCTTCCCTACCCAGTGCATCCTCATGTGCCACAGGTTTAGGTCCCTCCCACTCCAGCCAGAGAGAATTCCTCTCCATGCCACCCACCCCTTGATTTGGTTTAGGCCAGGCCAAGGCGGGGTTAGTAGGAAGATTCCATCCAGTCATAATAACATTCAGTTTGATGTCACTCAAATTCTAAAGCTGACTAAACTGTTCAAACAGCTTTTATGGCCTCTATTGGTCTTTGTGTCCCTTGCCTTTTGTTTGAGTGACTCAGTCCTTTCCCTGCCCTTGTGCTCTCCCTATTTCCTACCTTCCTTGCTTCCTTCCTCCCTTCCTGGGTTTTCCCCTTTTCTTCTTCCTTCTTTTCTACCTCCCTGCATCCCTCCAACTTTGCCTTCCTCCCTTCCAACTTTCTCTCTCCCTTCCCTCCCTTTTCTTTTCTTGCAAGTGTTTGGGGTGAAAGTCCATGGCAGGCCAGCCCCAAGCTAGGCAAGGTCACTGCCACTGAGCTACAACATCCCCAGACCTGCTGCCACTTCCTATGCAAGCGACTTGAATTATCTCTAAAGAGAAACTCTCACATTAGTCTACTTTCAAAGTAATTTCAGAAGAGTTGCTAACATGGGCATAAATCAGTTATGACAAGTCATTTTTGAAAAGCACGGCACAGCTAATGTTCCTCCAAAGAAGGAGTGGAAAACTTAATTGGTTTTCAGGTCAGCATTTCTAGACTAGTACAAACCCTCCTAATCCTGATCTCTCCTTAGTCCTATGATTTCTTTAAGTGTCCCCTTTGCTCCTGTTCATGGAGTCATGTGTACAGAAATTATACCTGGTTCTATTGAACTCTACTTAATTCTTTCTCACCTCTGTGCTCCTTTGGCCAAGTCACTCCTCAACACTTACTGTAACCCTTTCAATTTTTTTGTCCATTTTCATTTAAAAAACTCTTTCAAAATTGAACCATTTCGCATGCAGACACAGTCTTCTTGATCTGCTATTAATCCCCCACTACTGACATTGTAAGTTATTGAAATGTACACTTCCGGACCGTTTTCAGATTTTTGATTCCTGTATATCTCTCTGTCCATCTATTTACAAACATCACATGGTATTCTGAAAGAATCGTTCTGCTTTTGGAGCTCTACATTGTGTTTTCCAGAAGCAGGCCTATTACACAGAGATGAATCCATGTTACCTAGATTGAGTTCAAACCGGAATGTGCACTCTGATTCCCATTATATTGTTCTACCTACTAATGGACAGTTCAGTTATATCCAGACCTCACCACCTCCCCCATTGAGTAAAACCCTTGTGAAGAGACATGTAGATGCCTTTATGAACATATTGATAATTTTTCATGGCAGTGTTTTCCAAAAACCATTTAGTAAACTCAATTGATACTTTTGCAGCCTGAAATTACCTTCATTCCAGTTTACTGGTATAAGAACCACAGTATATCAGCAACCATTCTCCAATAGTAGTTCAGGCAGAAGTCATTCTAGATAACAAGCATTGCCGGATCCTCCATGTATTTTACACAGCCCATGACGGGGGACATCCGTCCATTCGTTTAGAACAACTGATGTTTTATGCTGGCAATTTTGGTTTATTTAAAGGAGTGATTAGAAAACAGGTGAGACAGACTGATTAGATTCAGTATGTATGTTGGCTTTGTTTTTCTAGGCCTGAAGTTTTCACATTTCAATTAATTGTAGGTTAAGTATCAGGCAGATTCTTCACTGGGCTTCAAATGTGATAAAGTTGCTTCTTATTTTTAAGAAGGCCGTTGCAATCCTGCATTTATTTTACACCTCAGTGCTTGTTTTACACACAAGCACACACACCCACACACCACACACATCAACACACACACAAACACATAATTAGAGCACATTTAACACTCAAATAAAGCTTTACCTACTGATTCATAACTAGCGTATTTTTTTAATAAGTATTGTGTCTTGGTCTCTACTGGGGAAACATGGTTCAATGTGAGTTCTCTGGTTTGTTGTAGGGCAGTGAACGTTCACTTGTTGGCAATGATATAGAAATGGGGAGTAAGAGTTTAAAAGTTTTTACAGTAGGTAGGCAGAGTCAGAGTATGGAATCTAAGAAATTGGGGAATTTCCTCTTTGTTTCTTCATTTCAACCTCCTAATAATTCATGTATATTTTCCAAAAGTCTCCCAGAAAACAAGGACTAGGTCAATCCACATATCAGTGAACCATAGCAGAATGTGACTCTGAATTTCATATAAACAGTCATAAAATCAAAAAGACAGGTGCTGGGGTTTTGGCTCAGCACTAGAGTGCTGGCTTCACACTTTCAAAGGTCCTGAGTTGGATCCCCAACACCATACGTGAAAGGAATGAATGAACAAATGCATGAGTGTATGATGAATGAATTAAAGGTATAAGGAGGAGGAGGAAGAGGAGGAGGGGGAGGAGAAATAGAAGAAGATGATGAGAAATTTGACAGAAGGGAAAAAGGGGAGGAGAGTGAGTTTAAAGTGTGGTTTCCAATTCCCAAACATTAAATTACAGCAGACGGGATAGAGAGAGAAGATGGGAGGGCAGGAGAGGGGGGATAGTAGAGGCTACAAAAGGTAGCAGAATACAACAGTTACTAACATGGCATTTTGTAAAAACGTGGATGTGTAAACAATGTGATTGTGCAATCTGTATATGGGGTCAAAATGGGAGTTCATAACTCACTTGAATCTAATGAAGGAAATATGGTATCTCAAGAGCTATGTAAGGTTTTAAGCAACCAATATAAAAAAGAGGTCTTCATTTTTCTTTGTAGTTGAGATCTCCTGTTTCCTTGACATGTTTAGTTGTGTTCTCTCCTTTAGTCCTCCCATGCTCTAGTTATTCTGATATGGAAAAACTAGCTGAAATGCCCAACCAGTCTCTAAATCAGTGACACTTTTTCATTAAGCCTAAAGTCACTTTACAATTGCTACAGTCATACTAAATACACTTCTTTGTTTGGAGTTTAAAAGATATTTCCATCAGCTAGATTACAAGGACCTAGAACTCCCATTCTTGTTTATGTAAGAGTGGCTTCATCAGATTAAATGCCGTTCTCTGGAATAACATAAAATAGGAATAATTTACTCATAAGATTCTTACGTAAACCATCTTTATTTACAAAATACTATCTTAAGAATTATTGTTTCATTGAGCTTCAATTGGAGCCAAAGTATAGTCAATTACTGAACTAAAAGCAGTTACTTAAAAACTAAAAATGAGAGATAAGTCAAATTACATTTGAAGAGAGAGCAACAGCATGAGGTTTCTTCTTTGGTTCTGGATGTTGAGTAACAGGCTCATTTGCAGGTGGAAGGAACCCTTCAGGCAACTCACTTGTACTTTCAGAATGGGGGTGAAGAGGGCTGAATTCCAGCTCTTGGGGGAAGATTTTGTGAGGAAAACCCCCTCCCTGCATAGACACTTCGCATTGGAAATGGAGTGGGTGGCGGGTCAGGTGGAAAATAATCTCCAGGTTCCCAGACAAGTTTCCTGGGAGAGGTGGAGGAAAAAAAAGGTCCTCTTCTCATGAACTGACTCCTTGGGTCAACTGGAAACAAGGCACCTCTGACTGGAGGGAAAGGTGCAAACACAGAGCCAGAGCCAGTTGCTTGGTTTTCAGCATGGAGAGGTGAATCAGGCACATCAGAGTCCAAAGGAGGCATATTAGGAATTCTGTGTTCTGCTGGTCCCGATGCTCTACCACAATTTGAGTAAAACCCATCTTGCCTTTGTAGAGGAAGACGTGCATCAGAAGAATATGGTTGGCCTGGCGGAGGGATCATCAGCCTGCTGGCCTGTTCCCCTGGAGGAGAGAGGGGCCCAGTCTGAGAAGGTGCTCTCTGAAAATCAGTGAACTTATGACAGCTGGATTCTCTTCCTTTACTGCTAGTCGCATGGTCCAGAGGATTCGCCAGGGCCCCTTGACCCTCTTCCTCCTCCCACTGGAGTGAAAGGTGAGAGTGTGAGTGGACCACTCTCTTCAAAATGAGGAGGTCTCCTTTCAGATGAAGGGTGACCTATTGGTGAGGGCCCATTTGGAGAAGGCTTTCTGCCCATTGCTGAGTTGGAAACATCCAGTGCATCATAGGGATCTTTTTCTACAAGTTCAAATCTAAGCTCCTTCTCAGTTAATTTCTGTCTGTTGCGTGCATTTTGTTTCCTGAAATAACTGAGGTTTCTTTCAGCAATCCGAGCTGCCAACTCACTAGCATCTGCTTCTTTCTCGGAGGAAGTAATCTTCCCCACACAGGAACGAATGGTACTCTGCAATTGTTCTTCAAGATATTGGGCTCTCTTTCTGTAGGTCTCCAGCTCTTTTATTGTATTGCTCATCGTTTCTTCGACTTTGGAAAGTTTCTCCTTTTGCTCCACATGGCAGTTTTCCTCCACTCTTAATTTCCTGTGCAGTTTCATCATATTTTCTTGACAGCGTTCCATCATGACTTTAAAGTTCTTCTGTAGGGTCTCATTCTCACTTTGCAGCTGTGCATTTTCGGACTGCAAGGATGCCTGTTCAGTCTGCAGACTTTTAAGGTGTTCTGTAAGGTCTTCCGTGGTTTTCTCCACTTCAGATGAGAAAGTACATTTTTGATTTCTTCCTCCTTCCAAGATTTCTAAGGAGGCCTTTAGCTTATCACCATAAACCAGGTTCCTCAAAGCTCCTTTGGACTCATCCTCCAAGTGAGCACCAATTTCGGGTTCACTCGTCTTTCCCAGTTCCAGGTGACCACCATCCCTTTGGGCTCCCAGGCTTGGAGAAGATCTATCCTTCATCTTCAGCAAGCATTCACTCAGAGACTCCATGTGATTTTCTGTGTCCATTAGAACTTGTTCTCCAGCTACTTTAGAGTCCTCTAATATGATTTTAGCTTTATATTGGACACCTCCTTGTTGCCTCTGTGCTTCAGCTTCTCCTTGTATTGTTGGTCTCTGCGTTGGCGGAAGTAGGGATCCTTCATTCAAAACCTCTTTGATTGCCAGCTTCAGTTCTTCCTCATTCACTTGAAAGAGTCTCCAGTTTGTTTTAGCTTCAGCTATCTGTGATCTGAGGGATTCAGACTCACTTGGAGGGACTGTATCCTTCTTGATAGATGCGCCATCGTTTCATCCTGTTGACCATGTTGAGCCTTCTGTGCTTTGAGCTCTTCTTCTAGAAAGAGCATTTCAATGCCATGGCTGGATTCGGGCCTATGCAGCTTTTCGTCGGTTGCCTCCAGCTGTTGTGCTTCTCTTGAACCCTTCTCAAACCTGCAATCCTTTAAAGATGATTCTAAGCCTTCATGTTCTTTTTCAACAAGGCTCACTTTTTCAAGAAGTCCACATTTTGCCTCAATAAGTCCAGCAAGATTTAGAGCCAGCCTTTTTTCTCTTCCCACGTAAAGCCTGCTACGAACCGACTGAAAACCTCTCCAGAAAAGTGAGAGAACAGCAAAAAATCCAAGAGCTGTACACATCACCAACTCCCAAGGAAAGCCATAAGGAAGATGGCCTGGCTTCATGTCTTCGGACAATGCTGCCACAACCCTGGGTGCTTCTTCCAGAACCACCCACTAGGATGGCTGAGAAGCAGCCCTTGGCTCCTCCATCACGCCAAGACAGCTTTGGCTCTTGCCACCACAACCACAGCCTGCCCAGGCAGGCCAACACAGGCTGTGGACACTCAGGTGTTTGGTCAGGAACTCCAACCTGCACCAGGCAACGGAGCAGACCACTGTGATCCCCTTCAGGGGCTGAGCGTATGGTGGGTGGTGGGCGTATGGCGGTGGGAGCCATGATCAAAGGCTCCCAGGAGCCTTGTTGTGCTCAACTGCCCATCAGGGGAGTCTTGTCCGCTTCCCTACCCAGTGCATCCTCATGTGCCACAGGTTTCGGTCCCTCCCACTCCAGCCAGAGAGAATTCCTCTCCATGCCACCCACCCCTTGATTTGGTTTAGGCCAGGCCAAGGCGGGGTTAGTAGGAAGATTCCATCCAGTCATAATAACATTCAGTTTGATGTCACTCAAATTCTAAAGCTGACTAAACTGTTCAAACAGCTTTTATGGCCTCTATTGGTCTTTGTGTCCCTTGCCTTTTGTTTGAGTGACTCAGTCCTTTCCCTGCCCTTGTGCTCTCCCTATTTCCTACCTTCCTTGCTTCCTTCCTCCCTTCCTGGGTTTTCTCCTTTTCTTCTTCCTTCTTTTCTACCTCCCTGCATCCCTCCAACTTTGCCTTCCTCCCTTCCAACTTTCTCTCTCCCTTCCCTCCCTTTTCTTTTCTTGCAAGTGTTTGGGGTGAAAGTCCATGGCAGGCCAGCCCCAAGCTAGGCAAGGTCACTGCCACTGAGCTACAACATCCCCAGACCTGCTGCCACTTCCTATGCAAGCGACTTGAATTATCTCTAAAGAGAAACTCTCACATTAGTCTACTTTCAAAGTAATTTCAGAAGAGTTGCTAACATGGGCATAAATCAGTTATGACAAGTCATTTTTGAAAAGCACGGCACAGCTAATGTTCCTCCAAAGAAGGAGTGGAAAACTTAATTGGTTTTCAGGTCAGCATTTCTAGAATAGTACAAACCCTCCTAATCCTGATCTCTCCTTAGTCCTATGATTTCTTTAAGTGTCCCCTTTGCTCCTGTTCATGGAGTCATGTGTACAGAAATTATACCTGGTTCTATTGAACTCTACTTAATTCTTTCTCACCTCTGTGCTCCTTTGGCCAAGTCACTCCTCAACACTTACTGTAACCCTTTCAATTTTTTTGTCCATTTTCATTTAAAAAACTCTTTCAAAATTGAACCATTTCGCATGCAGACACAGTCTTCTTGATCTGCTATTAATCCCCCACTACTGACATTGTAAGTTATTGAAATGTACACTTCCGGACCGTTTTCAGATTTTTGATTCCTGTATATCTCTCTGTCCATCTATTTACAAACATCACATGGTATTCTGAAAGAATCGTTCTGCTTTTGGAGCTCTACATTGTGTTTTCCAGAAGCAGGCCTATTACACAGAGATGAATCCATGTTACCTAGATTGAGTTCAAACCGGAATGTGCACTCTGATTCCCATTATATTGTTCTACCTACTAATGGACAGTTCAGTTATATCCAGACATCACCACCTCCCCCATTGAGTAAAACCCTTGTGAAGAGACATGTAGATGCCTTTATGAACATATTGATAATTTTTCATGGCAGTGTTTTCCAAAAACCATTTAGTAAAATCAATTGATACTTTTGCAGCCTGAAATTACCTTCATTCCAGTTTACTGGTATAAGAACCACAGTATATCAGCAACCATTCTCCAATAGTAGTTCAGGCAGAAGTCATTCTAGATAACAAGCAGTGCCGGATCCTCCATGTATTTTACACAGCCCATGACGGGGGACATCCGTCCATTCGTTTAGAACAACTGATGTTTTATGCTGGCAATTTTGGTTTATTTAAAGGAGTGATTAGAAAACAGGTGAGACAGACTGATTAGATTCAGTATGTATGTTGGCTTTGTTTTTCTAGGCCTGAAGTTTTCACATTTCAATTAATTGTAGGTTAAGTATCAGGCAGATTCTTCACTGGGCTTCAAATGTGATAAAGTTGCTTCTTATTTTTAAGAAGGCCGTTGCAATCCTGCATTTATTTTACACCTCAGTGCTTGTTTTACACACAAGCACACACACCCACACACCACACACATCAACACACACACAAACACATAATTAGAGCACATTTAACACTCAAATAAAGCTTTACCTACTGATTCATAACTAGCGTATTTTTTTTAATAAGTATTGTGTCTTGGTCTCTACTGGGGAAACATGGTTCAATGTGAGTTCTCTGGTTTGTTGTAGGGCAGTGAACGTTCACTTGTTGGCAATGATATAGAAATGGGGAGTAAGAGTTTAAAAGTTTTTACAGTAGGTAGGCAGAGTCAGAGTATGGAATCTAAGAATAAGAAATTGGGGAATTTCCTCTTTGTTTCTTCATTTCAACCTCCTAATAATTCATGTATATTTTCCAAAAGTGTCCCAGAAAACATGGACTAGGTCAATCCACATATCAGTGAACCATAGCAGAATGTGACTCTGAATTTCATATAAACAGTCATAAAATCAAAAAGACAGGTGCTCGGGTTTTGGCTCAGCACTAGAGTGCTGGCTTCACACTTTCAAAGGTCCTGAGTTGGATCCCCAACACCATACGTGAAAGGAATGAATGAACAAATGCATGAGTGTATGATGAATGAATTAAAGGTATAAGGAGGAGGAGGAAGAGGAGGAGGGGGAGGAGAAATAGAAGAAGATGATGAGAAATTTGACAGAAGGGAAAAAAGGGAGGAGAGTGAGTTTAAAGTGTGGTTTCCAATTCCCAAACGTTAAATTACAGCAGACGGGATAGAGAGAGAAGATGGGAGGGCAGGAGAGGGGGGATAGTAGAGGCTAGAAAAGGTAGCAGAATACAACAGTTACTAACATGGCATTTTGTAAAAACGTGGATGTGTAAACAATGTGATTGTGCAATCTGTATATGGGGTCAAAATGGGAGTTCATAACTCACTTGAATCTAATGTAGGAAATATGGTATCTCAAGAGCTATGTAAGGTTTTAAGCAACCAATATAAAAAAGAGGTCTTCATTTTTCTTTGTAGTTGAGATCTCCTGTTTCCTTGACATGTTTAGTTGTGTTCTCTCCTTTAGTCCTCCCATGCTCTAGTTATTCTGATATGGAAAAACTAGCTGAAATGCCCAACCAGTCTCTAAATCAGTGACACTTTTTCATTAAGCCTAAAGTCACTTTACAATTGCTACAGTCATACTAAATACACTTCTTTGTTTGGAGTTTAAAAGATATTTCCATCAGCTAGATTACAAGGACCTAGAACTCCCATTCTTGTTTATGTAAGAGTGGCTTCATCAGATTAAATGCCGTTCTCTGGAATAACATAAAATAGGAATAATTTACTCATAAGATTCTTACGTAAACCATCTTTATTTACAAAATACTATCTTAAGAATTATTGTTTCATTGAGCTTCAATTGGAGCCAAAGTATAGTCAATTACTGAACTAAAAGCAGTTACTTAAAAACTAAAAATGAGAGATAAGTCAAATTACATTTGAAGAGAGAGCAACAGCATGAGGTTTCTTGTTTGGTTCTGGATGTTGAGTAACAGGCTCATTTGCAGGTGGAAGGAACCCTTCAGGCAACTCACTTGTACTTTCAGAATGGGGGTGAAGAGGGCTGAATTCCAGCTCTTGGGGGAAGATTTTGTTAGGAAAACCCCCTCCCTGCATAGATACTTCGCATTGGAAATGGAGTGGGTGGCGGGTCAGGTGGAAAATAATCTCCAGGTTCCCAGACAAGTTTCCTGGGAGAGGTGGAGGAAAAAAAAGGTCCTCTTCTCATGAACTGACTCCTTGGGTCAACTGGAAACAAGGCACCTCTGACTGGAGGGAAAGGTGCCAACACAGAGCCAGAGCCAGTTGCTTGGTTTTCAGCATGGAGAGGTGAATCAGGCACATCAGAGTCCAAAGGAGGCATATTAGGAATTCTGTGTTCTGCTGGTCCCGATGCTCTACCACAATTTGAGTAAAACCTATCTTGCCTTTGTAGAGGAAGACGTGCATCAGAAGAATATGGTTGGCCTGGCGGAGGGATCATCAGCCTGCTGGCCTGTTCCCCTGGAGGAGAGAGGGGCCCAGTCTGAGAAGGTGCTCTCTGAAAATCAGTGAACTTATGACAGCTGGATTCTCTTCCTTTACTGCTAGTCGCATGGTCCAGAGGATTCTCCAGGGCCCCTTGACCCTCTTCCTCCTCCCACTGGAGTGAAAGGTGAGAGTGTGAGTGGACCACTCTTTTCAAAATGAGGAGGTCTCCTTTCAGATGAAGGGTGACCTATTGGTGAGGGCCCATTTGGAGAAGGCTTTCTGCCCATTGCTGAGTTGGAAACATCCAGTGCATCATAGGGATCTTTTTCTACAAGTTCAAATCTAAGCTCCTTCTCAGTTAATTTCTGTCTGTTGCGTGCATTTTGTTTCCTGAAATAACTGAGGTTTCTTTCAGCAATCCGAGCTGCCATCTCACTAGCATCTGCTTCTTTCTCGGAGGAAGTAATCTTCCCCAGACAGGAACGAATGGTACTCTGCAATTGTTCTTCAAGATATTGGGCTCTCTTTCTGTAGGTCTCCAGCTCTTTTATTGTATGGCTCATCTTTTCTTCGACTTTGGAAAGTTTCTCCTTTTGCTCCACACGGCAGTTTTCCTCCACTCTTAATTTCCTGTGCAGTTTCATCATATTTTCTTGACAGCGTTCCATCATGACTTTAAAGTTCTTCTGTAGGGTCTCATTCTCACTTTGCAGCTGTGCATTTTCGGACTGCAAGGATGCCTGTTCAGTCTGCAGACTTTTAAGGTGTTCTGTAAGGTCTTCCGTGGTTTTCTCCACTTCAGATGAGAAAGTACATTTTTGATTTCTTCCTCCTTCCAAGATTTCTAAGGAGGCCTTTATATATCACCATAAACCAGGTTCCTCAAAGCTCCTTTGGACTCATCCTCCAAGTGAGCACCAATTTCGGGTTCACTCGTCTTTCCCAGTTCCAGGTGACCACCATCCCTTTGGGCTCCCAGGCTTGGAGAAGATCTATCCTTCATCTTCAGCAAGCATTCACTCAGAGACTCCATGTGATTTTCTGTGTCCATTAGAACTTGTTCTCCAGCTACTTTAGAGTCCTCTAATATGATTTTAGCTTTATATTGGACACCTCCTTGTTGCCTCTGTGCTTCAGCTTCTCCTTGTATTGTTGGTCTCTGCGTTGGCGGAAGTAGGGATCCTTCATTCAAAACCTCTTTGATTGCCAGCTTCAGTTCTTCCTCATTCACTTGAAAGAGTCTCCAGTTTGTTTTAGCTTCAGCTATCTGTGATCTGAGGGATTCAGACTCACTTGGAGGGACTGTATCCTTCTTGATAGATGCGCCATCGTTTCATCCTGTTGACCATGTTGAGCCTTCTGTGCTTTGAGCTCTTCTTCTAGAAAGAGCATTTCAATGCCATGGCTGGATTCGGGCCTATGCAGCTTTTCGTCGGTTGCCTCCAGCTGTTGTGCTTCTCTTGAACCCTTCTCAAACCTGCAATCCTTTAAAGATGATTCTAAGCCTTCATGTTCTTTTTCAACAAGGCTCACTTTTTCAAGAAGTCCACATTTTGCCTCAATAAGTCCAGCAAGATTTAGAGCCAGCCTTTTTTCTCTTCCCACGTAAAGCCTGCTACGAACCGACTGAAAACCTCTCCAGAAAAGTGAGAGAACAGCAAAAAATCCAAGAGCTGTACACATCACCAACTCCCAAGGAAAGCCATAAGGAAGATGGCCTGGCTTCATGTCTTCGGACAATGCTGCCACAACCCTGGGTGCTTCTTCCAGAACCACCCACTAGGATGGCTGAGAAGCAGCCCTTGGCTCCTCCATCACGCCAAGACAGCTTTGGCTCTTGCCACCACAACCACAGCCTGCCCAGGCAGGCCAACACAGGCTGTGGACACTCAGGTGTTTGGTCAGGAACTCCAACCTGCACCAGGCAACGGAGCAGACCACTGTGATCCCCTTCAGGGGCTGAGCGTATGGTGGGTGGTGGGCGTATGGCGGTGGGAGCCATGATCAAAGGCTCCCAGGAGCCTTGTTGTGCTCAACTGCCCATCAGGGGAGTCTTGTCCGCTTCCCTACCCAGTGCATCCTCATGTGCCACAGGTTTCGGTCCCTCCCACTCCAGCCAGAGAGAATTCCTCTCCATGCCACCCACCCCTTGATTTGGTTTAGGCCAGGCCAAGGCGGGGTTAGTAGGAAGATTCCATCCAGTCATAATAACATTCAGTTTGATGTCACTCAAATTCTAAAGCTGACTAAACTGTTCAAACAGCTTTCATGGCCTCTATTGGTCTTTGTGTCCCTTGCCTTTTGTTTGAGTGACTCAGTCCTTTCCCTGCCCTTGTGCTCTCCCTATTTCCTACCTTCCTTGCTTCCTTCCTCCCTTCCTGGGTTTTCTCCTTTTCTTCTTCCTTCTTTTCTACCTCCCTGCATCCCTCCAACTTTGCCTTCCTCCCTTCCAACTTTCTCTCTCCCTTCCCTCCCTTTTCTTTTCTTGCAAGTGTTTGGGGTGAAAGTCCATGGCAGGCCAGCCCCAAGCTAGGCAAGGTCACTGCCACTGAGCTACAACATCCCCAGACCTGCTGCCACTTCCTATGCAAGTAACTTGAATTATCTCTAAAGAGAAACTCTCACATTAGTCTACTTTCAAAGTAATTTCAGAAGAGTTGCTAACATGGGCATAAATCAGGTATGACAAGTCATTTTTGAAAAGCACGGCACAGCTAATGTTCCTCCAAAGAAGGAGTTGAAAACTTAATTGGTTTTCAGGTCAGCATTTCTAGACTAGTACAAACCCTCCTAATCCTGATCTCTCCTTAGTCCTATGATTTCTTTAAGTGTCCCCTTTGCTCCTGTTCATGGAGTCATGTGTACAGAAATTATACCTGGTTCTATTGAACTCTACTTAATTCTTTCTCACCTCTGTGCTCCTTTGGCCAAGTCACTCCTCAGCACTTGCTGTAACCCTTTCAATTTTTTGTCCATTTTCATTTAAAAAACTCTTTCAAAAATTGAACCATTTCGCATGCAGACACAGTCTTCTTGATCTGCTATTAATCCCCCACTACTGACATTGTAAGTTATTGAAATGTACACTTCCAGACCGTTTTCAGATTTTTGATTCCTGTATATCTATCTGTCTATCTATTTACAAACATCACATGGTATTCTGAAAGAATCGTTCTGCTTTTGGAGCTCTACATTGTGTTTTCCAGAAGCAGGCCTATTACACAGAGATGAATCCATGTTACCTAGATTGAGTTCAAACCGGAATGTGCACTCTGATTCCCATTATATTTTTCTACCTACTAATGGACAGTTCAGTTATATCCAGACCTCACCACCTCCCCCATTGAGTAAAACCCTTGTGAAGAGACATGTAGATGCCTTTATGAACATATTGATAATTTTTCATGGCAGTGTTTTCCAAAAACCAGTTAGTAAAATCAATTGATTCCTTTGCAGCCTGAAATTACCTTCATTCCAGTTTACTGGTATAAGAACCGCAGTATATCAGCAACCATTCTCCAATAGTAGTTCAGGCAGAAGTCATTCTAGTTAACAAGCAGTGCCGGATCCTCCATGTATTTTACACAGCCCATGACGGGGGACATCCGTCCATTCGTTTAGAACAACTGATGTTTTATGCTGGCAATTTAGGTTTATTTAAAGGAGTGATTAGAAAACAGGTGAGACAGACTGATTAGATTCAGTATGTATGTTGGCTTTGTTTTTCTAGGCCTGAAGTTTTCACATTTCAATTAATTGTAGGTTAAGTATCAGGCAGATTCTTCACTGGGCTTCAAATGTGATAAAGTTGCTTCTTATTTTTAAGAAGGCCGTTGCAATCCTGCATTTATTTTACACCTCAGTGCTTGTTTTACACACAAGCACACACACCCACACACCACACACATCAACACACACACAAACACATAATTAGAGCACATATAACACTCAAATAAAGCTTTACCTACTAATTCATAACTACGGTATTTTTTTAATAAGTATTGTGTCTTGGTCTCTACTGGGGAAACATGTTTCAATGTGAGTTCTCTGGTTTGTTGTAGGGCAGTGAACGTTCACTTGTTGGCAATGATATAGAAATGGGGAGTAAGAGTTTAAAAGTTTTTACAGTAGGAAGGCAGAGTCAGAGTATGGAATCTAAGAATAAGAAATTGGGGAATTTCCTCTTTGTTTCTTCATTTCAACCTCCTAATAATTCATGTATATTTTCCAAAAGTCTCCCAGAAAACAAGGACTAGGTCAATCCACATATCAGTGAACCATAGCAGAATGCGATTCTGAGTTTCATATAAACAGTCATAAAATCAAAAAGACAGGTGCTGGGGTTTTGGCTCAGCACTAGAGTGCTGGCTTCACACTTTCAAAGGTCCTGAGTTGGATCCCCAACACCATACGTGAAAGGAATGAATGAACCAATGCATGAGTGTATGATGAATGAATTAAAGGTATAAGGAGGAGGAGGAAGAGGAGGAGGAGGAGGAGAAATAGAAGAAGATGATGAGAAATTTGACAGAAGGGAAAAAGGGGAGGAGAGTGAGTTTAAAGTGTGGTTTCCAATTCCCAAACGTTAAATTACAGCAGACGGGATAGAGAGAGAAGATGGGAGGGCAGGAGAGGGGGGATAGTAGAGGCTAGAAAAGGTAGCAGAATACAACAGTTACTAACATGGCATTTTGTAAAAACGTGGATGTGTAAACAATGTGATTGCGCAGTCTGTATATGGGGTCAAAATGGGAGTTCATAACTCACTTGAATCTAATGTAGGAAATATGGTATCTCAAGAGCTACGTAAGGTTTTAAGCAACCAATATAAAAAAGAGGTCTTCATTTTTCTTTGTAGTTGAGATCTCCTGTTTCCTTGACATGTTTAGTTGTGTTCTCTCCTTTAGTCCTCCCATGCTCTAGTTATTCTGATATGGAAAAACTAGCTGAAATGCCCAACCAGTCTCTAAATCAGTGACACTTTTTCATTAAGCCTAAAGTCACTTTACAATTGCTACAGTCATACTAAATACACTTCTTTGTTAGGAGTTTAAAAGATATTTCCATCAGCTAGATTACAAGGACCTAGAACTCCCATTCTTGTTTATGTAAGAGTGGCTTCATCAGATTAAATGCCGTTCTCTGGAATAACATAAAATAGGAATAATTTACTCATAAGATTCTTACGTAAACCATCTTTATTTACGAAATACTATCTTAAGAATTATTGTTTCATTGAGTTTCAATTGGAGCCAAAGTATAGTCAATTACTGAACTAAAAGCAGTTACTTAAAAACTAAAAATGAGAGATAAGTCAAATTACATTTGAAGAGAGAGCAACAGCATGAGGTTTCTTGTTTGGTTCTGGATGTTGAGTAACAGGCTCATTTGCAGGTGGAAGGACCCCTTCAGGCAACTCACTTGTACTTTCAGAATGGGGGTGAAGAGGGCTAAATTCCAGCTCTTGGGGGAAGATTTTGTGAGGAAAACCCCCTCCCTACATAGACACTTCGCATTGGAAATGGAGTGGGTGGCGGGTCAGGTGGAAAATAATCTCCAGGTTCCCAGACAAGTTTCCTGGGAGAGGTGGAGGAAAAAAAAGGTCCTCTTCTCATGAACTGACTCCTTGGGTCAACTGGAAACAAGGCACCTCTGACTGGAGGGAAAGGTGCCAACATAGAGCCAGAGCCAGTTGCTTGGTTTTCAGCATGGAGAGGTGAATCAGGCACATCAGAGTCCAAACGAGGCATATTAGGAATTCTGTGTTCTGCTGGTCCCGATGCTCTACCACAATTTGAGTAAAACCTATCTTGCCTTTGTAGAGGAAGACGTGCATCAGAAGAATATGGTTGGCCTGGCGGAGGGATCATCAGCCTGCTGGCCTGTTCCCCTGGAGGAGATAGGGGCCCAGTCTGAGAAGGTGCTCTCTGAAAATCAGTGAACTTATGACAGCTGGATTCTCTTCCTTTACTGGTAGTCGCATGGTCCAGAGGATTCTCCAGGGCCCATTGACCCTCTTCCTCCTCCCACTGGAGTGAAAGGTGAGAGTGTGAGTGGACCACTCTTTTCAAAATGAGGAGGTCTCCTTTCAGATGAAGGGTGACCTATTGGTGAGGGCCCATTTGGAGAAGGCTTTCTGCCCATTGCTGAGTTGGAAACATCCAGTGCATCATAGGGATCTTTTTCTACAAGTTCAAATCTAAGCTCCTTCTCAGTTAATTTCTGTCTGTTGCGTGCATTTTGTTTCCTGAAATAACTGAGGTTTCTTTCAGCAATCCGAGCTGCCAACTCACTAGCATGTGCTTCTTTCTCAGAGGAAATAATCTTCCCCAGACAGGAACGAATGGTACTCTGCAATTGTTCTTCAAGATATTGGGCTCTCTTTCTGTAGGTCTCCAGCTCTTTTATTGTATGGCTCATCTTTTCTTCGACTTTGGAAAGTTTCTCCTTTTGCTCCACACGGCAGTTTTCCTCCACTCTTAATTTCCTGTGCAGTTTCATCATATTTTCTTGATAGCGTTCCATCATGACTTTAAAGTTCTTCTGTAGGGTCTCATTCTCACTTTGCAGCTGTGCATTTTCGGACTGCAAGGATGCCTGTTCAGTGTGCAGACTTTTAATGTGTTCTGTAAGGTCTTCCATGGTTTTCTCCACTTCAGATGAGAAAGTACATTTTTGATTTCTTCCTCCTTCCAAGATTTCTAAGGAGGCCTTTAGCTTATCACCATAAACCAGGTTCCTCAAAGCTCCTTTGGACTCATCCTCCAAGTGAGCACCAATTTCGGGTTCACTCGTCTTTCCCAGTTCCAGGTGACCACTATCCCTTTGGGCTCCCAGGCTTGGAGAAGATCTATCCTTCATCTTCAGCAAGCATTCACTCAGAGACTCCATGTGATTTTCTGTGTCCCTTAGAACTTGTTCTCCAGCTACTTTAGAGTCCTCTAATATGGTTTTTGCTTTATATTGGACACCTCCTTGTTGCCTCTGTGCTTCAGCTTCTCCTTGTATTGTTGGTCTCTGCGTTGGCGGAAGTAGGGATCCTTCATTCAAAACCTCTTTGATTGCCAGCTTCAGTTCTTCCTCATTCACTTGAAAGAGTCTCCAGTTTGTTTTAGCTTCAGCTATTTGTGATCTGAGGGATTCAGATTCACCTTGGAGGGACTGTATCCTTCTTGATAGATGCGCCATCGTTTCATCCTGTTGACCATGTTGAGCCTTCTGTGCTTTGAGCTCTTCTTCTAGAAAGAGCATTTCAACGCCATGGCTGGATTCGGGCCTATGCAGCTTTTCGTCGGTTGCCTCCAGCTGTTGTGCTTCTCTTGAACCCTTCTCAAACCTGCAATCCTTTAAAGATGATTCTAAGCCTTCATGTTCTTTTTCAACAAGGCTCACTTTTTCAAGAAGTCCACATTTTGCCTCAATAAGTCCAGCAAGATTTAGAGCCAGCCTTTTTTCTCTTCCCACGTAAAGCCTGCTACGAACCGACTGAAAAGCTCTCCAGAAAAGTGAGAGAACAGCAAAAAATCCAAGAGCTGTACACATCACCAACTCCCAAGGAAAGCCATAAGGAAGATGGCCTGGCTTCATGTCTTCGGACAATGCTGCCACAACCCTGGGTGCTTCTTCCAGAACCACCGACTAGGATGGCTGAGAGGCAGCCCTTGGCTCCTCCATCACGCCAAGACAGCTTTGGCTCTTGCCACCACAACCACAGCCTGCCCAGGCAGGCCAACACAGGCTGTGGACACTCAGGTGTTTGGTCAGGAACTCCAACCTGCACCAGGCAACGGAGCAGACCACTGTGATCCCCTTCAGGGGCTGAGCGTATGGTGGGTGGTGGGCGTATGGCGGTGGGAGCCATGATCAAAGGCTCCCAGGAGCCTTGTTGTGCTCAACTGCCCATCAGAGGAGTCTTGTCCGCTTCCCTACCCAGTGCATCCTCATGTGCCACAGGTTTAGGTCCCACCCACTCCAGCCAGAGAGAATTCCTCTCCATGCCACCCACCCCTTGATTTGGTTTAGACCAGGCCAAGGCGGGGTTAGTAGGAAGATTCCATCCAGTCATAATAACATTCAGTTTGATGTCACTCAAATTCTAAAGCTGACTAAACTGTTCAAACAGCTTTCATGGCCTCTATTGGTCTTTGTGTCCCTTGCCTTTTGTTTGAGTGACTCAGTCCTTTCCCTGCTTTTGTGCTCTCCCTATTTCCTACCTTCCTTGCTTCCTTCCTCCCTTCCTGGGTTTTCTCCTTTTCTTCTTCCTTCTTTTCTACCTCCCTGCATCCCTCCAACTTTGCCTTCCTCCCTTCCAACTTTCTCTCTCCCTTCCCTCCCTTTTCTTTTCTTGCAAGTGTTTGGGGTGAAAGTCCATGGCAGGCCAGCCCCAAGCTAGGCAAGGTCACTGCCACTGAGCTACAACATCCCCAGACCTGCTGCCACTTCCTATGCAAGTAACTTGAATTATCTCTAAAGAGAAACTCTCACATTAGTCTACTTTCAAAGTAATTTCAGAAGAGTTGCTAACATGGGCATAAATCAGGTATGACAAGTCATTTTTGAAAAGCACGGCACAGCTAATGTTCCTCCAAAGAAGGAGTTGAAAACTTAATTGGTTTTCAGGTCAGCATTTCTAGACTAGTACAAACCCTCCTAATCCTGATCTCTCCTTAGTCCTATGATTTCTTTAAGTGTCCCCTTTGCTCCTGTTCATGGAGTCATGTGTACAGAAATTATAACTGGTTCTATTGAACTCTACTTAATTCTTTCTCACCTCTGTGCTCCTTTGGCCAAGTCACTCCTCAACACTTACTGTAACCCTTTCAATTTTTTGTCCATTTTCATTTAAAAAACTCTTTCAAGAATTGAACCATTTCGCATGCAGACACAGTCTTCTTGATCTGCTATTAATCCCCCACTACTGACATTGTAAGTTATTGAAATGTACACTTCCAGACCGTTTTCAGATTTTTGATTCCTGTATATCTATCTGTCTATCTATTACAAACATCACATGGTATTCAGAAAGAATCGTTCTGCTTTTGGAGCTCTACATTGTGTTTTCCAGAAGCAGGCCTATTACACAGAGATGAATCCATGTTACCTAGATTGAGTTCAAACCGGAATGTGCACTCTGATTCCCATTATATTGTTCTACCTACTAATGGACAGTTCAGTTATATCCAGACCTCACCACCTCCCCCATTGAGTAAAACCCTTGTGAAGAGACATGTAGATGCCTTTATGAACATATTGATAATTTTTCATGGCAGTGTTTTCCAAAAACCAGTTAGTAAAATCAATTGATTCCTTTGCAGCCTGAAATTACCTTCATTCCAGTTTACTGGTATAAGAACTGCAGTATATCAGCAACCATTCTCCAATAGTAGTTCAGGCAGAAGTCATTCTAGTTAACAAGCAGTGCCGGATCCTCCATGTATTTTACACAGCCCATGACGGGGGACTTCCGTCCATTCGTTTAGAACAACTGATGTTTTATGCTGGCAATTTAGGTTTATTTAAAGGAGTGATTAGAAAACAGGTGAGACAGACTGATTAGATTCAGTATGTATGTTGGCTTTGTTTTTCTAGGCCTGAAGTTTTCACATTTCAATTAATTGTAGGTTAAGTATCAGGCAGATTCTTCACTGGGCTTCAAATGTGATAAAGTTGCTTCTTATTTTTAAGAAGCCCGTTGCAATCCTGCATTTATTTTACACCTCAGTGCTTGTTTTACACAAAACCACACACCCACACACCACACACATCAACACACACACAAACACATAATTAGAGCACATTTAACACTCAAATAAAGCTTTACCTACTAATTCATAACTAGGGTATTTTTTTAATAAGTATTGTGTCTTGGTCTCTACTGAGGAAACATGGTTCAATGTGAGTTCTCTGGTTTGTTGTAGGGCAGTGAACGTTCACTTGTTGGCAATGATATAGAAATGGGGAGTAAGAGTTTAAAAGTTTTTACAGTAGGTAGGCAGAGTCAGAGTATGGAATCTAAGAATAAGAAATTGGGGAATTTCCTCTTTGTTTCTTCATTTCAACCTCCTAATAATTCATGTATATTTTCCAAAAGTCTCCCAGAAAACAAGGACTAGGTCAATCCACATATCAGTGAACCATAGAAGAATGCGATTCTGAGTTTCATATAAACAGTCATAAAATCAAAAAGACAGGTGCTGGGGTTTTGGCTCAGCACTAGAGTGCTGGCTTCACACTTTCAAAGGTCCTGAGTTGGATAACCAACACCATACGTGAAAGGAATGAATGAACCAATGCATGAGTGTATGATGAATGAATTAAAGGTATAAGGAGGAGGAGGAAGAGGAGGAGGAGGAGGAGAAATAGAAGAAGATGATGAGAAATTTGACAGAAGGGAAAAAGGGGAGGAGAGTGAGTTTAAAGTGTGGTTTCCAATTCCCAAACGTTAAATTACAGCAGACGGGATAGAGAGAGAAGATGGGAGGGCAGGAGAGGGGGGATAGTAGAGGCTAGAAAACGTAGCAGAATACAACAGTTACTAACATGGCATTTTGTAAAAACGTGGATGTGTAAACAATGTGATTGCGCAATCTGTATATGGGGTCAAATAGGGAGTTCATAACTCACTTGAATCTAATGTAGGAAATATGGTATCTCAAGAGCTACATAAGGTTTTAAGCAACCAATATAAAAAAGAGGTCTTCATTTTTATTTGTAGTTGAGATCTCCTGTTTCCTTGACATGTTTAGTTGTGTTCTCTCCTTTAGTCCTCCCATGCTCTAGTTATTCTGATATGGAAAAACTAGCTGAAATGCCCAACCAGTCTCTAAATCAGTGACACTTTTTCATTAAGCCTAAAGTCACTTTACAATTGCTACAGTCATACTAAATACACTTCTTTGTTTGGAGTTTAAAAGATATTTCCATCAGCTAGATTACAAGGACCTAGAACTCCCATTCTTGTTTATGTAAGAGTGGCTTCATCAGATTAAATGCCGTTCTCTGGAATAACATAAAATAGGAATAATTTACTCATAAGATTCTTACGTAAACCATCTTTATTTACAAAATACTATCTTAAGAATTATTGTTTCATTGAGCTTCAATTGGAGCCAAAGTATAGTCAATTACTGAACTAAAAGCAGTTACTTAACAACTAAAAATGAGAGATAAGTCAAATTACATTTGAAGAGAGAGCAACAGCATGAGGTTTCTTGTTTGGTTCTGGATGTTGAGTAACAGGCTCATTTGCAAGTGGAAGGAACCCTTCAGGCAACTCACTTGTACTTTCAGAATGGGGGTGAAGAGGGCTGAATTCCAGCTCTTGGGGGAAGATTTTGTGAGGAAAACCCCCTCCCTGCATAGACACTTCGCATTGGAAATGGAGTGGGTGGCGGGTCAGGTGGAAAATAATCTCCAGGTTCCCAGACAAGTTTCCTGGGAGAGGTGGAGGAAAAAAAAGGTCCTCTTCTCATGAACTGACTCCTTGGGTCAACTGGAAACAAGGCACCTCTGACTGGAGGGAAAGGTGCCAACACAGAGCCAGAGCCAGTTGCTTGGTTTTCAGCATGGAGAGGTGAATCAGGCACATCAGACTCCAAAGGAGGCATATTAGGAATTCTGTGTTCTGCTGGTCCCGATGCTCTACCACAATTTGAGTAAAACCTATCTTGCCTTTGTAGAGGAAGACGTGCATCAGAAGAATATGGTTGGCCTGGCGGAGGGATCATCAGCCTGCTGGCCTGTTCCCCTGGAGGAGAGAGGGGCCCAGCCTGAGAAGGTGCTCTCTGAAAATCAGTGAACTTATGACAGCTGGATTCTCTTCCTTTACTGCTAGTCGCATGGTCCAGAGGATTCTCCAGGGCCCCTTGACCCTCTTCCTCCTCCCACTGGAGTGAAAGGTGAGAGTGTGAGTGGACCACTCTTTTCAAAATGAGGAGGTCTCCTTTCAGATGAAGGGTGACCTATTGGTGAGGGCCCATTTGGAGAAGGCTTTCTGCCCATTGCTGAGTTGGAAACATCCAGTGCATCATAGGGATCTTTTTCTACAAGTTCAAATCTAAGCTCCTTCTCAGTTAATTTCTGTCTGTTGCGTGCATTTTGTTTCCTGAAATAACTGAGGTTTCTTTCAGCAATCCGAGCTGCCAACTCACTAGCATCTGCTTCTTTCTCGGAGGAAGTAATCTTCCCCAGACAGGAACGAATGGTACTCTGCAATTGTTCTTCAAGATATTGGGCTCTCTTTCTGTAGGTCTCCAGCTCTTTTATTGTATGGCTCATCTTTTCTTCGACTTTGGAAAGTTTCTCCTTTTGCTCCACACGGCAGTTTTCCTCCACTCTTAATTTCCTGTGCAGTTTCATCATATTTTCTTGACAGCGTTCCATCATGACTTTAAAGTTCTTCTGTAGGGTCTCATTCTCACTTTGCAGCTGTGCATTTTCGGACTGCAAGGATGCCTCTTCAGTCTGCAGACTTTTAAGGTGTTCTGTAAGGTCTTCCGTGGTTTTCTCCACTTCAGATGAGAAAGTACATTTTTGATTTCTTCCTCCTTCCAAGATTTCTAAGGAGGCCTTTAGCTTATCACCATAAACCAGGGTCCTCAAAGCTCCTTTGGACTCATCCTCCAAGTGAGCACCAATTTCGGGTTCACTCGTCTTTCCCAGTTCCAGGTGACCACCATCCCTTTGTGCTCCCAGGCTTGGAGAAGATCTATCCTTCATCTTCAGCAAGCATTCACTCAGAGATTCCATGTGATTTTTTGTGTCCCTTAGAACTTGTTCTCCAGCTACTTTAGAGTCCTCTAGTATGATTTTTGCTTTATATTGGACACCTCCTTGTTCCCTCTGTGCTTCAGCTTCTCCTTGTATTGTTGGTCTCTGCGTTGGCGGAAGTAGGGATCCTTCATTCAAAACCTCTTTGATTGCCAGCTTCAGTTCTTCCTCATTCACTTGAAAGAGTCTCCAGTTTGTTTTAGCTTCAGCTATTTGTGATCTGAGGGATTCAGATTCACCTTGGAGGGACTGTATCCTTCTTGATAGATGCGCCATCGTTTCATCCTGTTGACCATGTTGAGCCTTCTGTGCTTTGAGCTCTTCTTCTAGCAAGAGTATTTCAACGCCATGGCTGGATTCGGGCCTATGCAGCTTTTCGCCGGTTGCCTCCAGCTGTTGTGCTTCTCTTGAACCCTTCTCAAACCTGCAATCCTTTAAAGATGATTCTAAGCCTTCATGTTCTTTTTCAACAAGGCTCACTTTTTCAAGAAGTCCACATTTTGCCTCAATAAGTCCAGCAAGATTTAGAGCCAGCCTTTTTTCTCTTCCCATGTAAAGCCTGCTACGAACCGACTGAAAAGCTCTCCAGAAAAGTGAGAGAACAGCAAAAAATCCAAGAGCTGTACACATCACCAACTCCCAAGGAAAGCCATAAGGAAGATGGCCTGGCTTCATGTCTTCGGACAATGCTGCCACAACCCTGGGTGCTTCTTCCAGAACCACCCACTAGGATGGCTGAGAGGCAGCCCTTGGCTCCTCCATCACGCCAAGACAGCTTTGGCTCTTGCCACCACAACCACAGCCTGCCCAGGCAGGCCAACACAGGCTGTGGACACTCAGGTGTTTGGTCAGGAACTCCAACCTGCACCAGGCAACGGAGCAGACCACTGTTATCCCCTTCAGGGGCTGAGCGTATGGTGGGTGGTGGGCGTATGGCGGTGGGAGCCATGATCAAAGGCTCCCAGGAGCCTTGTTGTGCTGAACTGCCCATCAGGGGAGTCTTGTCCGCTTCCCTACACAGTGCATCCTCATGTGCCACAGGTTTCGGTCCCTCCCACTCCAGCCAGAGAGAATTCCTCTCCATGCCACCCACCCCTTGATTTGGTTTAGGCCAGGCCAAGGCGGGGTTAGTAGGAAGATTCCATCCAGTCATAATAACATTCAGTTTGATGTCACTCAAATTCTAAAGCTGACTAAACTGTTCAAACAGCTTTCATGGCCTCTATTGGTCTTTGTGTCCCTTGCCTTTTGTTTGAGTGACTCAGTCCTTTCCCTGCCCTTGTGCTCTCCCTATTTCCTACCTTCCTTGCTTCCTTCCTCCCTTCCTGGGTTTTCTCCTTTTCTTCTTCCTTCTTTTCTACCTCCCTGCATCCCTCCAACTTTGCCTTCCTCCCTTCCAACTTTCTCTTTCCCTTCCCTCCCTTTTCTTTTCTTGCAAGTGTTTGGGGTGAAAGTCCATGGCAGGCCAGCCCCAAGCTAGGCAAGGTCACTGCCACTGAGCTACAACATCCCCAGACCTGCTGCCACTTCCTATGCAAGTAACTTGAATTATCTCTAAAGAGAAACTCTCACATTAGTCTACTTTCAAAGTAATTTCAGAAGAGTTGCTAACATGGGCATAAATCAGGTATGACAAGTCATTTTTGAAAAGCACGGCACAGCTAATGTTCCTCCAAAGAAGGAGTTGAAAACTTAATTGGTTTTCAGGTCAGCATTTCTAGACTAGTACAAACCCTCCTAATCCTGATCTCTCCTTAGTCCTATGATTTCTTTAAGTGTCCCCTTTGCTCCTGTTCATGGAGTCATGTGTACAGAAATTATACCTGGTTCTATTGAACTCTACTTAATTCTTTCTCACCTCTGTGCTCCTTTGGCCAAGTCACTCCTCAACACTTACTGTAACCCTTTCAATTTTTTGTCCATTTTCATTTAAAAAACTCTTTCAAAAATTGAACCATTTCGCATGCAGACACAGTCTTCTTGATCTGCTATTAATCCCCCACTACTGACATTGTAAGTTATTGAAATGTACACTTCCAGACCGTTTTCAGATTTTTGATTCCTGTATATCTATCTGTCTATCTATTTACAAACATCACATGGTATTCTGAAAGAATCGTTCTGCTTTTGGAGCTCTACATTGTGTTTTCCAGAAGCAGGCCTATTACACAGAGATGAATCCATGTTACCTAGATTGAGTTCAAACCGGAATGTGCACTCTGATTCCCATTATATTGTTCTACCTACTAATGGACAGTTCAGTTATATCCAGACCTCACCACCTCCCCCATTGAGTAAAACCCTTGTGAAGAGACATGTAGATGCCTTTATGAACATATTGATAATTTTTCATGGCAGTGTTTTCCAAAAACCAGTTAGTAAAATCAATTGATTCCTTTGCAGCCTGAAATTACCTTCATTCCAGTTTACTGGTATAAGAACCGCAGTATATCAGCAACCATTCTCCAATAGTAGTTCAGGCAGAAGTCATTCTAGTTAACAAGCAGTGCCGGATCCTCCATGTATTTTACACAGCCCATGACGGGGGACATCCGTCCATTCGTTTAGAACAACTGATGTTTTATGCTGGCAATTTAGGTTTATTTAAAGGAGTGATTAGAAAACAGGTGAGACAGACTGATTAGATTCAGTATGTATGTTGGCTTTGTTTTTCTAGGCCTGAAGTTTTCACATTTCAATTAATTGTAGGTTAAGTATCAGGCAGATTCTTCACTGGGCTTCAAATGTGATAAAGTTGCTTCTTATTTTTAAGAAGGCCGTTGCAATCCTGCATTTATTTTACACCTCAGTGCTTGTTTTACACACAACCACACACCCACACACCACACACATCAACACACACACAAACACATAATTAGAGCACATTTAACACTCAAATAAAGCTTTACCTACTAATTCATAACTAGGGTATTTTTTTAATAAGTATTGTGTCTTGGTCTCTACTGAGGAAACATGGTTCAATGTGAGTTCTCTGGTTTGTTGTAGGGCAGTGAACGTTCACTTGTTGGCAATGATATAGAAATGGGGAGTAAGAGTTTAAAAGTTTTTACAGTAGGTAGGCAGAGTCAGAGTATGGAATCTAAGAATAAGAAATTGGGGAATTTCCTCTTTGTTTCTTCATTTCAACCTCCTAATAATTCATGTATATTTTCCAAAACTCTCCCAGAAAACAAGGACTAGGTCAATCCACATATCAGTGAACCATAGCAGAATGCGATTCTGAGTTTCATATAAACAGTCATAAAATCAAAAAGACAGGTGCTGGGGTTTTGGCTCAGCACTAGAGTGCTGGCTTCACACTTTCAAAGGTCCTGAGTTGGATAACCAACACCATACGTGAAAGGAATGAATGAACCAATGCATGAGTGTATGATGAATGAATTAAAGGTATAAGGAGGAGGAGGAAGAGGAGGAGGAGGAGGAGAAATAGAAGAAGATGATGAGAAATTTGACAGAAGGGAAAAAGGGGAGGAGAGTGAGTTTAAAGTGTGGTTTCCAATTCCCAAACGTTAAATTACAGCAGACGGGATAGAGAGAGAAGATGGGAGGGCAGGAGAGGGGGGATAGTAGAGGCTAGAAAAGGTAGCAGAATACAACAGTTACTAACATGGCATTTTGTAAAAACGTGGATGTGTAAACAATGTGATTGCGCAATCTGTATATGGGGTCAAAATGGGAGTTCATAACTCACTTGAATCTAATGTAGGAAATATGGTATCTCAAGAGCTATGTAAGGTTTTAAGCAACCAATATAAAAAAGAGGTCTTCATTTTTCTTTGTAGTTGAGATCTCCTGTTTCCTTGACATGTTTAGTTGTGTTCTCTCCTTTAGTCCTCCCATGCTCTAGTTATTCTGATATGGAAAAACTAGCTGAAATGCCCAACCAGTCTCTAAATCAGTGACACTTTTTCATTAAGCCTAAAGTCACTTTACAATTGCTACAGTCATACTAAATACACTTCTTTGTTTGGAGTTTAAAAGATATTTCCATCAGCTAGATTACAAGGACCTAGAACTCCCATTCTTGTTTATGTAAGAGTGGCTTCATCAGATTAAATGCCGTTCTCTGGAATAACATAAAATAGGAATAATTTACTCATAAGATTCTTACGTAAACCATCTTTATTTACAAAATACTATCTTAAGAATTATTGTTTCATTGAGCTTCAATTGGAGCCAAAGTATAGTCAATTACTGAACTAAAAGCAGTTACTTAAAAACTAAAAATGAGAGATAAGTCAAATTACATTTGAAGAGAGAGCAACAGCATGAGGTTTCTTGTTTGGTTCTGGATGTTGAGTAACAGGCTCATTTGCAAGTGGAAGGAACCCTTCAGGCAACTCACTTGTACTTTCAGAATGGGGGTGAAGAGGGCTGAATTCCAGCTCTTGGGGGAAGATTTTTGTGAGGAAAACCCCCTCCCTGCATAGACACTTCGCATTGGAAATGGAGTGGGTGGCGGGTCAGGTGGAAAATAATCTCCAGGTTCCCAGACAAGTTTCCTGGGAGAGGTGGAGGAAAAAAAAGGTCCTCTTCTCATGAACTGACTCCTTGGGTCAACTGGAAACAAGGCACCTCTGACTGGAGGGAAAGGTGCCAACACAGAGCCAGAGCCAGTTGCTTGGTTTTCAGCATGGAGAGGTGAATCAGGCACATCAGAGTCCAAAGGAGGCATATTAGGAATTCTGTGTTCTGCTGGTCCCGATGCTCTACCACAATTTGAGTAAAACCTATCTTGCCTTTGTAGAGGAAGACGTGCATCAGAAGAATATGGTTGGCCTGGCGGAGGGATCATCAGCCTGCTGGCCTGTTCCCCTGGAGGAGAGAGGGGCCCAGTCTGAGAAGGTGCTCTCTGAAAATCAGTGAACTTATGACAGCTGGATTCTCTTCCTTTACTGCTAGTCGCATGGTCCAGAGGATTCTCCAGGGCCCCTTGACCCTCTTCCTCCTCCCACTGGAGTGAAAGGTGAGAGTGTGAGTGGACCACTCTTTTCAAAATGAGGAGGTCTCCTTTCAGATGAAGGGTGACCTATTGGTGAGGGCCCATTTGGAGAAGGCTTTCTGCCCATTGCTGAGTTGGAAACATCCAGTGCATCATAGGGATCTTTTTCTACAAGTTCAAATCTAAGCTCCTTCTCAGTTAATTTCTGTCTGTTGCGTGCATTTTGTTTCCTGAAATAACTGAGGTTTCTTTCAGCAATCCGAGCTGCCAACTCACTAGCATCTGCTTCTTCCTCAGAGGAAATAATCTTCCCCAGACAGGAACGAATGGTACTCTGCAATTGTTCTTCAAGATATTGGGCTCTCTTTCTGTAGGTCTCCAGCTCTTTTATTGTATGGCTCATCTTTTCTTCGACTTTGGAAAGTTTCTCCTTTTGCTCCACACGGCAGTTTTCCTCCACTCTTAATTTCCTGTGCAGTTTCATCATATTTTCTTGATAGCGTTCCATCATGACTTTAAAGTTCTTCTGTAGGGTCTCATTCTCACTTTGCAGCTGTGCATTTTCGGACTGCAAGGATGCCTGTTCAGTCTGCAGACTTTTAAGGTGTTCTGTAAGGTCTTCCGTGGTTTTCTCCACTTCAGATGAGAAAGTACATTTTTGATTTCTTCCTCCTTCCAAGATTTCTAAGGAGGCCTTTAGCTTATCACCATAAACCAGGTTCCTCAAAGCTCCTTTGGACTCATCCTCCAAGTGAGCACCAATTTCGGGTTCACTCGTCTTTCCCAGTTCCAGGTGACCACCATCCCTTTGTGCTCCCAGGCTTAGAGAAGATCTATCCTTCATCTTCAGCAAGCATTCACTCAGAGACTCCATGTGATTTTTTGTGTCCCTTAGAACTTGTTCTCCAGCTACTTTAGAGTCCTCTAATATGATTTTTGCTTTATATTGGACACCTCCTTGTTCCCTCTGTGCTTCAGCTTCTCCTTGTATTGTTGGTCTCTGCGTTGGCGGAAGTAGGGATCCTTCATTCAAAACCTCTTTGATTGCCAGCTTCAGTTCTTCCTCATTCACTTGAAAGAGTCTCCAGTTTGTTTTAGCTTCAGCTATCTGTGATCTGAGGGATTCAGACTCACTTGGAGGGACTGTATCCTTCTTGATAGATGCGCCATCGTTTCATCCTGTTGACCATGTTGAGCCTTCTGTGCTTTGAGCTCTTCTTCTAGAAAGAGCATTTCAATGCCATGGCTGGATTCGGGCCTATGCAGCTTTTCGTCGGTTGCCTCCAGCTGTTGTGCTTCTCTTGAACCCTTCTCAAACCTGCAATCCTTTAAAGATGATTCTAAGCCTTCATGTTCTTTTTCAACAAGGCTCACTTTTTCAAGAAGTCCACATTTTGCCTCAATAAGTCCAGCAAGATTTAGAGCCAGCCTTTTTTCTCTTCCCACGTAAAGCCTGCTACGAACCGACTGAAAACCTCTCCAGAAAAGTGAGAGAACAGCAAAAAATCCAAGAGCTGTACACATCACCAACTCCCAAGGAAAGCCATAAGGAAGATGGCCTGGCTTCATGTCTTCGGACAATGCTGCCACAACCCTGGGTGCTTCTTCCAGAACCACCCACTAGGATGGCTGAGAGGCAGCCCTTGGCTCCTCCATCACGCCAAGACAGCTTTGGCTCTTGCCACCACAACCACAGCCTGCCCAGGCAGGCCAACACAGGCTGTGGACACTCAGGTGTTTGGTCAGGAACTCCAACCTGCACCAGGCAACGGAGCAGACCACTGTGATCCCCTTCAGGGGCTGAGCGTATGGTGGGTGGTGGGCGTATGGCGGTGGGAGCCATGATCAAAGGCTCCCAGGAGCCTTGTTGTGCTCAACTGCCCATCAGGGGAGTCTTGTCCGCTTCCCTACCCAGTGCATCCTCATGTGCCACAGGTTTCGGTCCCTCCCACTCCAGCCAGAGAGAATTCCTCTCCATGCCACCCACCCCTTGATTTGGTTTAGGCCAGGCCAAGGCGGGGTTAGTAGGAAGATTCCATCCAGTCATAATAACATTCAGTTTGATGTCACTCAAATTCTAAAGCTGACTAAACTGTTCAAACAGCTTTCATGGCCTCTATTGGTCTTTGTGTCCCTTGCCTTTTGTTTGAGTGACTCAGTCCTTTCCCTGCCCTTGTGCTCTCCCTATTTCCTACCTTCCTTGCTTCCTTCCTCCCTTCCTGGGTTTTCTCCTTTTCTTCTTCCTTCTTTTCTACCTCCCTGCATCCCTCCAACTTTGCCTTCCTCCCTTCCAACTTTCTCTCTCCCTTCCCTCCCTTTTCTTTTCTTGCAAGTGTTTGGGGTGAAAGTCCATGGCAGGCCAGCCCCAAGCTAGGCAAGGTCACTGCCACTGAGCTACAACATCCCCAGACCTGCTGCCACTTCCTATGCAAGTAACTTGAATTATCTCTAAAGAGAAACTCTCACATTAGTCTACTTTCAAAGTAATTTCAGAAGAGTTGCTAACATGGGCATAAATCAGGTATGACAAGTCATTTTTGAAAAGCACGGCACAGCTAATGTTCCTCCAAAGAAGGAGTTGAAAACTTAATTGGTTTTCAGGTCAGCATTTCTAGACTAGTACAAACCCTCCTAATCCTGATCTCTCCTTAGTCCTATGATTTCTTTAAGTGTCCCCTTTGCTCCTGTTCATGGAGTCATGTGTACAGAAATTATACCTGGTTCTATTGAACTCTACTTAATTCTTTCTCACCTCTGTGCTCCTTTGGCCAAGTCACTCCTCAGCACTTACTGTAACCCTTTCAATTTTTTGTCCATTTTCATTTAAAAAACTCTTTCAAAAATTGAACCATTTCGCATGCAGACACAGTCTTCTTGATCTGCTATTAATCCCCCACTACTGACATTGTAAGTTATTGAAATGTACACTTCCAGACCGTTTTCAGATTTTTGATTCCTGTATATCTATCTGTCTATCTATTTACAAACATCACATGGTATTCTGAAAGAATCGTTCTGCTTTTGGAGCTCTACATTGTGTTTTCCAGAAGCAGGCCTATTACACAGAGATGAATCCATGTTACCTAGATTGAGTTCAAACCGGAATGTGCACTCTGATTCCCATTATATTTTTCTACCTACTAATGGACAGTTCAGTTATATCCAGACCTCACCACCTCCCCCATTGAGTAAAACCCTTGTGAAGAGACATGTAGATGCCTTTATGAACATATTGATAATTTTTCATGGCAGTGTTTTCCAAAAACCAGTTAGTAAAATCAATTGATTCCTTTGCAGCCTGAAATTACCTTCATTCCAGTTTACTGGTATAAGAACCGCAGTATATCAGCAACCATTCTCCAATAGTAGTTCAGGCAGAAGTCATTCTAGTTAACAAGCAGTGCCGGATCCTCCATGTATTTTACACAGCCCATGACGGGGGACATCCGTCCATTCGTTTAGAACAACTGATGTTTTATGCTGGCAATTTAGGTTTATTTAAAGGAGTGATTAGAAAACAGGTGAGACAGACTGATTAGATTCAGTATGTATGTTGGCTTTGTTTTTCTAGGCCTGAAGTTTTCACATTTCAATTAATTGTAGGTTAAGTATCAGGCAGATTCTTCACTGGGCTTCAAATGTGATAAAGTTGCTTCTTATTTTTAAGAAGGCCGTTGCAATCCTGCATTTATTTTACACCTCAGTGCTTGTTTTACACACAAGCACACACACCCACACACCACACACATCAACACACACACAAACACATAATTAGAGCACATATAACACTCAAATAAAGCTTTACCTACTAATTCATAACTACGGTATTTTTTTAATAAGTATTGTGTCTTGGTCTCTACTGGGGAAACATGTTTCAATGTGAGTTCTCTGGTTTGTTGTAGGGCAGTGAACGTTCACTTGTTGGCAATGATATAGAAATGGGGAGTAAGAGTTTAAAAGTTTTTACAGTAGGAAGGCAGAGTCAGAGTATGGAATCTAAGAATAAGAAATTGGGGAATTTCCTCTTTGTTTCTTCATTTCAACCTCCTAATAATTCATGTATATTTTCCAAAAGTCTCCCAGAAAACAAGGACTAGGTCAATCCACATATCAGTGAACCATAGCAGAATGCGATTCTGAGTTTCATATAAACAGTCATAAAATCAAAAAGACAGGTGCTGGGGTTTTGGCTCAGCACTAGAGTGCTGGCTTCACACTTTCAAAGGTCCTGAGTTGGATCCCCAACACCATACGTGAAAGGAATGAATGAACCAATGCATGAGTGTATGATGAATGAATTAAAGGTATAAGGAGGAGGAGGAAGAGGAGGAGGAGGAGGAGAAATAGAAGAAGATGATGAGAAATTTGACAGAGGGAAAAAAGGGGAGGAGAGTGAGTTTAAAGTGTGGTTTCCAATTCCCAAACGTTAAATTACAGCAGACGGGATAGAGAGAGAAGATGGGAGGGCAGGAGAGGGGGGATAGTAGAGGCTAGAAAAGGTAGCAGAATACAACAGTTACTAACATGGCATTTTGTAAAAACGTGGATGTGTAAACAATGTGATTGCGCAGTCTGTATATGGGGTCAAAATGGGAGTTCATAACTCACTTGAATCTAATGTAGGAAATATGGTATCTCAAGAGCTACGTAAGGTTTTAAGCAACCAATATAAAAAAGAGGTCTTCATTTTTCTTTGTAGTTGAGATCTCCTGTTTCCTTGACATGTTTAGTTGTGTTCTCTCCTTTAGTCCTCCCATGCTCTAGTTATTCTGATATGGAAAAACTAGCTGAAATGCCCAACCAGTCTCTAAATCAGTGACACTTTTTCATTAAGCCTAAAGTCACTTTACAATTGCTACAGTCATACTAAATACACTTCTTTGTTTGGAGTTTAAAAGATATTTCCATCAGCTAGATTACAAGGACCTAGAACTCCCATTCTTGTTTATGTAAGAGTGGCTTCATCAGATTAAATGCCGTTCTCTGGAATAACATAAAATAGGAATAATTTACTCATAAGATTCTTACGTAAACCATCTTTATTTACAAAATACTATCTTAAGAATTATTGTTTCATTGAGCTTCAATTGGAGCCAAAGTATAGTCAATTACTGAACTAAAAGCAGTTACTTAAAAACTAAAAATGAGATATAAGTCAAATTACATTTGAAGAGAGAGCAACAGCATGAGGTTTCTTGTTTGGTTCTGGATGTTGAGTAACAGGCTCATTTGCAGGTGGAAGGAACCCTTCAGGCAACTCACTTGTACTTTCAGAATGGGGGTGAAGAGGGCTGAATTCCAGCTCTTGGGGGAAGATTTTCTGAGGAAAACCCCCTCCCTGCATAGACACTTCGCATTGGAAATGGAGTGGGTGGCGGGTCAGGTGGAAAATAATCTCCAGGTTCCCAGACAAGTTTCCTGGGAGAGGTGGAGGAAAAAAAAGGTCCTCTTCTCATGAACTGACTCCTTGGGTCAACTGGAAACAAGGCACCTCTGACTGGAGGGAAAGGAGCCAACACAGAGCCAGAGCCAGTTGCTTGGTTTTCAGCATGGAGAGGTGAATCAGGCACATCAGAGTCCAAAGGAGGCATATTAGGAATTCTGTGTTCTGCTGGTCCCGATGCTCTACCACAATTTGAGTAAAACCTATCTTGCCTTTGTAGAGGAAGACGTGCATCAGAAGAATATGGTTGGCCTGGCGGAGGGATCATCAGCCTGCTGGCCTGTTCCCCTGGAGGAGAGAGGGGCCCAGTCTGAGAAGGTGCTCTCTGAAAATCAGTGAACTTATGACAGCTGGATTCTCTTCCTTTACTGCTAGTCGCATGGTCCAGAGGATTCTCCAGGGCCCCTTGACCCTCTTCCTCCTCCCACTGGAGTGAAAGGTGAGAGTGTGAGTGGACCACTCTTTTCAAAATGAGGAGGTCTCCTTTCAGATGAAGGGTGACCTATTGGTGAGGGCCCATTTGGAGAAGGCTTTCTGCCCATTGCTGAGTTGGAAACATCCAGTGCATCATAGGGATCTTTTTCTACAAGTTCAAATCTAAGCTCCTTCTCAGTTAATTTCTGTCTGTTGCGTGCATTTTGTTTCCTGAAATAACTGAGGTTTCTTTCAGCAATCCGAGCTGCCAACTCACTAGCATGTGCTTCTTTCTCGGAGGAAATAATCTTCCCCAGACAGGAACGAATGGTACTCTGCAATTGTTCTTCAAGATATTGGGCTCTCTTTCTGTAGGTCTCCAGCTCTTTTATTGTATGGCTCATCTTTTCTTCGACTTTGGAAAATTTCTCCTTTTGCTCCACACGGCAGTTTTCCTCCACTCTTAATTTCCTGTGCAGTTTCATCATATTTTCTTGATAGCGTTCCATCATGACTTTAAAGTTCTTCTGTAGGGTCTCATTCTCACTTTGCAGCTGTGCATTTTCTGACTGCAAGGATGCCTGTTCAGTCTGCAGACTTTTAAGGTGTTCTGTAAGGTCTTCCGTAGTTTTCTCCACTTCAGATGAGAAAGTACATTTTTGATTTATTCCTCCTTTGAAGATTTCTAAGGAGGCCTTTAGCTTATCACCATAAACCAGGTTCCTCAAAGATCCTTTGGACTCATCCTCCAAGTGAGCACCAATTTCGGGTTCACTCGTCTTTCCCAGTTCCAGGTGACCACCATCACTTTGGGCTCCCAGGCTTGGAGAAGATCTATCCTTCATCTTCAGCAAGCATTCACTCAGAGACTCCATGTGATTTTCTGTGTCCCTTAGAACTTGTTCTCCAGCTACTTTAGAGTCCTCTAATATGATTTTTGCTTTATATTGGACACCTCCTTGTTGCCTCTGTGCTTCAGCTTCTCCTTGTATTGTTGGTCTCTGCGTTGGCGGAACTAGGGATCCTTCATTCAAAACCTCTTTGATTGCCAGCTTCAGTTCTTCCTCATTCACTTGAAAGAGTCTCCAGTTTGTTTTAGCTTCAGCTATTTGTGATCTGAGGGATTCAGATTCACCTTGGCGGGACTGTATCCTTCTTGATAGATGCGCCATTGTTTCATCTTGTTGACCATGTTGAGCCTTCTGTGCTTTGAGCTCTTCTTCTAGAAAGAGCATTTCAACGCCATGGCTGGATTCGGGCCTATGGAGCTTTTCGTCGGTTGCCTCCAGCTGTTGTGCTTCTCTTGAACCCTTCTCAAACCTGCAATCCTTTAAAGATGATTCTAAGCCTTCATGTTCTTTTTCAACAAGGCTCACTTTTTCAAGAAGTCCACATTTTGCCTCAATAAGTCCAGCAAGATTTAGAGCCAGCCTTTTTTCTCTTCCGACGTAAAGCCTGCTACGAACAAACTGAAAACCTCTCCAGAAAAGTGAGAGAACAGCAAAAAATCCAAGAGCTGTACACATCACCAACTCCCAAGGAAAGCCATAAGGAAGATGGCCTGGCTTCATGTCTTCGGACAATGCTGCCACAACCCTGGGTGCTTCTTCCAGAACCACCCACTAGGATGGCTGAGAGGCAGCCCTTGGCTCCTCCATCACGCCAAGACAGCTTTGGCTCTTGCCACCACAACCACAGCCTGCCCAGGCAGGCCAACACAGGCTGTGGACACTCAGGTGTTTGGTCAGGAACTCCAACCTGCATCAGGCAACGGAGCAGACCACTGTGATCCCCTTCAGGGGCTGAGCGTATGGTGGGTGGTGGGCGTATGGCGGTGGGAGCCATGATCAAAGGCTCCCAGGAGCCTTGTTGTGCTCAACTGCCCATCAGGGGAGTCTTGCCCGCTTCCCTACCCAGTGCATCCTCATGTGCCACAGGTTTCGGTCCCTCCCACTCCAGCCAGAGAGAATTCCTCTCCATGCCACCCACCCCTTGATTTGGTTTAGGCCAGGCCAAGGCGGGGTTAGTAGGAAGATTCCATCCAGTCATAATAACATTCAGTTTGATGTCACACAAATTCAAAAGCTGACTAAACTGTTCAAACAGCTTTTATGGCCTCTATTGGTCTTTGTGTCCCTTGCCTTTTGTTTGAGTGACTCAGTCCTTTCCCTTCCCTTGTGCTCTCCCTATTTCCTACCTTCCTTGCTTCCTTCCTCCCTTCCTGGGTTTTCTCCTTTTCTTCTTCCTTCTTTTCTACCTCCCTGCATCCCTCCAACTTTGCCTTCCTCCCTTCCAACTTTCTTTCTCCCTTCCCTCCCTTTTCTTTTCTTGCAAGTGTTTGGGGTGAAAGTCCATGGCAGGCCAGCCCCAAGCTAGGCAAGGTCACTGCCACTGAGCTACAACATCCGCAGACCTGCTGCCACTTCCTATGCAAGTAACTTGAATTATCTCTAAAGAGAAACTCTCACATTAGTCTACTTTCAAAGTAATTTCAGAAGAGTTGCTAACATGGGCATAAATCAGGTATGACAAGTCATTTTTGAAAAGCACGGCACAGCTAATGTTCCTCCAAAGAAGGAGTTGAAAACTTAATTGGTTTTCAGGTCAGCATTTCTAGACTAGTACAAACCCTCCTAATCCTGATCTCTCCTTAGTCCTATGATTTCTTTAAGTGTCCCCTTTGATCCTGTTCATGGAGTCATGTGTACAGAAATTATACCTGGTTCTATTGAACTCTACTTATTTCTTTCTCACCTCTGTGCTCCTTTGGCCAAGTCACTCCTCAACACTTACTGTAACCCTTTCAATTTTTTGTCCATTTTCATTTAAAAAACTCTTTCAAAAATTGAACCATTTCGCATGCAGACACAGTCTTCTTGATCTGCTATTAATCCCCCACTACTGACATTGTAAGTTATTGAAATGTACACTTCCAGACCGTTTTCAGATTTTTGATTCCTGTATATCTATCTGTCTATCTATTTACAAACATCACATGGTATTCTGAAAGAATCGTTCTGCTTTTGGAGCTCTACATTGTGTTTTCCAGAAGCAGGCCTATTACACAGAGATGAATCCATGTTACCTAGATTGAGTTCAAACCGGAATGTGCACTCTGATTCCCATTATATTGTTCTACCTACTAATGGACAGTTCAGTTATATCCAGACCTCACCACCTCCCCCATTGAGTAAAACCCTTGTGAAGAGACATATAGATGCCTTTATGAACATATTGATAATTTTTCATGGCAGTGTTTTCCAAAAACCAGTTAGTAAAATCAATTGATTCCTTTGCAGCCTGAAATTACCTTCATTCCAGTTTACTGGTATAAGAACCGCAGTATATCAGCAACCATTCTCCAATAGAAGTTCAGGCAGAAGTCATTCTAGTTAACAAGCAGTGCCGGATCCTCCATGTATTTTACACAGCCCATGACGGGGGACATCCGTCCATTCGTTTAGAACAACTGATGTTTTATGCTGGCAATTTAGGTTTATTTAAAGGAGTGATTAGAAAACAGGTGAGACAGACTGATTAGATTCAGTATGTATGTTGGCTTTGTTTTTCTAGGCCTGAAGTTTTCACATTTCAATTAATTGTAGGTTAAGTATCAGGCAGATTCTTCACTGGGCTTCAAATGTGATAAAGTTGCTTCTTATTTTTAAGAAGGCCGTTGCAATCCTGCATTTATTTTACACCTCAGTGCTTGTTTTACACACAAGCACACACACCCACACACCACACACATCAACACACACACAAACACATAATTAGAGCACATTTAACACTCAAATAAAGCTTTACCTACTGATTCATAACTAGCGTATTTTTTTAATAAGTATTGTGTCTTGGTCTCTACTGGGGAAACATGTTTCAATGTGAGTTCTCTGGTTTGTTGTAGGGCAGTGAACGTTCACTTGTTGGCAATGATATAGAAATGGGGAGTAAGAGTTTAAAAGTTTTTACAGTAGGTAGGCAGAGTCAGAGTATGGAATCTAAGAATAAGAAATTGGGGAATTTCCTCTTTGTTTCTTCATTTCAACCTCCTAATAATTCATGTATATTTTCCAAAAGTCTCCCAGAAAACAAGGACTAGGTCAATCCACATATCAGTGAACCATAGCAGAATGCGATTCTGAGTTTCATATAAACAGTCATAAAATCAAAAAGACAGGTGCTGGGGTTTTGGCTCAGCACTAGAGTGCTGGCTTCACACTTTCAAAGGTCCTGAGTTGGATCCCCAACACCATACGTGAAAGGAATGAATGAACCAATGCATGAGTGTATGATGAATGAATTAAAGGTATAAGGAGGAGGAGGAAGAGGAGGAGGAGGAGGAGAAATAGAAGAAGATGATGAGAAATTTGACAGAAGGGAAAAAGGGGAGGAGAGTGAGTTTAAAGTGTGGTTTCCAATTCCCAAACGTTAAATTACAGCAGACGGGATAGAGAGAGAAGGTGGGAGGGCAGGAGAGGGGTATAGTAGAGGCTAGAAAAGGTAGCAGAATACAACAGTTACTAACATGGCATTTTGTAAAAACGTGGATGTGTAAACAATGTGATTGCGCAATCTGTATATGGGGTCAAAATGGGAGTTCATAACTCACTTGAATCTAATGTAGGAAATATGGTATCTCAAGAGCTACGTAAGGTTTTAAGCAACCAATATAAAAAAGAGGTCTTCATTTTTCTTTGTAGTTGAGATCTCCTGTTTCCTTGACATGTTTTGTTGTGTTCTCTCCTTTAGTCCTCCCATGCTCTAGTTATTCTGATATGGAAAAACTAGCTGAAATGCCCAACCAGTCTCTAAATCAGTGACACTTTTTCATTAAGCCTAAAGTCACTTTACAATTGCTACAGTCATACTAAATACACTTCTTTGTTTGGAGTTTAAAAGATATTTCCATCAGCTAGATTACAAGGACCTAGAACTCCCATTCTTGTTTATGTAAGAGTGGCTTCATCAGATTAAATGCCGTTCTCTGGAATAACATAAAATAGGAATAATTTACTCATAAGATTCTTACGTAAACCATCTTTATTTACAAAATACTATCTTAAGAATTATTGTTTCATTGAGCTTCAATTGGAGCCAAAGTATAGTCAATTACTGAACTAAAAGCAGTTACTTAAAAACTAAAAATGAGATATAAGTCAAATTACATTTGAAGAGAGAGCAACAGCATGAGGTTTCTTGTTTGGTTCTGGATGTTGAGTAACAGGCTCATTTGCAGGTGGAAGGAACCCTTCAGGCAACTCACTTGTACTTTCAGAATGGGGGTGAAGAGGGCTGAATTCCAGCTCTTGGGGGAAGATTTTCTGAGGAAAACCCCCTCCCTGCATAGACACTTCGCATTGGAAATGGAGTGGGTGGCGGGTCAGGTGGAAAATAATCTCCAGGTTCCCAGACAAGTTTCCTGGGAGAGGTGGAGGAAAAAAAAGGTCCTCTTCTCATGAACTGACTCCTTGGGTCAACTGGAAACAAGGCACCTCTGACTGGAGGGAAAGGAGCCAACACAGAGCCAGAGCCAGTTGCTTGGTTTTCAGCATGGAGAGGTGAATCAGGCACATCAGAGTCCAAAGGAGGCATATTAGGAATTCTGTGTTCTGCTGGTCCCGATGCTCTACCACAATTTGAGTAAAACCTATCTTGCCTTTGTAGAGGAAGACGTGCATCAGAAGAATATGGTTGGCCTGGCGGAGGGATCATCAGCCTGCTGGCCTGTTCCCCTGGAGGAGAGAGGGGCCCAGTCTGAGAAGGTGCTCTCTGAAAATCAGTGAACTTATGACAGCTGGATTCTCTTCCTTTACTGCTAGTCGCATGGTCCAGAGGATTCTCCAGGGCCCCTTGACCCTCTTCCTCCTCCCACTGGAGTGAAAGGTGAGAGTGTGAGTGGACCACTCTTTTCAAAATGAGGAGGTCTCCTTTCAGATGAAGGGTGACCTATTGGTGAGGGCCCATTTGGAGAAGGCTTTCTGCCCATTGCTGAGTTGGAAACATCCAGTGCATCATAGGGATCTTTTTCTACAAGTTCAAATCTAAGCTCCTTCTCAGTTAATTTCTGTCTGTTGCGTGCATTTTGTTTCCTGAAATAACTGAGGTTTCTTTCAGCAATCCGAGCTGCCAACTCACTAGCATGTGCTTCTTTCTCGGAGGAAATAATCTTCCCCAGACAGGAACGAATGGTACTCTGCAATTGTTCTTCAAGATATTGGGCTCTCTTTCTGTAGGTCTCCAGCTCTTTTATTGTATGGCTCATCTTTTCTTCGACTTTGGAAAATTTCTCCTTTTGCTCCACACGGCAGTTTTCCTCCACTCTTAATTTCCTGTGCAGTTTCATCATATTTTCTTGATAGCGTTCCATCATGACTTTAAAGTTCTTCTGTAGGGTCTCATTCTCACTTTGCAGCTGTGCATTTTCTGACTGCAAGGATGCCTGTTCAGTCTGCAGACTTTTAAGGTGTTCTGTAAGGTCTTCCGTGGTTTTCTCCACTTCAGATGAGAAAGTACATTTTTGATTTATTCCTCCTTTGAAGATTTCTAAGGAGGCCTTTAGCTTATCACCATAAACCAGGTTCTTCAAAGATCCTTTGGACTCATCCTCCAAGTGAGCACCAATTTCGGGTTCACTCGTCTTTCCCAGTTCCAGGTGACCACCATCACTTTGGGCTCCCAGGCTTGGAGAAGATCTATCCTTCATCTTCAGCAAGCATTCACTCAGAGCCTCCATGTGATTTTCTGTGTCCCTTAGAACTTGTTCTCCAGCTACTTTAGAGTCCTCTAATATGATTTTTGCTTTATATTGGACACCTCCTTGTTGCCTCTGTGCTTCAGCTTCTCCTTGTATTGTTGGTCTCTGCGTTGCCGGAACTAGGGATCCTTCATTCAAAACCTCTTTGATTGCCAGCTTCAGTTCTTCCTCATTCACTTGAAAGAGTCTCCAGTTTGTTTTAGCTTCAGCTATTTGTGATCTGAGGGATTCAGATTCACCTTGGAGGGACTGTATCCTTCTTGATAGATGCGCCATTGTTTCATCTTGTTGACCATGTTGAGCCTTCTGTGCTTTGAGCTCTTCTTCTAGAAAGAGCATTTCAACGCCATGGCTGGATTCGGGCCTATGGAGCTTTTCGTCGGTTGCCTCCAGCTGTTGTGCTTCTCTTGAACCCTTCTCAAACCTGCAATCCTTTAAAGATGATTCTAAGCCTTCATGTTCTTTTTCAACAAGGCTCACTTTTTCAAGAAGTCCACATTTTGCCTCAATAAGTCCAGCAAGATTTAGAGCCAGCCTTTTTTCTCTTCCGACGTAAAGCCTGCTACGAACAAACTGAAAACCTCTCCAGAAAAGTGAGAGAACACCAAAAAATCCAAGAGCTGTACACATCACCAACTCCCAAGGAAAGCCATAAGGAAGATGGCCTGGCTTCATGTCTTCGGACAATGCTGCCACAACCCTGGGTGCTTCTTCCAGAACCACCCACTAGGATGGCTGAGAGGCAGCCCTTGGCTCCTCCATCACGCCAAGACAGCTTTGGCTCTTGCCACCACAACCACAGCCTGCCCAGGCAGGCCAACACAGGCTGTGGACACTCAGGTGTTTGGTCAGGAACTCCAACCTGCACCAGGCAATGGAGCAGACCACTGTGATCCCCTTCAGGGGCTGAGCGTATGGTGGGTGGTGGGCGTATGGCGGTGGGAGCCATGATCAAAGGCTCCCAGGAGCCTTGTTGTGCTCAACTGCCCATCAGGGGAGTCTTGTCCGCTTCCCTACCCAGTGCATCCTCATGTGCCACAGGTTTAGGTCCCTCCCACTCCAGCCAGAGAGAATTCCTCTCCATGCCACCCACCCCTTGATTTGGTTTAGGCCAGGCCAAGGCGGGGTTAGTAGGAAGATTCCATCCAGTCATAATAACATTCAGTTTGATGTCACACAAATTCTAAAGCTGACTAAACTGTTCAAACAGCTTTTATGGCCTCTATTGGTCTTTGTGTCCCTTGCCTTTTGTTTGAGTGACTCAGTCCTTTCCCTTCCCTTGTGCTCTCCCTATTTCCTACCTTCCTTGCTTCCTTCCTCCCTTCCTGGGTTTTCTCCTTTTCTTCTTCCTTCTTTTCTACCTCCCTGCATCCCTCCAACTTTGCCTTCCTCCCTTCCAACTTTCTCTCTCCCTTCCCTCCCTTTTCTTTTCTTGCAAGTGTTTGGGGTGAAAGTCCATGGCAGGCCAGCCCCAAGCTAGGCAAGGTCACTGCCACTGAGCTACAACATCCGCAGACCTGCTGCCACTTCCTATGCAAGTAACTTGAATTATCTCTAAAGAGAAACTCTCACATTAGTCTACTTTCAAAGTAATTTCAGAAGAGTTGCTAACATGGGCATAAATCAGGTATGACAAGTCATTTTTGAAAAGCACGGCACAGCTAATGTTCCTCCAAAGAAGGAGTTGAAAACTTAATTGGTTTTCAGGTCAGCATTTCTAGACTAGTACAAACCCTCCTAATCCTGATCTCTCCTTAGTCCTATGATTTCTTTAAGTGTCCCCTTTGATCCTGTTCATGGAGTCATGTGTACAGAAATTATACCTGGTTCTATTGAACTCTACTTAATTCTTTCTCACCTCTGTGCTCCTTTGGCCAAGTCACTCCTCAACACTTACTGTAACCCTTTCAATTTTTTGTCCATTTTCATTTAAAAAACTCTTTCAAAAATTGAACCATTTCGCATGCAGACACAGTCTTCTTGATCTGCTATTAATCCCCCACTACTGACATTGTAAGTTATTGAAATGTACACTTCCAGACCGTTTTCAGATTTTTGATTCCTGTATATCTATCTGTCTATCTATTTACAAACATCACATGGTATTCTGAAAGAATCGTTCTGCTTTTGGAGCTCTACATTGTGTTTTCCAGAAGCAGGCCTATTACACAGAGATGAATCCATGTTACCTAGATTGAGTTCAAACCGGAATGTGCACTCTGATTCCCATTATATTGTTCTACCTACTAATGGACAGTTCAGTTATATCCAGACCTCACCACCTCCCCCATTGAGTAAAACCCTTGTGAAGAGACATATAGATGCCTTTATGAACATATTGATAATTTTTCATGGCAGTGTTTTCCAAAAACCAGTTAGTAAAATCAATTGATTCCTTTGCAGCCTGAAATTACCTTCATTCCAGTTTACTGGTATAAGAACCGCAGTATATCAGCAACCATTCTCCATTAGTAGTTCAGGCAGAAGTCATTCTAGTTAACAAGCAGTGCCGGATCCTCCATGTATTTTACACAGCCCATGACGGGGGACATCCGTCCATTCGTTTAGAACAACTGATGTTTTATGCTGGCAATTTAGGTTTATTTAAAGGAGTGATTAGAAAACAGGTGAGACAGACTGATTAGATTCAGTATGTATGTTGGCTTTGTTTTTCTAGGCCTGAAGTTTTCACATTTCAATTAATTGTAGGTTAAGTATCAGGCAGATTCTTCACTGGGCTTCAAATGTGATAAAGTTGCTTCTTATTTTTAAGAAGGCTGTTGCAATCCTGCATTTATTTTACACCTCAGTGCTTGTTTTACACACAAGCACACACACCCACACACCACACACATCAACACACACACAAACACATAATTAGAGCACATATAACACTCAAATAAAGCTTTACCTACTAATTCATAACTAGGGTATTTTTTTAATAAGTATTGTGTCTTGGTCTCTACTGGGGAAACATGTTTCAATGTGAGTTCTCTGGTTTGTTGTAGGGCAGTGAACGTTCACTTGTTGGCAATGATATAGAAATGGGGAGTAAGAGTTTAAAAGTTTTTACAGTAGGTAGGCAGAGTCAGAGAATGGAATCTAAGAATAAGAAATTGGGGAATTTCCTCTTTGTTTCTTCATTTCAACCTCCTAATAATTCATGTATATTTTCCAAAAGTCTCCCAGAAAACAAGGACTAGGTCAATCCACATATCAGTGAACCATAGCAGAATGCGATTCTGAGTTTCATATAAACAGTCATAAAATCAAAAAGACAGGTGCTGGGGTTTTGGCTCAGCACTAGAGTGCTGGCTTCACACTTTCAAAGGTCCTGAGTTGGATCCCCAACACCATACGTGAAAGGAATGAATGAACCAATGCATGAGTGTATGATGAATGAATTAAAGGTATAAGGAGGAGGAGGAAGAGGAGGAGGAGGAGGAGGAGAAATAGAAGAAGATGATGAGAAATTTGACAGAAGGGAAAAAGGGGAGGAGAGTGAGTTTAAAGTGTGGTTTCCAATTCCCAAACGTTAAATTACAGCAGACGGGATAGAGAGAGAAGATGGGAGGGCAGGAGAGGGGGGATAGTAGAGGCTAGAAAAGGTAGCAGAATACAACAGTTACTAACATGGCATTTTGTAAAAACGTGGATGTGTAAACAATGTGATTGCGCAATCTGTATATGGGGTCAAAATGGGAGTTCATAACTCACTTGAATCTAATGTAGGAAATATGGTATCTCAAGAGCTACATAAGGTTTTAAGCAACCAATATAAAAAAGAGGTCTTCATTTTTCTTTGTAGTTGAGATCTCCTGTTTCCTTGACATGTTTAGTTGTGTTCTCTCCTTTAGTCCTCCCATGCTCTAGTTATTCTGATATGGAAAAACTAGCTGAAATGCCCAACCAGTCTGTAAATCAGTGACACTTTTTCATTAAGATTAAAGTCACTTTACAATTGCTACAGTCATACTAAATACACTTCTTTTTTTGGAGTTTAAAAGATATTTCCATCAGCTAGATTACAAGGACCTAGAACTCCCATTCTTGTTTATGTAAGAGTGGCTTCATCAGATTAAATGCCGTTCTCTGGAATAACATAAAATAGGAATAATTTACTCATAAGATTCTTACATAAACCATCTTTATTTACAAAATACTATCTTAAGAATTATTGTTTCATTGAGCTTCAATTGGAGCCAAAGTATAGTCAATTACTGAACTAAAAGCAGTTACTTAAAAACTAAAAATGAGATATAAGTCAAATTACATTTGAAGAGAGAGCAACAGCATGAGGTTTCTTGTTTGGTTCTGGATGTTGAGTAACAGGCTCATTTGCAGGTGGAAGGAACCCTTCAGGCAACTCACTTGTACTTTCAGAATGGGGGTGAAGAGGGCTGAATTCCAGCTCTTGGGGGAAGATTTTCTGAGGAAAACCCCCTCCCTGCATAGACACTTCGCATTGGAAATGGAGTGGGTGGCGGGTCAGGTGGAAAATAATCTCCAGATTCCCAGACAAGTTTCCTGGGAGAGGTGGATGAAAATAAAGGTCCTCTTCTCATGAACTGACTCCTTGGGTCAACTGGAAACAAGGCACCTCTGACTGGAGGGAAAGGTGCCAACACAGAGCCAGAGCCAGTTGCTTGGTTTTCAGCATGGAGAGGTGAATCAGGCACATCAGAGTCCAAAGGAGGCATATTAGGAATTCTGTGTTCTGCTGGTCCCGATGCTCTACCACAATTTGAGTAAAACCTATCTTGCCTTTGTAGAGGAAGACGTGCATCAGAAGAATATGGTTGGCCTGGCGGAGGGATCATCAGCCTGCTGGCCTGTTCCCCTGGAGGAGAGAGGGGCCCAGTCTGAGAAGGTGCTCTCTGAAAATCAGTGAACTTATGACAGCTGGATTCTCTTCCTTTACTGCTAGTCGCATGGTCCAGAGGATTCTCCAGGGCCCCTTGACCCTCTTCCTCCTCCCACTGGAGTGAAAGGTGAGAGTGTGAGTGGACCACTCTTTTCAAAATGAGGAGGTCTCCTTTCAGATGAAGGGTGACCTATTGGTGAGGGCCCATTTGGAGAAGGCTTTCTGCCCATTGCTGAGTTGGAAACATCCAGTGCATCATAGGGATCTTTTTCTACAAGTTCAAATCTAAGCTCCTTCTCAGTTAATTTCTGTCTGTTGCGTGCATTTTGTTTTCTGAAATAACTGAGGTTTCTTTCAGCAATCCGAGCTGCCAACTCACTAGCATCTGCTTCTTTCTCAGAGGAAATAATCTTCCCCAGACAGGAACGAATGGTACTCTGCAATTGTTCTTCAAGATATTGGGCTCTCTTTCTGGAGGTCTCCAGCTCTTTTATTGTATGGCTCATCTTTTCTTCGACTTTGGAAAGTTTCTCCTTTTGCTCCACACGGCAGTTTTCCTCCACTCTTAATTTCCTGTGCAGTTTCATCATATTTTCTTGATAGCGTTCCATCATGACTTTAAAGTTCTGCTGTAGGGTCTCATTCTCACTTTGCAGCTGTGCATTTTCTGACTGCAAGGATGCCTGTTCAGTCTGCAGACTTTTAAGGTGTTCTGTAAGGTCTTCCGTGGTTTTCTCCACTTCAGATGAGAAAGTACATTTTTGATTTATTCCTCCTTCCAAGATTTCTAAGGAGGCCTTTAGCTTATCACCATAAACCAGGGTCCTCAAAGCTCCTTTGGACTCATCCTCCAAGTGAGCACCAATTTCGGGTTCACTCGTCTTTCCCAGTTCCAGGTGACCACCATCCCTTTGTGCTCCCAGGCTTGGAGAAGATCTATCCTTCATCTTCAGCAAGCATTCACTCAGAGACTCCATGTGATTTTTTGTGTCCCTTAGAACTTGTTCTCCAGCTACTTTAGAGTCCTCTAATATGATTTTTGCTTTATATTGGACACCTCCTTGTTCCCTCTGTGCTTCAGCTTCTCCTTGTATTGTTGGTCTCAGCGTTGGCAGAAGTAGGGATCCTTCATTCAAAACCTCTTTGATTGCCAGCTTCAGTTCTTCCTCATTCACTTGAAAGAGTCTCCAGTTTGTTTTAGCTTCAGCTATTTGTGATCTGAGGGATTCAGATTCACCTTGGAGGGACTGCATCCTTCTTGATAGATGCGCCATCGTTTCATCCTGTTGACCATGTTGAGCCTTCTGTGCTTTGAGCTCTTCTTCTAGAAAGAGCATTTCAACGCCATGGCTGGATTCGGGCCTATGCAGCTTTTCGCCAGTTGCCTCCAGCTGTTGTGCTTCTCTTGAACACTTCTCAAACCTGCAATCCTTTAAAGATGATTCTAAGCCTTCATGTTCTTTTTCAACAAGGCTCACTTTTTCAAGAAGTCCACATTTTGCCTCAATAAGTCCAGCAAGATTTAGAGCCAGCCTTTTTTCTCTTCCCACGTAAAGCCTGCTACGAACCGACTGAAAACCTCTCCAGAAAAGTGAGAGAACAGCAAAAAATCCAAGAGCTGTACACATCACCAACTCCCAAGGAAAGCCATAAGGAAGATGGCCTGGCTTCATGTCTTCGGACAATGCTGCCACAACCCTGGGTACTTCTTCCAGAACCACCGACTAGGATGGCTGAGAGGCAGCCCTTGGCTCCTCCATCACGCCAAGACAGCTTTGGCTCTTGCCACCACAACCACAGCCTGCCCAGGCAGGCCAACACAGGCTGTGGACACTCAGGTGTTTGGTCAGGAACTCCAACCTGCACCAGGCAACGGAGCAGACCACTGTGATCCCCTTCAGGGGCTGAGCGTATGGTGGGTGGTGGGCGTATGGCGGTGGGAGCCATGATCAAAGGCTCCCAGGAGCCTTGTTGTGCTCAACTGCCCATCAGGGGAGTCTTGTCCGCTTCCCTACCCAGTGCATCCTCATGTGCCACAGGTTTCGGTCCCTCCCACTCCAGCCTGAGAGAATTCCTCTCCATGCCACCCACCCCTTGATTTGGTTTAGGCCAGGCCAAGGCGGGGTTAGTAGGAAGATTCCATCCAGTCATAATAACATTCAGTTTGATGTCACTCAAATTCTAAAGCTGACTAAACTGTTCAAACAGCTTTTATGGCCTCTATTGGTCTTTGTGTCCCTTGCCTTTTGTTTGAGTGACTCAGTCCTTTCCCTGCCCTTGTGCTCTCCCTATTTCCTACCTTCCTTGCTTCCTTCCTCCCTTCCTGGGTTTTCTCCTTTTCTTCTTCCTTCTTTTCTACCTCCCTGCATCCCTCCAACTTTGCCTTCCTCCCTTCCAACTTTCTCTCTCCCTTCCCTCCCTTTTCTTTTCTTGCAAGTGTTTGGGGTGGAAGTCCACGGCAGGCCAGCCCCAAGCTAGGCAAGGTCACTGCCACTGAGCTACAACATCCCCAGACCTGTTGCCACTTCCTATGCAAGTAACTTGAATTATCTCTAAAGAGAAACTCTCACATTAGTCTACTTTCAAAGTAATTTCAGAATAGTTGCTAACATGGGCATAAATCAGTTATGACAAGTCATTTTTGAAAAGCACGGCACAGCTAATGTTCCTCCAAAGAAGGAGTTGAAAACTTAATTGGTTTTCAGGTCAGCATTTCTAGACTAGTACAAACCCTCCTAATCCTGATCTCTCCTTAGTCCTATGATTTCTTTAAGTGTCCCCTTTGCTCCTGTTCATGGAGTCATGTGTACAGAAATTATACCTGGTTCTATTGAACTCTACTTAATTCTTTCTCACCTCTGTGCTCCTTTGGCCAAGTCATTCCTCAACACTTACTGTAACCCTTTCAATTTTTTGTCCATTTTCATTTAAAAAACTCTTTCAAAAATTGAACCATTTCGCATGCAGACACAGTCTTCTTGATCTGCTATTAATCCCCACTACTGACATTGTAAGTTATTGAAATGTACACTTCTAGACCGTTTTCAGATTTTTGATTCCTGTATATCTATCTGTCTATCTATTTACAAACATCACATGGTATTCTGAAAGAATCGTTCTGCTTTTGGAGCTCTACATTGTGTTTTCCAGAAGCAGGCCTATTACACAGAGATGAATCCATGTTACCTAGATTGAGTTCAAACCGGAATGTGCACTCTGATTCCCATTATATTGTTCTACCTACTAATGGACAGTTCAGTTATATCCAGACCTCACCACCTCCCCCATTGAGTAAAACCCTTGTGAAGAGACATGTAGATGCCTTTATGAACATATTGATAATTTTTCATGGCAGTGTTTTCCAAAAACCAGTTAGTAAAATCAATTGATTCCTTTGCAGCCTGAAATTACCTTCATTCCAGTTTACTGGTATAAGAACCGCAGTATATCAGCAACCATTCTCCAATAGTAGTTCTGTCAGAAGTCATTCTAGATAACAAGCAGTGCCGGATCCTCCATGTATTTTACACAGCCCATGACGGGGGACATCCGTCCATTCGTTTAGAACAACTGATGTTTTATGCTGGCAATTTAGGTTTATTTAAAGGAGTGATTAGAAAACAGGTGAGACAGACTGATTAGATTCAGTATGTATGTTGGCTTTGTTTTTCTAGGCCTGAAGTTTTCACATTTCAATTAATTGTAGGTTAAGTATCAGGCAGATTCTTCACTGGGCTTCAAATGTGATAAAGTTGCTTCTTATTTTTAAGAAGGCCGTTGCAATCCTGCATTTATTTTACACCTCAGTGCTTGTTTTACATACAAGCACACACACCCACACACCACACACATCAACACACACACAAACACATAATTAGAGCACATATAACACTCAAATAAAGCTTTACCTACTAATTCATAACTAGGGTATTTTTTTAATAAGTATTGTGTCTTAGTCTCTACTGGGGAAACATGTTTCAATGTGAGTTCTCTGGTTTGTTGTAGGGCAGTGAACGTTCACTTGTTGGCAATGATATAGAAATGGGGAGTAAGAGTTTAAAAGTTTTTACAGTAGGTAGGCAGAGTCAGAGAATGGAATCTAAGAATAAGAAATTGGGGAATTTCCTCTTTGTTTCTTCATTTCAACCTCCTAATAATTCATGTATATTTTCCAAAAGTCTCCCAGAAAACAAGGACTAGGTCAATCCACATATCAGTGAACCATAGCAGAATGCGATTCTGAGTTTCATATAAACAGTCATAAAATCAAAAAGACAGGTGCTGGGGTTTTGGCTCAGCACTAGAGTGCTGGCTTCACACTTTCAAAGGTCCTGAGTTGGATCCCCAACACCATACGTGAAAGGAATGAATGAACCAATTCATGAGTGTATGATGAATGAATTAAAGGTATAAGGAGGAGGAGGAAGAGGAGGAGGAGGAGGAGAAATAGAAGAAGATGATGAGAAATTTGACAGAAGGGAAAAAGGGGAGGAGAGTGAGTTTAAAGTGTGGTTTCCAATTCCCAAACGTTAAATTACAGCAGACGGGATAGAGAGAGAAGATGGGAGGGCAGGAGAGGGGGAATAGTAGAGGCTAGAAAAGGTAGCAGAATACAACAGTTACTAACATGGCATTTTGTAAAAACGTGGATGTGTAAACAATGTGATTGCGCAATCTGTATATGGGGTCAAAATGGGAGTTCATAACTCACTTGAATCTAATGTAGGAAATATGGTATCTCAAGAGCTACGTAAGGTTTTAAGCAACCAATATAAAAAAGAGGTCTTCATTTTTCTTTGTAGTTGAGATCTCCTGTTTCCTTGACATGTTTAGTTGTGTTCTCTCCTTTAGTCCTCCCATGCTCTAGTTATTCTGATATGGAAAAACTAGCTGAAATGCCCAACCAGTCTCTAAATCAGTGACACTTTTTCATTAAGCCTAAAGGCACTTTACAATTGCTACAGTCATACTAAATACACTTCTTTGTTTGGAGTTTAAAAGATATTTCCATCAGCTAGATTACAAGGACCTAGAACTCCCATTCTTGTTTATGTAAGAGTGGCTTCATCAGATTAAATGCCGTTCTCTGGAATAACATAAAACAGGAATAATTTACTCATAAGATTCTTACGTAAACCGTCTTTATTTACAAAATACTATCTTAAGAATTATTGTTTCATTGAGCTTCAATTGGAGCCAAAGTATAGTCAATTACTGAACTAAAAGCAGTTACTTAAAAACTAAAAATGAGATATAAGTCAAATTACATTTGAAGAGAGAGCAACAGCATGAGGTTTCTTGTTTGGTTCTGGATGTTGAGTAACAGGCTCATTTGCAGGTGGAAGGAACCCTTCAGGCAACTCACTTGTACTTTCAGAATGGGGGTGAAGAGGGCTGAATTCCAGCTCTTGGGGGAAGATTTTGTGAGGAAAACCCCCTCCCTGCATAGACACTTCGCATTGGAAATGGAGTGGGTGGCGGGTCAGGTGGAAAATAATCTCCAGATTCCCAGACAAGTTTCCTGGGAGAGGTGGATGAAAATAAAGGTCCTCTTCTCATGAACTGACTCCTTGGGTCAACTGGAAACAAGGCACCTCTGACTGGAGGGAAAGGTGCCAACACAGAGCCAGAGCCAGTTGCTTGGTTTTCAGCATGGAGAGGTGAATCAGGCACATCAGAGTCCAAAGGAGGCATATTAGGAATTCTGTGTTCTGCTGGTCCCGATGCTCTACCACAATTTGAGTAAAACCTATCTTGCCTTTGTAGAGGAAGACGTGCATCAGAAGAATATGGTTGGCCTGGCGGAGGGATCATCAGCCTGCTGGCCTGTTCCCCTGGAGGAGAGAGGGGCCCAGTTCTGAGAAGGTGCTCTCTGAAAATCAGTGAACTTATGACAGCTGGATTCTCTTCCTTTACTGCTAGTCGCATGGTCCAGAGGATTCTCCAGGGCCCCTTGACCCTCTTCCTCCTCCCACTGGAGTGAAAGGTGAGAGTGTGAGTGGACCACTCTTTTCAAAATGAGGAGGTCTCCTTTCAGATGAAGGGTGACCTATTGGTGAGGGCCCATTTGGAGAAGGCTTTCTGCCCATTGCTGAGTTGGAAACATCCAGTGCATCATAGGGATCTTTTTCTACAAGTTCAAATCTAAGCTCCTTCTCAGTTAATTTCTGTCTGTTGCGTGCATTTTGTTTTCTGAAATAACTGAGGTTTCTTTCAGCAATCCGAGCTGCCAACTCACTAGCATCTGCTTCTTTCTCAGAGGAAATAATCTTCCCCAGACAGGAACGAATGGTACTCTGCAATTGTTCTTCAAGATATTGGGCTCTTTTTCTGTAGGTCTCCAGCTCTTTTATTGTATGGCTCATCTTTTCTTCGACTTTGGAAAGTTTCTCCTTTTGCTCCACACGGCAGTTTTCCTCCACTCTTAATTTCCTGTGCAGTTTCATCATATTTTCTTGATAGCGTTCCATCATGACTTTAAAGTTCTTCTGTAGGGTCTCATTCTCACTTTGCAGCTGTGCATTTTCTGACTGCAAGGATGCCTGTTCAGTCTGCAGACTTTTAAGGTGTTCTGTAAGGTCTTCCGTGGTTTTCTCCACTTCAGATGAGAAAGTACATTTTTGATTTCTTCCTCCTTCCAAGATTTCTAAGGAGGCCTTTAGCTTATCACCATAAACCAGGGTCCTCAAAGCTCCTTTGGACTCATCCTCCAAGTGAGCACCAATTTCGGGTTCACTCGTCTTTCCCAGTTCCAGGTGACCACCATCCCTTTGTGCTCCCAGGCTTGGAGAAGATCTATCCTTCATCTTCAGCAAGTATTCACTCAGACTCCATGTGATTTTCTGTGTCCCTTAGAACTTGTTCTCCAGCTACTTTAGAGTCCTCTAATATGATTTTTGCTTTATATTGGACACCTCCTTGTTCCCTCTGTGCTTCAGCTTCTCCTTGTATTGTTGGTCTCAGCGTTGGCAGAAGTAGGGATCCTTCATTCAAAACCTCTTTGATTGCCAGCTTCAGTTCTTCCTCATTCACTTGAAAGAGTCTCCAGTTTGTTTTAGCTTCAGCTATTTGTGATCTGAGGGATTCAGATTCACCTTGGAGGGACTGTATCCTTCTTGATAGATGCGCCATCGTTTCATCCTGTTGACCATGTTGAGCCTTCTGTGCTTTGAGCTCTTCTTCTAGAAAGAGCATTTCAACGCCATGGCTGGATTTGGGCCTATGCAGCTTTTCGCCAGTTGCCTCTAGCTGTTGTGCTTCTCTTGAACCCTTCTCAAACCTGCAATCCTTTAAAGATGATTCTAAGCCTTCATGTTCTTTTTCAACAAGGCTCACTTTTTCAAGAAGTCCACATTTTGCCTCAATAAGTCCAGCAAGATTTAGAGCCAGCCTTTTTTCTCTTCCCACGTAAAGCCTGCTACGAACCGACTGAAAACCTCTCCAGAAAAGTGAGAGAACAGCAAAAAATCCAAGAGCTGTACACATCACCAACTCCCAAGGAAAGCCATAAGGAAGATGGCCTGGCTTCATGTCTACGGACAATGCTGCCACAACCCTGGGTACTTCTTCCAGAACCACCGACTAGGATGGCTGAGAGGCAGCCCTTGGCTCCTCCATCACGCCAAGACAGCTTTGGCTCTTGCCACCACAACCACAGCCTGCCCAGGCAGGCCAACACAGGCTGTGGACACTCAGGTGTTTGGTCAGGAACTCCAACCTGCACCAGGCAACGGAGCAGACCACTGTGATCCCCTTCAGGGGCTGAGCGTATGGTGGGTGGTGGGCGTATGGCGGTGGGAGCCATGATCAAAGGCTCCCAGGAGCCTTGTTGTGCTCAACTGCCCATCAGGGGAGTCTTGTCCGCTTCCCTACCCAGTGCATCCTCATGTGCCACAGGTTTCGGTCCCTCCCACTCCAGCCTGAGAGAATTCCTCTCCATGCCACCCACCCCTTGATTTGGTTTAGGCCAGGCCAAGGCGGGGTTAGTAGGAAGATTCCATCCAGTCATAATAACATTCAGTTTGATGTCACTCAAATTCTAAAGCTGACTAAACTGTTCAAACAGCTTTTATGGCCTCTATTGGTCTTTGTGTCCCTTGCCTTTTGTTTGAGTGACTCAGTCCTTTCCCTGCCCTTGTGCTCTCCCTATTTCCTACCTTCCTTGCTTCCTTCCTCCCTTCCTGGGTTTTCTCCTTTTCTTCTTCCTTCTTTTCTACCTCCCTGCATCCCTCCAACTTTTCCTTCCTCCCTTCCAACTTTCTCTCTCCCTTCCCTCCCTTTTCTTTTCTTGCAAGTGTTTGGGGTGAAAGTCCACGGCAGGCCAGCCCCAAGCTAGGCAAGGTCACTGCCACTGAGCTACAACATCCCCAGACCTGCTGCCACTTCCTATGCAAGTAACTTGAATTATCTCTAAAGAGAAACTCTCACATTAGTCTACTTTCAAAGTAATTTCAGAAGAGTTGCTAACATGGGCATAAATCAGTTATGACAAGTCATTTTTGAAAAGCACGGCACAGCTAATGTTCCTCCAAAGAAGGAGTTGAAAACTTAATTGGTTTTCAGGTCAGCATTTCTAGACTAGTACAAACCCTCCTAATCCTGATCTCTCCTTAGTCCTATGATTTCTTTAAGTGTCCCCTTTGCTCCTGTTCATGGAGTCATGTGTACAGAAATTATACCTGGTTCTATTGAACTCTACTTAATTCTTTCTCACCTCTGTGCTCCTTTGGCCAAGTCACTCCTCAACACTTACTGTAACCCTTTCAATTTTTTGTCCATTTTCATTTAAAAAACTCTTTCAAAAATTGAACCATTTCGCATGCAGACACAGTCTTCTTGATCTGCTATTAATCCCCACTACTGACATTGTAAGTTATTGAAATGTACACTTCTAGACCGTTTTCAGATTTTTGATTCCTGTATATCTATCTGTCTATCTATTTACAAACATCACATGGTATTCTGAAAGAATCGTTCTGCTTTTGGAGCTCTACATTGTGTTTTCCAGAAGCAGGCCTATTACACAGAGATGAATCCATGTTACCTAGATTGAGTTCAAACCGGAATGTGCACTCTGATTCCCATTATATTGTTCTACCTACTAATGGACAGTTCAGTTATATCCAGACCTCACCACCTCCCCCATTGAGTAAAACCCTTGTGAAGAGACATGTAGATGCCTTTATGAACATATTGATAATTTTTCATGGCAGTGTTTTCCAAAAACCAGTTAGTAAAATCAATTGATTCCTTTGCAGCCTGAAGTTACCTTCATTCCAGTTTACTGGTATAAGAACCGCAGTATATCAGCAACCATTCTCCAATAGTAGTTCTGTCAGAAGTCATTCTAGATAACAAGCAGTGCCGGATCCTCCATGTATTTTACACAGCCCATGACGGGGGACATCCGTCCATTCGTTTAGAACAACTGATGTTTTATGCTGGCAATTTAGGTTTATTTAAAGGAGTGATTAGAAAACAGGTGAGACAGACTGATTAGATTCAGTATGTATGTTGGCTTTGTTTTTCTAGGCCTGAAGTTTTCACATTTCAATTAATTGTAGGTTAAGTATCAGGCAGATTCTTCACTGGGCTTCAAATGTGATAAAGTTGCTTCTTATTTTTAAGAAGGCCGTTGCAATCCTGCATTTATTTTACACCTCAGTGCTTGTTTTACACACAAGCACACACACCCACACACCACACACATCAACACACACACAAACACATAATTAGAGCACATATAACACTCAAATAAAGCTTTACCTACTAATTCATAACTAGGGTATTTTTTTAATAAGTATTGTGTCTTAGTCTCTACTGGGGAAACATGTTTCAATGTGAGTTCTCTGGTTTGTTGTAGGGCAGTGAACGTTCACTTGTTGGCAATGATATAGAAATGGGGAGTAAGAGTTTAAAAGTTTTTACAGTAGGTAGGCAGAGTCAGAGAATGGAATCTAAGAATAAGAAATTGGGGAATTTCCTCTTTGTTTCTTCATTTCAACCTCCTAATAATTCATGTATATTTTCCAAAAGTCTCCCAGAAAACAAGGACTAGGTCAATCCACATATCAGTGAACCATAGCAGAATGCGATTCTGAGTTTCATATAAACAGTCATAAAATCAAAAAGACAGGTGCTGGGGTTTTGGCTCAGCACTAGAGTGCTGGCTTCACACTTTCAAAGGTCCTGAGTTGGATCCCCAACACCATACGTGAAAGGAATGAATGAACCAATTCATGAGTGTATGATGAATGAATTAAAGGTATAAGGAGGAGGAGGAAGAGGAGGAGGAGGAGGAGAAATAGAAGAAGATGATGAGAAATTTGACAGAAGGGAAAAAGGGGAGGAGAGTGAGTTTAAAGTGTGGTTTCCAATTCCCAAACGTTAAATTACAGCAGACGGGATAGAGAGAGAAGATGGGAGGGCAGGAGAGGGGGGATAGTAGAGGCTAGAAAAGGTAGCAGAATACAACAGTTACTAACATGGCATTTTGTAAAAACGTGGATGTGTAAACAATGTGATTGCGCAATCTGTATATGGGGTCAAAATGGGAGTTCATAACTCACTTGAATCTAATGTAGGAAATATGGTATCTCAAGAGCTACGTAAGGTTTTAAGCAACCAATATAAAAAAGAGGTCTTCATTTTTCTTTGTAGTTGAGATCTCCTGTTTCCTTGACATGTTTAGTTGTGTTCTCTCCTTTAGTCCTCCCATGCTCTAGTTATTCTGATATGGAAAAACTAGCTGAAATGCCCAACCAGTCTCTAAATCAGTGACACTTTTTCATTAAGCCTAAAGTCACTTTACAATTGCTACAGTCATACTAAATACACTTCTTTTTTTGGAGTTTAAAAGATATTTCCATCAGCTAGATTACAAGGACCTAGAACTCCCATTCTTGTTTATGTAAGAGTGGCTTCATCAGATTAAATGCCGTTCTCTGGAATAACATAAAATAGGAATAATTTACTCATAAGATTCTTACATAAACCATCTTTATTTACAAAATACTATCTTAAGAATTATTGTTTCATTGAGCTTCAATTGGAGCCAAAGTATAGTCAATTACTGAACTAAAAGCAGTTACTTAAAAACTAAAAATGAGATATAAGTCAAATTACATTTGAAGAGAGAGCAACAGCATGAGGTTTCTTGTTTGGTTCTGGATGTTGAGTAACAGGCTCATTTGCAGGTGGAAGGAACCCTTCAGGCAACTCACTTGTACTTTCAGAATGGGGGTGAAGAGGGCTGAATTCCAGCTCTTGGGGGAAGATTTTGTGAGGAAAACCCCCTCCCTGCATAGACACTTCGCATTGGAAATGGAGTGGGTGGCGGGTCAGGTGGAAAATAATCTCCAGGTTCCCAGACAAGTTTCCTGGGAGAGGTGGATGAAAATAAAGGTCCTCTTCTCATGAACTGACTCCTTGGGTCAACTGGAAACAAGGCACCTCTGACTGGAGGGAAAGGTGCCAACACAGAGCCAGAGCCAGTTGCTTGGTTTTCAGCATGGAGAGGTGAATCAGGCACATCAGACTCCAAAGGAGGCATATTAGGAATTCTGTGTTCTGCTGGTCCCGATGCTCTACCACAATTTGAGTAAAACCTATCTTGCCTTTGTAGAGGAAGACGTGCATCAGAAGAATATGGTTGGCCTGGCGGAGGGATCATCAGCCTGCTGGCCTGTTCCCCTGGAGGAGAGAGGGGCCCAGTCTGAGAAGGTGCTCTCTGAAAATCAGTGAACTTATGACAGCTGGATTCTCTTCCTTTACTGCTAGTCGCATGGTCCAGAGGATTCTCCAGGGCCCCTTGACCCTCTTCCTCCTCCCACTGGAGTGAAAGGTGAGAGTGTGAGTGGACCACTCTTTTCAAAATGAGGAGGTCTCCTTTCAGATGAAGGGTGACCTATTGGTGAGGGCCCATTTGGAGAAGGCTTTCTGCCCATTGCTGAGTTGGAAACATCCAGTGCATCATAGGGATCTTTTTCTACAAGTTCAAATCTAAGCTCCTTCTCAGTTAATTTCTGTCTGTTGCGTGCATTTTGTTTTCTGAAATAACTGAGGTTTCTTTCAGCAATCCGAGCTGCCAACTCACTAGCATCTGCTTCTTTCTCAGAGGAAATAATCTTCCCCAGACAGGAACGAATGGTACTCTGCAATTGTTCTTCAAGATATTGGGCTCTCTTTCTGTAGGTCTCCAGCTCTTTTATTGTATGGCTCATCTTTTCTTCGACTTTGGAAAGTTTCTCCTTTTGCTCCACACGGCAGTTTTCCTCCACTCTTAATTTCCTGTGCAGTTTCATCATATTTTCTTGATAGCGTTCCATCATGACTTTAAAGTTCTTCTGTAGGGTCTCATTCTCACTTTGCAGCTGTGCATTTTCTGACTGCAAGGATGCCTGTTCAGTCTGCAGACTTTTAAGGTGTTCTGTAAGGTCTTCCGTGGTTTTCTCCACTTCAGATGAGAAAGTACATTTTTGATTTCTTCCTCCTTCCAAGATTTCTAAGGAGGCCTTTAGCTTATCACCATAAACCAGGGTCCTCAAAGCTCCTTTGGACTCATCCTCCAAGTGAGCACCAATTTCGGGTTCACTCGTCTTTCCCAGTTCCAGGTGACCACCATCCCTTTGTGCTCCCAGGCTTGGAGAAGATCTATCCTTCATCTTCAGCAAGTATTCACTCAGACTCCATGTGATTTTCTGTGTCCCTTAGAACTTGTTCTCCAGCTACTTTAGAGTCCTCTAATATGATTTTTGCTTTATATTGGACACCTCCTTGTTGCCTCTGTGCTTCAGCTTCTCCTTGTATTGTTGGTCTCAGCGTTGGCAGAAGTAGGGATCCTTCATTCAAAACCTCTTTGATTGCCAGCTTCAGTTCTTCCTCATTCACTTGAAAGAGTCTCCAGTTTGTTTTAGCTTCAGCTATTTGTGATCTGAGGGATTCAGATTCACCTTGGAGGGACTGTATCCTTGTTGATAGATGCGCCATCGTTTCATCCTGTTGACCATGTTGAGCCTTCTGTGCTTTGAGCTCTTCTTCTAGAAAGAGCATTTCAACGCCATGGCTGGATTTGGGCCTATGCAGCTTTTCGCCAGTTGCCTCCAGCTGTTGTGCTTCTCTTGAACCCTTCTCAAACCTGCAATCCTTTAAAGATGATTCTAAGCCTTCATGTTCTTTTTCAACAAGGCTCACTTTTTCAAGAAGTCCACATTTTGCCTCAATAAGTCCAGCAAGATTTAGAGCCAGCCTTTTTTCTCTTCCCACGTAAAGCCTGCTACGAACCGACTGAAAACCTCTCCAGAAAAGTGAGAGAACAGCAAAAAATCCAAGAGCTGTACACATCACCAACTCCCAAGGAAAGCCATAAGGAAGATGGCCTGGCTTCATGTCTTCGGACAATGCTGCCACAACCCTGGGTACTTCTTCCAGAACCACCGACTAGGATGGCTGAGAGGCAGTCCTTGGCTCCTCCATCACGCCAAGACAGCTTTGGCTCTTGCCACCACAACCACAGCCTGCCCAGGCAGTCCAACACAGGCTGTGGACACTCAGGTGTTTGGTCAGGAACTCCAACCTGCACCAGGCAACGGAGCAGACCACTGTGATCCCCTTCAGGGGCTGAGCGTATGGTGGGTGGTGGGCGTATGGCGGTGGGAGCCATGATCAAAGGCTCCCAGGAGCCTTGTTGTGCTCAACTGCCCATCAGGGGAGTCTTGTCCGCTTCCCTACCCAGTGCATCCTCATGTGCCACAGGTTTCGGTCCCTCCCACTCCAGCCTGAGAGAATTCCTCTCCATGCCACCCACCCCTTGATTTGGTTTAGGCCAGGCCAAGGCGGGGTTAGTAGGAAGATTCCATCCAGTCATAATAACATTCAGTTTGATGTCACTCAAATTCTAAAGCTGACTAAACTGTTCAAACAGCTTTTATGGCCTCTATTGGTCTTTGTGTCCCTTGCCTTTTGTTTGAGTGACTCAGTCCTTTCCCTGCCCTTGTGCTCTCCCTATTTCCTACCTTCCTTGCTTCCTTCCTCCCTTCCTGGGTTTTCTCCTTTTCTTCTTCCTTCTTTTCTACCTCCCTGCATCCCTCCAACTTTTCCTTCCTCCCTTCCAACTTTCTCTCTCCCTTCCCTCCCTTTTCTTTTCTTGCAAGTGTTTGGGGTGAAAGTCCACGGCAGGCCAGCCCCAAGCTAGGCAAGGTCACTGCCACTGAGCTACAACATCCCCAGACCTGCTGCCACTTCCTATGCAAGTAACTTGAATTATCTCTAAAGAGAAACTCTCACATTAGTCTACTTTCAAAGTAATTTCAGAAGAGTTGCTAACATGGGCATAAATCAGTTATGACAAGTCATTTTTGAAAAGCACGGCACAGCTAATGTTCCTCCAAAGAAGGAGTGGAAAACTTAATTGGTTTTCAGGTCAGCATTTCTAGACTAGTACAAACTCTCCTAATCCTGATCTCTCCTTAGTCCTATGATTTCTTTAAGTGTCCCCTTTGCTCCTGTTCATGGAGTCATGTGTACAGAAATTATACCTGGTTCTATTGAACTCTACTTAATTCTTTCTCACCTCTGTGCTCCTTTGGCCAAGTCACTCCTCAACACTTACTGTAACCCTTTCAATTTTTTGTCCATTTTCATTTAAAAAACTCTTTCAAAAATTGAACCATTTCGCATGCAGACACAGTCTTCTTGATCTGCTATTAATCCCCACTACTGACATTGTAAGTTATTGAAATGTACACTTCTAGACCGTTTTCAGATTTTTGATTCCTGTATATCTATCTGTCTATCTATTTACAAACATCACATGGTATTCTGAAAGAATCGTTCTGCTTTTGGAGCTCTACATTGTGTTTTCCAGAAGCAGGCCTATTACACAGAGATGAATCCATGTTACCTAGATTGAGTTCAAACCGGAATGTGCACTCTGATTCCCATTATATTGTTCTACCTACTAATGGACAGTTCAGTTATATCCAGACCTCACCACCTCCCCCATTGAGTAAAACCCTTGTGAAGAGACATGTAGATGCCTTTATGAACATATTGATAATTTTTCATGGCAGTGTTTTCCAAAAACCAGTTAGTAAAATCAATTGATTCCTTTGCAGCCTGAAGTTACCTTCATTCCAGTTTACTGGTATAAGAACCGCAGTATATCAGCAACCATTCTCCAATAGTAGTTCTGTCAGAAGTCATTCTAGATAACAAGCAGTGCCGGATCCTCCATGTATTTTACACAGCCCAAGACGGGGGACATCCGTCCATTCGTTTAGAACAACTGATGTTTTATGCTGGCAATTTAGGTTTATTTAAAGGAGTGATTAGAAAACAGGTGAGACAGACTGATTAGATTCAGTATGTATGTTGGCTTTGTTTTTCTAGGCCTGAAGTTTTCACATTTCAATTAATTGTAGGTTAAGTATCAGGCAGATTCTTCACTGGGCTTCAAATGTGATAAAGTTGCTTCTTATTTTTAAGAAGGCCGTTGCAATCCTGCATTTATTTTACACCTCAGTGCTTGTTTTACACACAAGCACACACACCCACACACCACACACATCAACACACACACAAACACATAATTAGAGCACATATAACACTCAAATAAAGCTTTACCTACTAATTCATAACTAGGGTATTTTTTTAAGAAGTATTGTGTCTTGGTCTCTACTGGGGAAACATGTTTCAATGTGAGTTCTCAGGTTTGTTGTAGGGCAGTGAACGTTCACTTGTTGGCAATGATATAGAAATGGGGAGTAAGAGTTTAAAAGTTTTTACAGTAGGTAGGCAGAGTCAGAGAATGGAATCTAAGAATAAGAAATTGGGGAATTTCCTCTTTGTTTCTTCATTTCAACCTCCTAATAATTCATGTATATTTTCCAAAAGTCTCCCAGAAAACAAGGACTAGGTCAATCAACATATCAGTGAACCATAGCAGAATGCGATTCTGAGTTTCATATAAACAGTCATAAAATCAAAAAGACAGGTGCTGGGGTTTTGGCTCAGCACTAGAGTGCTGGCTTCACACTTTCAATGGTCCTGAGTTGGATCCGCAACACCATACATGAAAGAAATGAATGAACCAATGCATGAGTGTATGATGAATGAATTAAAGGTATAAGGAGGAGGAGGAAGAGGAGGAGGAGGAGGAGAAATAGAAGAAGATGATGAGAAATTTGACAGAAGGGAAAAAGGGGAGGAGAGTGAGTTTAAAGTGTGGTTTCCAATTCCCAAACGTTAAATTACAGCAGACGGGATAGAGAGAGAAGATGGGAGGGCAGGAGAGGGGGGATAGTAGAGGCTAGAAAAGGTAGCAGAATACAACAGTTACTAACATGGCATTTTGTAAAAACGTGGATGTGTAAACAATGTGATTGCGCAATCTGTATATGGGGTCAAAATGGGAGTTCATAACTCACTTGAATCTAATGTAGGAAATATGGTATCTCAAGAGCTACGTAAGGTTTTAAGCAACCAATATAAAAAAGAGGTCTTCATTTTTCTTTGTAGTTGAGATCTCCTGTTTCCTTGACATGTTTAGTTGTGTTCTCTCCTTTAGTCCTCCCATGCTCTAGTTATTCTGATATGGAAAAACTAGCTGAAATGCCCAACCAGTCTCTAAATCAGTGACACTTTTTCATTAAGCCTAAAGTCACTTTACAATTGCTACAGTCATACTAAATACATTTCTTTGTTTGGAGTTTAAAAGATATTTCCATCAGCTAGATTACAAGGACCTAGAACTCCCATTCTTGTTTTTGTAAGAGTGGCTTCATCAGATTAAATGCCGTTCTCTGGAATAACATAAAACAGGAATAATTTACTCATAAGATTCTTACGTAAACCATCTTTATTTACAAAATGCTATCTTAAGAATTATTGTTTCATTGAGCTTCAATTGGAGCCAAAGTATAGTCAATTACTGAACTAAAAGCAGTTACTTAAAAACTAAAAATGAGAGATAAGTCAAATTACATTTGAAGAGAGAGCAACAGCATGAGGTTTCTTGTTTGGTTCTGGATGTTGAGTAACAGGCTCATTTGCAGGTGGAAGGAACCCTTCAGGCAACTCACTTGTACTTTCAGAATGGGGGTGAAGAGGGCTGAATTCCAGCTCTTGGGGGAAGATTTTGTGAGGAAAACCCCCTCCCTGCATAGACACTTCGCATTGGAAATGGAGTGGGTGGCGGGTCAGGTGGAAAATAATCTCCAGGTTCCCAGACAAGTTTCCTGGGAGAGGTGGAGGAAAAAAAAGGTCCTCTTCTCATGAACTGACTCCTTGGGTCAACTGGAAACAAGGCACCTCTGACTGGAGGGAAAGGTGCCAACACAGAGCCAGAGCCAGATGCTAGGTTTTCAGCATGGAGAGGTGAATCAGGCACATCAGAGTCCAAAGGAGGCATATTAGGAATTCTGTGTTCTGCTGGTCCCGATGCTCTACCACAATTTGAGTAAAACCTATCTTGCCTTTGTAGAGGAAGACGTGCATCAGAAGAATATGGTTGGCCTGGCGGAGGGATCATCAGCCTGCTGGCCTGTTCCCCTGGAGGAGAGAGGGGCCCAGTTCTGAGAAGGTGCTCTCTGAAAATCAGTGAACTTATGACAGCTGGATTCTCTTCCTTTACTGCTAGTTGCATGGTCCAGAGGATTCTCCAGGGCTCCTTGACCCTCTTCCTCCTCCCACTGGAGTGAAAGGTGAGAGTGTGAGTGGACCACTCTTTTCAAAATGAGGAGGTCTCCTTTCAGATGAAGGGTGACCTATTGGTGAGGGCCCATTTGGAGAAGGCTTTCTGCCCATTGCTGAGTTGGAAACATCCAGTGCATCATAGGGATCTTTTTCTACAAGTTCAATTCTAAGCTCCTTCTCAGTTAATTTCTGTCTGTTGCGTGCATTTTGTTTCCTGAAATAACTGAGGTTTCTTTCAGCAATCCGAGCTGCCAACTCACTAGCATGTGCTTCTTTCTCGGAGGAAATAATCTTCCCCAGACAGGAACGAATGGTACTCTGCAATTGTTCTTCAAGATATTGGGCTCTCTTTCTGTAGGTCTCCAGCTCTTTTATTGTATGGCTCATCTTTTCTTCGACTTTGGAAATTTTCTCCTTTTGTTCCACAGGGCAGTTTTCCTCCACTCTTAATTTCCTGTGCAGTTTCATCATATTTTCTTGATAGCGTTCCTTCATGACTTTAAAGTTCTGCTGTAGGGTCTCATTCGCTCTTTGCAGCTGTGCATTTTCGGACTGCAAGGATGCCTATTCAGTCTGCAGACTTTTAAGGTGTTCTGTAAGGTCTTCCGTGGTTTTCTCCACTTCAGATGAGAAAGTACATTTTTGATTTCTTCCTCCTTCCAAGATTTCTAAGAGGCCTTTAGCTTATCACCATAAACCAGGTTCCTCAAAGCTCTTTTGGACTCATCCTCCAAGTGAGCACCAATTTCGGGTTCACTCGTCTTTCCCAGTTCCAGGTGACCACCATCCCTTTGGGCTCCCAGGCTTGGAGAAGATCTATCTTTCATCTTCAGCAAGCATTCACTCAGAGACTCCATGTGATTTTCTGTGTCCCTTAGAACTTGTTCTCCAGCTACTTTAGAGTCCTCTAATATGATTTTTGCTTTATATTGGACACCTCCTTGTTGCCTCTGTGCTTCAGCTTCTCCTTGTATTGTTGGTCTCTGCGTTGGCGGAAGTAGGGATCCTTCATTCAAAACCTCTTTGATTGCCAGCTTCAGTTCTTCCTCATTCACTTGAAAGAGTCTCCAGTTTGTTTTAGCTTCAGCTATTTGTGATCTGAGGGATTCAGATTCACCTTGGAGGGACTGTATCCTTCTTGATAGATGCGCCATCGTTTCATCCTGTTGACCATGTTGAGCCTTCTGTGCTTTGAGCTCTTCTTCTAGAAAGAGCATTTCAACGCCATGGCTGGATTCGGGCCTATGCAGCTTTTCGTCGGTTGCCTCCAGCTGTTGTGCTTCTCTTGAACCCTTCTCAAACCTGCAATCCTTTAAAGATGATTCTAAGCCTTCATGTTCTTTTTCAACAAGGCTCACTTTTTCAAGAAGTCCACATTTTGCCTCAATAAGTCCAGCAAGATTTAGAGCCAGCCTTTTTTCTCTTCCCACGTAAAGCCTGCTACGAACCGACTGAAAACCTCTCCAGAAAAGTGAGAGAACAGCAAAAAATCCAAGAGCTGTACACATCACCAACTCCCAAGGAAAGCCATAAGGAAGATGGCCTGGCTTCATGTCTTCGGACAATGCTGCCACAACCCTGGGTGCTTCTTCCAGAACCACCCACTAGGATGGCTGAGAGGCAGCCCTTGGCTCCTCCATCACGCCAAGACAGCTTTGGCTCTTGCCACCACAACCACAGCCTGCCCAGGCAGGCCAACACAGGCTGTGGACACTCAGGTGTTTGGTCAGGAACTCCAACCTGCACCAGGCAACGGAGCAGACCACTGTGATCCCCTTCAGGGGCTGAGCGTATGGTGGGTGGTGGGCGTATGGCGGTGGGAGCCATGATCAAAGGCTCCCAGGAGCCTTGTTGTGCTCAACTGCCCATCAGGGGAGTCTTGTCCGCTTCCCTACCCAGTGCATCCTCATGTGCCACAGGTTTAGGTCCCTCCCACTCCAGCCAGAGAGAATTCCTCTCCATGCCACCCACCCCTTGATTTGGTTTAGGCCAGGCCAAGGCGGGGTTAGTAGGAAGATTCCATCCAGTCATAATAACATTCAGTTTGATGTCACTCAAATTCTAAAGCTGACTAAACTGTTCAAACAGCTTTTATGGCCTCTATTGGTCTTTGTGTCCCTTGCCTTTTGTTTGAGTGACTCAGTCCTTTCCCTGCCCTTGTGCTCTCCCTATTTCCTACCTTCCTTGCTTCCTTCCTCCCTTGCTGGGTTTTCTCCTTTTCTTCTTCCTTCTTTTCTACCTCCCTGCATCCCTCCAACTTTGCCTTCCTCCCTTCCAACTTTCTCTCTCCCTTCCCTCCCTTTTCTTTTCTTGCAAGTGTTTGGTGTGAAAGTCCATGGCAGGCCAGCCCCAATCTAGGCAAGGTCACTGCCACTGAGCTACAACATCCCCAGACCTGCTGCCACTTCCTATGCAAGTAACTTGAATTATCTCTAAGGAGAAACTCTCACATTAGTCTACTTTCAAATAATTTCAAAAGAGTTGCTAACATGGGCATAAATCAGTTATGACAAGTCATTTTTGAAAAGCACGGCACAGCTAATGTTCCTCCAAAGAAGGAGTTGAAAACTTAATTGGTTTTCAGGTCAGCATTTCTAGACTAGTACAAACCCTCCTAATCCTGCTTTATGAACATATTGATAATTTTTCATGGCAGTGTTTTCCAAAAACCAGTTAGTAAAATCAATTGTTTCCTTTCCAGCCTGAAATTGCCTTCATTCCAGTTTACTGGTATAAGAACCGCAGTATATCAGCAACCATTCTCCAATAGTAGTTCAGGCAGAAGTCATTCTAGATAACAAGCAGTGCCGGATCCTCCATGTATTTTACACAGCCCATGACGGGGGACATCCGTCCATTCGTTTAGAACAACTGATGTTTTATGCTGGCAATTTAGGTTTATTTAAAGGAGTGATTAGAAAACAGGTGAGACAGACTGATTAGATTCAGTATGTATGATGACTTTGTTTTTCTAGGCCTGAAGTTTTCACATTTCAATTAATTGTAGGTTAAGTATCAGGCAGATTCTTCACTGGGCTTCAAATGTGATAAAGCTGCTTCTTATTTTTAAGAAGGCCGTTGCAATCCTGCATTTATTTTACGCCTCAGTGATTGTTTTATACACAAGCACACACACCCACACACCACACACATCAACACACACACAAACACATAATTAGAGCACATTTAACACTCAAATAAAGCTTTACCTACTAATTCATAACTAGGGTATTTTTTAATAAGTATTGTGTCTTGGTCTCTACTGGGGAAACATGGTTCAATGTGAGTTCTCTGGTTTGTTGTAGGGCAGTGAACGTTCACTTGTTGGCAATGATATAGAAATGGGGAGTAAGTGTTTAAAAGTTTTTACAGTAGGTAGGCAGAGTCAGAGTATGGAATCTAAGAATAAGATATTGGGGAATTTCCTCTTTGGTTCTTCATTTCAACCTCCTAATAATTCATGTATATTTTCCAAAAGTCTCCCAGAAAACAAGGACTAGGTCAATCCACATATCAGTGAACCATAGCAGAATGCCATTCTGAATTTCATATAAACAGTCATAAAATCAAAAAGACAGGTTCTGGGGTTTTGGCTCAGCACTAGAGTGCTGGCTTCACACTTTTAAAGGTCCTGAGTTGGATCCCCAACACTATACGTGAAAGGAATGAATGAACCAATGCATGAGTGTATGATGAATGAATTAAAGGTATAAGGAGGAGGAGGAAAAGGAGGAGGAGGAGGAGAAATAGAAGAAGATGATGAGAAATTTGACAGAAGGGAAAAAGGGGAGGAGAGTGAGTTTAAAGTGTGGTTTACAATTCCCAAACGTTAAATTACAGCAGACGGGATAGAGAGAGAAGATGGGAGGGCAGGAGAGGTGGGATAGTAGAGGCTAGAAAAGGTAGCAGAATACAACAGTTACTAACATGGCATTTTGTAAAAACGTGGATGTGTAAACAATGTGATTGTGCAATCTGTATATGGGGTCAAAATGGGAGTTCATAACTCACTTGAATCTAATGTAGGAAATATGGTATCTCAAGAGCTATGTAAGGTTTTAAGCAACCAATATAAAAAAGAGGTCTTCATTTTTCTTTGTAGTTGAGATCTCCTGTTTCCTTGACATGTTTAGTTGTGTTCTCTCCTTTAGTCCTCCCATGCTCTAGTTATTCTGAAATGGAAAAACTAGCTGAAATGCCCAACCAGTCTCTAAATCAGTGACACTTTTTCATTAAGCCTAAAGTCACTTTACAATTGCTACAGTCATACTAAATACACTTCTTTGTTTGGAGTTTAAAAGATATTTCCATCAGCTAGATTACAAGGACCTAGAACTCCCATTCTTGTTTATGTAAGAGTGGCTTCATCAGATTAAATGCCGTTCTCTGGAATAACATAAAATAGGAATAATTTACTCATAAGATTCTTACGTAAACCATCTTTATTTACAAAATACTATCTAAGAATTATTGTTTCATTGAGCTTCAATTGGAGCCAAAGTATAGTCAATTACTGAACTAAAGGCAGTTACTTAAAAACTAAAAATGAGAGATAAGTCAAATTACATTTGAAGAGAGAGCAACAGCATGAGGTTTCTTGTTTGGTTCTGAATGTTGAGTAACAGGCTCTTTTGCAGGTGGAAGGAACCCTTCAGGCAACTCACTTGTACTTTCAGAATGGGGTGAAGAGGCTGAATTCCAGCTCTTGGGGGAAGATTTTGTGAGGAAAACCCCCTCCCTGCATAGACACTTCGCATTGGAAATGGAGTGGGTGGCGGGTCAGGTGGAAAATAATATCCAGGTTCCCAGACAAGTTTCCTGGGAGAGGTGGAGGAAAAAAAAAGGTCCTCTTCTCATGAACTGACTCCTTGGGTCAACTGGAAACAAGGCACCTCTGACTGGAGGGAAAGGTGCCAACACAGAGCCAGAGCCAGTTGCTTGGTTTTCAGCATGGAGAGGTGAATCAGGCACATCAGAGTCCAAAGGAGGCATATTAGGAATTCTGTGTTCTTCTGGTCCCGATGCTCTACCACAATTTGAGTAAAACCTATCTTGCCTTTGTAGAGGAAGACGTGCATCAGAAGAATATGGTTGGCCTGGCGGAGGGATCATCAGCCTGCTGGCCTGTTCCCCTGGAGGAGAGAGGGGCCCAGTCTGAGAAGGTGCTCTCTGAAAATCAGTGAACTTATGACAGCTGGATTCTCTTCCTTTACTGCTAGTCGCATGGTCCAGAGGATTCTCCAGGGCCCCTTGACCCTCTTCCTCCTCCCACTGGAGTGAAAGGTGAGAGTGTGAGTGGACCACTCTTTTCAAAATGAGGAGGTCTCCTTTCAGATGAAGGGTGACCTATTGGTGAGGGCCCATTAGGAGAAGGCTTTCTGCCCATTGCTGAGTTGGAAACATCCAGTGCATCATAGGGATCTTTTTCTACAAGTTCAAATCTAAGATCCTTCTCAGTTAATTTCTGTCTGTTGCGTGCATTTTGTTTCCTGAAATATCTGAGGTTTCTTTCAGCAATCCGAGCTGCCAACTCACTAGCATCTGCTTCTTTCTCAGAGGAAATAATCTTCCCCAGACAGGAACGAATGGTACTCTCAATTGTTCTTCAAGATATTGGGCTCTCTTTCTGTAGGTCTCCAGCTCTTTTATTGTATGGCTCATCTTTTCTTCGACTTTGGAAAGTTTCTCCTTTTGCTCCACACGGCAGTTTTCCTCCACTCTTAATTTCCTGTGCAGTTTCATCATATTTTCCTGATAGCGTTCCATCATGACTTTAAAGTTCTTCTGTAGGGTCTCATTCTCACTTTGCAGCTGTGCATTTTCGGACTGCAAGGATGCCTGTTCAGTCTGCAGACTTTTAAGGTGTTCTGTAAGGTCTTCCGTGGTTTTCTCCACTTCAGATGAGAAAGTACATTTTTGATTTCTTCCTCCTTCCAAGATTTCTAAGGAGGCCTTTAGCTTATCACCATAAACCAGGTTCCTCAAAGCTCCTTTGGACTCATCCTCCAAGTGAGCACCAATTTCGGGTTCACTCGTCTTTCCCAGTTCCAGGTGACCACCATCCCTTTGGGCTCCCAGGCTTGGAGAAGATCTATCCTTCGTCTTCAGCAAGCATTCACTCAGAGACTCCATGTGATTTTCTGTGTCCCTTAGAACTTGTTCTCCAGCTACTTTAGAGTCCTCTAATATGATTTTTGCTTTATATTGGACACCTCCTTGTTGCCTCTGTGCTTCAGCTTCTCCTTGTATTGTTGGTCTCTGCGTTGGCGGAAGTAGGGATCCTTCATTCAAAACCTCTTTGATTGCCAGCTTCAGTTCTTCCTCATTCACTTGAAAGAGTCTCCAGTTTGTTTTAGCTTCAGCTATTTGTGATCTGAGGGATTCAGATTCACCTTGGAGGGACTGTATCCTTCTTGATAGATGCGCCATCGTTTCATCCTGTTGACCATGTTGAGCCTTCTGTGCTTTGAGCTCTTCTTCTAGAAAGAGCATTTCAACGCCATGGCTGGATTCGGGCCTATGCAGCTTTTCGTCGGTTGCCTCCAGCTGTTGTGCTTCTCTTGAACCCTTCTCAAACCTGCAATCCTTTAAAGATGATTCTAAGCCTTCATGTTCTTTTTCAACAAGGCTCACTTTTTCAAGAAGTCCACATTTTGCCTCAATAAGTCCAGCAAGATTTAGAGCCAGCCTTTTTTCTCTTCCCACGTAAAGCCTGCTACGAACCGACTGAAAACCTCTCCAGAAAAGTGAGAGAACAGCAAAAAATCCAAGAGCTGTACACATCACCAACTCCCAAGGAAAGCCATAAGGAAGATGGCCTGGCTTCATGTCTTCGGACAATGCTGCCACAACCCTGGGTGCTTCTTCCAGAACCACCCACTAGGATGGCTGAGAGGCAGCCCTTGGCTCCTCCATCACGCCAAGACAGCTTTGGCTCTTGCCACCACAACCACAGCCTGCCCAGGCAGGCCAACACAGGCTGTGGACACTCAGGTGTTTGGTCAGGAACTCCAACCTGCACCAGGCAACGGAGCAGAGCACTGTGATCCCCTTCAGGGGCTGAGCGTATGGTGGGTGGTGGGCGTATGGCGGTGGGAGCCATGATCAAAGGCTCCCAGGAGCCTTGTTGTGCTCAACTGCCCATCAGGGGAGTCTTGTCCGCTTCCATACCCAGTGCATCCTCATGTGCCACAGGTTTAGGTCCCTCCCACTCCAGCCAGAGAGAATTCCTCTCCATGCCACCCACCCCTTGATTTGGTTTAGGCCAGGCCAAGGCGGGGTTAGTAGGAAGATTCCATCCAGTCATAATAACATTCAGTTTGATGTCACTCAAATTCTAAAGCTGACTAAACTGTTCAAACAGCTTTTATGGCCTCTATTGGTCTTTGTGTCCCTTGCCTTTTGTTTGAGTGACTCAGTCCTTTCCCTGCCCTTGTGCTCTCCCTATTTCCTACCTTCCTTGCTTCCTTCCTCCCTTCCTGGGTTTTCTCCTTTTCTTCTTCCTTCTTTTCTACCTCCCTGCATCCCTCCAACTTTGCCTTCCTCCCTTCCAACTTTCTCTCTCCCTTCCCTCCCTTTTCTTTTCTTGCAAGTGTTTCGGGTGAAAGTCCACGGCAGGCCAGCCCCAAGCTAGGCAAGGTCACTGCCACTGAGCTACAACATCCCCAGACCTGCTGCCACTTCCTATGCAAGTAACTTGAATTATCTCTAAAGAGAAACTCTCACATTAGTCTACTTTCAAAGTAATTTCAGAAGAGTTGCTAACATGGGCATAAATCAGTTATGACAAGTCATTTTTGAAAAGCACGGCACAGCTAATGTTCCTCCAAAGAAGGAGTTGAAAACTTAATTGGTTTTCAGGTCAGCATTTCTAGACTAGTACAAACCCTCCTAATCCTGATCTCTCCTTAGTCCTATGATTTCTTTAAGTGTCCCCTTTGCTCCTGTTCATGGAGTCATGTGTACAGAAATTATACCTGGTTCTATTGAACTCTACTTAATTCTTTCTCACCTCTGTGCTCCTTTGGCCAAGTCACTCCTCAACACTTACTGTAACCCTTTCAATTTTTTGTCCATTTTCATTTAAAAAACTCTTTCAAAAATTGAACCATTTTGCATGCAGACACAGTCTTCTTGATCTGCTATTAATCCCCACTACTGACATTGTAAGTTATTGAAATGTACACTTCTAGACCGTTTTCAGATTTTTGATTCCTGTATATCTATCTGTCTATCTATTTACAAACATCACATGGTATTCTGAAAGAATCGTTCTGCTTTTGGAGCTCTACATTGTGTTTTCCAGAAGCAGGCCTATTACACAGAGATGAATCCATGTTACCTAGATTGAGTTCAAACCGGAATGTGCACTCTGATTCCCATTATATTGTTCTACCTACTAATGGACAGTTCAGTTATATCCAGACCTCACCACCTCCCCCATTGAGTAAAACCCTTGTGAAGAGACATGTAGATGCCTTTATGAACATATTGATAATTTTTCATGGCAGTGTTTTCCAAAAACCAGTTAGTAAAATCAATTGATTCCTTTGCAGCCTGAAGTTACCTTCATTCCAGTTTACTGGTATAAGAACCGCAGTATATCAGCAACCATTCTCCAATAGTAGTTCTGTCAGAAGTCATTCTAGATAACATGCAGTGCCGGATCCTCCATGTATTTTACACAGCCCAAGACGGGGGACATCCGTCCATTCGTTTAGAACAACTGATGTTTTATGCTGGCAATTTAGGTTTATTTAAAGGAGTGATTAGAAAACAGGTGAGACAGACTGATTAGATTCAGTATGTATGTTGGCTTTGTTTTTCTAGGCCTGAAGTTTTCACATTTCAATTAATTGTAGGTTAAGTATCAGGCAGATTCTTCACTGGGCTTCAAATGTGATAAAGCTGCTTCTTATTTTTAAGAAGGCCGTTGCAATCCTGCATTTATTTTACACCTCAGTGCTTGTTTTACACACAAGCGCACACACCCACACACCACACACATCAACACACACACAAACACATAATTAGAGCACATATAACACTCAAATAAAGCTTTACCTACTAATTCATAACTAGGGTATTTTTTTAAGAAGTATTGTGTCTTGGTCTCTACTGGGGAAACATGTTTCAATGTGAGTTCTCAGGTTTGTTGTAGGGCAGTGAACGTTCACTTGTTGGCAATGATATAGAAATGGGGAGTAAGAGTTTAAAAGTTTTTACAGTAGGTAGGCAGAGTCAGAGAATGGAATCTAAGAATAAGAAATTGGGGAATTTCCTCTTTGTTTCTTCATTTCAACCTCCTAATAATTCATGTATATTTTCCAAAAGTCTCCCAGAAAACAAGGACTAGGTCAATCAACATATCAGTGAACCATAGCAGAATGCGATTCTGAGTTTCATATAAACAGTCATAAAATCAAAAAGACAGGTGCTGGGGTTTTGGCTCAGCACTAGACTGCTGGCTTCACACTTTCAATGGTCCTGAGTTGGATCCGCAACACCATACGTGAAAGGAATGAATGAACCAATGCATGAGTGTATGATGAATGAATTAAAGGTATAAGGAGGAGGAGGAAGAGGAGGAGGAGGAAGAGAAATAGAAGAAGATGATGAGAAATTTGACAGAAGGGAAAAAGGGGAGGAGAGTGAGTTTAAAGTGTGGTTTCCAATTCCCAAACGTTAAATTACAGCAGACGGGATAGAGAGAGAAGATGGGAGGGCAGGAGAGGGGGGATAGTAGAGGCTAGAAAAGGTAGCAGAATACAACAGTTACTAACATGGCATTTTGTAAAAACGTGGATGTGTAAACAATGTGATTGTGCAATCTGTATATGGGGTCAAAATGGGAGTTCATAACTCACTTGAATCTAATGTAGGAAATATGGTATCTCAAGAGCTACGTAAGGTTTTAAGCAACCAATATAAAAAAGAGGTCTTCATTTTTCTTTGTAGTTGAGATCTCCTGTTTCCTTGACATGTTTAGTTGTGTTCTCTCCTTTAGTCCTCCCATGCTCTAGTTATTCTGATATGGAAAAACTAGCTGAAATGCCCAACCAGTCTCTAAATCAGTGACACTTTTTCATTAAGCCTAAAGTCACTTTACAATTGCTACAGTCATACTAAATACATTTCTTTGTTTGGAGTTTAAAAGATATTTCCATCAGCTAGATTACAAGGACCTAGAACTCCCATTCTTGTTTTTGTAAGAGTGGCTTCATCAGATTAAATGCCGTTCTCTGGAATAACATAAAACAGGAATAATTTACTCATAAGATTCTTACGTAAACCATCTTTATTTACAAAATGCTATCTTAAGAATTATTGTTTCATTGAGCTTCAATTGGAGCCAAAGTATAGTCAATTACTGAACTAAAAGCAGTTACTTAAAAACTAAAAATGAGAGATAAGTCAAATTACATTTGAAGAGAGAGCAACAGCATGAGGTTTCTTGTTTGGTTCTGGATGTTGAGTAACAGGCTCATTTGCAGGTGGAAGGAACCCTTCAGGCAACTCACTTGTACTTTCAGAATGGGGGTGAAGAGGGCTGAATTCCAGCTCTTGGGGGAAGATTTTGTGAGGAAAACCCCCTCCCTGCATAGACACTTCGCATTGGAAATGGAGTGGGTGGCGGGTCAGGTGGAAAATAATCTCCAGGTTCCCAGACAAGTTTCCTGGGAGAGGTGGAGGAAAAAAAAGGTCCTCTTCTCATAAACTGACTCCTTGGGTCAACTGGAAACAAGGCACCTCTGACTGGAGGGAAAGGTGCCAACACAGAGCCAGAGCCAGATGCTTGGTTTTCAGCATGGAGAGGTGAATCAGGCACATCAGAGTCCAAAGGAGGCATATTAGGAATTCTGTGTTCTGCTGGTCCCGATGCTCTACCACAATTTGAGTAAAACCTATCTTGCCTTTGTAGAGGAAGACGTGCATCAGAAGAATATGGTTGGCCTGGCGGAGGGATCATCAGCCTGCTGGCCTGTTCCCCTGGAGGAGAGAGGGGCCCAGTTCTGAGAAGGTGCTCTCTGAAAATCAGTGAACTTATGACAGCTGGATTCTCTTCCTTTACTGCTAGTTGCATGGTCCAGAGGATTCTCCAGGGCTCCTTGACCCTCTTCCTCCTCCCACTGGAGTGAAAGGTGAGAGTGTGAGTGGACCACTCTTTTCAAAATGAGGAGGTCTCCTTTCAGATGAAGGGTGACCTATTGGTGAGGGCCCATTTGGAGAAGGCTTTCTGCCCATTGCTGAGTTGGAAACATCCAGTGCATCATAGGGATCTTTTTCTACAAGTTCAATTCTAAGCTCCTTCTCAGTTAATTTCTGTCTGTTGCGTGCATTTTGTTTCCTGAAATAACTGAGGTTTCTTTCAGCAATCCGAGCTGCCAACTCACTAGCATGTGCTTCTTTCTCGGAGGAAATAATCTTCCCCAGACAGGAACGAATGGTACTCTGCAATTGTTCTTCAAGATATTGGGCTCTCTTTCTGTAGGTCTCCAGCTCTTTTATTGTATGGCTCATCTTTTCTTCGACTTTGGAAATTTTCTCCTTTTGTTCCACACGGCAGTTTTCCTCCACTCTTAATTTCCTGTGCAGTTTCATCATATTTTCTTGATAGCGTTCCTTCATGACTTTAAAGTTCTGCTGTAGGGTCTCATTCGCTCTTTGCAGCTGTGCATTTTCGGACTGCAAGGATGCCTATTCAGTCTGCAGACTTTTAAGGTGTTCTGTAAGGTCTTCCGTGGTTTTCTCCACTTCAGATGAGAAAGTACATTTTTGATTTCTTCCTCCTTCCAAGATTTCTAAGGAGGCCTTTAGCTTATCACCATAAACCAGGTTCCTCAAAGCTCTTTTGGACTCATCCTCCAAGTGAGCACCAATTTCGGGTTCACTCGTCTTTCCCAGTTCCAGGTGACCACCATCCCTTTGGGCTCCCAGGCTTGGAGAAGATCTATCTTTCATCTTCAGCAAGCATTCACTCAGAGACTCCATGTGATTTTCTGTGTCCCTTAGAACTTGTTCTCCAGCTACTTTAGAGTCCTCTAATATGATTTTTGCTTTATATTGGACACCTCCTTGTTGCCTCTGTGCTTCAGCTTCTCCTTGTATTGTTGGTCTCTGCGTTGGCGGAAGTAGGGATCCTTCATTCAAAACCTCTTTGATTGCCAGCTTCAGTTCTTCCTCATTCACTTGAAAGAGTCTCCAGTTTGTTTTAGCTTCAGCTATTTGTGATCTGAGGGATTCAGATTCACCTTGGAGGGACTGTATCCTTCTTGATAGATGCGCCATCGTTTCATCCTGTTGACCATGTTGAGCCTTCTGTGCTTTGAGCTCTTCTTCTAGAAAGAGCATTTCAACGCCATGGCTGGATTCGGGCCTATGCAGCTTTTCGTCGGTTGCCTCCAGCTGTTGTGCTTCTCTTGAACCCTTCTCAAACCTGCAATCCTTTAAAGATGATTCTAAGCCTTCATGTTCTATTTCAACAAGGCTCACTTTTTCAAGAAGTCCACATTTTGCCTCAATAAGTCCAGCAAGATTTAGAGCCAGCCTTTTTTCTCTTCCCACGTAAAGCCTGCTACGAACCGACTGAAAACCTCTCCAGAAAAGTGAGAGAACAGCAAAAAATCCAAGAGCTGTACACATCACCAACTCCCAAGGAAAGCCATAAGGAAGATGGCCTGGCTTCATGTCTTCGGACAATGCTGCCACAACCCTGGGTGCTTCTTCCAGAACCACCCACTAGGATGGCTGAGAGGCAGCCCTTGGCTCCTCCATCACGCCAAGACAGCTTTGGCTCTTGCCACCACAACCACAGCCTGCCCAGGCAGGCCAACACAGGCTGTGGACACTCAGGTGTTTGGTCAGGAACTCCAACCTGCACCAGGCAACGGAGCAGACCACTGTGATCCCCTTCAGGGGCTGAGCGTATGGTGGGTGGTGGGCGTATGGCGGTGGGAGCCATGATCAAAGGCTCCCAGGAGCATTGTTGTGCTCAACTGCCCATCAGGGGAGTCTTGTCCGCTTCCCTACCCAGTGCATCCTCATGTGCCACAGGTTTAGGACCCTCCCACTCCAGCCAGAGAGAATTCCTCTCCATGCCACCCACCCCTTGATTTGGTTTAGGCCAGGCCAAGGCGGGGTTAGTAGGAAGATTCCATCCAGTCATAATAACATTCAGTTTGATGTCACTCAAATTCTAAAGCTGACTAAACTGTTCAAACAGCTTTTATGGCCTCTATTGGTCTTTGTGTCCCTTGCCTTTTGTTTGAGTGACTCAGTCCTTTCCCTGCCCTTGTGCTCTCCCTATTTCCTACCTTCCTTGCTTCCTTCCTCCCTTCCTGGGTTTTCTCCTTTTCTTCTTCCTTCTTTTCTACCTCCCTGCATCCCTCCAACTTTGCCTTCCTCCCTTCCAACTTTCTCTCTCCCTTCCCTCCCTTTTCTTTTCTTGCAAGTGTTTGGTGTGAAAGTCCATGGCAGGCCAGCCCCAATCTAGGCAAGGTCACTGCCACTCAGCTACAACATCCCCAGACCTGCTGCCACTTCCTATGCAAGTAACTTGAATTATCTCTAAAGAGAAACTCTCACATTAGTCTACTTTCAAATAATTTCAAAAGAGTTGCTAACATGGGCATAAATCAGTTATGACAAGTCATTTTTGAAAAGCACGGCACAGCTAATGTTCCTCCAAAGAAGGAGTTGAAAACTTAATTGGTTTTCAGGTCAGCATTTCTAGACTAGTACAAACCCTCCTAATCCTGCTTTATGAACATATTGATAATTTTTCATGGCAGTGTTTTCCAAAAACCAGTTAGTAAAATCAATTGTTTCCTTTCCAGCCTGAAATTACCTTCATTCCAGTTTACTGGTATAAGAACCGCAGTATATCAGCAACCATTCTCCAATAGTAGTTCAGGCAGAAGTCATTCTAGATAACAAGCAGTGCCGGATCCTCCATGTATTTTACACAGCCCATGACGGGGGACATCCGTCCATTCGTTTAGAACAACTGATGTTTTATGCTGGCAATTTAGGTTTATTTAAAGGAGTGATTAGAAAACAGGTGAGACAGACTGATTAGATTCAGTATGTATGATGACTTTGTTTTTCTAGGCCTGAAGTTTTCACATTTCAATTAATTGTAGGTTAAGTATCAGGCAGATTCTTCACTGGGCTTCAAATGTGATAAAGCTGCTTCTTATTTTTAAGAAGGCCGTTGCAATCCTGCATTTATTTTACGCCTCAGTGATTGTTTTATACACAAGCACACACACCCACACACCACACACATCAACACACACACAAACACATAATTAGAGCACATTTAACACTCAAATAAAGCTTTACCTACTAATTCATAACTAGGGTATTTTTTAATAAGTATTGTGTCTTGGTCTCTACTGGGGAAACATGGTTCAATGTGAGTTCTCTGGTTTGTTGTAGGGCAGTGAACGTTCACTTGTTGGCAATGATATAGAAATGGGGAGTAAATGTTTAAAAGTTTTTACAGTAGGTAGGCAGAGTCAGAGTATGGAATCTAAGAATAAGATATTGGGGAATTTCCTCTTTGGTTCTTCATTTCAACCTCCTAATAATTCATGTATATTTTCCAAAAGTCTCCCAGAAAACAAGGACTAGGTCAATCCACATATCAGTGAACCATAGCAGAATGCCATTCTGAATTTCATATAAACAGTCATAAAATCAAAAAGACAGGTGCTGGGGTTTTGGCTCAGCACTAGAGTGCTGGCTTCACACTTTTAAAGGTCCTGAGTTGGATCCCCAACACTATACGTGAAAGGAATGAATGAACCAATGCATGAGTGTATGATGAATGAATTAAAGGTATAAGGAGGAGGAGGAAAAGGAGGAGGAGGAGGAGAAATAGAAGAAGATGATGAGAAATTTGACAGAAGGGAAAAAGGGGAGGAGAGTGAGTTTAAAGTGTGGTTTACAATTCCCAAACGTTAAATTACAGCAGACGGGATAGAGAGAGAAGATGGGAGGGCAGGAGAGGGGGGATAGTAGAGGCTAGAAAAGGTAGCAGAATACAACAGTTACTAACATGGCATTTTGTAAAAACGTGGATGTGTAAACAATGTGATTGTGCAATCTGTATATGGGGTCAAAATGGGAGTTCATAACTCACTTGAATCTAATGTAGGAAATATGGTATCTCAAGAGCTATGTAAGGTTTTAAGCAACCAATATAAAAAAGAGGTCTTCATTTTTCTTTGTAGTTGAGATCTCCTGTTTCCTTGACATGTTTAGTTGTGTTCTCTCCTTTAGTCCTCCCATGCTCTAGTTATTCTGATATGGAAAAACTAGCTGAAATGCCCAACCAGTCTCTAAATCAGTGACACTTTTTCATTAAGCCTAAAGTCACTTTACAATTGCTACAGTCATACTAAATACACTTCTTTGTTTGGAGTTTAAAAGATATTTCCATCAGCTAGATTACAAGGACCTAGAACTCCCATTCTTGTTTATGTAAGAGTGGCTTCATCAGATTAAATGCCGTTCTCTGGAATAACATAAAATAGGAATAATTTACTCATAAGATTCTTACGTAAACCATCTTTATTTACAAAATACTATCTAAGAATTATTGTTTCATTGAGCTTCAATTGGAGCCAAAGTATAGTCAATTACTGAACTAAAGGCAGTTACTTAAAAACTAAAAATGAGAGATAAGTCAAATTACATTTGAAGAGAGAGCAACAGCATGAGGTTTCTTGTTTGGTTCTGAATGTTGAGTAACAGGCTCTTTTGCAGGTGGAAGGAACCCTTCAGGCAACTCACTTGTACTTTCAGAATGGGGTGAAGAGGCTGAATTCCAGCTCTTGGGGGAAGATTTTGTGAGGAAAACCCCCTCCCTGCATAGACACTTCGCATTGGAAATGGAGTGGGTGGCGGGTCAGGTGGAAAATAATCTCCAGGTTCCCAGACAAGTTTCCTGGGAGAGGTGGACGAAAAAAAAAGGTCCTCTTCTCATGAATTGACTCCTTGGGTCAACTGGAAACAAGGCACCTCTGACTGGAGGGAAAGGTGCCAACACAGAGCCAGAGCCAGTTGCTTGGTTTTCAGCATGGAGAGGTGAATCAGGCACATCAGAGTCCAAAGGAGGCATATTAGGAATTCTGTGTTCTTCTGGTCCCGATGCTCTACCACAATTTGAGTAAAACCTATCTTGCCTTTGTAGAGGAAGACGTGCATCAGAAGAATATGGTTGGCCTGGCAGAGGGATCATCAGCCTGCTGGCCTGTTCCCCTGGAGGAGAGAGGGGCCCAGTCTGAGAAGGTGCTCTCTGAAAATCAGTGAACTTATGACAGCTGGATTCTCTTCCTTTACTGCTAGTCGCATGGTCCAGAGGATTCTCCAGGGCCCCTTGACCCTCTTCCTCCTCCCACTGGAGTGAAAGGTGAGAGTGTGAGTGGACCACTCTTTTCAAAATGAGGAGGTCTCCTTTCAGATGAAGGGTGACCTATTGGTGAGGGCCCATTAGGAGAAGGCTTTCTGCCCATTGCTGAGTTGGAAACATCCAGTGCATCATAGGGATCTTTTTCTACAAGTTCAAATCTAAGCTCCTTCTCAGTTAATTTCTGTCTGTTGCGTGCATTTTGTTTCCTGAAATAACTGAGGTTTCTTTCAGCAATCCGAGCTGCCAACTCACTAGCATCTGCTTCTTTCTCAGAGGAAATAATCTTCCCCAGACAGGAACGAATGGTACTCTCAATTGTTCTTCAAGATATTGGGCTCTCTTTCTGTAGGTCTCCAGCTCTTTTATTGTATGGCTCATCTTTTCTTCGACTTTGGAAAGTTTCTCCTTTTGCTCCACACGGCAGTTTTCCTCCACTCTTAATTTCCTGTGCAGTTTCATCATATTTTCCTGATAGCGTTCCATCATGACTTTAAAGTTCTTCTGTAGGGTCTCATTCTCACTTTGCAGCTGTGCATTTTCGGACTGCAAGGATGCCTGTTCAGTCTGCAGACTTTTAAGGTGTTCTGTAAGGTCTTCCGTGGTTTTCTCCACTTCAGATGAGAAAGTACATTTTTGATTTCTTCCTCCTTCCAAGATTTCTAAGGAGGCCTTTAGCTTATCACCATAAACCAGGTTCCTCAAAGCTCCTTTGGACTCATCCTCCAAGTGAGCACCAATTTCGGGTTCACTCGTCTTTCCCAGTTCCAGGTGACCACCATCCCTTTGGGCTCCCAGGCTTGGAGAAGATCTATCCTTCGTCTTCAGCAAGCATTCACTCAGAGACTCCATGTGATTTTCTGTGTCCCTTAGAACTTGTTCTCCAGCTACTTTAGAGTCCTCTAATATGATTTTTGCTTTATATTGGACACCTCCTTGTTGCCTCTGTGCTTCAGCTTCTCCTTGTATTGTTGGTCTCTGCGTTGGCGGAAGTAGGGATCCTTCATTCAAAACCTCTTTGATTGCCAGCTTCAGTTCTTCCTCATTCACTTGAAAGAGTCTCCAGTTTGTTTTAGCTTCAGCTATTTGTGATCTGAGGGATTCAGATTCACCTTGGAGGGACTGTATCCTTCTTGATAGATGCGCCATCGTTTCATCCTGTTGACCATGTTGAGCCTTCTGTGCTTTGAGCTCTTCTTTTAGAAAGAGCATTTCAACGCCATGGCTGGATTCGGGCCTATGCAGCTTTTCGTCGGTTGCCTCCAGCTGTTGTGCTTCTCTTGAACCCTTCTCAAACATGCAATCCTTTAAAGATGATTCTAAGCCTTCATGTTCTTTTTCAACAAGGCTCACTTTTTCAAGAAGTCCACATTTTGCCTCAATAAGTCCAGCAAGATTTAGAGCCAGCCTTTTTTCTCTTCCCACATAAAGCCTGCTACGAACCGACTGAAAACCTCTCCAGAAAAGTGAGAGAACAGCAAAAAATCCAAGAGCTGTACACATCACCAACTCCCAAGGAAAGCCATAAGGAAGATGGCCTGGCTTCATGTCTTCGGACAATGCTGCCACAACCCTGGGTGCTTCTTCCAGAACCACCCACTAGGATGGCTGAGAGGCAGCCCTTGGCTCCTCCATCACGCCAAGACAGCTTTGGCTCTTGCCACCACAACCACAGCCTGCCCAGGCAGGCCAACACAGGCTGTGGACACTCAGGTGTTTGGTCAGGAACTCCAACCTGCACCAGGCAACGGAGCAGACCATTGTGATCCCCTTCAGGGATTGAGCGTATGGTGGGTGGTGGGCGTATGGCGGTGGGAGCCATGATCAAAGGCTCCCAGGAGCCTCGTTGTGCTCAACTGCCCATCAGGGGAGTCTTGTCCGCTTCCCTACCCAGTGCATCCTCATGTGCCACAGGTTTCGGTCCCTCCCACTCCAGCCAGAGAGAATTTCTCTCCATGCCACACACCCCTTGATTTGGTTTAGGCCAGGCCAAGGCGGGGTTAGTAGGAAGATTCCATCCAGTCATAATAACATTCAGTTTGATGTCACTCAAATTCTAAAGCTGACTAAACTGTTCAAAAAGCTTTTATGGCCCCTATTGGTCTTTGCGTCCCTTGCCTTTTGTTTGAGTGACTCAGTCCTTTCCCTGCCCTTGTGCTCTCCCTATTTCCTACCTTCCTTGCTTCCTTCCTCCCTTCCTGGGTTTTCTCCTTTTCTTCTTCCTTCTTTTCTACCTCCCTGCATCCCTCCAACTTTGCCTTCCTCCCTTCCAACTTTCTCTCTCCCTTCCCTCCCTTTTCTTTTCTTGCAAGTGTTTGGGGTGAAAGTCCATGGCAGGCCAGCCCCAAGCTAGGCAAGGTCACTGCCACTGAGCTACAACATCCCCAGACCTGCTGCCACTTCCTATGCAAGTAACTTGAATTATCTCTAAAGAGAAACTCTCACATTAGTCTACTTTCAAAGTAATTTCAGAAGAGTTGCTAACATGGGCATAAATCAGGTATGACAAGTCATTTTTGAAAAGCACGGCACAGCTAATGTTCCTCCAAAGAAGGAGTTGAAAACTTAATTGGTTTTCAGGTCAGCATTTCTAGACTAGTACAAACCCTACTAATCCTGATCTCTCCTTAGTCCTATGATTTCTTTAAGTGTCCCCTTTGCTCCTGTTCATGGAGTCATGTGTACAGAAATTATACCTGGTTCTATTGAACTCTACTTAATTCTTTCTCACCTCTGTGCTCCTTTGGCCAAGTCACTCCTCAACACTTACTGTAACCCTTTCAATTTTTTGTCCATTTTCATTTAAAAACTCTTTCAAAAATTGAACCATTTCGCATGCAGACACAGTCTTCTTGATCTGCTATTAATCCCCCACTACTGACATTGTAAGTTATTGAAATGTACACTTCCGGACCGTTTTCAGATTTTTGATTCCTGTATATCTATCTGTCTATCTATTTACAAACATCACATGGTGTTCTGAAAGAATCGTTCTGCTTTTGGAGCTCTACATTGTGTTTTCCAGAAGCAGGCCTATTACACAGAGATGAATCCATGTTACCTAGATTGAGTTCAAACCAGAATGTGCACTCTGATTCCCATTATATTGTTCTACCTACTAATGGACAGTTCAGTTATATCCAGACCTCACCACCTCCCCCATTGAGTAAAACCCTTGTGAAGAGACATGTAGATGCCTTTATGAACATATTGATAATTTTTCATGGCAGTGTTTTCCAAAAACCAGTTAGTAAAATCAATTGATTCCTTTGCAGCCTGAAATTACCTTCATTCCAGTTTACTGGTATAAGAACCGCAGTATATCAGCAACCATTCTCCAATAGTAGTTCAGGCAGAAGTCATTCTAGATAACAAGCAGTGCCGGATCCTCCATGTATTTTACACAGCCCATGACGGGGGACATCCGTCCATTCGTTTAGAACAACTGATGTTTTATGCTGGCAATTTAGGTTTATTTAAAGGAGTGATTAGAAAACAGGTGAGACAGACTGATTAGATTCAGTATGTATGATGGCTTTGTTTTTCTAGGCCTGAAGTTTTCACATTTCAATTAATTGTAGGTTAAGTATCAGGCAGATTCTTCACTGGGCTTCAAATGTGATAAAGCTGCTTCTTATTTTTAAGAAGGCCGTTGCAATCCTGCATTTATTTTACGCCTCAGTGATTGTTTTGCACACAAGCACACACACCCACACACCACACACATCAACACACACACAAACACATAATTAGAGCACATTTAACACTCAAATACAGCTTTACCTACTAATTCATATCTAGGGAATTTTTTAATAAGTATTGTGTCTTGGTCTCTACTGGGGAAACATGGTTCAATGTGAGTTCTCTGGTTTGTTGTAGGGCAGTGAACGTTCACTTGTTGGCAATGATATAGAAATGGGGAGTAAGTGTTTAAAAGTTTTTACAGTAGGTAGGCAGAGTCAGAGTATGGAATCTAAGAATAAGAAAATTGGGGAATTTCCTCTTTGTTTCTTCATTTCAACCTCCTAATAATTCATGTATATTTTCCAAAGTCTCCCAGAAAAACAAGGACTAGGTCAATCCACATATCAGTGAACCATAGCAGAATGCCATTCTGAATTTCATATAAACAGTCATAAAATCAAAAAGACAAGTGCTGGGGTTTTGGCTCAGCACTAGAGTGCTGGCTTCACACTTTTTAAAGGTCCTGAGTTGGATCCCCAACACTATACGTGAAAGGAATGAATGAACCAATGCATGAGTGTATGATGAATGAATTAAAGGTATAAGGAGGAGGAGGAAGAGGAGGAGGAGGAGGAGAAATAGAAGAAGATGAGGAGAAATTTGACAGAAGGGAAAAAGGGGAGGAGAGTGAGTTTAAAGTGTGGTTTACAATTCCCAAACGTTAAATTACAGCAGACGGGATAGAGAGAGAAGATGGGAGGGCAGGAGAGGGGGGATAGTAGAGGCTAGAAAAGGTAGCAGAATACAACAGTTACTAACATGGCATTTTGTAAAAACGTGGATGTGTAAACAATGTGATTGTGCAATCTGTATATGGGGTCAAAATGGGAGTTCATAACTCACTTGAATCTAATGTAGGAAATATGGTATCTCAAGAGCTATGTAAGGTTTTAAGCAACCAATATAAAAAAAGAGGTCTTCATTTTTCTTTGTAGTTGAGATCTCCTGTTTCCTTGACATGTTTAGTTGTGTTCTCTCCTTTAGTCCTCCCATGCTCTAGTTATTCTGATATGGAAAAACTAGCTGAAATGCCCAACCAGTCTCTAAATCAGTGACACTTTTTCATTAAGCCTAAAGTCACTTTACAATTGCTACAGTCATACTAAATACACTTCTTTGTTTGGAGTTTAAAAGATATTTCCATCAGCTAGATTACAAGGACCTAGAACTCCCATTCTTGTTTATGTAAGAGTGGCTTCATCAGATTAAATGCCGTTCTCTGGAATAACATAAAATAGGAATAATTTACTCATAAGATTCTTACGTAAACCATCTTTATTTACAAAATACTGTCATAGAATTATTGTTTCATTGAGCTTCAATTGGAGCCAAAGTATAGTCAATTACTGAACTAAAGGCAGTTACTTAAAAACTAAAAATGAGAGATAAGTCAAATTACATTTGAAGAGAGAGCAACAGCATGAGGTTTCTTGTTTGGTTCTGGATGTTGAGTAACAGGCTCATTTGCAGGTGGAAGGAACCTTCAGGCAACTCACTTGTACTTTCAGAATGGGGGTGAAGAGGGCTGAATTCCAGCTCTTGGGGGAAGATTTTGTGAGAAAAAACCCCCTCCCTGCATAGACACTTCGCAATGGAAATGGAGTGGGTGGCGGGTCAGGTGGAAAATAATCTCCAGGTTCCCAGACAAGTTTCCTGGGAGAGGTGGAGGAAAAAAAAGGTCCTTTTCTCATGAACTGACTCCTTGGGTCAACTGGAAACAAGGCACCTCTGACTGGAGGGAAAGGTGCCAACACAGAGCCAGAGCCAGTTGCTTGGTTTTCAGCATGGAGTGGTGAATCAGGCACATCAGAGTCCAAAGGAGGCATATTAGGAATTCTGTGTTCTGCTGGTCCCGATGCTCTACCACAATTTGAGTAAAACCTATCTTGCCTTTGTAGAGGAAGACGTGCATCAGAAGAATATGGTTGGCCTGGCGGAGGGATCATCAGCCTGCTGGCCTGTTCCCCTGGAGGAGAGAGGGGCCCAGTCTGAGAAGGTGCTCTCTGAAAATCAGTGAACTTATGACAGCTGGATTCTCTTCCTTTACTGCTAGTCGCATGGTCCAGAGGATTCTCCAGGGCCCCTTGACCCTCTTCCTCCTCCCACTGGAGTGAAAGTTGAGAGTGTGAGTGGACCACTCTTTTCAAAATGAGGAGGTCTCCTTTCAGATGAAGGGTGACCTATTGGTGATGGCCCATTTGGAGAAGGCTTTCTGCCCTTAGCTGAGTTGGAAACATCCAGTGCATCATAGGGATCTTTTTCTACAAGTTCAAATCTAAGCTCCTTCTCAGTTAATTTCTGTCTGTTGCGTGCATTTTTTTTCCTTAAATAACTGAGTTTCTTTCAGCAATCCGAGCTGCCAACTCACTAGCATCTGCTTCTTTCTCAGAGAAAATAATCTTCCCCAGACAGGAACGAATGGTACTCTGCAATTGTTCTTCAAGATATTGGGCTCTCTTTCTGTAGGTCTCCAGCTCTTTTATTGTATGGCTCATCTTTTCTTCGACTTTGGAATGTTTCTCCTTTTGCTCCACACGGCAGTTTTCCTCCACTCTTAATTTCCTGTGCAGTTTCATCATATTTTCTTGATAGCGTTCCATCATGACTTTAAAGTTCTTCTGTAGGGTCTCATTCTCACTTTGCAGCTGTGCATTTTCGGACTGCAAGGATGCCTGTTCAGTCTGCAGACTTTTAAGGTGTTCTGTAAGGTCTTCCATGGTTTTCTCCACTTCAGATGAGAAAGTACATTTTTGATTTCTTCCTCCTTCCAAGATTTCTAAGGAGGCCTTTAGCTTATCACCATAAACCAGGTTCCTCAAAGCTCCTTTGGACTCATCCTCCAAGTGAGCACCAATTTCGGGTTCACTCGTCTTTCCCAGTTCCAGGTGACCACTATCCCTTTGGGCTCCCAGGCTTGGAGAAGATCTATCCTTCATCTTCAGCAAGCATTCACTCAGAGACTCCATGTGATTTTCTGTGTCCCTTAGAACTTGTTCTCCAGCTACTTTAGAGTCCTCTAATATGATTTTTGCTTTATATTGGACACCTCCTTGTTGCCTCTGTGCTTCAGCTTCTCCTTGTATTGTTGGTCTCTGCGTTGGCGGAAGTAGGGATCCTTCATTCAAAACCTCTTTGATTGCCAGCTTCAGTTCTTCCTCATTCACTTGAAAGAGTCTCCAGTTTGTTTTAGCTTCAGCTATTTGTGATCTGAGGGATTCAGATTCACCTTGGAGGGACTGTATCCTTCTTGATAGATGCGCCATCGTTTCATCCTGTTGACCATGTTGAGCCTTCTGTGCTTTGAGCTCTTCTTCTAGAAAGAGCATTTCAATGCCATGGCTGGATTCGGGCCTATGCAGCTTTTCGTCGGTTGCCTCCAGCTGTTGTGCTTCTCTTGAACCCTTCTCAAACCTGCAATCCTTTAAAGATGATTCTAAGCCTTCATGTTCTTTTTCAACAAGGCTCACTTTTTTAAGAAGTCCACATTTTTCCTCAATAAGTCCAGCAAGATTTAGAGCCAGCCTTTTTTCTCTTCTCACGTAAAGCCTGCTACGAACCGACTGAAAACCTCTCCAGAAAAGTGAGAGAACAGCAAAAAATCCAAGAGCTGTACACATCACCAACTCCCAAGGAAAGCCATAAGGAAGATGGCCTGGTTTCATGTCTTCGGACAATGCTGCCACAACCCTGGGTGCTTCTTCCAGAACCACCCACTAGGATGGCTGAGAGGCAGCCCTTGGCTCCTCCATCACGCCAAGACAGCTTTGGCTCTTGCCACCATAACCACAGCCTGCCCAGGGAGGCCAACACAGGCTGTGGACACTCAGGTGTTTGGTCAGGAACTCCAACCTGCACCAGGCAACGGAGCAGACCACTGTGATCCCCTTCAGGGGCTGAGCGTATGGTGGGTGGTGGGCGTATGGCGGTGGGAGCCATGATCAAAGGCTCCCAGGAGCCTTGTTGTGCTCAACTGCCCATCAGGGGAGTCTTGTCCGCTTCCCTACCCAGTGCATCCTCATGTGCCACAGGTTTAGGTCCCTCCCACTCCAGCCAGAGAGAATTCCTCTCCATGCCACCCACCCCTTGATTTGGTTTAGGCCAGGCCAAGGCGGGGTTAGTAGGAAGATTCCATCCAGTCATAATAACATTCAGTTTGATGTCACTCAAATTCTAAAGCTGACTAAACTGTTAAAACAGCTTTTATGGCCCCTATTGGTCTTTGTGATCCTTGCCTTTTGTTTGAGTGACTCAGTCCTTTCCCTGCCCTTGTGCTCTCCCTATTTCCTACCTTCCTTGCTTCCTTCCTCCCTTCCTGGGTTTTCTCCTTTTCTTCTTCCTTCTTTTCTACCTCCCTGCATCCCTCCAACTTTGCCTTCCTCCCTTCCAACTCTCTCTCTCCCTTCCCTCCTTTTTCTTTTCTTGCAAGTGTTTGGGGTGAAAGTCCATGGCAGGCCAGCCCCAAGCTAGGCAAGGTCACTGCCACTGAGCTACAACATCCCCAGACCTGCTGCCACTTCCTGTGCAAGTAACTTGAATTATCTCTAAAGAGAAACTCTCACATTAGTCTACTTTCAAAGTAATTTCAGAAGAGTTGCTAACATGGGCATAAATCAGTTATGACAAGTCATTTTTGAAAAGCACGGCACAGCTAATGTTCCTCCAAAGAAGGAGTTGAAAACTTAATTGGTTTTCAGGTCAGCATTTCTAGACTAGTACAAACCCTCCTAATCCTGATCTCTCCTTAGTCCTATGATTTCTTTAAGTGTCCCCTTTGCTCCTGTTCATGGAGTCATGTGTACAGAAATTATACCTGGTTCTATTGAACTCTACTTAATTCTTTCTCACCTCTGTGCTCCTTTGGCCAAGTCACTCCTCAAAACTTACTGTAACCCTTTCAATTTTTTGTCCATTTTCATTTAAAAAACTCTTTCAAAAATTGAACCATTTCGCATGCAGACACAGTCTTCTTGATCTGCTATTAATCCCCCACTACTGACATTGTAAGTTATTGAAATGTACACTTCCAGACCGTTTTCAGATTTTTGATTCCTGTATATCTATCTGTCTATCTATTTACAAACATCACATGGTATTCTGAAAGAATCGTTCTGCTTTTGGAGCTCTACATTGTGTTTTCCAGAAGCAGGCCTATTACACAGAGATGAATCCATGTTACCTAGATTGAGTTCAAACCGGAATGTGCTCTCTGATTCCCATTATATTGTTCTACCTACTTATGGACAGTTCAGTTATATCCAGACCTCACCACCTCCCCCATTGAGTAAAACCCTTGTGAAGAGACATGTAGATGCCTTTATGAACATATTGATAATTTTTCATGGCAGTGTTTTCCAAAAACCAGTTAGTAAAATCAATTGATTCCTTTGCAGCCTGAAATTACCTTCATTCCAGTTTACTGGTATAAGAACCGCAGTATATCAGCAACCATTCTCCAATAGTAGTTCAGGCAGAAGTCATTCTAGATAACAAGCAGTGCCGGATCCTCCATGTATTTTACACAGCCCATGACGGGGGACATCCGTCCATTCGTTTAGAACAACTGATGTTTTATGCTGGCAATTTAGGTTTATTTAAAGGAGTGATTAGAAAACAGGTGAGACAGACTGATTAGATTCAGTATGTATGTTGGCTTTGTTTTTCTAGGCCTGAAGTTTTCACATTTCAATTAATTGTAGGTTAAGTATCAGGCAGATTCTTCACTGGGCTTCAAATGTGATAAAGTTGCTTCTTATTTTTAAGAAGGCCGTTGCAATCCTGCATTTATTTTACACCTCAGTGCTTGTTTTACACACAAGCACACACACCCACACACCACACACATCAACACACACACAAACACATAATTAGAGCACATTTAACACTCAAATAAAGCTTTACCTACTGATTCATAACTAGGGTATTTTTTTTTAATAAGTATTGTGTCTTGGTCTCTACTGGGGAAACATGGTTCAATGTGAGTTCTCTGGTTTGTTGTAGGGCAGTGAACGTTCACTTGTTGGCAATGATATAGAAATGGGGAGTAAGAGTTTAAAAGTTTTTACAGTAGGTAGGCAGAGTGAGAGTATGGAATCTAAGAATAAGAAATTGGGGAATTTCCTCTTTGTTTCTTCATTTCAACCTCCTAATAATTCATGTATATTTTCCAAAAGTCTCCCAGAAAACAAGGACTAGGTCAATCCACATATCAGTGAACCATAGCAGAATGCGACTCTGAATTTCATATAAACAGTCATAAAATCAAAAAGACAGGTGCTGGGGTTTTGGCTCAGCACTAGAGTGCTGGCTTCACACTTTCAAAGGTCCTGAGTTGGATCCCCAACACCATACGTGAAAGGAATGAATGAACCAATGCATGAGTGTATGATGAATGAATTAAAGGTATAAGGAGGAGGAGGAAGAGGAGGAGGAGGAGGAGAAATAGAAGAAGATGATGAGAAATTTGACAGAAGGGAAAAAGGGGAGGAGAGTGAGTTTAAAGTGTGGTTTCCAATTCCCAAACGTTAAATTACAGCAGACGGGATAGAGAGAGAAGATGGGAGGGCAGGAGAGGGGGGATAGTAGAGGCTAGAAAAGGTAGCAGAATACAACAGTTACTAACGTGGCATTTTGTAAAAACGTGGATGTGTAAACAATGTGATTGTGCAATCTGTATATGGGGTCAAAATGGGAGTTCATAACTCACTTGAATCTAATGTAGGAAATATGGTATCTCAAGAGCTATGTAAGGTTTTAAGCAACCAATATAAAAAAGAGGTCTTCATTTTTCTTTGTAGTTGAGATCTCCTGTTTCCTTGACATGTTTAGTTGTGTTCTCTCCTTTAGTCCTCCCATGCTCTAGTTATTCTGATATGGAAAAACTAGCTGAAATGCCCAACCAGTCTCTAAATCAGTGACACTTTTTCATTAAGCCTAAAGTCACTTTACAATTGCTACAGTCATACTAAATACACTTCTTTGTTTGGAGTTTAAAAGATATTTCCACCAGCTAGATTACAAGGACCTAGAACTCCCATTCTTGTTTATGTAAGAGTGGCTTCATCAGATTAAATGCCGTTCTCTGGAATAACATAAAATAGGAATAATTTACTCATAAGATTCTTACGTCAACCATCTTTATTTACAAAATACTATCTTAAGAATTATTGTTTCATTGAGCTTCAATTGGAGCCAAAGTATAGTCAATTACTGAGCTAAAAGCAGTTACTTAAAAACTAAAAATGAGAGATAAGTCAAATTACATTTGAAGAGAGAGCAACAGCATGAGGTTTCTTGTTTGGTTCTGGATGTTGAGTAACAGGCTCATTTGCAGGTGGAAGGAACCCTTCAGGCAACTCACTTGTACTTTCAGAATGGGGGTGAAGAGGGCTGAATTCCAGCTCTTGGGGGATGATTTTGTGAGGAAAACCCCCTCCCTGCATAGACACTTCGCATTGGAAATGGAGTGGGTGGCGGGTCAGGTGGAAAATAATCTCCAGGTTCCCAGACAAGTTTCCTGGGAGAGGTGGAGGAAAAAAAAGGTCCTCTTCTCATGAACTGACTCCTTGGGTCAACTGGAAACAAGGCACCTCTGACTGGAGGGAAAGGTGCCAACACAGAGCCAGAGCCAGTTGCTTGGTTTTCAGCATGGAGAGGTGAATCAGGCACATCAGAGTCCAAAGGAGGCATATTAGGAATTCTGTGTTCTGCTGGTCCCGATGCTCTACCACAATTTGAGTAAAACCTATCTTGCCTTTGTAGAGGAAGACGTGCATCAGAAGAATATGGTTGGCCTGGCGGAGGGATCATCAGCCTGCTGGCCTGTTCCCCTGGAGGAGAGAGGGGCCCAGCCTGAGAAGGTGCTCTCTGAAAATCAGTGAACTTATGACAGCTGGATTCTCTTCCTTTACTGCTAGTCGCATGGTCCAGAGGATTCTCCAGGGCCCCTTGACCCTCTTCCTCCTCCCACTGGAGTGAAAGGTGAGAGTGTGAGTGGACCACTCTTTTCAAAATGAGGAGGTCTCCTTTCAGATGAAGGGTGACCTATTGGTGAGGGCCCATTTGGAGAAGGCTTTCTGCCCATTGCTGAGTTGGAAACATCCAGTGCATCATAGGGATCTTTTTCTACAAGTTCAAATCTAAGCTCCTTCTCAGTTAATTTCTGTCTGTTGCGTGCATTTTGTTTCCTGAAATAACTGAGGTTTCTTTCAGCAATCCGAGCTGCCAACTCACTAGCATCTGCTTCTTTCTCGGAGGAAGTAATCTTCCCCAGACAGGAACGAATGGTACTCTGCAATTGTTCTTCAAGATATTGGGCTCTCTTTCTGTAGGTCTCCAGCTCTTTTATTGTATGGCTCATCTTTTCTTCGACTTTGGAAAGTTTCTCCTTTTGCTCCACACGGCAGTTTTCCTCCACTCTTAATTTCCTGTGCAGTTTCATCATATTTTCTTGACAGCGTTCCATCATGACTTTAAAGTTCTTCTGTAGGGTCTCATTCTCACTTTGCAGCTGTGCATTTTCGGACTGCAAGGATGCCTGTTCAGTCTGCAGACTTTTAAGGTGTTCTGTAAGGTCTTCCGTGGTTTTCTCCACTTCAGATGAGAAAGTACATTTTTGATTTCTTCCTCCTTCCAAGATTTCTAAGGAGGCCTTTAGCTTATCACCATAAACCAGGTTCCTCAAAGCTCCTTTGGACTCATCCTCCAAGTGAGCACCAATTTCGGGTTCACTCGTCTTTCCCAGTTCCAGGTGACCACCATCCCTTTGGGCTCCCAGGCTTGGAGAAGATCTATCCTTCATCTTCAGCAAGCATTCACTCAGAGACTCCATGTGATTTTCTGTGTCCCTTAGAACTTGTTCTCCAGCTACTTTAGAGTCCTCTAATATGATTTTTGCTTTATATTGGACACCTCCTTGTTGCCTCTGTGCTTCAGCTTCTCCTTGTATTGTTGGTCTCTGCGTTGGCGGAAGTAGGGATCCTTCATTCAAAACCTCTTTGATTGCCAGCTTCAGTTCTTCCTCATTCACTTGAAAGAGTCTCCAGTTTGTTTTAGCTTCAGCTATTTGTGATCTGAGGGATTCAGATTCACCTTGGAGGGACTGTATCCTTCTTGATAGATGCGCCATCGTTTCATCCTGTTGACCATGTTGAGCCTTCTGTGCTTTGAGCTCTTCTTCTAGAAAGAGCATTTCAACGCCATGGCTGGATTCGGGCCTATGCAGCTTTTCGTCGGTTGTCTCCAGCTGTTGTGCTTCTCTTGAACCCTTCTCAAACCTGCAATCCTTTAAAGATGATTCTAAGCCTTCATGTTCTTTTTCAACAAGGCTCACTTTTTCAAGAAGTCCACATTTTGCCTCAATAAGTCCAGCAAGATTTAGAGCCAGCCTTTTTTCTCTTCCCACGTAAAGCCTGCTACGAACCGACTGAAAACCTCTCCAGAAAAGTGAGAGAACAGCAAAAAATCCAAGAGCTGTACACATCACCAACTCCCAAGGAAAGCCATAAGGAAGATGGCCTGGCTTCATGTCTTCGGACAATGCTGCCACAACCCTGGGTGCTTCTTCCAGAACCACCCACTAGGATGGCTGAGAGGCAGCCCTTGGCTCCTCCATCACGCCAAGACAGCTTTGGCTCTTGCCACCACAACCACAGCCTGCCCAGGCAGGCCAACACAGGCTGTGGACACTCAGGTGTTTGGTCAGGAACTCCAACCTGCACCAGGCAACGGAGCAGACCACTGTGATCCCCTTCAGGGGCTGAGCGTATGGTGGGTGGTGGGCGTATGGCGGTGGGAGCCATGATCAAAGGCTCCCAGGAGCCTTGTTGTGCTCAACTGCCCATCAGGGGAGTCTTGTCCGCTTCCCTACCCAGTGCATCCTCATGTGCCACAGGTTTCGGTCCCTCCCACTCCAGCCAGAGAGAATTCCTCTCCATGCCACCCACCCCTTGATTTGGTTTAGGCCAGGCCAAGGCGGGGTTAGTAGGAAGATTCCATCCAGTCATAATAACATTCAGTTTGATGTCACTCAAATTCTAAAGCTGACTAAACTGTTCAAACAGCTTTTATGGCCTCTATTGGTCTTTGTGTCCCTTGCCTTTTGTTTGAGTGACTCAGTCCTTTCCCTGCCCTTGTGCTCTCCCTATTTCCTACCTTCCTTGCTTCCTTCCTCCCTTCATGGGTTTTCCCCTTTTCTTCTTCCTTCTTTTCTACCTCCCTGCATCCCTCCAACTTTGCCTTCCTCCCTTCCAACTTTCTCTCTCCCTTCCCTCCCTTTTCTTTTCTTGCAAGTGTTTGGGGTGAAAGTCCATGGCAGGCCAGCCCCAAGCTAGGCAAGGTCACTGCCACTGAGCTACAACATCCCCAGACCTGCTGCCACTTCCTATGCAAGTAACTTGAATTATCTCTAAAGAGAAACTCTCACATTAGTCTACTTTCAAAGTAATTTCAGAAGAGTTGCTAACATGGGCATAAATCAGTTATGACAAGTCATTTTTGAAAAGCACGGCACAGCTAATGTTCCTCCAAAGAAGGAGTGGAAAACTTAATTGGTTTTCAGGTCAGCATTTCTAGACTAGTACAAACCCTCCTAATCCTGATCTCTCCTTAGTCCTATGATTTCTTTAAGTGTCCCCTTTGCTCCTGTTCATGGAGTCATGTGTACAGAAATTATACCTGGTTCTATTGAACTCTACTTAATTCTTTCTCACCTCTGTGCTCCTTTGGCCAAGTCACTCCTCAACACTTACTGTAACCCTTTCAATTTTTTTGTCCATTTTCATTTAAAAAACTCTTTCAAAAATTGAACCATTTCGCATGCAGACACAGTCTTCTTGATCTGCTATCAATCCCCCACTACTGACATTGTAAGTTATTGAAATGTACACTTCCGGACCGTTTTCAGATTTTTGATTCCTGTATATCTATCTGTCTATCTATTTACAAACATAACATGGTATTCTGAAAGAATCGTTCTGCTTTTGGAGCTCTACATTGTGTTTTCCAGAAGCAGGCCTATTACACAGAGATGAATCCATGTTACCTAGATTGAGTTCAAACCGGAATGTGCACTCTGATTCCCATTATATTGTTCTACCTACTGATGGACAGTTCAGTTATATCCAGACCTCACCACCTCCCCCATTGAGTAAAACCCTTGTGAAGAGACATGTAGATGCCTTTATGAACATATTGATAATTTTTCATGGCAGTGTTTTCCAAAAACCAGTTAGTAAAATCAATTGATTCCTTTGCAGCCTGAAATTACCTTCATTCCAGTTTACTGGTATAAGAACTGCAGTATATCAGCAACCATTCTCCAATAGTAGTTCAGGCAGAAGTCATTCTAGATAACAAGCAGTGCCGGATCCTCCATGTATTTTACACAGCCCATGACGGGGGACATCCGTCCATTCGTTTAGAACAACTGATGTTTTATGCTGGCAATTTAGGTTTATTTAAAGGAGTGATTAGAAAACAGGTGAGACAGACTGATTAGATTCAGTATGTATTTTGGCTTTGTTTTTCTAGGCCTGAAGTTTTCACATTTCAATTAATTGTAGGTTAAGTATCAGGCAGATTCTTCACTGGGCTTCAAATGTGATAAAGTTGCTTCTTATTTTTAAGAAGGCCGTTGCAATCCTGCATTTATTTTACACCTCAGTGCTTGTTTTACACACAAGCACACACACCCACACACCACACACATCAACACACACACAAACACATAATTAGAGCACATTTAACACTCAAATAAAGCTTTACCTACTGATTCATAACTAGGGTATTTTTTTTAATAAGTATTGTGTCTTGGTCTCTACTGGGGAAACATGGTTCAATGTGAGTTCTCTGGTTTGTTGTAGGGCAGTGAACGTTCACTTGTTGGCAATGATATAGAAATGGGGAGTAAGAGTTTAAAAGTTTTTACAGTAGGTAGGCAGAGTGAGAGTATGGAATCTAAGAATAAGAAATTGGGGAATTTCCTCTTTGTTTCTTCATTTCAACCTCCTAATAATTCATGTATATTTTCCAAAAGTCTCCCAGAAAACAAGGACTAGGTCAATCCACATATCAGTGAACCATAGCAGAATGCGACTCTGAATTTCATATAAACAGTCATAAAATCAAAAAGACAGGTGCTGGGGTTTTGGCTCAGCACTAGAGTGCTGGCTTCACACTTTCAAAGGTCCTGAGTTGGATCCCCAACACCATACGTGAAAGGAATGAATGAACCAATGCATGAGTGTATGATGAATGAATTAAAGGTATAAGGAGGAGGAGGAAGAGGAGGAGGAGGAGGAGAAATAGAAGAAGATGATGAGAAATTTGACAGAAGGGAAAAAGGGGAGGAGAGTGAGTTTAAAGTGTGGTTTCCAATTCCCAAACGTTAAATTACAGCAGACGGGATAGAGAGAGAAGATGGGAGGGCAGGAGAGGGGGGATAGTAGAGGCTAGAAAAGGTAGCAGAATACAACAGTTACTAACGTGGCATTTTGTAAAAACGTGGATGTGTAAACAATGTGATTGTGCAATCTGTATATGGGGTCAAAATGGGAGTTCATAACTCACTTGAATCTAATGTAGGAAATATGGTATCTCAAGAGCTATGTAAGGTTTTAAGCAACCAATATAAAAAAGAGGTCTTCATTTTTCTTTGTAGTTGAGATCTCCTGTTTCCTTGACATGTTTAGTTGTGTTCTCTCCTTTAGTCCTCCCATGCTCTAGTTATTCTGATATGGAAAAACTAGCTGAAATGCCCAACCAGTCTCTAAATCAGTGACACTTTTTCATTAAGCCTAAAGTCACTTTACAATTGCTACAGTCATACTAAATACACTTCTTTGTTTGGAGTTTAAAAGATATTTCCACCAGCTAGATTACAAGGACCTAGAACTCCCATTCTTGTTTATGTAAGAGTGGCTTCATCAGATTAAATGCCGTTCTCTGGAATAACATAAAATAGGAATAATTTACTCATAAGATTCTTACGTCAACCATCTTTATTTACAAAATACTATCTTAAGAATTATTGTTTCATTGAGCTTCAATTGGAGCCAAAGTATAGTCAATTACTGAGCTAAAAGCAGTTACTTAAAAACTAAAAATGAGAGATAAGTCAAATTACATTTGAAGAGAGAGCAACAGCATGAGGTTTCTTGTTTGGTTCTGGATGTTGAGTAACAGGCTCATTTGCAGGTGGAAGGAACCCTTCAGGCAACTCACTTGTACTTTCAGAATGGGGGTGAAGAGGGCTGAATTCCAGCTCTTGGGGGATGATTTTGTGAGGAAAACCCCCTCCCTGCATAGACACTTCGCATTGGAAATGGAGTGGGTGGCGGGTCAGGTGGAAAATAATCTCCAGGTTCCCAGACAAGTTTCCTGGGAGAGGTGGAGGAAAAAAAAGGTCCTCTTCTCATGAACTGACTCCTTGGGTCAACTGGAAACAAGGCACCTCTGACTGGAGGGAAAGGTGCCAACACAGAGCCAGAGCCAGTTGCTTGGTTTTCAGCATGGAGAGGTGAATCAGGCACATCAGAGTCCAAAGGAGGCATATTAGGAATTCTGTGTTCTGCTGGTCCCGATGCTCTACCACAATTTGAGTAAAACCTATCTTGCCTTTGTAGAGGAAGACGTGCATCAGAAGAATATGGTTGGCCTGGCGGAGGGATCATCAGCCTGCTGGCCTGTTCCCCTGGAGGAGAGAGGGGCCCAGCCTGAGAAGGTGCTCTCTGAAAATCAGTGAACTTATGACAGCTGGATTCTCTTCCTTTACTGCTAGTCGCATGGTCCAGAGGATTCTCCAGGGCCCCTTGACCCTCTTCCTCCTCCCACTGGAGTGAAAGGTGAGAGTGTGAGTGGACCACTCTTTTCAAAATGAGGAGGTCTCCTTTCAGATGAAGGGTGACCTATTGGTGAGGGCCCATTTGGAGAAGGCTTTCTGCCCATTGCTGAGTTGGAAACATCCAGTGCATCATAGGGATCTTTTTCTACAAGTTCAAATCTAAGCTCCTTCTCAGTTAATTTCTGTCTGTTGCGTGCATTTTGTTTCCTGAAATAACTGAGGTTTCTTTCAGCAATCTGAGCTGCCAACTCACTAGCATCTGCTTCTTTCTCGGAGGAAGTAATCTTCCCCAGACAGGAACGAATGGTACTCTGCAATTGTTCTTCAAGATATTGGGCTCTCTTTCTGTAGGTCTCCAGCTCTTTTATTGTATGGCTCATCTTTTCTTCGACTTTGGAAAGTTTCTCCTTTTGCTCCACACGGCAGTTTTCCTCCACTCTTAATTTCCTGTGCAGTTTCATCATATTTTCTTGACAGCGTTCCATCATGACTTTAAAGTTCTTCTGTAGGGTCTCATTCTCACTTTGCAGCTGTGCATTTTCGGACTGCAAGGATGCCTGTTCAGTCTGCAGACTTTTAAGGTGTTCTGTAAGGTCTTCCGTGGTTTTCTCCACTTCAGATGAGAAAGTACATTTTTGATTTCTTCCTCCTTCCAAGATTTCTAAGGAGGCCTTTAGCTTATCACCATAAACCAGGTTCCTCAAAGCTCCTTTGGACTCATCCTCCAAGTGAGCACCAATTTCGGGTTCACTCGTCTTTCCCAGTTCCAGGTGACCACCATCCCTTTGGGCTCCCAGGCTTGGAGAAGATCTATCCTTCATCTTCAGCAAGCATTCACTCAGAGACTCCATGTGATTTTCTGTGTCCCTTAGAACTTGTTCTCCAGCTACTTTAGAGTCCTCTAATATGATTTTTGCTTTATATTGGACACCTCCTTGTTGCCTCTGTGCTTCAGCTTCTCCTTGTATTGTTGGTCTCTGCGTTGGCGGAAGTAGGGATCCTTCATTCAAAACCTCTTTGATTGCCAGCTTCAGTTCTTCCTCATTCACTTGAAAGAGTCTCCAGTTTGTTTTAGCTTCAGCTATTTGTGATCTGAGGGATTCAGATTCACCTTGGAGGGACTGTATCCTTCTTGATAGATGCGCCATCGTTTCATCCTGTTGACCATGTTGAGCCTTCTGTGCTTTGAGCTCTTCTTCTAGAAAGAGCATTTCAACGCCATGGCTGGATTCGGGCCTATGCAGCTTTTCGTCGGTTGCCTCCAGCTGTTGTGCTTCTCTTGAACCCTTCTCAAACCTGCAATCCTTTAAAGATGATTCTAAGCCTTCATGTTCTTTTTCAACAAGGCTCACTTTTTCAAGAAGTCCACATTTTGCCTCAATAAGTCCAGCAAGATTTAGAGCCAGCCTTTTTTCTCTTCCCACGTAAAGCCTGCTACGAACCGACTGAAAACCTCTCCAGAAAAGTGAGAGAACAGCAAAAAATCCAAGAGCTGTACACATCACCAACTCCCAAGGAAAGCCATAAGGAAGATGGCCTGGCTTCATGTCTTCGGACAATGCTGCCACAACCCTGGGTGCTTCTTCCAGAACCACCCACTAGGATGGCTGAGAGGCAGCCCTTGGCTCCTCCATCACGCCAAGACAGCTTTGGCTCTTGCCACCACAACCACAGCCTGCCCAGGCAGGCCAACACAGGCTGTGGACACTCAGGTGTTTGGTCAGGAACTCCAACCTGCACCAGGCAACGGAGCAGACCACTGTGATCCCCTTCAGGGGCTGAGCGTATGGTGGGTGGTGGGCGTATGGCGGTGGGAGCCATGATCAAAGGCTCCCAGGAGCCTTTTTGTGCTCAACTGCCCATCAGGGGAGTCTTGTCCGCTTCCCTACCCAGTGCATCCTCATGTGCCACAGGTTTCGGTCCCTCCCACTCCAGCCAGAGAGAATTCCTCTCCATGCCACCCACCCCTTGATTTGGTTTAGGCCAGGCCAAGGCGGGGTTAGTAGGAAGATTCCATCCAGTCATAATAACATTCAGTTTGATGTCACTCAAATTCTAAAGCTGACTAAACTGTTCAAACAGCTTTTATGGCCTCTATTGGTCTTTGTGTCCCTTGCCTTTTGTTTGAGTGACTCAGTCCTTTCCCTGCCCTTGTGCTCTCCCTATTTCCTACCTTCCTTGCTTCCTTCCTCCCTTCCTGGGTTTTCCCCTTTTCTTCTTCCTTCTTTTCTACCTCCCTGCATCCCTCCAACTTTGCCTTCCTCCCTTCCAACTTTCTCTCTCCCTTCCCTCCCTTTTCTTTTCTTGCAAGTGTTTGGGGTGAAAGTCCATGGCAGGCCAGCCCCAAGCTAGGCAAGGTCACTGCCACTGAGCTACAACATCCCCAGACCTGCTGCCACTTCCTATGCAAGTAACTTGAATTATCTCTAAAGAGAAACTCTCACATTAGTCTACTTTCAAAGTAATTTCAGAAGAGTTGCTAACATGGGCATAAATCAGTTATGACAAGTCATTTTTGAAAAGCACGGCACAGCTAATGTTCCTCCAAAGAAGGAGTGGAAAACTTAATTGGTTTTCAGGTCAGCATTTCTAGACTAGTACAAACCCTCCTAATCCTGATCTCTCCTTAGTCCTATGATTTCTTTAAGTGTCCCCTTTGCTCCTGTTCATGGAGTCATGTGTACAGAAATTATACCTGGTTCTATTGAACTCTACTTAATTCTTTCTCACCTCTGTGCTCCTTTGGCCAAGTCACTCCTCAACACTTACTGTAACCCTTTCAATTTTTTTGTCAATTTTCATTTAAAAAACTCTTTCAAAAATTGAACCATTTCGCATGCAGACACAGTCTTCTTGATCTGCTATCAATCCCCCACTACTGACATTGTAAGTTATTGAAATGTACACTTCCGGACCGTTTTCAGATTTTTGATTCCTGTATATCTATCTGTCTATCTATTTACAAACATAACATGGTATTCTGAAAGAATCGTTCTGCTTTTGGAGCTCTACATTGTGTTTTCCAGAAGCAGGCCTATTACACAGAGATGAATCCATGTTACCTAGATTGAGTTCAAACCGGAATGTGCACTCTGATTCCCATTATATTGTTCTACCTACTGATGGACAGTTCAGTTATATCCAGACCTCACCACCTCCCCCATTGAGTAAAACCCTTGTGAAGAGACATGTAGATGCCTTTATGAACATATTGATAATTTTTCATGGCAGTGTTTTCCAAAAACCAGTTAGTAAAATCAATTGATTCCTTTGCAGCCTGAAATTACCTTCATTCCAGTTTACTGGTATAAGAACCGCAGTATATCAGCAACCATTCTCCAATAGTAGTTCAGGCAGAAGTCATTCTAGATAACAAGCAGTGCCGGATCCTCCATGTATTTTACACAGCCCATGACGGGGGACATCCGTCCATTCGTTTAGAACAACTGATGTTTTATGCTGGCAATTTAGGTTTATTTAAAGGAGTGATTAGAAAACAGGTGAGACAGACTGATTAGATTCAGTATGTATGTTGGCTTTGTTTTTCTAGGCCTGAAGTTTTCACATTTCAATTAATTGTAGGTTAAGTATCAGGCAGATTCTTCACTGGGCTTCAAATGTGATAAAGTTGCTTCTTATTTTTAAGAAGGCCGTTGCAATCCTGCATTTATTTTACACCTCAGTGCTTGTTTTACACACAAGCACACACACCCACACACCACACACATCAACACACACACAAACACATAATTAGAGCACATTTAACACTCAAATAAAGCTTTACCTACTGATTCATAACTAGGGTATTTTTTTTAATAAGTATTGTGTCTTGGTCTCTACTGGGGAAACATGGTTCAATGTGAGTTCTCTGGTTTGTTGTAGGGCAGTGAACGTTCACTTGTTGGCAATGATATAGAAATGGGGAGTAAGAGTTTAAAAGTTTTTACAGTAGGTAGGCAGAGTCAGAGTATGGAATCTAAGAATAAGAAATTGGGGAATTTTCTCTTTGTTTCTTCATTTCAACCTCCTAATAATTCATGTATATTTTCCAAAAGTCTCCCAGAAAACAAGGACTAGGTCAATCCACATATCAGTGAACCATAGCAGAATGCGACTCTGAATTTCATATAAACAGTCATAAAATCAAAAAGACAGGTGCTGGGGTTTTGGCTCAGCACTAGAGTGCTGGCTTCACACTTTCAAAGGTCCTGAGTTGGATCCCCAACACCATACGTGAAAGGAATGAATGAACCAATGCATGAGTGTATGATGAATGAATTAAAGGTATAAGGAGGAGGAGGAAGAGGAGGAGGAGGAGGAGAAATAGAAGAAGATGATGAGAAATTTGACAGAAGGGAAAAAGGGGAGGAGAGTGAGTTTAAAGTGTGGTTTCCAATTCCCAAACGTTAAATTACAGCAGACGGGATAGAGAGAGAAGATGGGAGGGCAGGAGAGGGGGGATAGTAGAGGCTAGAAAAGGTAGCAGAATACAACAGTTACTAACATGGCATTTTGTAAAAACGTGGATGTGTAAACAATGTGATTGTGCAATCTGTATATGGGGTCAAAATGGGAGTTCATAACTCACTTGAATCTAATGTAGGAAATATGGTATCTCAAGAGCTATGTAAGGTTTTAAGCAACCAATATAAAAAAGAGGTCTTCATTTTTCTTTGTAGTTGAGATCTCCTGTTTCCTTGACATGTTTAGTTGTGTTCTCTCCTTTAGTCCTCCCATGCTCTAGTTATTCTGATATGGAAAAACTAGCTGAAATGCCCAACCAGTCTCTAAATCAGTGACACTTTTTCATTAAGCCTAAAGTCACTTTACAATTGCTACAGTCATACTAAATACACTTCTTTGTTTGGAGTTTAAAAGATATTTCCACCAGCTAGATTACAAGGACCTAGAACTCCCATTCTTGTTTATGTAAGAGTGGCTTCATCAGATTAAATGCCGTTCTCTGGAATAACATAAAATAGGAATAATTTACTCATAAGATTCTTACGTCAACCATCTTTATTTACAAAATACTATCTTAAGAATTATTGTTTCATTGGGCTTCAATTGGAGCCAAAGTATAGTCAATTACTGAACTAAAAGCAGTTACTTAACAACTAAAAATGAGAGATAAGTCAAATTACATTTGAAGAGAGAGCAACAGCATGAGGTTTCTTGTTTGGTTCTGGATGTTGAGTAACAGGCTCATTTGCAGGTGGAAGGAACCCTTCAGGCAACTCACTTGTACTTTCAGAATGGGGGTGAAGAGGGCTGAATTCCAGCTCTTGGGGGAAGATTTTGTGAGGAAAACCCCCTCCCTGCATAGACACTTCGCATTGGAAATGGAGTGGGTGGCGGGTCAGGTGGAAAATAATCTCCAGGTTCCCAGACAAGTTTCCTGGGAGAGGTGGAGGAAAAAAAAGGTCCTCTTCTCATGAACTGACTCCTTGGGTCAACTGGAAACAAGGCACCTCTGACTGGAGGGAAAGGTGCCAACACAGAGCCAGAGCCAGTTGCTTGGTTTTCAGCATGGAGAGGTGAATCAGGCACATCAGAGTCCAAAGGAGGCATATTAGGAATTCTGTGTTCTGCTGGTCCCGATGCTCTACCACAATTTGAGTAAAACCTATCTTGCCTTTGTAGAGGAAGACGTGCATCAGAAGAATATGGTTGGCCTGGCGGAGGGATCATCAGCCTGCTGGCCTGTTCCCCTGGAGGAGAGAGGGGCCCAGCCTGAGAAGGTGCTCTCTGAAAATCAGTGAACTTATGACAGCTGGATTCTCTTCCTTTACTGCTAGTCGCATGGTCCAGAGGATTCTCCAGGGCCCCTTGACCCTCTTCCTCCTCCCACTGGAGTGAAAGGTGAGAGTGTGAGTGGACCACTCTTTTCAAAATGAGGAGGTCTCCTTTCAGATGAAGGGTGACCTATTGGTGAGGGCCCATTTGGAGAAGGCTTTCTGCCCATTGCTGAGTTGGAAACATCCAGTGCATCATAGGGATCTTTTTCTACAAGTTCAAATCTAAGCTCCTTCTCAGTTAATTTCTGTCTGTTGCGTGCATTTTGTTTCCTGAAATAACTGAGGTTTCTTTCAGCAATCCGAGCTGCCAACTCACTAGCATCTGCTTCTTTCTCGGAGGAAGTAATCTTCCCCAGACAGGAACGAATGGTACTCTGCAATTGTTCTTCAAGATATTGGGCTCTCTTTCTGTAGGTCTCCAGCTCTTTTATTGTATGGCTCATCTTTTCTTCGACTTTGGAAAGTTTCTCCTTTTGCTCCACACGGCAGTTTTCCTCCACTCTTAATTTCCTGTGCAGTTTCATCATATTTTCTTGACAGCGTTCCATCATGACTTTAAAGTTCTTCTGTAGGGTCTCATTCTCACTTTGCAGCTGTGCATTTTCGGACTGCAAGGATGCCTGTTCAGTCTGCAGACTTTTAAGGTGTTCTGTAAGGTCTTCCGTGGTTTTCTCCACTTCAGATGAGAAAGTACATTTTTGATTTCTTCCTCCTTCCAAGATTTCTAAGGAGGCCTTTAGCTTATCACCATAAACCAGGTTCCTCAAAGCTCCTTTGGACTCATCCTCCAAGTGAGCACCAATTTCGGGTTCACTCGTCTTTCCCAGTTCCAGGTGACCACCATCCCTTTGGGCTCCCAGGCTTGGAGAAGATCTATCCTTCATCTTCAGCAAGCATTCACTCAGAGACTCCATGTGATTTTCTGTGTCCCTTAGAACTTGTTCTCCAGCTACTTTAGAGTCCTCTAATATGATTTTTGCTTTATATTGGACACCTCCTTGTTGCCTCTGTGCTTCAGCTTCTCCTTGTATTGTTGGTCTCTGCGTTGGCGGAAGTAGGGATCCTTCATTCAAAACCTCTTTGATTGCCAGCTTCAGTTCTTCCTCATTCACTTGAAAGAGTCTCCAGTTTGTTTTAGCTTCAGCTATTTGTGATCTGAGGGATTCAGATTCACCTTGGTGGGACTGTATCCTTCTTGATAGATGCGCCATCGTTTCATCCTGTTGACCATGTTGAGCCTTCTGTGCTTTGAGCTCTTCTTCTAGAAAGAGCATTTCAACACCATGGCTGGATTCGGGCCTATGCAGCTTTTCGTCGGTTGCCTCCAGCTGTTGTGCTTCTCTTGAACCCTTCTCAAACCTGCAATCCTTTAAAGATGATTCTAAGCCTTCATGTTCTTTTTCAACAAGGGTCACTTTTTCAAGAAGTCCACATTTTGCCTCTATAAGTCCAGCAAGATTTAGAGCCAGCCTTTTTTCTCTTCCCACGTAAAGCCTGCTACGAACCGACTGAAAACCTCTCCAGAAAAGTGAGAGAACAGCAAAAAATCCAAGAGCTGTACACATCACCAACTCCCAAGGAAAGCCATAAGGAAGATGGCCTGGCTTCATGTCTTCGGACAATGCTGCCACAACCTTGGGTGCTTCTTCCAGAACCACCCTCTAGGATGGCTGAGAGGCAGCCCTTGGCTCCTCCATCACGCCAAGACAGCTTTGGCTCTTCCACCACAACCACAGCCTGCCCAGGCAGGCCAACACAGGCTGTGGACACTCAGGTGTTTGGTCAGGAACTCCAACCTGCACCAGGCAACGGAGCAGACCACTGTGATCCCCTTCAGGGGCTGAGTGTATGGTGGGTGGTGGGCGAATGGCGGTGGGAGCCATGATCAAAGGATCCCAGGAGCCTTCTTGTGCTCAACTGCCCATCAGGGGAGTCTTGTCAGCTTCCCTACACAGTGCATCCTCATGTGCCACAGGTTTCGGTCCCTCCCACACCAGCCAGAGAGAATTCCTCTCCATGCCACCCACCCCTTGATTTGGTTTAGGCCAGGCCAAGGCGGGGTTAGTAGGAAGATTCCATCCAGTCATAATAACATTCAGTTTGATGTCACTCAAATTCTAAAGCTGACTAAACTGTTCAAACAGCTTTTATGGCCTCTATTGGTCTTTGTGTCCCTTGCCTTTTGTTTGAGTGACTCAGTCCTTTCCCTGCCCTTGTGCTCTCCCTATTTCCTACCTTCCTTGCTTCCTTCCTCCCTTCCTGGGTTTTCTCCTTTTCTTCTTCCTTCTTTTCTACCTCCCTGCATCCCTCCAACTTTGGCTTCCTCCCTTCCAACGTTCTCTCTCCCTTCCCTCCCTTTTCTTTTCATGCAAGTGTTTGGGGTGAAAGTCCATGGCAGGCCAGCCCCAAGCTAGGCAAGGTCACTGCCACTGAGCTACAACATCCCCAGACCTGCTGCCACTTCCTATGCAAGTAACTTGAATTATCTCTAAAGAGAAACTCTCACATTAGTCTACTTTCAAAGTAATTTCAGAAGAGTTGCTAACATGGGCATAAATCAGGTATGACAAGTCATTTTTGAAAAGCACGTCACAGCTAATGTTCCTCCAAAGAAGGAGTTGAAAACTTAATTGGTTTTCAGGTCAGCATTTCTAGACTAGTACAAACCCTCCTAATCCTGATCTCTCCTTAGTCCTATGATTTCTTTAAGTGTCCCCTTTGCTCCTGTTCATGGAGTCATGTCTACAGAAATTATACCTGGTTCTATTGAACTCTACTTAATTCTTTCTCACCTCTGTGCTCCTTTGGCCAAGTCACTCCTCAACACTTACTGTAACCCTTTCAATTTTTTGTCCATTTTCATTTAAAAAACTCTTTCAAAAATTGAACCATTTCGCATGCAGACACAGTCTTCTTGATCTGCTATCAATCCCCCACTACTGACATTGTAAGTTATTGAAATGTACACTTCCAGACCGTTTTCAGATTTTTGATTCCTGTATATCTATCTGTCTATCTATTTACAAACATAACATGGTATTCTGAAAGAATCGTTCTGCTTTTGGAGCTCTACATTGTGTTTTCCAGAAGCAGGCCTATTACACAGAGATGAATCCATGTTACCTAGATTGAGTTCAAACCGGAATGTGCACTCTGATTCCCATTATATTGTTCTACATACTAATGGACAGTTCAGTTATATCCAGACCTCACCACCTCCCCCATTGAGTAAAACCCTTGTGAAGAGACATGTAGATGCCTTTATGAACATATTGATAATTTTTCATGGCAGTGTTTTCCAAAAACCAGTTAGTAAAATCAATTGATTCCTTTGCAGCCTGAAATTACCTTCATTCCAGTTTACTGGTATAAGAACCGCAGTATTTCAGCAACCATTCTCCAATAGTAGTTCAGGCAGAAGTCATTCTAGATAACAAGCAGTGCCGGATCCTCCATGTATTTTACACAGCCCATGACGGGGGACATCCGTCCATTCGTTTAGAACAACTGATGTTTTATGCTGGCAATTTAGGTTTATTTAAAGGAGTGATTAGAAAACAGGTGAGACAGACTGATTAGATTCAGTATGTATGTTGGCTTTGTTTTTCTAGGCCTGAAGTTTTCACATTTCAATTAATTGTAGGTTAGGTATCAGGCAGATTCTTCACTGGGCTTCAAATGTGATAAAGTTGCTTCTTATTTTTAAGAAGGCCGTTGCAATCCTGCATTTATTTTACACCTCAGTGCTTGTTTTACACACAAGCACACACACGCACACACCACACACATCAGCACACACACAAACACATAATTAGAGCACATTTAACACTCAAATAAAGCTTTACCTACTAATTCATAACTAGGGTATTTTTTTAATAAGTATTGTGTCTTGGTCTCTACTGGGGAAACATGGTTCAATGTGAGTTCTCTGGTTTGTTGTAGGGCAGTGAACGTTCACTTGTTGGCAATGATATAGAAATGGGGAGTAAGAGTTTAAAAGTTTTTACAGTAGGTAGGCAGAGTCAGAGTATGGAATCTAAGAATAAGAAATTGGGGAATTTCCTCTTTGTTTCTTCATTTCAACCTCCTAATAATTCATGTATATTTTCCAAAAGTCTCCCAGAAAACAAGGACTAGGTCAATCCACATATCAGTGAACCATAGCAGAATGCGATTCTGAATTTCATATAAACAGTCATAAAATCAAAAAGACAGGTGCTGGGGTTTTGGCTCAGCACTAGAGTGCTGGCTTCACACTTTCAAAGGTCCTGAGTTGGATCCCCAACACCATACGTGAAAGGAATGAATGAACCAATGCATGAGTGTATGATGAATGAATTAAAGGTATAAGGAGGAGGAGGAAGAGGAGGAGGAGGAGGAGAAATAGAAGAAGATGATGAGAAATTTGACAGAAGGGAAAAAGGGGAGGAGAGTGAGTTTAAAGTGTGGTTTCCAATTCCCAAACGTTAAATTACAGCAGACGGGATAGAGAGAGAAGATGGGAGGGCAGGAGAGGGGGGATAGTAGAGGCTAGAAAAGGTAGCAGAATACAACAGTTACTAACATGGCATTTTGTAAAAACGTGGATGTGTAAACAATGTGATTGTGCAATCTGTATATGGGGTCAAAATGGGAGTTCATAACTCACTTGAATCTAATGTAGGAAATATGGTATCTCAAGAGCTATGTAAGGTTTTAAGCAACCAATATAAAAAAGAGGTCTTCATTTTTCTTTGTAGTTGAGATCTCCTGTTTCCTTGACATGTTTAGTTGTGTTCTCTCCTTTAGTCCTCCCATGCTCTAGTTATTCTGATATGGAAAAACTAGCTGAAATGCCCAACCAGTCTCTAAATCAGTGACACTTTTTCATTAAGCCTAAAGTCACTTTACAATTGCTACAGTCATACTAAATACACTTCTTTGTTTGGAGTTTAAAAGATATTTCCATCAGCTAGATTACAAGGACCTAGAACTCCCATTCTTGTTTATGTAAGAATGGCTTCATCAGATTAAATGCCGTTCTCTGGAATAACATAAAATAGGAATAATTTACTCATAAGATTCTTACGAAAACCATCTTTATTTACAAAATACTATCTTAAGAATTATTGTTTCATTGAGCTTCAATTGGAGCCAAAGTATAGTCAATTACTGAACTAAAAGCAGTTACTTAAAAACTAAAAATGAGAGATAAGTCAAATTACATTTGAAGAGAGAGCAACAGCATGAGGTTTCTTGTTTGGTTCTGGGTGTTGAGTAACAGGCTCATTTGCCGGTGGAAGGAACCCTTCAGGGAACTCACTTGTACTTTCAGAATGGGGGTGTAGAGGGCTGAATTCCAGCTCTTGGGGGAAGATTGTGAGGAAAACCCCCTCCCTGCATAGACACTTCGCATTGGAAATGGAGTGGGTGGCGGGTCAGGTGGAAAATAATCTCCAGGTTCCCAGACAAGTTTCCTGGGAGAGGTGGAGGAAAAAAAAGGTCCTCTTCTCATGAACTGACTCCTTGGGTCAACTGGAAACAAGGCACCTCTGACTGGAGGGAAAGGTGCCAACACAGAGCCAGAACCAGTTGCTTGGTTTTCAGCATGGAGAGGTGAATCAGGCACACCACAGTCCAAAGGAGGCATATTAGGAATTCTGTGTTCTGCTGGTCCCAATGCTCTACCACAATTTGAGTAAAACCTATCTTGCCTTTGTAGAGGAAGACGTGCATCAGAAGAATATGGTTGGCCTGGCGGAGGGATCATCAGCCTGCTGGCCTGTTCCCCTGAGGAGAGAGGGGCCTAGTCTGAGAAGGTGCTCTCTGAAAATCAGTGAACATATGACAGCTGGATTCTCTTCCTTTACTGCTAGTCGCATTGTCCAGAGTATTCTCCAGGGCCCCTTGACCCTCTTCCTCCTTCCACTGGAGTGAAAGTTGAGAGAGTGAGTGGACCACTCTTTTCAAAATGAGGAGGTCTCCTTTCAGATGAAGGGTGACCTATTGGTGAGGGCCCATTTGGAGAAGGCTTTCTGCCCATTGCTGAGTTGGAAACATCCAGTGCATCATAGGGATCTTTTTCTACAAGTTCAAATCTAAGCTCCTTCTCAGTTAATTTCTGTCTGTTGCGTGCATTTTGTTTCCTGAAATAACTGAGGTTTCTTTCAGCAATCCGAGCTGCCAACTCACTAGCATGTGCTTCTTTCTCGGAGGAAATAATCTTCCCCAGACAGGAACGAATGGTACTCTGCAATTGTTCTTCAAGATATTGGGCTCTCTTTCTGTAGGTCTCCAGCTCTTTTATTGTATGGCTCATCATTTCTTCGACTTTGGAAAGTTTCTCCTCTTGCTCCACACGGTAGTTTTCCTCCACTCTTAATTTTCTGTGCCGTTTCATCATATTTTCTTGATAGCGTTCCATCATGACTTGAAAGTTCTTCTGTAGGGTCTCATTCTCACTTTGCAGCTGTGCATTTTCTGACTGCAAGGATGCCTGTTCAGTCTGCAGACTTTTAAGGTGTTCTGTAAGGTCTTCTGTGGTTTTCTCCACTTCAGATGAGAAAGTACATTTTTGATTTCTTCCACCTTCCAAGATTTCTAAGGAGGCCTTTAGCTTATCACCATAAACCAGATTCCTCAAAGCTCCTTTGGACTCATCCTCCAAGTGAGCACCAATTTTGGGTTCACTCGTCTTTCCCACTTCCAGGTGACCACCATCCATTTGGGCTCCCAGGCTTGGAGAAGATCTATCCTTCATCTTCAGCAAGCATTCACTCAGAGACTCCATGTGATTTTCTGTGTCCCTTAGAACTTGTTCTCCAGCTACTTTAGAGTCCTCTAATATGATTTTTGCTTTATATTGGACACCTCCTTGTTCCCTCTGTGCTTCAGCATCTCCTTGAATTGTTGGTTTCTGCCTTGGTGGAAGTAGGGATCCTTCAATCAAATCCTCTTTGATTGCCAGCTTCAGTTCTTCCTCATTCACTTGAAAGAGTCTCCAGTTTGTTTTAGCTTCAGCTATTTGTGATCTGAGGGATTCAGATTCACCTTGGAGGGACTGTATCCTTCTTGATAGATGCACCATCGTTTCACCTTTTTGACCATGTTGAGCCTTCTGTGCTTTGAGCTCTTCTTCTAGAAAGAGCTTTTCAACGCCATGGCTGGATTCAGACCTATGCAGCTTTTCGTCAGTTGCCTCCAGCTGTTGTGCTTCTCTTGAACCCTTCTCAAACCTGCAATCCTTTAAAGATGATTCTAAGCCTTCATGTTCTTTTTCAACAAGGCTCACTTTTTCAAGAAGTCCACATTTTGCCTCAGTAAGTCCAGCAAGATTTAGAGCCAGCCTTTTTTCTCTTCCCACGTAAAGCCTGCTACGAACCGACTGAAAGCCTCTCAGGAAATGTGAGAGAACAGCAAAAAATCCAAGAGCTGTACACATCACCAACTCCCAAGGAAAGCCATCAGGAAGATGGCCTGGCTTCATGTCTTTGGACAATGGTGGCACAACCCTGGGTGCTTTTTCTAGAACCACCCACTAGGATGGCTGAGAGGCAGCCCTTGGCTCCTCCATCATGCCAAGACAGCTTTGGCTCTTGCCACCACAACCACAGCCTGCCCAGGCAGGCCAACACAGGCTGTGGACACTCAGGTGTTTGGTCAGGAACTCCAACCTGCACAAGGCAACGGAGCAGACCACTGTGATCCCCTTCAGGGGCTGAGCATATGGTGGGTGGTGGGTGTATGGCGGTGGGAGCCATGATCAAAGGCTCCCAGGAGCCTTGTTGTGCTCAACTGCCCATCAGGGGAGTCTTGTCCGCTTCCCTACCAATGCATCCTCAAGTGCCACAGGTATAGGTCCCTCCCACTCCAGCCAGAGAGAATTCCTCTCCATGCCACCCACCCCTTGATTTGGTTTAGGCCAGGCCAAGGCGGGGTTAGTAGGAAGATTCCATCCAGTCATAATAACATTCAGTTTGATGTCACTCAAATTCTAAAGCTGACTAAACTGTTCAAACAGCTTTTATGGCCTCTATTGGTCTTTGTGTCCCTTGCCTTTTGTTTGAGTGACTCAGTCCTTTCCCTGCCCTTGTGCTCTCCCTATTTCCTACCTTCCTTGCTTCCTTCCTCCCTTCCTGGGTTTTCTCTTTTTCTTCTTCCTTCTTTTCTACCTCCCTGCAACCCTCCAACTTTGCCTTCCTCCCTTCCAACTTTCTCTCTCCCTTCCCTCCCTTTTCTTTTCTTGCAAGTGTTTGGGGTGAAAGTCCATGGCAGGCCAGCCCCAAGCTAGGCAAGGTCACTGCCACTGAGCTACAACATCCCCAGACCTGCTGCCACTTCCTATGCAAGTAACTTGAATTATCTCTAAAGAGAAACTCTCACATTAGTCTACTTTCAAAGTAATTTCAGAAGAGTTGCTAACATGGGCATAAATCAGGTATGACAAGTCATTTTTGAAAAGCACGGCACAGCTAATGTTCCTCCAAAGAAGGAGTTGAAAACTTAATTGGTTTTCAGGTCAGCATTTCTAGACTAGTACAAACCCTCCTAATCCTGATCTCTCCTTAGTCCTATGATTTCTTTAAGTGTCCCCTTTGCTCCTGTTCATGGAGTCATGTGTACAGAAATTATACCTGGTTCTATTGAACTCTACTTAATTCTTTCTCACCTCTGTGCTCCTTTTGCCAAGTCACTCCTCAACACTTACTGTAACCCTTTCAATTTTTTGTCCATTTTCATTTAAAAAACTCTTTCAAAAATTGAACCATTTCACATGCAGACACAGTCTTCTTGATCTGCTATTAATCCCCCACTACTGACATTGTAAGTTATTGAAATGTACACTTCCAGACAGTTTTCAGATTTTTGATTCCTGTATATCTATCTGTCTATCTATTTACAAACATAACATGGTATTCTGAAAGAATCGTTCTGCTTTTGGAGCTCTACATTGTGTTTTCCAGAAGCAGGCCTATTACACAGAGATGAATCCATGTTACCTAGATTGAGTTCAAACCGGAATGTGCACTCTGATTCCCATTATATTGTTCTACCTACTTATGGACAGTCCAGTTATATCCAGACCTCACCACCTCCCCGATTGTGTAAAATCCTTGTGAAGAGACATGTAGATGCCTTTATGAACATATTGATAATTTTTCATGGCAGTGTTTTCCAAAAACCAGTTAGTAAAATCAATTGATTCCTTTGCAGCCTGAAATTACCTTCATTCCAGTTTACTGGTATAAGAACCGCAGTATATCAGCAACCATTCTCCAATGGTAGTTCAGGCAGAAGTCATTCTAGATAACAAGCAGTGCCGGATCCTCCATGTATTTTACACAGCCCATGACGGGGGACATCCGTCCATTCGTTTAGAACAACTGATGTTTTATGCTGGCAATTTAGGTTTATTTAAAGGAGTGATTAGAAAACAGGTGAGACAGACTGATTGGATTCAGTATGTATGTTGGCTTTGTTTTTCTAGGCCTGAAGTTTTCACATTTCAATTAATTGTAGGTTAAGTATCAGGCAGATTCTTCACTGGGCTTCAAATGTGATAAAGTTGCTTCTTATTTTTAAGAAGGCCGTTGCAATCCTGCATTTATTTTACACCTCAGTGCTTGTTTTACACACAAGCACACACCCACACACCACACACATCAACACACACACAAACACATAATTAGAGCACATTTAACACTCAAATAAAGCTTTACCTACTAATTCATAACTAGGGTATTTTTTTAATAAGTATTGTGTCTTGGTCTCTACTGGGGAAACATGGTTCAATGTGAGTTCTCTGGTTTGTTGTAGGGCAGTGAACGTTCACTTGTTGGCAATGATATAGAAATGGGGAGTAAGAGTTTAAAAGTTTTTACAGTAGGTAGGCAGAGTCAGAGTATGGAATCTAAGAATAAGAAATTGGGGAATTTCCTCTTTGTTTCTTCATTTCAACCTCCTAATAATTCATGTATATTTTCCAAAAGTCTCCCAGAAAACAAGGACTAGGTCAATCCACATATCAGTGAACCATAGCAGAATGCGATTCTGAGTTTCATATAAACAGTCATAAAATCAAAAAGACAGGTGCTGGGGTTTTGGCTCAGCACTAGAGTGCTGGCTTCACACTTTCAAAGGTCCTGAGTTGGATCCCCAACACCATACGTGAAAGGAATGAATGAACCAATGCATGAGTGTATGATGAATGAATTAAAGGTATAAGGAGGAGGAGGAAGAGGAGGAGGAGGAGGAGAAATAGAAGAAGATGATGAGAAATTTGACTGAAGGGAAAAAGGGGAGGAGAGTGAGTTTAAAGTGTGGTTTCCAATTCCCAAACGTTAAATTACAGCAGACCGGATAGAGAGAGAAGATGGGAGGGCAGGAGAGGGGGGATAGTAGAGGCTAGAAAAGGTAGCAGAATACAACAGTTACTAACATGGCATTTTGTAAAAACGTGGATGTGTAAACAATGTGATTGTGCAATCTGTATATGGGGTCAAAATGGGAGTTCATAACTCACTTGAATCTAATGTAGGAAATATGGTATCTCAAGAGCTATGTAAGGTTTTAAGCAACCAATATAAAAAAGAGGTCTTCATTTTTCTTTGTAGTTGAGATCTCCTGTTTCCTTGACATGTTTAGTTGTGTTCTCTCCTTTAGTCCTCCCATGCTCTAGTTATTCTGATATGGAAAAACTAGCTGAAATGCCCAACCAGTCTCTAAATCAGTGACACTTTTTCATTAAGCCTAAAGTCACTTTACAATTGCTACAGTCATACTAAATACACTTCTTTGTTTGGAGTTTAAAAGATATTTCCATCAGCTAGATTACAAGGACCTAGAACTCCCATTCTTGTTTATGTAAGAGTGGCTTCATCAGATTAAATGCCGTTCTCTGGAATAACAGAAAACAGGAATAATTTACTCATAAGATTCTTACGTAAACCATCTTTATTTACAAAATACTATCTTAAGAATTATTGTTTCATTGAGCTTCAATTGGAGCCAAAGTATAGTCAATTACTGAACTAAAAGCAGTTACTTAAAAACTAAAAATGAGAGATAAGTCAAATTACATTTGAAGAGAGAGCAACAGCATGAGGTTTCTTGTTTGGTTCTGGATGTTGAGTAACAGGCTCATTTGCAGGTGGAAGGAACCCTTCAGGCAACTCACTTGTACTTTCAGAATGGGGGTGAAGAGGGCTGAATTCCAGCTCTTGGGGGAAGATTTTGTGAGGAAAACCCCCTCCCTGCATAGACACTTCGCATTGGAAATGGAGTGGGTGGCGGGTCAGGTGGAAAATAATCTCCAGGTTCCCAGACAAGTTTCCTGGGAGAGGTGGAGGAAAAAAAGGTCCTCTTCTCATGAACTGACTCCTTGGGTCAACTGGAAACAAGGCACCTCTGACTGGAGGGAAAGGTGCCAACACAGAGCCAGAGCCAGTTGCTTGGTTTTCAGCATGGAGAGGTGAATCAGGCACATCAGAGTCCAAAGGAGGCATATTAGGAATTCTGTGTTCTGCTGGTCCCGATGCTCTACCACAATTTGAGTAAAACCTATCTTGCCTTTGTAGAGGAAGACGTGCATCAGAAGAATATGGTTGGCCTGGCGGAGGGATCATCAGCCTGCTGGCCTGTTCCCCTGGAGGAGAGAGGGGCCCAGTCTGAGAAGGTGCTCTCTGAAAATCAGTGAACTTATGACAGCTGGATTCTCTTCCTTTACTGCCAGTCGCATGGTCCAGAGGATTCTCCAGGGCCCCTTGACCCTCTTCCTCCTCCCACTGGAGTGAAAGGTGAGAGTGTGAGTGGACCACTCTTTTCAAAATGAGGAGGTCTCCTTTCAGATGAAGGGTGACCTATTGGTGAGGGCCCATTTGGAGAAGGCTTTCTGCCCTTAGATGAGTTGGAAACATCCAGTGCATCATAGGGATCTTTTTCTACAAGTTCAAATCTAAGCTCCTTCTCAGTTAATTTCTGTCTGTTGCGTGCATTTTGTTTCCTGAAATAACTGAGGTTTTTTTCAGCAATCCGAGCTGCCAACTCACTAGCATGTGCTTCTTTCTCGGAGGAAATAATCTTCCCCAGACAGGAACGAATAGTACTCTGCAATTGTTCTTCAAGATATTGGGCTCTCTTTCTGTAGGTCTCCAGCTCTTTTATTGTATGGCTCATCTTTTCTTCGACTTTGGAAAGTTTCTCCTTTTGCTCCACACGGCAGTTTTCCTCCACTCTTAATTTCCTGTGCAGTTTCATCATATTTTCTTGATAGCGTTCCATCATGACTTTAAAGTTCTTCTGTAGGGTCTCATTCTCACTTTGCAGCTGTGCATTTTCGGACTGCAAGGATGCCTGTTCAGTCTGCAGACTTTTAAGGTGTTCTGTAAGGTCTTCCGTGGTTTTCTCCACTTCAGATGAGAAAGTACATTTTTGATTTCTTCCTCCTTCCAAGATTTCTAAGGAGGCCTTTAGCTTATCACCATAAACCAGGTTCCTCAAAGCTCCTTTGGACTCATCCTCCAAGTGAGCACCAATTTCGGGTTCACTCGTCTTTCCCAGTTCCAGGTGACCACCATCCCTTTGGGCTCCCAGGCTTGGAGAAGATCTATCCTTCATCTTCAGCAAGCATTCACTCAGAGACTCCATGTGATTTTCTGTGTCCCTTAGAACTTGTTCTCCAGCTACTTTAGAGTCCTCTAATATGATTTTTGCTTTATATTGGACACCTCCTTGTTCCCTCTGTGCTTCAGCTTCTCCTTGTATTGTTGGTCTCTGTGTTGGCGGAAGTAGTTATCCTTCATTCAAAACCTCTTTGATTGCCAGCTTCAGTTCTTCCTCATTCACTTGAAAGAGTCTCCAGTTTGTTTTAGCTTCAGCTATTTGTGATCTGAGGGATTCAGATTCACCTTGGAGGGACTGTATCCTTCTTGATAGATGCGCCATCGTTTCATCCTGTTGACCATGTTGAGCCTTCTGTGCTTTGAGCTCTTCTTCTAGAAAGAGCATTTCAACGCCATGGCTGGATTCGGGCCTATGCAGCTTTTCGTCGGTTGCCTCCAGCTGTTGTGCTTCTCTTGAACCCTTCTCAAACCTGCAATCCTTTAAAGATGATTCTAAGCCTTCATGTTCTTTTTCAACAAGGCTCACTTTTTCAAGAAGTCCACATTTTGCCTCAATAAGTCCAGCAAGATTTAGAGCCAGCCTTTTTTCTCTTCCCACGTAAAGCCTGATACGAACCGACTGAAAACCTCTCCAGAAAAGTGAGAGAACAGCAAAAAATCCAAGAGCTGTACACATCACCAACTCCCAAGGAAAGCCATAAGGAAGATGGCCTGGCTTCTTGTCTTCGGACAATGCTGCCACAACCCTGGGTGCTTCTTCCAGAACCACCCACAAGGATGGCTGAGAGGCAGCCCTTGGCTCCTCCATCACGCCAAGACAGCTTTGGCTCTTGCCACCACAACCACAGCCTGCCCAGGCAGGCCAACACAGGCTGTGGACACTCAGGTGTTTGGTCAGGAACTCCAACCTGCACCAGGCAACGGAGCAGACCACTGTGATCCCCTTCAGGGGCTGAGCGTATGGTGGGTGGTGGGCGTATGGCGGTGGGAGCCATGATCAAAGGCTCCCAGGAGCCTTGTTGTGCTCAACTGCCCATCAGGGGAGTCTTGTCCGCTTCCCTACCCAGTGCATCCTCATGTGCCACAGGTTTAGGTCCCTCCCACTCCAGCCAGAGAGAATTCCTCTCCATGCCACCCACCCCTTGATTTGGTTTAGGCCAGGCCAAGGCGGGGTTAGTAGGAAGATTCCATCCAGTCATAATAACATTCAGTTTGATGTCACTCAAATTCTAAAGCTGACTAAACTGTTCAAACAGCTTTCATGGCCTCTATTGGTCTTTGTGTCCCTTGCCTTTTGTTTGAGTGACTCAGTCCTTTCCCGGCCCTTGTGCTCACCCTATTTCCTACCTTCCTTGCTTCCTTCCTCCCTTCCAGGGTTTTCTCCTTTTCTTCTTCCTTCTTTTCTACCTCCCTGCATCCCTCCAACTTTGCCTTCCTCCCTTCCAACTTTCTCTCTCCCTTCCCTCCCTTTTCTTTTCTTGCAAGTGTTTGGGGTGAAAGTCCATGGCAGGCCAGCCCCAAGCTAGGCAAGGTCACTGCCACTGAGCTACAACATCCCCAGACCTGCTGCCACTTCCTATGCAAGTAACTTGAATTATCTCTAAAGAGAAACTCTCACATTAGTCTACTTTCAATGTAATTTCAGAAGAGTTGCTAACATGGGCATAAATCAGTTGTGACAAGTCATTTTTGAAAAGCACGGCACAGCTAATGTTCCTCCAAAGAAGGAGTTGAAAACTTAATTGGTTTTCAGGTCAGCATTTCTAGACTAGTACAAACCCTCCTAATCCTGATCTCTCCTTAGCCCTATAATTTCTTTAAGTGTCCCCTTTGCTCTTCTTCATGGAGTCATGTGTACAGAAATTATACCTGGTTCTATTGAACTCTACTTAATTCTTTCTCACCTCTGTGCTCCATTGGCCAAGTCACTCCTCAACACTTACTATACCCCTTTCAATTTTTTGTCCATTTTCATTTAAAAAACTCTTTCAAAAATTGAACCATTTCACATGCAGACACAGTCTTCTTGATCTGCTATGAATCCCCCACTACTGACATTGTAAGTTATTGAAATGTACACTTCCAGACCGTTTTCAGATTTTTGATTCCTGTATATCTATCTGTCTATCTATTTACAAACATAACATGGTATTTTGAAAGAATCGTTCTGCTTTTGGAGCTCTACATTGTGTTTTCCAGAAGAAGGCCTATTACACAGAGATGAATCCATGTTACCTAGATTGAGTTCAAACCGGAATGTGCACTCTGATTCCCATTATATTGTTCTACCTACTAATGGACAGTTCAGTTATATCCAGACCTCACCACCTGCCCCATTGAGTAAAACCCTTGTGAAGAGACATGTAGATGCCTTTATGAACATATTGATAATTTTTCATGGCAGTGTTTTCCAAAAACCAGTTAGTAAAATCAATTGATTCCTTTGCAGCCTGAAATTACCTTCATTCCAGTTTACTGGTATAAGAACCGCAGTATATCAGCAACCATTCTCCAATAGTAGTTCAGGTAGAAGTCATTCTAGATAACAAGCAGTGCCGGATCCTCCATGTATTTTACACAGCCCATGATGGGGGACATCCGTCCATTTGTTTAGAACAACTGATGTTTTATGCTGGCAATTTAGGTTTATTTAAAGGAGTGATTAGAAAACAGGTGAGACAGACTGATTAGATTCAGTATGTATGTTGGCTTTGTTTTTCTAAGCCTGAAGTTTTCACATTTCAATTAATTGTAGGTTAAGTATCAGGCAGATTCTTCACTGGGCTTCAAATGTGATAAAGTTGCTTCTTATTTTTAAGAAGGCCATTGCAATCCTGCATTTATTTTACACCTCAGTGCTTGTTTTACATACAAGCACCCACACCCACACACCACACACATCAACACACACACAAACACATAATTAGAGCACATTTAACACTCAAATAAAGCTTTACCTACTAATTCATAACTAGGGTATTTTTTTAATAAGTATTGTGTCTTGGTCTCTACTGGGGAAACATGGTTCAATGTGAGTTCTCTGGTTTGTTGTAGGGCAGTGAACGTTCACTTGTTGGCAATGATATAGAAATGGGGAGTAAGAGTTTAAAAGTTTTTACAGTAGGTAGGCAGAGTCAGTATGGAATCTAAGAATAAGAAATTGCAGAATTTCCTCTTTGTTTCTTCATTTCAACCTCCTAATAATTCATGTATATTTTCCAAAAGTCTCCCAGAAAACAAGGACTAGGTCAATCCACATATCAGTGAACCATAGCAGAATGCGATTCTGAGTTTCATATAAACAGTCATAAAATCAAAAAGACAGGTGCTGGGGTTTTGGCTCAGCACTAGAGTGCTGGCTTCACACTTTCAAAGGTCCAGAGTTGGATCCCCAACACCATACGTGAAAGGAATGAATGAACCAATGCATGAGTGTATGATGAATGAATTAAAGGTATAAGGAGGAGGAGGAAGAGGAGGAGGAGGAGGAGAAATAGAAGAAGATGATGAGAAATTTGACAGAAGGGAAAAAGGGGAGGAGAGTGAGTTTAAAGTGTGGTTTCCAATTCCCAAACGTTAAATTACAGCAGACGGGATAGAGAGAGAAGATGGGAGGGCAGGAGAGGGGGGATAGTAGAGGCTAGAAAAGGTAGCAGAATACAACAGTTACTAACATGGCATTTTGTAAAAACGTGGATGTGTAAACAATGTGATTGTGCAATCTGTATATGGGGTCAAAATGGGAGTTCATAACTCACTTGAATCTAATGTAGGAAATATGGTATCTCAAGAGCTATGTAAGGTTTTAAGCAACCAATATAAAAAAGAGGTCTTCATTTTTCTTTGTAGTTGAGATCTCCTGTTTCCTTGACATGTTTAGTTGTGTTCTCTCCTTTAGTCCTCCCATGCTCTAGTTATTCTGATATGGAAAAACTAGCTGAAATGCCCAACCAGTCTTTAAATCAGTGACACTTTTTCATTAAGCCTAAAGTCACTTTACAATTGCTACAGTCATACTAAATACACTTCTTTGTTAGGAGTTTAAAAGATATTTCCATCAGCTAGATTACAAGGACCTAGAACTCCCATTCTTGTTTATGTAAGAGTGGCTTCATCAGATTAAATGCCGTTCTCTGGAATAACATAAAATAGGAATAATTTACTCATAAGATTCTTACGTAAACCATCTTTATTTACAAAATACTATCTTAAGAATTATTGTTTCATTGAGCTTCAATTTTAGCCAAAGTATAGTCAATTACTGAACTAAAAGCAGTTACTTAAAAACTAAAAATGAGAGATAAGTCAAATTACATTTGAAGAGAGAGCAACAGCATGAGGTTTCCTGTTTGGTTCTGGATGTTGAGTAACAGGCTCATTTGCCGGTGGAAGGAACCCTTCAGGCAACTCACTTGTACTTTCAGAATGGGGGTGAAGAGGGCTGAATTCCAGCTCTTGGATGACGATTTTGTGAGTAAAACCCCCTCCCTGCATAGACACTTCGCATTGGAAATGGAGTGGGTGGCGGGTCAGGTGGAAAATAATCTCCAGGTTCCCAGACAAGTTTCCTGGGAGAGGTGGAGGAAAAAAAAGGTCCTCTTCTCATGAACTGACTCCTTGGGTCAACTGGAAACAAGGCACCTCTGACTGGAGGGAAAGGTGCCAACACAGAGCCAGAGCCAGTTGCTTGGTTTTCAGCATGGAGAGGTGAATCAGGCACATCAGACTCCAAAGGAGGCATATTAGGAATTCTGTGTTCTGCTGGTCCCGATGCTCTACCACAATTTGAGTAAAACCTATCTTGCCTTTGTAGAGGAAGACGTGCATTAGAAGAATATGGTTGGCCTGGCGGAGGGATCATCAGCCTGCTGGCCTGTTCCCCTGGAGGAGAGAGGGGCCCAGCCTGAGAAGGTGCTCTCTGAAAATCAGTGAACTTATGACAGCTGGATTCTCTTCCTTTACTGCTAGTCGCATGGTCCAGAGGATTCTCCAGGGCCCCTTGACCCTCTTCCTCCTCCCACTGGAGTGAAAGGTGAGAGTGTGAGTGGACCACTCTTTTCAAAATGAGGAGGTCTCCTTTCAGATGAAGGGTGACCTATTGGTGAGGGCCCATTTGGAGAAGGCTTTCTGCCCATTGCTGAGTTGGAAACATCCAGTGCATCATAGGGATCTTTTTCTACAAGTTCAAATCTAAGCTCCTTCTCAGTTAATTTCTGTCTCTTGCGTGCATTTTGTTTCCTGAAATAACTGAGGTTTCTTTCACCAATCCGAGCTGCCAACTCACTAGCATGTGCTTCTTTCTCGGAGGAAATAATCTTCCCCAGACAGGAACGAATGGTACTCTGCAATTGTTCTTCAAGATATTGGGCTCTCTTTCTGTAGGTCTCCAGCTCTTTTATTGTATGGATCATCTTTTCTTCGACTTTGGAAAGTTTCTCCTCTTGCTCCACACGGCAGTTTTCCTCCACTCTTAATTTCCTGTGCAGTTTCATCATATTTTCTTGATAGCGTTCCATCATGACTTTAAAGTTCTTCTGTAGGGTCTCATTCTCACTTTGCAGCTGTGCATTTTCTGACTGCAAGGATGCCTGTTCAGTCTGCAGACTTTTAAGGTGTTCTGTAAGGTCTTCCGTGGTTTTCTCCACTTCAGATGAGAAAGTACATTTTTGATTTCTTCCTCCTTCCAAGATTTCTAAGGAGGCCTTTAGCTTATCACCATAAACCAGGTTCCTCAAAGCTCCTTTGGACTCATCCTCCAAGTGAGCATCAATTTCGGGTTCACTCGTCTTTCCCAGTTCCAGGTGACCACCATCCCTTTGGGCTCCCAGGCTTGGAGAAGATCTATCCTTCATCTTCAGCAAGCATTCACTCAGAGACTCCATGTGATTTTCTGTGTCCCTTAGAGCTTGTTCTCCAGCTACTTTAGAGTCCTCTAATATGATTTTTGCTTTATATTGGACACCTCCTTGTTCCCTCTGTGCTTCAGCTTCTCCTTGTATTGTTGGTCTCTGTGTTGGCGGAAATAGTTATCCTCCATTCAAAACCTCTTTGATTGCCAGCTTCAGTTCTTCCTCATTCACTTGAAAGAGTCTCCAGTTTGTTTTAGCTTCAGCTATTTGTGATCTGAGGGATTCAGATTCACCTTGGAGGGACTGTATCCTTCTTGATAGATGCGCCATCGTTTCATCCTGTTGACCATGTTGAGCCTTCTGTGCTTTGAGCTCTTCTTCTAGAAAGAGCATTTCAACGCCATGGCTGGATTCGGGCCTATGCAGCTTTTCGTCGGTTGCCTCCAGCTGTTGTGCTTCTCTTGAACCCTTCTCAAACCTGCAATCCTTTAAAGATGATTCTAAGCCTTCATGTTCTTTTTCAACAAGGCTCACTTTTTCCAGAAGTCCACATTTTGCCTCAATAAGTCCAGCAAGATTTAGAGCCAGCCTTTTTTCTCTTCCCACGTAAAGCCTGCTACGAACCGACTGAAAACCTCTCCAGAAAAGTGAGAGAACAGCAAAAAATCCAAGAGCTGTACACCTCACCAACTCCCAAGGAAAGCCATAAGGAAGATGGCCTGGCTTCATGTCTTCGGACAATGCTGCCACAACCCTGGGTGCTTCTTCCAGAACCACCCACTAGGATGGCTGAGAGGCAGCCCTTGGCTCCTCCATCACGCCAAGAGAGCTTTGGCTCTTGCCACCACAACCACAGCCTGCCCAGGCAGGCCAACACAGGCTGTGGACACTCAGGTGTTTGGTCAGGAACTCCAACCTGCACCAGGCAACGGAGCAGACCACTGCGATCCCCTTCAGGGGCTGAGCGTATGGTGGGTGGTGGACGTATGGCGGTGGGAGCCATGATCAAAGGCTCCTAGGAGCCTTGTTGTGCTCAACTGCCCATCAGGGGAGTCTCGTCCGCTTCCCTACCCAGTGCATCCTCATGTGCCACAGGTTTAGGTCCCTCCCACTCCAGCCAGAGAGAATTCCTCTCCATGCCACCCACCCCTTGATTTGGTTTAGGCCAGGCCAAGGCAGGGTTAGTAGGAAGATTCCATCCAGTCATAATAACATTCAGTTTGATGTCACTCAAATTCTAAAGCTGACTAAACTGTTCAAACAGCTTTTATGGCCTCTATTGGTCTTTGTGTCCCTTGCCTTTTGTTTGAGTGACTCAGTCCTTTCCCTGCCCTTGTACTCACCCTATTTCCTACCTTCCTTGCTTCCTTCCTCCCTTTCTGGGTTTTCTCCTTTTCTTCTACCTTCTTTTCTACCTCCCTGCATCCCTCCAACTTTGCCTTTCTCCCTTCCAACTTTCTCTCTCCCTTCCCTCCCTTTTCTTTTCTTGCAAGTGTTTGGGGTGAAAGTCCATGGCAGGCCAGCCCCAAGCTAGGCAAGGTCACTGCCACTGAGCTACAACATCCCCAGACCTGCTGCCACTTCCTATGCAAGTAACTTGAATTATCTCTAAAGAGAAACTCTCACATTAGTCTACTTTCAAAGTAATTTCAGAAGAGTTGCTAACATGGGCATAAATCAGTTGTGACAAGTCATTTTTGAAAAGCACGGCACAGCTAATGTTCCTCCAAAGAAGGAGTTGAAAACTTAATTGGTTTTCAGGTCAGCATTTCTAGACTAGTACAAACCCTCCTAATCCTGATCTCTCCTTAGCCCTATGATTTCTTTAAGTGTCCCCTTTGCTCCTCTTCATGGAGTCATGTGTACAGAAATTATACCTGGTTCTATTGAACTCTACTTAATTCTTTCTCACCTCTGTGCTCCTTTGGCCAAGTCACTCCTCAACACTTACTGTAACCCTTTCAATTTTTTGTCCATTTTCATTTAAAAAACTCTTTCAAAAATTGAACCATTTCGCATGCAGACACAGTCTTCTTGATCTGCTATTAATCCCCCACTACTGACATTGTAAGTTATTGAAATGTACACTTCCAGACCATTTTCAGATTTTTGATTCCTGTATATCTATCTGTCTATCTATTTACAAACATAACATGGTATTTTGAAAGAATCATTCTGCTTTTGGAGCTCTACATTGTGTTTTCCAGAAGCAGGCCTATTGCACAGTGATGAATCCATGTTACCAAGATTGAGTTCAAACCGGAATGTGCACTCTGATTCCCATTATATTGTTCTACCTACTGATGGACAGTTCAGTTATATCCAGACCTCACCACCTCCCCCATTGAGTAAAACCCTTGTGAAGAGACATGTAGATGCCTTTATGAACATATTGATAATTTTTCATGGCAGTGTTTTCCAAAAACCAGTTAGTAAAATCAATTGATTCCTTTGCAGCCTGAAATTACCTTCATTCCAGTTTACTGGTATAAGAACCGCAGTATATCAGCAACCATTCTCCAAGAGTAGTTCAGGCAGAAGTCATTCTAGATAACAAGCAGTGCCGGATCCTCCATGTATTTTACACAGCCCATGACGGGGGACATCCGTCCATTCGTTTAGAACAACTGATGTTTTATGCTGGCAATTTAGGTTTATTTAAAGGAGTGATTAGAAAACAAATGAGACAGACTGATTAGATTCAGTATGTATGTTGGCTTTGTTTTTCTAAGCCTGAAGTTTTCACATTTCAATTAATTGTAGGTTAAGTATCAGGCAGATTCTTCACTGGGCTTCAAATGTGATAAAGTTGCTTCTTATTTTTAAGAAGGCCGTTGCAATCCTGCATTTATTTTACACCTCAGTGCTTGTTTTACACACAAGCACACACACCCACACACCACACACATCAACACACACACAAACACATAATTAGAGCACATTTAACACTCAAATAAAGCTTTACCTACTAATTCATAACTAGGGTATTTTTTTAATAAGTATTGTGTCTTGGTCTCTACTGGGGAAACATGGTTCAATGTGAGTTCTCTGGTTTGTTGTAGGGCAGTGAACGTTCACTTGTTGGCAATGATATAGAAATGGGGAGTAAGAGTTTAAAAGTTTTTACAGTAGGTAGGCAGAGTCAGAGTATGGAATCTAAGAATAAGAAATTGGGGAATTTCCTCTTTGTTTCTTCATTTCAACCTCCTAATAATTCATGTATATTTTCCAAAGACTCCCAGAAAACAAGGACTAGGTCAATCCACATATCAGTGAACCATAGCAGAATGCGATTCTGAATTTCATATAAACAGTCATAAAATCAAAAAGACAGGTGCTGGGGTTTTGGCTCAGCACTAGAGTGCTGGCTTCACACTTTCAAAGGTCCTGAGTTGGATCCCCAACACCATACGTGAAAGGAATGAATGAACCAATGCATGAGTGTATGATGAATGAATTAAAGGTATAAGGAGGAGGAGGAAGAGGAGGAGGAGGAGGAGAAATAGAAGAAGATGATGAGAAATTTGACAGAAGGGAAAAAGGGGAGGAGAGTGAGTTTAAAGTGTGGTTTCCAATTCCCAAACGTTAAATTACAGCAGAAGGGATAGAGAGAGAAGATGGGAGGGTAGGAGAGGGGGGATAGTAGAGGCTAGAAAAGGTAGCAGAATACAACAGTTACTAACATGGCATTTTGTAAAAACGTGGATGTGTAAACAATGTGATTGTGCAATCTGTATATGGGGTCAAAATGGGAGTTCATAACTCACTTGAATCTAATGTAGGAAATATGGTATCTCAAGAGCTATGTAAGGTTTTAAGCAACCAATATAAAAAAGAGGTCTTCATTTTTCTTTGTAGTTGAGATCTCCTGTTTCCTTGACATGTTTAGTTGTGTTCTCTCCTTTAGTCCTCCCATGCTCTAGTTATTCTGATATGGAAAAACTAGCTGAAATGCCCAACCAGTCTAAATCAGTGACACTTTTTCATTAAGCCTAAAGTCACTTTACAATTGCTACAGTCATACTAAATACACTTCTTTGTTTGGAGTTTAAAAGATATTTCCATCAGCTAGATTACAAGGACCTAGAACTCCCATTCTTGTTTATGTAAGAGTGGCTTCATCAGATTAAATGCCGTTCTCTGGAATAACATAAAATAGGAATAATTTACTCATAAGATTCTTACGAAAACCATCTTTATTTACAAAATACTATCTTAAGAATTATTGTTTCATTGAGCTTCAATTGGAGCCAAAGTATAGTCAATTACTGAACTAAAAGCAGTTACTTAAAAACTAAAAATGAGAGATAAGTCAAATTACATTTGAAGAGAGAGGAACAGCATGAGGTTTCTTGTTTGGTTCTGGATGTTGAGTAACAGGCTCATTTGCCGGTGGAAGGAACCCTTCAGGCAACTCACTTGTACTTTCAGAATGGGGGTGAAGAGGGCTGAATTCCAGCTCTTGGATGACGATTTTGTGAGTAAAACCCCCTCCCTGCATAGACACTTCGCATTGGAAATGGAGTGGGTGGCGGGTCAGGTGGAAAATAATCTCCAGGTTCCCAGACAAGTTTCCTGGGAGAGGTGGAGGAAAAAAAAGGTCCTCTTCTCATGAACTGACTCCTTGGGTCAACTGGAAACAAGGCACCTCTGACTGGAGGGAAAGGTGCCAACACAGAGCCAGAGCCAGTTGCTTGGTTTTCAGCATGGAGAGGTGAATCAGGCACATCAGACTCCAAAGGAGGCATATTAGGAATTCTGTGTTCTGCTGGTCCCGATGCTCTACCACAATTTGAGTAAAACCTATCTTGCCTTTGTAGAGGAAGACGTGCATCAGAAGAATATGGTTGGCCTGGCGGAGGGATCATCAGCCTGCTGGCCTGTTCCCCTGGAGGAGAGAGGGGCCCAGTCTGAGAAGGTGCTCTATGAAAATCAGTGAACTTATGACAGCTGGATTCTCTTCCTTTACTGCCAGTCGCATGGTTCAGAGGATTCTCCAGGGCCCCTTGACCCTCTTCCTCCTCCCACTGGAGTGAAAGGTGAGAGTGTGAGTGGACCACTCTTTTCAAAATGAGGAGGTCTCCTTTCAGATGAAGGGTGACCTATTGGTGAGGGCCCATTTGGAGAAGGCTTTCTGCCCATTGCTGAGTTGGAAACATCCAGTGCATCATATTATCTTTTTCTACAAGTTCAAATCTAAGCTCCTTCTCAGTTAATTTCTGTCTGTTGCGTGCATTTTGTTTCCTGAAATAACTGAGGTTTCTTTCAGCAATCCGAGCTGCCAACTCACTAGCATGTGCTTCTTTCTCAGAGGAAATAATCTTCCCCAGACAGGAACGAATGGTACTCTGCAATTGTTCTTCAAGATATTGGGCTCTCTTTCTGTAGGTCTCCAGCTCTTTTATTGTATGGCTCATCTTTTCTTCGACTTTGGAAAGTTTCTCCTTTTGCTCCACACGGCAGTTTTCCTCCACTCTTAATTTCCTGTGTAGTTTCATCATATTTTCTTGATAGCGTTCCATCATGACTTTAAAGTTCTTCTGTAGGGTCTCATTCTCACTTTGCAGCTGTGCATTTTCTGACTGCAAGGATGCCTGTTCAGTGTGCAGAATTCTAAGGTGTTCTGTAAGGTCTTCCGTGGTTTTCTCCACTTCAGATGAGAAAGTACATTTTTGATTTCTTCCTCCTTCCAAGATTTCTAGAGAGGCCTTTAGCTTATCACCATAAACCAGGTTAATCAAAGCCACTTTGGACTCATCCTCCAAGTGAGCACCAATTTCGAGTTCACTAGTCCTTCCCAGTTCCAGGTGACCAGCATCCCTTTGGGCTCCCAAGCTTGGAGAAGATCTACCCTTCATCTTCAGCAAGCATTCACTCAGAGACTCCATGTGAATTTCTGTGTCCCTTATAACTTGTTCTCCAGCTACTTTAGACTCCTCTAATATGATTTTTGCTTTATATTGGACACCTCCTTGTTCCCTCTGTGCTTCAGCTTCTCCTTGTATTGTTGGTCTCTGCGTTGGCGGAAGTAGGGATCCTTCATTCAAAACCTCTTTGATTGCCAGCTTCAGTTCTTCCTCATTCACTTGAAAGAGTCTCCAGTTTGTTTTAGCTTCAGCTATTTGTGATCTGAGGGATTCAGATTCACCTTGGAGGGACTGTATCCTTCTTGATAGATGAGCCATCGTTTCATCCTGTTGACCATGTTGAGCCTTCTGTGCTTTGAGCTCTTCTTCTAGAAAGAGCATTTCAACGCCATGGCTGGATTCGGGCCTATGCAGCTTTTCGTCGGTTGCCTCCAGCTGTTGTGCTTCTCTTGAACCCTTCTCAAACCTGCAATCCTTTAAAGATGATTCTAAGCCTTCATGTTCTTTTTCAACAAGGCTCACTTTTTCAAGAAGTCCACATTTTGCCTCAATAAGTCCAGCAAGATTTAGAGCCAGCCTTTTTTCTCTTCCCACGTAAAGCCTGCTACACACCGACTGAAAACCTCTCCAGAAAAGTGAGAGAGCAGCAAAAAATGCAAGAGATGTACACATCACCAACTTTTAAGGAAAGCCATAAGGAAGATGGCCTGGCTTCATGTCTTCGGACAATGCTGCCACAACCCTGGGTGCTTCTTCCAGAACCACCCACTAGGATGGCTGAGAGGCAACCCTTGGCTCCTCCATCACGCCAAGACAGCTTTGGCTCTTGCCACCACAACCACAGCCTGCCCAGGCAGGCCAACACAGGCTGTGGACACTCAGGTGTTTGGTCAGGAACTCCAACCTGCACCAGGCAACGGAGCAGACCACTGTGATCCCCTTCAGGGGCTGAGCGTATGGTGGGTGGTGGGTGTATGGCGGTGGGAGCCATGATCAAAGGCTCCCAGGATCCTTGTTGTGCTCAACTGCCCATCAGGGGAGTCTTGTCCGCTTCCCTACCCAGTGCATCCTCATGTGCCACAGGTTTAGGTCCCTCCCACTCCAGCCAGAGAGAATTCCTCTCCATGCCACCCACCCCTTGATTTGGTTTAGGCCAGGTCATGGCGGGGTTTGTAGAAAGATTCCATCCAGTCATAATAACATTCAGTTTGATGTCACTCATATTCTAAAGCTGACTAAAATGTTCAAACAGCTTTTATGGCCTATATTGGTCTTTGTGTCCCTTGCCTTTTGTTTGAGTGACTCAGTCCTTTCCCTGTCCTTGTGCTCTCCCTATTTCCTACCTTCCTTGCTTCCTTCCTCCGTTCCTGGTTTTTCTCCTTTTCTTCTTCCTTCTTTTCTACCTCCCTACATCCCTCCAACTTTGCCTTCCTCCTTTCCAACTTTCTCTCTCCCTTCCCTCCCTTTTCTTTTCTTGCAAGTGTTTGGGGTGAAAGTCCATGGCAGGCCAGCCCCAAGCTAGGCAAGGTCACTGCCACTGAGCTACAACATCCCCAAACCTGCTGCCAATTCCTATGCAAGTAATTTGAATTATCTCTAAAGAGAAACTCGTACATTAGTTTACTTTAAAAGTCATTTCAGAAGAGTTGCTAACATGGGCATAAATCTGTTATGACAAGTCATTTTTGAAAAGCACGTCACAGCTAATGTTCCTCAAAAGAAGGAGTTGAAAACTTTAGTTGGTTTTCAGGTCAGCATTTCTAGACTAGTACAAACCCTCCTAATCCTGATCTCTCCTTAGTTTTATGATTTCTTTAAGTGTCCCATTTGCTCCTGTTCATGGAGTCATGTGTACAGAAATTATACCTGGTTCTATTGAACTCTACTGAATTCTTTCTCACCTCTGTGCTCCTTTGGCCAAGTCACTCCTCAACACTTACTGTAACCCTTTCAATTTTTTCTCCATTTTCATTTAAAAAAACTCTTTCAAATATTGAACCATTTCGCATGCAGACAGTCTTCTTGATTTGCTATTAATCCCCCAATACTGACAATGTAAGTTATTGAAATGTACATTTTCAGACCGTTTTCAGATTTTTGATTTCTGTATATCTATCTGTCTATCTATTTACAAACATAACATGGTATTCTGAAAGTATCATTGTGCTTTTGGAGCTGTTCATTGTGTTTTTCAGAAGCAGGCCTATCACACAGAGATGAATCCATGGTAACTAGATTGAGTTCAAACCGGAATGTGCACTCTGATTCCCATTATATTGTTCTACCTACTAATGGACAGTTCAGTTATATCCAGACCTCACCACCTCCCCCATTAAGTAAAACCCTTGTGAAGAGACATGTAGATGCCTTTATGAACATATTGATAATTTTTCATGGCAGTGTTTTCCAAAAACCAGTTAGTAAAATCAATTGATTCCTTTGCAGCCTGAAATTACCTTCATTCCAGTTTACTGGTATAAGAACCGCAGTATATCAGCAACAATTCTCCAATAGTAGTTCAGGCAGAAGTCATTCTAGGTATCAATGAGTGCCGGATCCTCCATGTATTTTACACAGCCCATGACGGGGGACATCCGTCCACTGGTTTAGAACAACTGATGTTTTATGCTGGAAATTTAGGTTTATTTAAAGGAGTGATTAGAAAACAGGTGAGACAGACTGATTAGATTCAGTATGTATGTTGGCTTTGTTTTTCTAGGCCTGAAGTTTTCACATTTCAATTAATTGTAGGTTAAGTATCAGGCAGATTCTTCACAAAGCTTCAAATGTGATAAAGTTGCTTCTTATTTTTAAGTAGGCCGTTGCTATCCTGCATTTATTTTACACCTCAGTGCTTGTTTTACACACAAGCACACACACCCACACACCACACACATCAACAAACACACAAACACAAAATGACAGCACATTTAACACTCAAATAAAGCTTTACCTACTATTTCATAACTAGGGTATTTTTTTAATAAGTATTGTGTCTTGGTCTCTACTGGGGAAACATGGTTCAATGTGAGTTCTCTGGTTTGTTGTAGGGCAGTGAACGTTCACTTGTTGGCAATGATATAGAAATGGGGAGTAAGAGTTTAAAAGTTTTTACAGTAGGTAGGCAGAGTCAGAGTATGGAATCTAAGAATAAGAAATTGGGGAATTTCCTCTTTGTTTCTTCATTTCAACCTCCTAATAATTCATGTATATTTTCCAAAAGTCTCCCAGAAAACAAGGACTAGGTCAATCCACATATCAGTGAACCATAGCAGAATGCGATTCTGAATTTCATATAAACAGTCATGAAATCAAAAAGACAGGTGCTGGGGTTTTGGCTCAGCACTAGAGTGCTGGCTTCACACTTTCAAAGGTCCTGAGTTGGATCCCCAACACCATACGTGAAAGGAATGAATGAACCAATGCATGAGTGTATGATGAATGAATTAAAGGTATAAGGAGGAGGAGGAAGAGGAGGAGGAGGAGGAGAAATAGAAGAAGATGATGAGAAATTTGACAGAAGGGAAAAAGGGGAGGAGAGTGAGTTTAAAGTGTGGTTTCCAATTCCCAAACGTTAAATTACAGCAGAAGGGATAGAGAGAGAAGATGGGAGGGCAGGAGAGGGGGGATAGTAGAGGCTAGAAAAGGTAGCAGAATACAACAGTTACTAACATGGCATTTTGTAAAAACGTGGATGTGTAAACAATGTGATTGTGCAATCTGTATATGGGGTCAAAATGGGAGTTCATAACTCACTTGAATCTAATGTAGGAAATATGGTATCTCAAGAGCTATGTAAGGTTTTAAGCAACCAATATAAAAAAGAGGTCTTCATTTTTCTTTGTAGTTGAGATCTCCTGTTTCCTTGACATGTTTAGTTGTGTTCTCTCCTTTAGTCCTCCCATGCTCTAGTTATTCTGATATGGAAAAACTAGCTGAAATGCCCAACCAGTCTCTAAATCAGTGACACTTTTTCATTAAGCCTAAAGTCACTTTACAATTGCTAAAGTCATACTAAATACACTTCTTTGTTTGGAGTTTAAAAGATATTTCCATCAGCTAGATTACAAGGACCTAGAACTCCCATTCTTGTTTATGTAAGAGTGGCTTCATCAGATTAAATGCCGTTCTCTGGAATAACATAAAATAGGAATAATTTACTCATAAGATTCTTACGAAAACCATCTTTATTTACAAAATACTATCTTAAGAATTATTGTTTCATTGAGCTTCAATTGGAGCCAAAGTATAGTCAATTACTGAACTAAAAGCAGTTACTTAAAAACTAAAAATGAGAGATAAGTCAAATTACATTTGAAGAGAGAGCAACAGCATGAGGTTTCTTGTTTGGTTCTGGATGTTGAGTAACAGGCTCATTTGCCGGTGGAAGGAACCCTTCAGGCAACTCACTTGTACTTTCAGAATGGGGGTGAAGAGGGCTGAATTCCAGCTCTTGGATGACGATTTTGTGAGTAAAACCCCCTCCCTGCATAGACACTTCGCATTGGAAATGGAGTGGGTGGCGAGTCAGGTGGAAAATAATCTCCAGGTTCCCAGACAAGTTTCCTGGGAGAGGTGGAGGAAAAAAAAGGTCCTCTTCTCATGAACTGACTCCTTGGGTCAACTGGAAACAAGGCACCTCTGACTGGAGGGAAAGGTGCCAACACAGAGCCAGAGCCAGTTGCTTGGTTTTCAGCATGGAGAGGTGAATCAGGCACATCAGAGTCCAAAGGAGGCATATTAGGAATTCTGTGTTCTGCTGGTCCCAATGCTCTACCACAATTTGAGTAAAACCTATCTTGCCTTTGTAGAGGAAGACGTGCATCAGAAGAATATGGTTGGCCTGGCGGAGGGATCATCAGCCTGCTGGCCTGTTACCCTGGAGGAGAGAGGGGCCCAGTCTGAGAAGGTGCTCTATGAAAATCAGTGAACTTATGACAGCTGGATTCTCTTCCTTTACTGCCAGTCGCATGGTTCAGAGGATTCTCCAGGGCCCCTTGACCCTCTTCCTCCTCCCACTGGAGTGAAAGGTGAGAGTGTGAGTGGACCACTCTTTTCCAAATGAGGAGGTCTCCTTTCAGATGAAGGGTGACCTATTGGTGAGGGCCCATTTGGAGAAGGCTTTCTGCCCATTGCTGAGTTGGAAACATCCAGTGCATCATAGGATCTTTTTCTACAAGTTCAAATCTAAGCTCCTTCTCAGTTAATTTCTGTCTGTTGCGTGCATTTTGTTTCCTGAAATAACTGAGGTTTCTTTCAGCAATCCGAGCTGCCAACTCACTAGCATGTGCTTCTTTCTCAGAGGAAATAATCTTCCCCAGACAGGAACGAATGGTACTCTGCAATTGTTCTTCAAGATATTGGGCTCTCTTTCTGTAGGTCTCCAGCTCTTTTATTGTATGGCTCATCTTTTCTTCGACTTTGGAAAGTTTCTCCTTTTGCTCCACACGGCAGTTTTCCTCCACTCTTAATTTCCTGTGTAGTTTCATCATATTTTCTTGATAGCGTTCCATCATGACTTTAAAGTTCTTCTGTAGGGTCTCATTCTCACTTTGCAGCTGTGCATTTTCTGACTGCAAGGATGCCTGTTCAGTCTGCAGAATTCTAAGGTGTTCTGTAAGGTCTTCCGTGGTTTTCTCCACTTCAGATGAGAAAGTACATTTTTGATTTCTTCCTCCTTCCAAGATTTCTAGAGAGGCCTTTAGCTTATCACCATAAACCAGGTTAATCAAAGCCACTTTGGACTCATCCTCCAAGTGAGCACCAATTTCGAGTTCACTAGTCCTTCCCAGTTCCAGGTGACCAGCATCCCTTTGGGCTCCCAAGCTTGGAGAAGATCTACCCTTCATCTTCAGCAAGCATTCACTCAGAGACTCCATGTGAATTTCTGTGTCCCTTATAACTTGTTCTCCAGCTACTTTAGACTCCTCTAATATGATTTTTGCTTTATATTGGACACCTCCTTGTTCCCTCTGTGCTTCAGCTTCTCCTTGTATTGTTGGTCTCTGCGTTGGCGGAAGTAGGGATCCTTCATTCAAAACCTCTTTGATTGCCAGCTTCAGTTCTTCCTCATTCACTTGAAAGAGTCTCCAGTTTGTTTTAGCTTCAGCTATTTGTGATCTGAGGGATTCAGATTCACCTTGGAGGGACTGTATCCTTCTTGATAGATGCGCCATCGTTTCATCCTGTTGACCATGTTGAGCCTTCTGTGCTTTGAGCTCTTCTTCTAGAAAGAGTATTTCAACGCCATGGCTGGATTCGGGCCTATGCAGCTTTTCGTCGGTTGCCTCCAGCTGTTGTGCTTCTCTTGAACCCTTCTCAAACCTGCAATCCTTTAAAGATGATTCTAAGCCTTCATGTTCTTTTTCAACAAGGCTCACTTTTTCAAGAAGTCCACATTTTGCCTCAATAAGTCCAGCAAGATTTAGAGCCAGCCTTTTTTCTCTTCCCACGTAAAGCCTGCTACACACCGACTGAAAACCTCTCCAGAAAAGTGAGAGAGCAGCAAAAAATGCAAGAGATGTACACATCACCAACTTTCAAGGAAAGCCATAAGGAAGATGGCCTGGCTTCATGTCTTCGGACAATGCTGCCACAACCCTGGGTGCTTCTTCCAGAACCACCCACTAGGATGGCTGAGAGGCAACCCTTGGCTCCTCCATCACGCCAAGACAGCTTTGGCTCTTGCCACCACAACCACAGCCTGCCCAGGCAGGCCAACACAGGCTGTGGACACTCAGGTGTTTGGTCAGGAACTCCAACCTGCACCAGGCAACGGAGCAGACCACTGTGATCCCCTTCAGGGGCTGAGCGTATGGTGGGTGGTGGGTGTATGGCGGTGGGAGCCATGATCAAAGGCTCCCAGGAGCCTTGTTGTGCTCAACTGCCCATCAGGGGAGTCTTGTCCGCTTCCCTACCCAGTGCATCCTCATGTGCCACAGGTTTAGGTCCCTCCCACTCCAGCCAGAGAGAATTCCTCTCCATGCCACCCACCCCTTGATTTGGTTTAGGCCAGGTCATGGCGGGGTTTGTAGAAAGATTCCATCCAGTCATAATAACATTCAGTTTGATGTCACTCATATTCTAAAGCTGACTAAAATGTTCAAACAGCTTTTATGGCCTATATTGGTCTTTGTGTCCCTTGCCTTTTGTTTGAGTGACTCAGTCCTTTCCCTGTCCTTGTGCTCTCCCTATTTCCTACCTTCCTTGCTTCCTTCCTCCGTTCCTGGTTTTTCTCCTTTTCTTCTTCCTTCTTTTCTACCTCCCTACATCCCTCCAACTTTGCCTTCCTCCTTTCCAACTTTCTCTCTCCCTTCCCTCCCTTTTCTTTTCTTGCAAGTGTTTGGGGTGAAAGTCCATGGCAGGCCAGCCCCAAGCTAGGCAAGGTCACTGCCACTGAGCTACAACATCCCCAAACCTGCTGCCAATTCCTATGCAAGTAATTTGAATTATCTCTAAAGAGAAACTCGTACATTAGTTTACTTTAAAAGTCATTTCAGAAGAGTTGCTAACATGGGCATAAATCTGTTATGACAAGTCATTTTTGAAAAGCACATCACAGCTAATGTTCCTCAAAAGAAGGAGTTGAAAACTTTAGTTGGTTTTCAGGTCAGCATTTCTAGACTAGTACAAACCCTCCTAATCCTGATCTCTCCTTAGTTTTATGATTTCTTTAAGTGTCCCATTTGCTCCTGTTCATGGAGTCATGTGTACAGAAATTATACCTGGTTCTATTGAACTCTACTGAATTCTTTCTCACCTCTGTGCTCCTTTGGCCAAGTCACTCCTCAACACTTACTGTAACCCTTTCAATTTTTTCTCCATTTTCATTTAAAAAAACTCTTTCAAATATTGAACCATTTCGCATGCAGACAGTCTTCTTGATTTGCTATTAATCCCCCAATACTGACAATGTAAGTTATTGATGTACATTTTCAGACCGTTTTCAGATTTTTGATTTCTGTATATCTATCTGTCTATCTATTTACAAACATAACATGGTATTCTGAAAGTATCATTGTGCTTTTGGAGCTGTTCATTGTGTTTTTCAGAAGCAGGCCTATCACACAGAGATGAATCCATGGTAACTAGATTGAGTTCAAACCGGAATGTGCACTCTGATTCCCATTATATTGTTCTACCTACTAAAGGACAGTTCAGTTATATCCAGACCTCACCACCTCCCCCATTAAGTAAAACCCTTGTGAAGAGACATGTAGATGCCTTTATGAACATATTGATAATTTTTCATGGCAGTGTTTTCCAAAAACCAGTTAGTAAAATGAATTTATTCCTTTGCAGCCTGAAATTACCTTCATTCCAGTTTACTGGTATAAGAACCGCAGTATATCAGCAACAATTCTCCAATAGTAGTTCAGGCAGAAGTCATTCTAGGTATCAATGAGTGCCGGATCCTCCATGTATTTTACACAGCCCATGACGGGGGACATCCGTCCACTGGTTTAGAACAACTGATGTTTTATGCTGGAAATTTAGGTTTATTTAAAGGAGTGATTAGAAAACAGGTGAGACAGACTGATTAGATTCAGTATGTATGTTGGCTTTGTTTTTCTAGGCCTGAAGTTTTCACATTTCAATTAATTGTAGGTTAAGTATCAGGCAGATTCTTCACTAAGCTTCAAATGTGATAAAGTTGCTTCTTATTTTTAAGTAGGCCGTTGCTATCCTGCATTTATTTTACACCTCAGTGCTTGTTTTACACACAAGCACACACACCCACACACCACACACATCAACAAACACACAAACACAAAATGAGAGCACATTTAACACTCAAATAAAGCTTTACCTACTATTTCATAACTAGGGTATTTTTTTAATAAGTATTGTGTCTTGGTCTCTACTGGGGAAACATTGTTAAATGTGAGTTCTCTGGTTTGTTGTAGGGCAGTGAACGTTCACTTGTTGGCAATGATATAGAAATGGGGAGTAAGAGTTTAAAAGTTTTACAGTAGGTAGGCAGAATCAGAATATGGAGTCTAAAAATAAGAAATTGGGGAATTTCCTCTTTGTTTCTTCATTTCAATCTCCTAATAATTCATGTATATTTTCCAAATGTCTCCCAGAAAACAAGGACTAGATCAATCCACATATCAGTGAACCATAGCAGAATGCGATTCTGAATTTCATATAAACAGTCATAAAATCAAAAAGACAGGTGCTGGGGTTTGGCTCAGCACTAGAGTGCTGGCTTCACACTTTCAAAGGTCCTGAGTTGGATCCCCAACACCATATGTGAAAGGAATGAAAGTGCCAAAGCATGAGTGTATGATGAATGAATTAAAGGTATTAGGAGGAGGAGGAAGAGGAGGAGCAGGAGGAGAAATAGAATAAGATGATGAGTAATTTGACAGAAGGGAAAAAAGGGAGGAGAGTGAGTTTAAAGTGTGGTTTCCAATTCCCAAAGGTTAAATTACAGCAGACGGGATAGAGAGAGAAGAAGGGAGGGCAGGAGAGGGGGGATAGTAGAGGCTAGAAAACGTAGCAGAATACAACAGTTACTAATATGGCATTTTGTAAAAACGTGGATGTGTAAACAATGTGATTGTGCAATCTGTATATGGGGTCAAAATGGGAGTTCATAACTCACTTGAATCTAATGTAGGAAATATGGTATCTCAAGAGCTATGTAAGGTTTTAAGCAACCAATATAAAAAAGAGGTCTTCATTTTTCTTTGTAGTTGAGATCTCCTGTTTCCGTGACATGTTTAGTTGTGTTCTCTCCTTTAGTCCTCCCATGCTCTAGTTATTCTGATTTAAAAAAAATAGGTGAAATGCCCAACCAGTCTCTAAATCAGTGACACTTTTTCATTAAGCCTAAAGTCACTTTACATTTGCTACAGTCATACTAAATACACTTTTTGTTGGGAGTTTAAAAGATATTTCCATCATCTAGATTACAAGTACTTAAAACTCCCATTCTTGTTTATGTAATAGTCGCTTCATCAGATTAACTGCTGTTCTCTGGAATAAAGTAAAATAGGAATAATTTACTCATGAGATTCCTACGTAAACCATCTTTATTTACAAAATACAGTCTTAAGAATTATTGTTTCATTGAGCTTCAATTGGAGCCAAAGTATAGTCAATTACTGAAGTAAAAGCAGTTACTTAAAAACTAAAAATGAGAGATTAGTCAAATTACATTTGAAGAGAGAGCAACAGCATGAGGTTTCTTGTTTGGTTCTGGATGTTGAGTAACAGGCTCATTTGCAGGTGGAAGGAACCCTTCAGGGAACTCACTTGTACTTTCAGAATGGGGGTGTAGAGGGCTGAATTCCAGCTCTTGGGGGAAGATTGTGAGGAAAACCCCCTCCCTGCATAGACACTTCGCATTGGAAATGGAGTGGGTGGCGGGTCAGGTGGAAAATAATCTCCAGGTTCCCAGACAAGTTTCCTGGGAGAGGTGGGGGAAAAAAAAGGTCCTCTTCTCATGAACTGACTCCTTGGGTCAACTGGAAACAAGGCACCTCTGACTGGAGGGAAAGGTGCCAACACAGAGCCAGAACCAGTTGCTTGGTTTTCAGCATGGAGAGGTGAATCAGGCACACCAGAGTCCAAAGGAGGCATATTAGGAATTCTGTGTTCTGCTGGTCCCAATGCTCTACCACAATTTGAGTAAAACCTATCTTGCCTTTGTAGAGGAAAACGTGCATCAGAAGAATATGGTTGGCCTGGCGGAGGGATCATCAGCCTGCTGGCCTGTTCCCCTGAGGAGAGAGGGGCCCAGTCTGAGAAGGTGCTCTCTGAAAATCAGTGAACTTATGACAGCTGGATGCTCTTCCTTTACTGCTAGTCGCATTGTCCAGAGTATTCTCCAGGGCCCCTTGACCCTCTTCCTCCTTCCACTGGAGTGAAAGTTGAGAGAGTGAGTGGACCACTCTTTTCAAAATGAGGAGGTCTCAGTTCAGATGAAGGGTGACCTATTGGTGAGAGCCCATTTGGAGAAGGCTTTCTGCCCATTGCTGAGTTGGAAACATCCAGTGCATCATAGGGATCTTTTTCTACAAGTTCAAATCTAAGCTCCTTCTCAGTTAATTTCTGTCTGTTGCGTGCATTTTGTTTCCTGAAATAACTGAGGTTTCTTTCAGCAATCCGAGCTGCCAACTCACTAGCATGTGCTTCTTTCTCAGAGGAAATAATCTTCCCCAGACAGGAACGAATGGTACTCTGCAATTGTTCTTCAAGATACTGGGCTTTCTTTCTGTAGTTCTCCAGGTCTTTTATTGTATGGCTCATCATTTCTTCGACTTTGGAAAGTTTCTCCTCTTGCTCCACACGGTAGTTTTCCTCCACTCTTAATTTCCTGTGCCGTTTCATCATATTTTCTTGATAGCGTTCCCTCATGACTTGAAAGTTCTTTTGTAGGGTCTCATTCTCACTTTGCAGCTGTGCATTTTCTGACTGCAAGGATGCCTGTTCAGTCTGCAGACTTTTAAGGTGTTCTGTAAGGTCTTCCGTGGTTTTCTCCACTTCAGATGAGAAAGTACATTTTTGATTTCTTCCACCTTCCAAGATTTCTAAGGAGGCCTTTAGCTTATCACCATAAACCAGATTCCTCAAAGCTCCTTTGGACTCATCCTCCAAGTGAGCACCAATTTTGGGTTCACTCGTCTTTCCCAGTTCCAGGTGACCACCATCCATTTGGGCTCCCAGGCTTGGAGAAGATCTATCCTTCATCTTCACCAAGCATTCACTCAGAGACTCCATGTGATTTTCTGTGTCCCTTAGAACTTGTTCTCCAGCTACTTTAGAGTCCTCTAATATGATTTTTGCTTTATATTGGACACCTCCTTGTTCCCTCTGTGCTTCAGCATCTCCTTGAATTGTTGGTTTCTGCCTTGGTGGAAGTAGGGATCCTTCAATCAAATCCTCTTTGATTGCCAGCTTCAGTTCTTCCTCATTCACTTGAAAGAGTCTCCAGTTTGTTTTAGCTTCAGCTATTTGTGATCTGAGGGATTCAGATTCACCTTGGAGGGACTGTATCCTTCTTGATAGATGCACCATCGTTTCACCTTTTTGACCATGTTGAGCCTTCTGTGCTTTGAGCTCTTCTTCTAGAAAGAGCTTTTCAACGCCATGGCTGGATTCAGACCTATGCAGCTTTTCGTCAGTTGCCTCCAGCTGTTGTGCTTCTCTTGAACCCTTCTCAAACCTGCAATCCTTTAAAGATGATTCTAAGCCTTCATGTTCTTTTTCAACAAGGCTCACTTTTTCAAGAAGTCCACATTTTGCCTCAGTAATTCCAGCAAGATTTAGAGCCAGCCTTTTTTCTCTTCCCACGTAAAGCCTGCTACGAACCGACTGAAACCCTCTCCAGAAATGTGAGAGAACAGCAAAAAATCCAAGAGCTGTACACATCACCAACTCCCAAGGAAAGCCATCAGGAAGATGGCCTGGCTTCATGTCTTTGGACAATGGTGGCACAACCCTGGGTGCTTCTTCTAGAACCACCCACTAGGATGGCTGAGAGGCAGCCCTTGGCTCCTCCATCATGCCAAGACAGCTTTGGCTCTTGCAACCACAACCACAGCCTGCCCAGGCAGGCGAACACAGGCTGTGGACACTCAGGTGTTTGGTCAGGAACTCCAACCTGCACAAGGCAACGGAGCAGACCACTGTGATCCCCTTCAGGGGCTGAGCATATGGTGGGTGGTGGGTGTATGGCGGTGGGAGCCATGATCAAAGGCTCCCAGGAGCCTTGTTGTGCTCAACTGCCCATCAGGGGAGTCTTGTCCGCTTCCCTACCCAATGCATCCTCAAGTGCCACAGGTATAGGTCCCTCCCACTCCAGCCAGAGAGAATTCCTCTCCATGCCACCCACCCCTTGATTTGGTTTAGGCCAGGCCAAGGCGGGGTTCGTAGGAGGATTCCATCCAGTCATAATAACATTCAGTTTGATGTCACTCAAATTCTAAAGCTGACTAAACTGTTCAAACAGCTTTTATGGCCTCTATTGGTCTTTGTGTCCCTTGCCTTTTGTTTGAGTGACTCAGTCCTTTCCCTGCCCTTGTGCTCTCCCTATTTCCTACCTTCCTTGCTTCCTTCCTCCCTTCCTGGGTTTTCTCTTTTTCTTCTTCCTTCTTTTCTACCTCCCTGCATCCCTCCAACTTTGCCTTCCTCCCTTCCAACTTTCTCTCTCCCTTCCCTCCCTTTTCTTTTCTTGCAAGTGTTTGGGGTGAAAGTCCATGGCAGGCCAGCCCCAAGCTAGGCAAGGTCACTGCCACTGAGCTACAACATCCCCAGACCTGCTGCCACTTCCTATGCAAGTAACTTGAATTATCTCTAAAGAGAAACTCTCACATTAGTCTACTTTCAAAGTAATTTCAGAAGAGTTGCTAACATGGGCATAAATCAGGTATGACAAGTCATTTTTGAAAAGCACGTCACAGCTAATGTTCCTCCAAAGAAGGAGTTGAAAACTTAATTGGTTTTCAGGTCAGCATTTCTAGACTAGTACAAACCCTCCTAATCCTGATCTCTCCTTAGTCCTATGATTTCTTTAAGTGTCCCCTTTGCTCCTGTTCATGGAGTCATGTCTACAGAAATTATACCTGGTTCTATTGAACTCTACTTAATTCTTTCTCACCTCTGTGCTCCTTTGGCCAAGTCACTCCTCAACACTTACTGTAACCCTTTCAATTTTTTGTCCATTTTCATTTAAAAAACTCTTTCAAAAATTGAACCATTTCGCATGCAGACACAGTCTTCTTGATCTGCTATCAATCCCCCACTACTGACATTGTAAGTTATTGAAATGTACACTTCCAGACCGTTTTCAGATTTTTGATTCCTGTATATCTATCTGTCTATCTATTTACAAACATAACATGGTATTCTGAAAGAATCGTTCTGCTTTTGGAGCTCTACATTGTGTTTTCCAGAAGCAGGCCTATTACACAGAGATGAATCCATGTTACCTAGATTGAGTTCAAACCGGAATGTGCACTCTGATTCCCATTATATTGTTCTACCTACTAATGGACAGTTCAGTTATATCCAGACCTCACCACCTCCCCCATTGAGTAAAACCCTTGTGAAGAGACATGTAGATGCCTTTATGAACATATTGATAATTTTTCATGGCAGTGTTTTCCAAAAACCAGTTAGTAAAATCAATTGATTCCTTTGCAGCCTGAAATTACCTTCATTCCAGTTTACTGGTATAAGAACCGCAGTATTTCAGCAACCATTCTCCAATAGTAGTTCAGGCAGAAGTCATTCTAGATAACAAGCAGTGCCGGATCCTCCATGTATTTTACACAGCCCATGACGGGGGACATCCGTCCATTCGTTTAGAACAACTGATGTTTTATGCTGGCAATTTAGGTTTATTTAAAGGAGTGATTAGAAAACAGGTGAGACAGACTGATTAGATTCAGTATGTATGTTGGCTTTGTTTTTCTAGGCCTGAAGTTTTCACATTTCAATTAATTGTAGGTTAGGTATCAGGCAGATTCTTCACTGGGCTTCAAATGTGATAAAGTTGCTTCTTATTTTTAAGAAGGCCGTTGCAATCCTGCATTTATTTTACACCTCAGTGCTTGTTTTACACACAAGCACACACACGCACACACCACACACATCAGCACACACACAAACACATAATTAGAGCACATTTAACACTCAAATAAAGCTTTACCTACTAATTCATAACTAGGGTATTTTTTTAATAAGTATTGTGTCTTGGTCTCTACTGGGGAAACATGGTTCAATGTGAGTTCTCTGGTTTGTTGTAGGGCAGTGAACGTTCACTTGTTGGCAATGATATAGAAATGGGGAGTAAGAGTTTAAAAGTTTTTACAGTAGGTAGGCAGAGTCAGAGTATGGAATCTAAGAATAAGAAATTGGGGAATTTCCTCTTTGTTTCTTCATTTCAACCTCCTAATAATTCATGTATATTTTCCAAAAGTCTCCCAGAAAACAAGGACTAGGTCAATCCACATATCAGTGAACCATAGCAGAATGCGATTCTGAATTTCATATAAACAGTCATAAAATCAAAAAGACAGGTGCTGGGGTTTTGGCTCAGCACTAGAGTGCTGGCTTCACACTTTCAAAGGTCCTGAGTTGGATCCCCAACACCATACGTGAAAGGAATGAATGAACCAATGCATGAGTGTATGATGAATGAATTAAAGGTATAAGGAGGAGGAGGAAGAGGAGGAGGAGGAGGAGAAATAGAAGAAGATGATGAGAAATTTGACAGAAGGGAAAAAGGGGAGGAGAGTGAGTTTAAAGTGTGGTTTCCAATTCCCAAACGTTAAATTACAGCAGACGGGATAGAGAGAGAAGATGGGAGGGCAGGAGAGGGGGGATAGTAGAGGCTAGAAAAGGTAGCAGAATACAACAGTTACTAACATGGCATTTTGTAAAAACGTGGATGTGTAAACAATGTGATTGTGCAATCTGTATATGGGGTCAAAATGGGAGTTCATAACTCACTTGAATCTAATGTAGGAAATATGGTATCTCAAGAGCTATGTAAGGTTTTAAGCAACCAATATAAAAAAGAGGTCTTCATTTTTCTTTGTAGTTGAGATCTCCTGTTTCCTTGACATGTTTAGTTGTGTTCTCTCCTTTAGTCCTCCCATGCTCTAGTTATTCTGATATGGAAAAACTAGCTGAAATGCCCAACCAGTCTCTAAATCAGTGACACTTTTTCATTAAGCCTAAAGTCACTTTACAATTGCTACAGTCATACTAAATACACTTCTTTGTTTGGAGTTTAAAAGATATTTCCATCAGCTAGATTACAAGGACCTAGAACTCCCATTCTTGTTTATGTAAGAATGGCTTCATCAGATTAAATGCCGTTCTCTGGAATAACATAAAATAGGAATAATTTACTCATAAGATTCTTACGAAAACCATCTTTATTTACAAAATACTATCTTAAGAATTATTGTTTCATTGAGCTTCAATTGGAGCCAAAGTATAGTCAATTACTGAACTAAAAGCAGTTACTTAAAAACTAAAAATGAGAGATAAGTCAAATTACATTTGAAGAGAGAGCAACAGCATGAGGTTTCTTGTTTGGTTCTGGGTGTTGAGTAACAGGCTCATTTGCCGGTGGAAGGAACCCTTCAGGGAACTCACTTGTACTTTCAGAATGGGGGTGTAGAGGGCTGAATTCCAGCTCTTGGGGGAAGATTGTGAGGAAAACACCCTCCCTGCATAGACACTTCGCATTGGAAATGGAGTGGGTGGCGGGTCAGGTGGAAAATAATCTCCAGGTTCCCAGACAAGTTTCCTGGGAGAGGTGGAGGAAAAAAAAGGTCCTCTTCTCATGAACTGACTCCTTGGGTCAACTGGAAACAAGGCACCTCTGACTGGAGGGAAAGGTGCCAACACAGAGCCAGAACCAGTTGCTTGGTTTTCAGCATGGAGAGGTGAATCAGGCACACCACAGTCCAAAGGAGGCATATTAGGAATTCTGTGTTCTGCTGGTCCCAATGCTCTACCACAATTTGAGTAAAACCTATCTTGCCTTTGTAGAGGAAGACGTGCATCGGAAGAATATGGTTGGCCTGGCGGAGGGATCATCAGCCTGCTGGCCTGTTCCCCTGAGGAGAGAGGGGCCTAGTCTGAGAAGGTGCTCTCTGAAAATCAGTGAACATATGACAGCTGGATTCTCTTCCTTTACTGCTAGTCGCATTGTCCAGAGTATTCTCCAGGGCCCCTTGACCCTCTTCCTCCTTCCACTGGAGTGAAAGTTGAGAGAGTGAGTGGACCACTCTTTTCAAAATGAGGAGGTCTCCTTTCAGATGAAGGGTGACCTATTGGTGAGGGCCCATTTGGAGAAGGCTTTCTGCCCATTGCTGAGTTGGAAACATCCAGTGCATCATAGGGATCTTTTTCTACAAGTTCAAATCTAAGCTCCTTCTCAGTTAATTTCTGTCTGTTGCGTGCATTTTGTTTCCTGAAATAACTGAGGTTTCTTTCAGCAATCCGAGCTGCCAACTCACTAGCATGTGCTTCTTTCTCGGAGGAAATAATCTTCCCCAGACAGGAACGAATGGTACTCTGCAATTGTTCTTCAAGATATTGGGCTCTCTTTCTGTAGGTCTCCAGCTCTTTTATTGTATGGCTCATCATTTCTTCGACTTTGGAAAGTTTCTCCTCTTGCTCCACACGGTAGTTTTCCTCCACTCTTAATTTTCTGTGCCGTTTCATCATATTTTCTTGATAGCGTTCCATCATGACTTGAAAGTTCTTCTGTAGGGTCTCATTCTCACTTTGCAGCTGTGCATTTTCTGACTGCAAGGATGCCTGTTCAGTCTGCAGACTTTTAAGGTGTTCTGTAAGGTCTTCTGTGGTTTTCTCCACTTCAGATGAGAAAGTACATTTTTGATTTCTTCCACCTTCCAAGATTTCTAAGGAGGCCTTTAGCTTATCACCATAAACCAGATTCCTCAAAGCTCCTTTGGACTCATCCTCCAAGTGAGCACCAATTTTGGGTTCACTCGTCTTTCCCACTTCCAGGTGACCACCATCCCTTTGGGCTCCCAGGCTTGGAGAAGATCTATCCTTCATCTTCAGCAAGCATTCACTCAGAGACTCCATGTGATTTTCTGTGTCCCTTAGAACTTGTTCTCCAGCTACTTTAGAGTCCTCTAATATGATTTTTGCTTTATATTGGACACCTCCTTGTTCCCTCTGTGCTTCAGCATCTCCTTGAATTGTTGGTTTCTGCCTTGGTGGAAGTAGGGATCCTTCAATCAAATCCTCTTTGATTGCCAGCTTCAGTTCTTCCTCATTCACTTGAAAGAGTCTCCAGTTTGTTTTAGCTTCAGCTATTTGTGATCTGAGGGATTCAGATTCACCTTGGAGGGACTGTATCCTTCTTGATAGATGCACCATCGTTTCACCTTTTTGACCATGTTGAGCCTTCTGTGCTTTGAGCTCTTCTTCTAGAAAGAGCTTTTCAACGCCATGGCTGGATTCAGACCTATGCAGCTTTTCGTCAGTTGCCTCCAGCTGTTGTGCTTCTCTTGAACCCTTCTCAAACCTGCAATCCTTTAAAGATGATTCTAAGCCTTCATGTTCTTTTTCAACAAGGCTCACTTTTTCAAGAAGTCCACATTTTGCCTCAGTAAGTCCAGCAAGATTTAGAGCCAGCCTTTTTTCTCTTCCCACGTAAAGCCTGCTACGAACCGACTGAAAGCCTCTCAGGAAATGTGAGAGAACAGCAAAAAATCCAAGAGCTGTACACATCACCAACTCCCAAGGAAAGCCATCAGGAAGATGGCCTGGCTTCATGTCTTTGGACAATGGTGGCACAACCCTGGGTGCTTTTTCTAGAACCACCCACTAGGATGGCTGAGAGGCAGCCCTTGGCTCCTCCATCATGCCAAGACAGCTTTGGCTCTTGCCACCACAACCACAGCCTGCCCAGGCAGGCCAACACAGGCTGTGGACACTCAGGTGTTTGGTCAGGAACTCCAACCTGCACAAGGCAACGGAGCAGACCACTGTGATCCCCTTCAGGGGCTGAGCATATGGTGGGTGGTGGGTGTATGGCGGTGGGAGCCATGATCAAAGGCTCCCAGGAGCCTTGTTGTGCTCAACTGCCCATCAGGGGAGTCTTGTCCGCTTCCCTACCAATGCATCCTCAAGTGCCACAGGTATAGGTCCCTCCCACTCCAGCCAGAGAGAATTCCTCTCCATGCCACCCACCCCTTGATTTGGTTTAGGCCAGGCCAAGGCGGGGTTAGTAGGAAGATTCCATCCAGTCATAATAACATTCAGTTTGATGTCACTCAAATTCTAAAGCTGACTAAACTGTTCAAACAGCTTTTATGGCCTCTATTGGTCTTTGTGTCCCTTGCCTTTTGTTTGAGTGACTCAGTCCTTTCCCTGCCCTTGTGCTCTCCCTATTTCCTACCTTCCTTGCTTCCTTCCTCCCTTCCTGGGTTTTCTCTTTTTCTTCTTCCTTCTTTTCTACCTCCCTGCAACCCTCCAACTTTGCCTTCCTCCCTTCCAACTTTCTCTCTCCCTTCCCTCCCTTTTCTTTTCTTGCAAGTGTTTGGGGTGAAAGTCCATGGCAGGCCAGCCCCAAGCTAGGCAAGGTCACTGCCACTGAGCTACAACATCCCCAGACCTGCTGCCACTTCCTATGCAAGTAACTTGAATTATCTCTAAAGAGAAACTCTCACATTAGTCTACTTTCAAAGTAATTTCAGAAGAGTTGCTAACATGGGCATAAATCAGGTATGACAAGTCATTTTTGAAAAGCACGGCACAGCTAATGTTCCTCCAAAGAAGGAGTTGAAAACTTAATTGGTTTTCAGGTCAGCATTTCTAGACTAGTACAAACCCTCCTAATCCTGATCTCTCCTTAGTCCTATGATTTCTTTAAGTGTCCCCTTTGCTCCTGTTCATGGAGTCATGTGTACAGAAATTATACCTGGTTCTATTGAACTCTACTTAATTCTTTCTCACCTCTGTGCTCCTTTTGCCAAGTCACTCCTCAACACTTACTGTAACCCTTTCAATTTTTTGTCCATTTTCATTTAAAAAACTCTTTCAAAAATTGAACCATTTCACATGCAGACACAGTCTTCTTGATCTGCTATTAATCCCCCACTACTGACATTGTAAGTTATTGAAATGTACACTTCCAGACAGTTTTCAGATTTTTGATTCCTGTATATCTATCTGTCTATCTATTTACAAACATAACATGGTATTCTGAAAGAATCGTTCTGCTTTTGGAGCTCTACATTGTGTTTTCCAGAAGCAGGCCTATTACACAGAGATGAATCCATGTTACCTAGATTGAGTTCAAACCGGAATGTGCACTCTGATTCCCATTATATTGTTCTACCTACTTATGGACAGTCCAGTTATATCCAGACCTCACCACCTCCCCGATTGTGTAAAATCCTTGTGAAGAGACATGTAGATGCCTTTATGAACATATTGATAATTTTTCATGGCAGTGTTTTCCAAAAACCAGTTAGTAAAATCAATTGATTCCTTTGCAGCCTGAAATTACCTTCATTCCAGTTTACTGGTATAAGAACCGCAGTATATCAGCAACCATTCTCCAATGGTAGTTCAGGCAGAAGTCATTCTAGATAACAAGCAGTGCCGGATCCTCCATGTATTTTACACAGCCCATGACGGGGGACATCCGTCCATTCGTTTAGAACAACTGATGTTTTATGCTGGCAATTTAGGTTTATTTAAAGGAGTGATTAGAAAACAGGTGAGACAGACTGATTGGATTCAGTATGTATGTTGGCTTTGTTTTTCTAGGCCTGAAGTTTTCACATTTCAATTAATTGTAGGTTAAGTATCAGGCAGATTCTTCACTGGGCTTCAAATGTGATAAAGTTGCTTCTTATTTTTAAGAAGGCCGTTGCAATCCTGCATTTATTTTACACCTCAGTGCTTGTTTTACACACAAGCACACACCCACACACCACACACATCAACACACACACAAACACATAATTAGAGCACATTTAACACTCAAATAAAGCTTTACCTACTAATTCATAACTAGGGTATTTTTTTAATAAGTATTGTGTCTTGGTCTCTACTGGGGAAACATGGTTCAATGTGAGTTCTCTGGTTTGTTGTAGGGCAGTGAACGTTCACTTGTTGGCAATGATATAGAAATGGGGAGTAAGAGTTTAAAAGTTTTTACAGTAGGTAGGCAGAGTCAGAGTATGGAATCTAAGAATAAGAAATTGGGGAATTTCCTCTTTGTTTCTTCATTTCAACCTCCTAATAATTCATGTATATTTTCCAAAAGTCTCCCAGAAAACAAGGACTAGGTCAATCCACATATCAGTGAACCATAGCAGAATGCGATTCTGAGTTTCATATAAACAGTCATAAAATCAAAAAGACAGGTGCTGGGGTTTTGGCTCAGCACTAGAGTGCTGGCTTCACACTTTCAAAGGTCCTGAGTTGGATCCCCAACACCATACGTGAAAGGAATGAATGAACCAATGCATGAGTGTATGATGAATGAATTAAAGGTATAAGGAGGAGGAGGAAGAGGAGGAGGAGGAGGAGAAATAGAAGAAGATGATGAGAAATTTGACTGAAGGGAAAAAGGGGAGGAGAGTGAGTTTAAAGTGTGGTTTCCAATTCCCAAACGTTAAATTACAGCAGACCGGATAGAGAGAGAAGATGGGAGGGCAGGAGAGGGGGGATAGTAGAGGCTAGAAAAGGTAGCAGAATACAACAGTTACTAACATGGCATTTTGTAAAAACGTGGATGTGTAAACAATGTGATTGTGCAATCTGTATATGGGGTCAAAATGGGAGTTCATAACTCACTTGAATCTAATGTAGGAAATATGGTATCTCAAGAGCTATGTAAGGTTTTAAGCAACCAATATAAAAAAGAGGTCTTCATTTTTCTTTGTAGTTGAGATCTCCTGTTTCCTTGACATGTTTAGTTGTGTTCTCTCCTTTAGTCCTCCCATGCTCTAGTTATTCTGATATGGAAAAACTAGCTGAAATGCCCAACCAGTCTCTAAATCAGTGACACTTTTTCATTAAGCCTAAAGTCACTTTACAATTGCTACAGTCATACTAAATACACTTCTTTGTTTGGAGTTTAAAAGATATTTCCATCAGCTAGATTACAAGGACCTAGAACTCCCATTCTTGTTTATGTAAGAGTGGCTTCATCAGATTAAATGCCGTTCTCTGGAATAACAGAAAACAGGAATAATTTACTCATAAGATTCTTACGTAAACCATCTTTATTACAAAATACTATCTTAAGAATTATTGTTTCATTGAGCTTCAATTGGAGCCAAAGTATAGTCAATTACTGAACTAAAAGCAGTTACTTAAAAACTAAAAATGAGAGATAAGTCAAATTACATTTGAAGAGAGAGCAACAGCATGAGGTTTCTTGTTTGGTTCTGGATGTTGAGTAACAGGCTCATTTGCAGGTGGAAGGAACCCTTCAGGCAACTCACTTGTACTTTCAGAATGGGGGTGAAGAGGGCTGAATTCCAGCTCTTGGGGGAAGATTTTGTGAGGAAAACCCCCTCCCTGCATAGACACTTCGCATTGGAAATGGAGTGGGTGGCGGATCAGGTGGAAAATAATCTCCAGGTTCCCAGACAAGTTTCCTGGGAGAGGTGGAGGAAAAAAAGGTCCTCTTCTCATGAACTGACTCCTTGGGTCAACTGGAAACAAGGCACCTCTGACTGGAGGGAAAGGTGCCAACACAGAGCCAGAGCCAGTTGCTTGGTTTTCAGCATGGAGAGGTGAATCAGGCACATCAGAGTCCAAAGGAGGCATATTAGGAATTCTGTGTTCTGCTGGTCCCGATGCTCTACCACAATTTGAGTAAAACCTATCTTGCCTTTGTAGAGGAAGACGTGCATCAGAAGAATATGGTTGGCCTGGCGGAGGGATCATCAGCCTGCTGGCCTGTTCCCCTGGAGGAGAGAGGGGCCCAGTCTGAGAAGGTGCTCTCTGAAAATCAGTGAACTTATGACAGCTGGATTCTCTTCCTTTACTGCCAGTCGCATGGTCCAGAGGATTCTCCAGGGCCCCTTGACCCTCTTCCTCCTCCCACTGGAGTGAAAGGTGAGAGTGTGAGTGGACCACTCTTTTCAAAATGAGGAGGTCTCCTTTCAGATGAAGGGTGACCTATTGGTGAGGGCCCATTTGGAGAAGGCTTTCTGCCCTTAGATGAGTTGGAAACATCCAGTGCATCATAGGGATCTTTTTCTACAAGTTCAAATCTAAGCTCCTTCTCAGTTAATTTCTGTCTGTTGCGTGCATTTTGTTTCCTGAAATAACTGAGGTTTTTTTCAGCAATCCGAGCTGCCAACTCACTAGCATGTGCTTCTTTCTCGGAGGAAATAATCTTCCCCAGACAGGAACGAATAGTACTCTGCAATTGTTCTTCAAGATATTGGGCTCTCTTTCTGTAGGTCTCCAGCTCTTTTATTGTATGGCTCATCTTTTCTTCGACTTTGGAAAGTTTCTCCTTTTGCTCCACACGGCAGTTTTCCTCCACTCTTAATTTCCTGTGCAGTTTCATCATATTTTCTTGATAGCGTTCCATCATGACTTTAAAGTTCTTCTGTAGGGTCTCATTCTCACTTTGCAGCTGTGCATTTTCGGACTGCAAGGATGCCTGTTCAGTCTGCAGACTTTTAAGGTGTTCTGTAAGGTCTTCCGTGGTTTTCTCCACTTCAGATGAGAAAGCACATTTTTGATTTCTTCCTTCTTCCAAGATTTCTAAGGAGGCCTTTAGCTTATCACCATAAACCAGGTTCCTCAAAGCTCCTTTGGACTCATCCTCCAAGTGAGCACCAATTTCGGGTTCACTCGTCTTTCCCAGTTCCAGGTGACCACCATCCCTTTGGGCTCCCAGGCTTGGAGAAGATCTATCCTTCATCTTCAGCAAGCATTCACTCAGAGACTCCATGTGATTTTCTGTGTCCCTTAGAACTTGTTCTCCAGCTACTTTAGAGTCCTCTAATATGATTTTTGCTTTATATTGGACACCTCCTTGTTCCCTCTGTGCTTCAGCTTCTCCTTGTATTGTTGGTCTCTGTGTTGGCGGAAGTAGTTATCCTTCATTCAAAACCTCTTTGATTGCCAGCTTCAGTTCTTCCTCATTCACTTGAAAGAGTCTCCAGTTTGTTTTAGCTTCAGCTATTTGTGATCTGAGGGATTCAGATTCACCTTGGAGGGACTGTATCCTTCTTGATAGATGCGCCATCGTTTCATCCTGTTGACCATGTTGAGCCTTCTGTGCTTTGAGCTCTTCTTCTAGAAAGAGCATTTCAACGCCATGGCTGGATTCGGGCCTATGCAGCTTTTCGTCGGTTGCCTCCAGCTGTTGTGCTTCTCTTGAACCCTTCTCAAACCTGCAATCCTTTAAAGATGATTCTAAGCCTTCATGTTCTTTTTCAACAAGGCTCACTTTTTCAAGAAGTCCACATTTTGCCTCAATAAGTCCAGCAAGATTTAGAGCCAGCCTTTTTTCTCTTCCCACGTAAAGCCTGATACGAACCGACTGAAAACCTCTCCAGAAAAGTGAGAGAACAGCAAAAAATCCAAGAGCTGTACACATCACCAACTCCCAAGGAAAGCCATAAGGAAGATGGCCTGGCTTCTTGTCTTCGGACAATGCTGCCACAACCCTGGGTGCTTCTTCCAGAACCACCCACAAGGATGGCTGAGAGGCAGCCCTTGGCTCCTCCATCACGCCAAGACAGCTTTGGCTCTTGCCACCACAACCACAGCCTGCCCAGGCAGGCCAACACAGGCTGTGGACACTCAGGTGTTTGGTCAGGAACTCCAACCTGCACCAGGCAACGGAGCAGACCACTGTGATCCCCTTCAGGGGCTGAGCGTATGGTGGGTGGTGGGCGTATGGCGGTGGGAGCCATGATCAAAGGCTCCCAGGAGCCTTGTTGTGCTCAACTGCCCATCAGGGGAGTCTTGTCCGCTTCCCTACCCAGTGCATCCTCATGTGCCACAGGTTTAGGTCCCTCCCACTCCAGCCAGAGAGAATTCCTCTCCATGCCACCCACCCCTTGATTTGGTTTAGGCCGGGCCAAGGCGGGGTTAGTAGGAAGATTCCATCCAGTCATAATAACATTCAGTTTGATGTCACTCAAATTCTAAAGCTGACTAAACTGTTCAAACAGCTTTCATGGCCTCTATTGGTCTTTGTGTCCCTTGCCTTTTGTTTGAGTGACTCAGTCCTTTCCCGGCCCTTGTACTCACCCTATTTCCTACCTTCCTTGCTTCCTTCCTCCCTTCCAGGGTTTTCTCCTTTTCTTCTTCCTTCTTTTCTACCTCCCTGCATCCCTCCAACTTTGCCTTCCTCCCTTCCAACTTTCTCTCTCCCTTCCCTCCCTTTTCTTTTCTTGCAAGTGTTTGGGGTGAAAGTCCATGGCAGGCCAGCCCCAAGCTAGGCAAGGTCACTGCCACTGAGCTACAACATCCCCAGACCTGCTGCCACTTCCTATGCAAGTAACTTGAATTATCTCTAAAGAGAAACTCTCACATTAGTCTACTTTCAATGTAATTTCAGAAGAGTTGCTAACATGGGCATAAATCAGTTGTGACAAGTCATTTTTGAAAAGCACGGCACAGCTAATGTTCCTCCAAAGAAGGAGTTGAAAACTTAATTGGTTTTCAGGTCAGCATTTCTAGACTAGTACAAACCCTCCTAATCCTGATCTCTCCTTAGCCCTATAATTTCTTTAAGTGTCCCCTTTGCTCTTCTTCATGGAGTCATGTGTACAGAAATTATACCTGGTTCTATTGAACTCTACTTAATTCTTTCTCACCTCTGTGCTCCATTGGCCAAGTCACTCCTCAACACTTACTATAACCCTTTCAATTTTTTGTCCATTTTCATTTAAAAAACTCTTTCAAAAATTGAACCATTTCACATGCAGACACAGTCTTCTTGATCTGCTATGAATCCCCCACTACTGACATTGTAAGTTATTGAAATGTACACTTCCAGACCGTTTTCAGATTTTTGATTCCTGTATATCTATCTGTCTATCTATTTACAAACATAACATGGTATTTTGAAAGAATCGTTCTGCTTTTGGAGCTCTACATTGTGTTTTCCAGAAGCAGGCCTATTACACAGAGATGAATCCATGTTACCTAGATTGAGTTCAAACCGGAATGTGCACTCTGATTCCCATTATATTGTTCTACCTACTAATGGACAGTTCAGTTATATCCAGACCTCACCACCTGCCCCATTGAGTAAAACCCTTGTGAAGAGACATGTAGATGCCTTTATGAACATATTGATAATTTTTCATGGCAGTGTTTTCCAAAAACCAGTTAGTAAAATCAATTGATTCCTTTGCAGCCTGAAATTACCTTCATTCCAGTTTACTGGTATAAGAACCGCAGTATATCAGCAACCATTCTCCAATAGTAGTTCAGGTAGAAGTCATTCTAGATAACAAGCAGTGCCGGATCCTCCATGTATTTTACACAGCCCATGATGGGGGACATCCGTCCATTTGTTTAGAACAACTGATGTTTTATGCTGGCAATTTAGGTTTATTTAAAGGAGTGATTAGAAAACAGGTGAGACAGACTGATTAGATTCAGTATGTATGTTGGCTTTGTTTTTCTAAGCCTGAAGTTTTCACATTTCAATTAATTGTAGGTTAAGTATCAGGCAGATTCTTCACTGGGCTTCAAATGTGATAAAGTTGCTTCTTATTTTTAAGAAGGCCATTGCAATCCTGCATTTATTTTACACCTCAGTGCTTGTTTTACATACAAGCACCCACACCCACACACCACACACATCAACACACACACAAACACATAATTAGAGCACATTTAACACTCAAATAAAGCTTTACCTACTAATTCATAACTAGGGTATTTTTTTAATAAGTATTGTGTCTTGGTCTCTACTGGGGAAACATGGTTCAATGTGAGTTCTCTGGTTTGTTGTAGGGCAGTGAACGTTCACTTGTTGGCAATGATATAGAAATGGGGAGTAAGAGTTTAAAAGTTTTTACAGTAGGTAGGCAGAGTCAGTATGGAATCTAAGAATAAGAAATTGCAGAATTTCCTCTTTGTTTCTTCATTTCAACCTCCTAATAATTCATGTATATTTTCCAAAAGTCTCCCAGAAAACAAGGACTAGGTCAATCCACATATCAGTGAACCATAGCAGAATGCGATTCTGAGTTTCATATAAACAGTCATAAAATCAAAAAGACAGGTGCTGGGGTTTTGGCTCAGCACTAGAGTGCTGGCTTCACACTTTCAAAGGTCCAGAGTTGGATCCCCAACACCATACGTGAAAGGAATGAATGAACCAATGCATGAGTGTATGATGAATGAATTAAAGGTATAAGGAGGAGGAGGAAGAGGAGGAGGAGGAGGAGAAATAGAAGAAGATGATGAGAAATTTGACAGAAGGGAAAAAGGGGAGGAGAGTGAGTTTAAAGTGTGGTTTCCAATTCCCAAACGTTAAATTACAGCAGACGGGATAGAGAGAGAAGATGGGAGGGCAGGAGAGGGGGGATAGTAGAGGCTAGAAAAGGTAGCAGAATACAACAGTTACTAACATGGCATTTTGTAAAAACGTGGATGTGTAAACAATGTGATTGTGCAATCTGTATATGGGGTCAAAATGGGAGTTCATAACTCACTTGAATCTAATGTAGGAAATATGGTATCTCAAGAGCTATGTAAGGTTTTAAGCAACCAATATAAAAAAGAGGTCTTCATTTTTCTTTGTAGTTGAGATCTCCTGTTTCCTTGACATGTTTAGTTGTGTTCTCTCCTTTAGTCCTCCCATGCTCTAGTTATTCTGATATGGAAAAACTAGCTGAAATGCCCAACCAGTCTTTAAATCAGTGACACTTTTTCATTAAGCCTAAAGTCACTTTACAATTGCTACAGTCATACTAAATACACTTCTTTGTTAGGAGTTTAAAAGATATTTCCATCAGCTAGATTACAAGGACCTAGAACTCCCATTCTTGTTTATGTAAGAGTGGCTTCATCAGATTAAATGCCGTTCTCTGGAATAACATAAAATAGGAATAATTTACTCATAAGATTCTTACGTAAACCATCTTTATTTACAAAATACTATCTTAAGAATTATTGTTTCATTGAGCTTCAATTGGAGCCAAAGTATAGTCAATTACTGAACTAAAAGCAGTTACTTAAAAACTAAAAATGAGAGATAAGTCAAATTACATTTGAAGAGAGAGCAACAGCATGAGGTTTCTTGTTTGGTTCTGGATGTTGAGTAACAGGCTCATTTGCCGGTGGAAGGAACCCTTCAGGCAACTCACTTGTACTTTCAGAATGGGGGTGAAGAGGGCTGAATTCCAGCTCTTGGATGACGATTTTGTGAGTAAAACCCCCTCCCTGCATAGACACTTCGCATTGGAAATGGAGTGGGTGGCGGGTCAGGTGGAAAATAATCTCCAGGTTCCCAGACAAGTTTCCTGGGAGAGGTGGAGGAAAAAAAAGGTCCTCTTCTCATGAACTGACTCCTTGGGTCAACTGGAAACAAGGCACCTCTGACTGGAGGGAAAGGTGCCAACACAGAGCCAGAGCCAGTTGCTTGGTTTTCAGCATGGAGAGGTGAATCAGGCACATCAGACTCCAAAGGAGGCATATTAGGAATTCTGTGTTCTGCTGGTCCCGATGCTCTACCACAATTTGAGTAAAACCTATCTTGCCTTTGTAGAGGAAGACGTGCATTAGAAGAATATGGTTGGCCTGGCGGAGGGATCATCAGCCTGCTGGCCTGTTCCCCTGGAGGAGAGAGGGGCCCAGCCTGAGAAGGTGCTCTCTGAAAATCAGTGAACTTATGACAGCTGGATTCTCTTCCTTTACTGCTAGTCGCATGGTCCAGAGGATTCTCCAGGGCCCCTTGACCCTCTTCCTCCTCCCACTGGAGTGAAAGGTGAGAGTGTGAGTGGACCACTCTTTTCAAAATGAGGAGGTCTCCTTTCAGATGAAGGGTGACCTATTGGTGAGGGCCCATTTGGAGAAGGCTTTCTGCCCATTGCTGAGTTGGAAACATCCAGTGCATCATAGGGATCTTTTTCTACAAGTTCAAATCTAAGCTCCTTCTCAGTTAATTTCTGTCTGTTGCGTGCATTTTGTTTCCTGAAATAACTGAGGTTTCTTTCACCAATCCGAGCTGCCAACTCACTAGCATGTGCTTCTTTCTCGGAGGAAATAATCTTCCCCAGACAGGAACGAATGGTACTCTGCAATTGTTCTTCAAGATATTGGGCTCTCTTTCTGTAGGTCTCCAGCTCTTTTATTGTATGGATCATCTTTTCTTCGACTTTGGAAAGTTTCTCCTCTTGCTCCACACGGCAGTTTTCCTCCACTCTTAATTTCCTGTGCAGTTTCATCATATTTTCTTGATAGCGTTCCATCATGACTTTAAAGTTCTTCTGTAGGGTCTCATTCTCACTTTGCAGCTGTGCATTTCCTGACTGCAAGGATGCCTGTTCAGTCTGCAGACTTTTAAGGTGTTCTGTAAGGTCTTCCGTGGTTTTCTCCACTTCAGATGAGAAAGTACATTTTTGATTTCTTCCTCCTTCCAAGATTTCTAAGGAGGCCTTTAGCTTATCACCATAAACCAGGTTCCTCAAAGCTCCTTTGGACTCATCCTCCAAGTGAGCATCAATTTCGGGTTCACTCGTCTTTCCCAGTTCCAGGTGACCACCATCCCTTTGGGCTCCCAGGCTTGGAGAAGATCTATCCTTCATCTTCAGCAAGCATTCACTCAGAGACTCCATGTGATTTTCTGTGTCCCTTAGAGCTTGTTCTCCAGCTACTTTAGAGTCCTCTAATATGATTTTTGCTTTATATTGGACACCTCCTTGTTCCCTCTGTGCTTCAGCTTCTCCTTGTATTGTTGGTCTCTGTGTTGGCGGAAATAGTTATCCTCCATTCAAAACCTCTTTGATTGCCAGCTTCAGTTCTTCCTCATTCACTTGAAAGAGTCTCCAGTTTGTTTTAGCTTCAGCTATTTGTGATCTGAGGGATTCAGATTCACCTTGGAGGGACTGTATCCTTCTTGATAGATGCGCCATCGTTTCATCCTGTTGACCATGTTGAGCCTTCTGTGCTTTGAGCTCTTCTTCTAGAAAGAGCATTTCAACGCCATGGCTGGATTCGGGCCTATGCAGCTTTTCGTCGGTTGCCTCCAGCTGTTGTGCTTCTCTTGAACCCTTCTCAAACCTGCAATCCTTTAAAGATGATTCTAAGCCTTCATGTTCTTTTTCAACAAGGCTCACTTTTTCCAGAAGTCCACATTTTGCCTCAATAAGTCCAGCAAGATTTAGAGCCAGCCTTTTTTCTCTTCCCACGTAAAGCCTGCTACGAACCGACTGAAAACCTCTCCAGAAAAGTGAGAGAACAGCAAAAAATCCAAGAGCTGTACACCTCACCAACTCCCAAGGAAAGCCATAAGGAAGATGGAATGGCTTCATGTCTTCGGACAATGCTGCCACAACCCTGGGTGCTTCTTCCAGAACCACCCACTAGGATGGCTGAGAGGCAGCCCTTGGCTCCTCCATCACGCCAAGACAGCTTTGGCTCTTGCCACCACAACCACAGCCTGCCCAGGCAGGCCAACACAGGCTGTGGACACTCAGGTGTTTGGTCAGGAACTCCAACCTGCACCAGGCAACGGAGCAGACCACTGCGATCCCCTTCAGGGGCTGAGCGTATGGTGGGTGGTGGACGTATGGCGGTGGGAGCCATGATCAAAGGCTCCTAGGAGCCTTGTTGTGCTCAACTGCCCATCAGGGGAGTCTCGTCCGCTTCCCTACCCAGTGCATCCTCATGTGCCACAGGTTTAGGTCCCTCCCACTCCAGCCAGAGAGAATTCCTCTCCATGCCACCCACCCCTTGATTTGGTTTAGGCCAGGCCAAGGCAGGGTTAGTAGGAAGATTCCATCCAGTCATAATAACATTCAGTTTGATGTCACTCAAATTCTAAAGCTGACTAAACTGTTCAAACAGCTTTTATGGCCTCTATTGGTCTTTGTGTCCCTTGCCTTTTGTTTGAGTGACTCAGTCCTTTCCCTGCCCTTGTACTCACCCTATTTCCTACCTTCCTTGCTTCCTTCCTCCCTTTCTGGGTTTTCTCCTTTTCTTCTACCTTCTTTTCTACCTCCCTGCATCCCTCCAACTTTGCCTTTCTCCCTTCCAACTTTCTCTCTCCCTTCCCTCCCTTTTCTTTTCTTGCAAGTGTTTGGGGTGAAAGTCCATGGCAGGCCAGCCCCAAGCTAGGCAAGGTCACTGCCACTGAGCTACAACATCCCCAGACCTGCTGCCACTTCCTATGCAAGTAACTTGAATTATCTCTAAAGAGAAACTCTCACATTAGTCTACTTTCAAAGTAATTTCAGAAGAGTTGCTAACATGGGCATAAATCAGTTGTGACAAGTCATTTTTGAAAAGCACGGCACAGCTAATGTTCCTCCAAAGAAGGAGTTGAAAACTTAATTGGTTTTCAGGTCAGCATTTCTAGACTAGTACAAACCCTCCTAATCCTGATCTCTCCTTAGCCCTATGATTTCTTTAAGTGTCCCCTTTGCTCCTCTTCATGGAGTCATGTGTACAGAAATTATACCTGGTTCTATTGAACTCTACTTAATTCTTTCTCACCTCTGTGCTCCTTTGGCCAAGTCACTCCTCAACACTTACTGTAACCCTTTCAATTTTTTGTCCATTTTCATTTAAAAAACTCTTTCAAAAATTGAACCATTTCGCATGCAGACACAGTCTTCTTGATCTGCTATTAATCCCCCACTACTGACATTGTAAGTTATTGAAATGTACACTTCCAGACCATTTTCAGATTTTTGATTCCTGTATATCTATCTGTCTATCTATTTACAAACATAACATGGTATTTTGAAAGAATCATTCTGCTTTTGGAGCTCTACATTGTGTTTTCCAGAAGCAGGCCTATTGCACAGAGATGAATCCATGTTACCAAGATTGAGTTCAAACCGGAATGTGCACTCTGATTCCCATTATATTGTTCTACCTACTGATGGACAGTTCAGTTATATCCAGACCTCACCACCTCCCCCATTGAGTAAAACCCTTGTGAAGAGACATGTAGATGCCTTTATGAACATATTGATAATTTTTCATGGCAGTGTTTTCCAAAAACCAGTTAGTAAAATCAATTGATTCCTTTGCAGCCTGAAATTACCTTCATTCCAGTTTACTGGTATAAGAACCGCAGTATATCAGCAACCATTCTCCAAGAGTAGTTCAGGCAGAAGTCATTCTAGATAACAAGCAGTGCCGGATCCTCCATGTATTTTACACAGCCCATGACGGGGGACATCCGTCCATTCGTTTAGAACAACTGATGTTTTATGCTGGCAATTTAGGTTTATTTAAAGGAGTGATTAGAAAACAAATGAGACAGACTGATTAGATTCAGTATGTATGTTGGCTTTGTTTTTCTAAGCCTGAAGTTTTCACATTTCAATTAATTGTAGGTTAAGTATCAGGCAGATTCTTCACTGGGCTTCAAATGTGATAAAGTTGCTTCTTATTTTTAAGAAGGCCGTTGCAATCCTGCATTTATTTTACACCTCAGTGCTTGTTTTACACACAAGCACACACACCCACACACCACACACATCAACACACACACAAACACATAATTAGAGCACATTTAACACTCAAATAAAGCTTTACCTACTAATTCATAACTAGGGTATTTTTTTAATAAGTATTGTGTCTTGGTCTCTACTGGGGAAACATGGTTCAATGTGAGTTCTCTGGTTTGTTGTAGGGCAGTGAACGTTCACTTGTTGGCAATGATATAGAAATGGGGAGTAAGAGTTTAAAAGTTTTTACAGTAGGTAGGCAGAGTCAGAGTATGGAATCTAAGAATAAGAAATTGGGGAATTTCCTCTTTGTTTCTTCATTTCAACCTCCTAATAATTCATGTATATTTTCCAAAGACTCCCAGAAAACAAGGACTAGGTCAATCCACATATCAGTGAACCATAGCAGAATGCGATTCTGAATTTCATATAAACAGTCATAAAATCAAAAAGACAGGTGCTGGGGTTTTGGCTCAGCACTAGAGTGCTGGCTTCACACTTTCAAAGGTCCTGAGTTGGATCCCCAACACCATACGTGAAAGGAATGAATGAACCAATGCATGAGTGTATGATGAATGAATTAAAGGTATAAGGAGGAGGAGGAAGAGGAGGAGGAGGAGGAGAAATAGAAGAAGATGATGAGAAATTTGACAGAAGGGAAAAAGGGGAGGAGAGTGAGTTTAAAGTGTGGTTTCCAATTCCCAAACGTTAAATTACAGCAGAAGGGATAGAGAGAGAAGATGGGAGGGTAGGAGAGGGGGGATAGTAGAGGCTAGAAAAGGTAGCAGAATACAACAGTTACTAACATGGCATTTTGTAAAAACGTGGATGTGTAAACAATGTGATTGTGCAATCTGTATATGGGGTCAAAATGGGAGTTCATAACTCACTTGAATCTAATGTAGGAAATATGGTATCTCAAGAGCTATGTAAGGTTTTAAGCAACCAATATAAAAAAGAGGTCTTCATTTTTCTTTGTAGTTGAGATCTCCTGTTTCCTTGACATGTTTAGTTGTGTTCTCTCCTTTAGTCCTCCCATGCTCTAGTTATTCTGATATGGAAAAACTAGCTGAAATGCCCAACCAGTCTAAATCAGTGACACTTTTTCATTAAGCCTAAAGTCACTTTACAATTGCTACAGTCATACTAAATACACTTCTTTGTTTGGAGTTTAAAAGATATTTCCATCAGCTAGATTACAAGGACCTAGAACTCCCATTCTTGTTTATGTAAGAGTGGCTTCATCAGATTAAATGCCGTTCTCTGGAATAACATAAAATAGGAATAATTTACTCATAAGATTCTTACGAAAACCATCTTTATTTACAAAATACTATCTTAAGAATTATTGTTTCATTGAGCTTCAATTGGAGCCAAAGTATAGTCAATTACTGAACTAAAAGCAGTTACTTAAAAACTAAAAATGAGAGATAAGTCAAATTACATTTGAAGAGAGAGGAACAGCATGAGGTTTCTTGTTTGGTTCTGGATGTTGAGTAACAGGCTCATTTGCCGGTGGAAGGAACCCTTCAGGCAACTCACTTGTACTTTCAGAATGGGGGTGAAGAGGGCTGAATTCCAGCTCTTGGATGACGATTTTGTGAGTAAAACCCCCTCCCTGCATAGACACTTCGCATTGGAAATGGAGTGGGTGGCGGGTCAGGTGGAAAATAATCTCCAGGTTCCCAGACAAGTTTCCTGGGAGAGGTGGAGGAAAAAAAAGGTCCTCTTCTCATGAACTGACTCCTTGGGTCAACTGGAAACAAGGCACCTCTGACTGGAGGGAAAGGTGCCAACACAGAGCCAGAGCCAGTTGCTTGGTTTTCAGCATGGAGAGGTGAATCAGGCACATCAGACTCCAAAGGAGGCATATTAGGAATTCTGTGTTCTGCTGGTCCCGATGCTCTACCACAATTTGAGTAAAACCTATCTTGCCTTTGTAGAGGAAGACGTGCATCAGAAGAATATGGTTGGCCTGGCGGAGGGATCATCAGCCTGCTGGCCTGTTCCCCTGGAGGAGAGAGGGGCCCAGTCTGAGAAGGTGCTCTATGAAAATCAGTGAACTTATGACAGCTGGATTCTCTTCCTTTACTGCCAGTTGCATGGTTCAGAGGATTCTCCAGGGCCCCTTGACCCTCTTCCTCCTCCCACTGGAGTGAAAGGTGAGAGTGTGAGTGGACCACTCTTTTCAAAATGAGGAGGTCTCCTTTCAGATGAAGGGTGACCTATTGGTGAGGGCCCATTTGGAGAAGGCTTTCTGCCCATTGCTGAGTTGGAAACATCCAGTGCATCATATTATCTTTTTCTACAAGTTCAAATCTAAGCTCCTTCTCAGTTAATTTCTGTCTGTTGCGTGCATTTTGTTTCCTGAAATAACTGAGGTTTCTTTCAGCAATCCGAGCTGCCAACTCACTAGCATGTGCTTCTTTCTCAGAGGAAATAATCTTCCCCAGACAGGAACGAATGGTACTCTGCAATTGTTCTTCAAGATATTGGGCTCTCTTTCTGTAGGTCTCCAGCTCTTTTATTGTATGGCTCATCTTTTCTTCGACTTTGGAAAGTTTCTCCTTTTGCTCCACACGGCAGTTTTCCTCCACTCTTAATTTCCTGTGTAGTTTCATCATATTTTCTTGATAGCGTTCCATCATGACTTTAAAGTTCTTCTGTAGGGTCTCATTCTCACTTTGCAGCTGTGCATTTTCTGACTGCAAGGATGCCTGTTCAGTGTGCAGAATTCTAAGGTGTTCTGTAAGGTCTTCCGTGGTTTTCTCCACTTCAGATGAGAAAGTACATTTTTGATTTCTTCCTCCTTCCAAGATTTCTAGAGAGGCCTTTAGCTTATCACCATAAACCAGGTTAATCAAAGCCACTTTGGACTCATCCTCCAAGTGAGCACCAATTTCGAGTTCACTAGTCCTTCCCAGTTCCAGGTGACCAGCATCCCTTTGGGCTCCCAAGCTTGGAGAAGATCTACCCTTCATCTTCAGCAAGCATTCACTCAGAGACTCCATGTGAATTTCTGTGTCCCTTATAACTTGTTCTCCAGCTACTTTAGACTCCTCTAATATGATTTTTGCTTTATATTGGACACCTCCTTGTTCCCTCTGTGCTTCAGCTTCTCCTTGTATTGTTGGTCTCTGCGTTGGCGGAAGTAGGGATCCTTCATTCAAAACCTCTTTGATTGCCAGCTTCAGTTCTTCCTCATTCACTTGAAAGAGTCTCCAGTTTGTTTTAGCTTCAGCTATTTGTGATCTGAGGGATTCAGATTCACCTTGGAGGGACTGTATCCTTCTTGATAGATGAGCCATCGTTTCATCCTGTTGACCATGTTGAGCCTTCTGTGCTTTGAGCTCTTCTTCTAGAAAGAGCATTTCAACGCCATGGCTGGATTCGGGCCTATGCAGCTTTTCGTCGGTTGCCTCCAGCTGTTGTGCTTCTCTTGAACCCTTCTCAAACCTGCAATCCTTTAAAGATGATTCTAAGCCTTCATGTTCTTTTTCAACAAGGCTCACTTTTTCAAGAAGTCCACATTTTGCCTCAATAAGTCCAGCAAGATTTAGAGCCAGCCTTTTTTCTCTTCCCACGTAAAGCCTGCTACACACCGACTGAAAACCTCTCCAGAAAAGTGAGAGAGCAGCAAAAAATGCAAGAGATGTACACATCACCAACTTTTAAGGAAAGCCATAAGGAAGATGGCCTGGCTTCATGTCTTCGGACAATGCTGCCACAACCCTGGGTGCTTCTTCCAGAACCACCCACTAGGATGGCTGAGAGGCAACCCTTGGCTCCTCCATCACGCCAAGACAGCTTTGGCTCTTGCCACCACAACCACAGCCTGCCCAGGCAGGCCAACACAGGCTGTGGACACTCAGGTGTTTGGTCAGGAACTCCAACCTGCACCAGGCAACGGAGCAGACCACTGTGATCCCCTTCAGGGGCTGAGCGTATGGTGGGTGGTGGGTGTATGGCGGTGGGAGCCATGATCAAAGGCTCCCAGGATCCTTGTTGTGCTCAACTGCCCATCAGGGGAGTCTTGTCCGCTTCCCTACCCAGTGCATCCTCATGTGCCACAGGTTTAGGTCCCTCCCACTCCAGCCAGAGAGAATTCCTCTCCATGCCACCCACCCCTTGATTTGGTTTAGGCCAGGTCATGGCGGGGTTTGTAGAAAGATTCCATCCAGTCATAATAACATTCAGTTTGATGTCACTCATATTCTAAAGCTGACTAAAATGTTCAAACAGCTTTTATGGCCTATATTGGTCTTTGTGTCCCTTGCCTTTTGTTTGAGTGACTCAGTCCTTTCCCTGTCCTTGTGCTCTCCCTATTTCCTACCTTCCTTGCTTCCTTCCTCCGTTCCTGGTTTTTCTCCTTTTCTTCTTCCTTCTTTTCTACCTCCCTACATCCCTCCAACTTTGCCTTCCTCCTTTCCAACTTTCTCTCTCCCTTCCCTCCCTTTTCTTTTCTTGCAAGTGTTTGGGGTGAAAGTCCATGGCAGGCCAGCCCCAAGCTAGGCAAGGTCACTGCCACTGAGCTACAACATCCCCAAACCTGCTGCCAATTCCTATGCAAGTAATTTGAATTATCTCTAAAGAGAAACTCGTACATTAGTTTACTTTAAAAGTCATTTCAGAAGAGTTGCTAACATGGGCATAAATCTGTTATGACAAGTCATTTTTGAAAAGCACGTCACAGCTAATGTTCCTCAAAAGAAGGAGTTGAAAACTTTAGTTGGTTTTCAGGTCAGCATTTCTAGACTAGTACAAACCCTCCTAATCCTGATCTCTCCTTAGTTTTATGATTTCTTTAAGTGTCCCATTTGCTCCTGTTCATGGAGTCATGTGTACAGAAATTATACCTGGTTCTATTGAACTCTACTGAATTCTTTCTCACCTCTGTGCTCCTTTGGCCAAGTCACTCCTCAACACTTACTGTAACCCTTTCAATTTTTTCTCCATTTTCATTTAAAAAAACTCTTTCAAATATTGAACCATTTCGCATGCAGACAGTCTTCTTGATTTGCTATTAATCCCCCAATACTGACAATGTAAGTTATTGAAATGTACATTTTCAGACCGTTTTCAGATTTTTGATTTCTGTATATCTATCTGTCTATCTATTTACAAACATAACATGGTATTCTGAAAGTATCATTGTGCTTTTGGAGCTGTTCATTGTGTTTTTCAGAAGCAGGCCTATCACACAGAGATGAATCCATGGTAACTAGATTGAGTTCAAACCGGAATGTGCACTCTGATTCCCATTATATTGTTCTACCTACTAATGGACAGTTCAGTTATATCCAGACCTCACCACCTCCCCCATTAAGTAAAACCCTTGTGAAGAGACATGTAGATGCCTTTATGAACATATTGATAATTTTTCATGGCAGTGTTTTCCAAAAACCAGTTAGTAAAATCAATTGATTCCTTTGCAGCCTGAAATTACCTTCATTCCAGTTTACTGGTATAAGAACCGCAGTATATCAGCAACAATTCTCCAATAGTAGTTCAGGCAGAAGTCATTCTAGGTATCAATGAGTGCCGGATCCTCCATGTATTTTACACAGCCCATGACGGGGGACATCCGTCCACTGGTTTAGAACAACTGATGTTTTATGCTGGAAATTTAGGTTTATTTAAAGGAGTGATTAGAAAACAGGTGAGACAGACTGATTAGATTCAGTATGTATGTTGGCTTTGTTTTTCTAGGCCTGAAGTTTTCACATTTCAATTAATTGTAGGTTAAGTATCAGGCAGATTCTTCACAAAGCTTCAAATGTGATAAAGTTGCTTCTTATTTTTAAGTAGGCCGTTGCTATCCTGCATTTATTTTACACCTCAGTGCTTGTTTTACACACAAGCACACACACCCACACACCACACACATCAACAAACACACAAACACAAAATGACAGCACATTTAACACTCAAATAAAGCTTTACCTACTATTTCATAACTAGGGTATTTTTTTAATAAGTATTGTGTCTTGGTCTCTACTGGGGAAACATGGTTCAATGTGAGTTCTCTGGTTTGTTGTAGGGCAGTGAACGTTCACTTGTTGGCAATGATATAGAAATGGGGAGTAAGAGTTTAAAAGTTTTTACAGTAGGTAGGCAGAGTCAGAGTATGGAATCTAAGAATAAGAAATTGGGGAATTTCCTCTTTGTTTCTTCATTTCAACCTCCTAATAATTCATGTATATTTTCCAAAAGTCTCCCAGAAAACAAGGACTAGGTCAATCCACATATCAGTGAACCATAGCAGAATGCGATTCTGAATTTCATATAAACAGTCATGAAATCAAAAAGACAGGTGCTGGGGTTTTGGCTCAGCACTAGAGTGCTGGCTTCACACTTTCAAAGGTCCTGAGTTGGATCCCCAACACCATACGTGAAAGGAATGAATGAACCAATGCATGAGTGTATGATGAATGAATTAAAGGTATAAGGAGGAGGAGGAAGAGGAGGAGGAGGAGGAGAAATAGAAGAAGATGATGAGAAATTTGACAGAAGGGAAAAAGGGGAGGAGAGTGAGTTTAAAGTGTGGTTTCCAATTCCCAAACGTTAAATTACAGCAGAAGGGATAGAGAGAGAAGATGGGAGGGCAGGAGAGGGGGGATAGTAGAGGCTAGAAAAGGTAGCAGAATACAACAGTTACTAACATGGCATTTTGTAAAAACGTGGATGTGTAAACAATGTGATTGTGCAATCTGTATATGGGGTCAAAATGGGAGTTCATAACTCACTTGAATCTAATGTAGGAAATATGGTATCTCAAGAGCTATGTAAGGTTTTAAGCAACCAATATAAAAAAGAGGTCTTCATTTTTCTTTGTAGTTGAGATCTCCTGTTTCCTTGACATGTTTAGTTGTGTTCTCTCCTTTAGTCCTCCCATGCTCTAGTTATTCTGATATGGAAAAACTAGCTGAAATGCCCAACCAGTCTCTAAATCAGTGACACTTTTTCATTAAGCCTAAAGTCACTTTACAATTGCTAAAGTCATACTAAATACACTTCTTTGTTTGGAGTTTAAAAGATATTTCCATCAGCTAGATTACAAGGACCTAGAACTCCCATTCTTGTTTATGTAAGAGTGGCTTCATCAGATTAAATGCCGTTCTCTGGAATAACATAAAATAGGAATAATTTACTCATAAGATTCTTACGAAAACCATCTTTATTTACAAAATACTATCTTAAGAATTATTGTTTCATTGAGCTTCAATTGGAGCCAAAGTATAGTCAATTACTGAACTAAAAGCAGTTACTTAAAAACTAAAAATGAGAGATAAGTCAAATTACATTTGAAGAGAGAGCAACAGCATGAGGTTTCTTGTTTGGTTCTGGATGTTGAGTAACAGGCTCATTTGCCGGTGGAAGGAACCCTTCAGGCAACTCACTTGTACTTTCAGAATGGGGGTGAAGAGGGCTGAATTCCAGCTCTTGGATGACGATTTTGTGAGTAAAACCCCCTCCCTGCATAGACACTTCGCATTGGAAATGGAGTGGGTGGCGAGTCAGGTGGAAAATAATCTCCAGGTTCCCAGACAAGTTTCCTGGGAGAGGTGGAGGAAAAAAAAGGTCCTCTTCTCATGAACTGACTCCTTGGGTCAACTGGAAACAAGGCACCTCTGACTGGAGGGAAAGGTGCCAACACAGAGCCAGAGCCAGTTGCTTGGTTTTCAGCATGGAGAGGTGAATCAGGCACATCAGAGTCCAAAGGAGGCATATTAGGAATTCTGTGTTCTGCTGGTCCCAATGCTCTACCACAATTTGAGTAAAACCTATCTTGCCTTTGTAGAGGAAGACGTGCATCAGAAGAATATGGTTGGCCTGGCGGAGGGATCATCAGCCTGCTGGCCTGTTACCCTGGAGGAGAGAGGGGCCCAGTCTGAGAAGGTGCTCTATGAAAATCAGTGAACTTATGACAGCTGGATTCTCTTCCTTTACTGCCAGTCGCATGGTTCAGAGGATTCTCCAGGGCCCCTTGACCCTCTTCCTCCTCCCACTGGAGTGAAAGGTGAGAGTGTGAGTGGACCACTCTTTTCCAAATGAGGAGGTCTCCTTTCAGATGAAGGGTGACCTATTGGTGAGGGCCCATTTGGAGAAGGCTTTCTGCCCATTGCTGAGTTGGAAACATCCAGTGCATCATAGGATCTTTTTCTACAAGTTCAAATCTAAGCTCCTTCTCAGTTAATTTCTGTCTGTTGCGTGCATTTTGTTTCCTGAAATAACTGAGGTTTCTTTCAGCAATCCGAGCTGCCAACTCACTAGCATGTGCTTCTTTCTCAGAGGAAATAATCTTCCCCAGACAGGAACGAATGGTACTCTGCAATTGTTCTTCAAGATATTGGGCTCTCTTTCTGTAGGTCTCCAGCTCTTTTATTGTATGGCTCATCTTTTCTTCGACTTTGGAAAGTTTCTCCTTTTGCTCCACACGGCAGTTTTCCTCCACTCTTAATTTCCTGTGTAGTTTCATCATATTTTCTTGATAGCGTTCCATCATGACTTTAAAGTTCTTCTGTAGGGTCTCATTCTCACTTTGCAGCTGTGCATTTTCTGACTGCAAGGATGCCTGTTCAGTCTGCAGAATTCTAAGGTGTTCTGTAAGGTCTTCCGTGGTTTTCTCCACTTCAGATGAGAAAGTACATTTTTGATTTCTTCCTCCTTCCAAGATTTCTAGAGAGGCCTTTAGCTTATCACCATAAACCAGGTTAATCAAAGCCACTTTGGACTCATCCTCCAAGTGAGCACCAATTTCGAGTTCACTAGTCCTTCCCAGTTCCAGGTGACCAGCATCCCTTTGGGCTCCCAAGCTTGGAGAAGATCTACCCTTCATCTTCAGCAAGCATTCACTCAGAGACTCCATGTGAATTTCTGTGTCCCTTATAACTTGTTCTCCAGCTACTTTAGACTCCTCTAATATGATTTTTGCTTTATATTGGACACCTCCTTGTTCCCTCTGTGCTTCAGCTTCTCCTTGTATTGTTGGTCTCTGCGTTGGCGGAAGTAGGGATCCTTCATTCAAAACCTCTTTGATTGCCAGCTTCAGTTCTTCCTCATTCACTTGAAAGAGTCTCCAGTTTGTTTTAGCTTCAGCTATTTGTGATCTGAGGGATTCAGATTCACCTTGGAGGGACTGTATCCTTCTTGATAGATGCGCCATCGTTTCATCCTGTTGACCATGTTGAGCCTTCTGTGCTTTGAGCTCTTCTTCTAGAAAGAGTATTTCAACGCCATGGCTGGATTCGGGCCTATGCAGCTTTTCGTCGGTTGCCTCCAGCTGTTGTGCTTCTCTTGAACCCTTCTCAAACCTGCAATCCTTTAAAGATGATTCTAAGCCTTCATGTTCTTTTTCAACAAGGCTCACTTTTTCAAGAAGTCCACATTTTGCCTCAATAAGTCCAGCAAGATTTAGAGCCAGCCTTTTTTCTCTTCCCACGTAAAGCCTGCTACACACCGACTGAAAACCTCTCCAGAAAAGTGAGAGAGCAGCAAAAAATGCAAGAGATGTACACATCACCAACTTTCAAGGAAAGCCATAAGGAAGATGTCCTGGCTTCATGTCTTCGGACAATGCTGCCACAACCCTGGGTGCTTCTTCCAGAACCACCCACTAGGATGGCTGAGAGGCAACCCTTGGCTCCTCCATCACGCCAAGACAGCTTTGGCTCTTGCCACCACAACCACAGCCTGCCCAGGCAGGCCAACACAGGCTGTGGACACTCAGGTGTTTGGTCAGGAACTCCAACCTGCACAAGGCAACGGAGCAGACCACTGTGATCCCCTTCAGGGGCTGAGCGTATGGTGGGTGGTGGGTGTATGGCGGTGGGAGCCATGATCAAAGGCTCCCAGGAGCCTTGTTGTGCTCAACTGCCCATCAGGGGAGTCTTGTCCGCTTCCCTACCCAGTGCATCCTCATGTGCCACAGGTTTAGGTCCCTCCCACTCCAGCCAGAGAGAATTCCTCTCCATGCCACCCACCCCTTGATTTGGTTTAGGCCAGGTCATGGCGGGGTTTGTAGAAAGATTCCATCCAGTCATAATAACATTCAGTTTGATGTCACTCATATTCTAAAGCTGACTAAAATGTTCAAACAGCTTTTATGGCCTATATTGGTCTTTGTGTCCCTTGCCTTTTGTTTGAGTGACTCAGTCCTTTCCCTGTCCTTGTGCTCTCCCTATTTCCTACCTTCCTTGCTTCCTTCCTCCGTTCCTGGTTTTTCTCCTTTTCTTCTTCCTTCTTTTCTACCTCCCTACATCCCTCCAACTTTGCCTTCCTCCTTTCCAACTTTCTCTCTCCCTTCCCTCCCTTTTCTTTTCTTGCAAGTGTTTGGGGTGAAAGTCCATGGCAGGCCAGCCCCAAGCTAGGCAAGGTCACTGCCACTGAGCTACAACATCCCCAAACCTGCTGCCAATTCCTATGCAAGTAATTTGAATTATCTCTAAAGAGAAACTCGTACATTAGTTTACTTTAAAAGTCATTTCAGAAGAGTTGCTAACATGGGCATAAATCTGTTATGACAAGTCATTTTTGAAAAGCACGTCACAGCTAATGTTCCTCAAAAGAAGGAGTTGAAAACTTTAGTTGGTTTTCAGGTCAGCATTTCTAGACTAGTACAAACCCTCCTAATCCTGATCTCTCCTTAGTTTTATGATTTCTTTAAGTGTCCCATTTGCTCCTGTTCATGGAGTCATGTGTACAGAAATTATACCTGGTTCTATTGAACTCTACTGAATTCTTTCTCACCTCTGTGCTCCTTTGGCCAAGTCACTCCTCAACACTTACTGTAACCCTTTCAATTTTTTCTCCATTTTCATTTAAAAAAAACTCTTTCAAATATTGAACCATTTCGCATGCAGACAGTCTTCTTGATTTGCTATTAATCCCCCAATACTGACAATGTAAGTTATTGAAATGTACATTTTCAGACCGTTTTCAGATTTTTGATTTCTGTATATCTATCTGTCTATCTATTTACAAACATAACATGGTATTCTGAAAGTATCATTGTGCTTTTGGAGCTGTTCATTGTGTTTTTCAGAAGCAGGCCTATCACACAGAGATGAATCCATGGTAACTAGATTGAGTTCAAACCGGAATGTGCACTCTGATTCCCATTATATTGTTCTACCTACTAATGGACAGTTCAGTTATATCCAGACCTCACCACCTCCCCCATTAAGTAAAACCCTTGTGAAGAGACATGTAGATGCCTTTATGAACATATTGATAATTTTTCATGGCAGTGTTTTCCAAAAACCAGTTAGTAAAATGAATTTATTCCTTTGCAGCCTGAAATTACCTTCATTCCAGTTTACTGGTATAAGAACCGCAGTATATCAGCAACAATTCTCCAATAGTAGTTCAGGCAGAAGTCATTCTAGGTATCAATGAGTGCCGGATCCTCCATGTATTTTACACAGCCCATGACGGGGGACATCCGTCCACTGGTTTAGAACAACTGATGTTTTATGCTGGAAATTTAGGTTTATTTAAAGGAGTGATTAGAAAACAGGTGAGACAGACTGATTAGATTCAGTATGTATGTTGGCTTTGTTTCTAGGCCTGAAGTTTTCACATTTCAATTAATTGTAGGTTAAGTATCAGGCAGATTCTTCACTAAGCTTCAAATGTGATAAAGTTGCTTCTTATTTTTAAGTAGGCCGTTGCTATCCTGCATTTATTTTACACCTCAGTGCTTGTTTTACACACAAGCACACACACCCACACACCACACACATCAACAAACACACAAACACAAAATGAGAGCACATTTAACACTCAAATAAAGCTTTACCTACTATTTCATAACTAGGGTATTTTTTTAATAAGTATTGTGTCTTGGTCTCTACTGGGGAAACATTGTTAAATGTGAGTTCTCTGGTTTGTTGTAGGGCAGTGAACGTTCACTTGTTGGCAATGATATAGAAATGGGGAGTAAGAGTTTAAAAGTTTTACAGTAGGTAGGCAGAATCAGAATATGGAGTCTAAAAATAAGAAATTGGGGAATTTCCTCTTTGTTTCTTCATTTCAATCTCCTAATAATTCATGTATATTTTCCAAATGTCTCCCAGAAAACAAGGACTAGATCAATCCACATATCAGTGAACCATAGCAGAATGCGATTCTGAATTTCATATAAACAGTCATAAAATCAAAAAGACAGGTGCTGGGGTTTGGCTCAGCACTAGAGTGCTGGCTTCACACTTTCAAAGGTCCTGAGTTGGATCCCCAACACCATATGTGAAAGGAATGAAAGTGCCAAAGCATGAGTGTATGATGAATGAATTAAAGGTATTAGGAGGAGGAGGAAGAGGAGGAGCAGGAGGAGAAATAGAATAAGATGATGAGTAATTTGACAGAAGGGAAAAAAGGGAGGAGAGTGAGTTTAAAGTGTGGTTTCCAATTCCCAAAGGTTAAATTACAGCAGACGGGATAGAGAGAGAAGAAGGGAGGGCAGGAGAGGGGGGATAGTAGAGGCTAGAAAACGTAGCAGAATACAACAGTTACTAATATGGCATTTTGTAAAAACGTGGATGTGTAAACAATGTGATTGTGCAATCTGTATATGGGGTCAAAATGGGAGTTCATAACTCACTTGAATCTAATGTAGGAAATATGGTATCTCAAGAGCTATGTAAGGTTTTAAGCAACCAATATAAAAAAGAGGTCTTCATTTTTCTTTGTAGTTGAGATCTCCTGTTTCCGTGACATGTTTAGTTGTGTTCTCTCCTTTAGTCCTCCCATGCTCTAGTTATTCTGATTTAAAAAAAATAGGTGAAATGCCCAACCAGTCTCTAAATCAGTGACACTTTTTCATTAAGCCTAAAGTCACTTTACATTTGCTACAGTCATACTAAATACACTTTTTGTTGGGAGTTTAAAAGATATTTCCATCATCTAGATTACAAGTACTTAAAACTCCCATTCTTGTTTATGTAATAGTCGCTTCATCAGATTAACTGCTGTTCTCTGGAATAAAGTAAAATAGGAATAATTTACTCATGAGATTCCTACGTAAACCATCTTTATTTACAAAATACAGTCTTAAGAATTATTGTTTCATTGAGCTTCAATTGGAGCCAAAGTATAGTCAATTACTGAAGTAAAAGCAGTTACTTAAAAACTAAAAATGAGAGATTAGTCAAATTACATTTGAAGAGAGAGCAACAGCATGAGGTTTCTTGTTTGGTTCTGGATGTTGAGTAACAGGCTCATTTGCAGGTGGAAGGAACCCTTCAGGGAACTCACTTGTACTTTCAGAATGGGGGTGTAGAGGGCTGAATTCCAGCTCTTGGGGGAAGATTGTGAGTAAAACCCCCTCCCTGCATAGACACTTCGCATTGGAAATGGAGTGGGTGGCGGGTCAGGTGGAAAATAATCTCCAGGTTCCCAGACAAGTTTCCTGGGAGAGGTGGGGGAAAAAAAAGGTCCTCTTCTCATGAACTGACTCCTTGGGTCAACTGGAAACAAGGCACCTCTGACTGGAGGGAAAGGTGCCAACACAGAGCCAGAACCAGTTGCTTGGTTTTCAGCATGGAGAGGTGAATCAGGCACACCAGAGTCCAAAGGAGGCATATTAGGAATTCTGTGTTCTGCTGGTCCCAATGCTCTACCACAATTTGAGTAAAACCTATCTTGCCTTTGTAGAGGAAAACGTGCATCAGAAGAATATGGTTGGCCTGGCGGAGGGATCATCAGCCTGCTGGCCTGTTCCCCTGAGGAGAGAGGGGCCCAGTCTGAGAAGGTGCTCTCTGAAAATCAGTGAACTTATGACAGCTGGATGCTCTTCCTTTACTGCTAGTCGCATTGTCCAGAGTATTCTCCAGGGCCCCTTGACCCTCTTCCTCCTTCCACTGGAGTGAAAGTTGAGAGAGTGAGTGGACCACTCTTTTCAAAATGAGGAGGTCTCAGTTCAGATGAAGGGTGACCTATTGGTGAGAGCCCATTTGGAGAAGGCTTTCTGCCCATTGCTGAGTTGGAAACATCCAGTGCATCATAGGGATCTTTTTCTACAAGTTCAAATCTAAGCTCCTTCTCAGTTAATTTCTGTCTGTTGCGTGCATTTTGTTTCCTGAAATAACTGAGGTTTCTTTCAGCAATCCGAGCTGCCAACTCACTAGCATGTGCTTCTTTCTCAGAGGAAATAATCTTCCCCAGACAGGAACGAATGGTACTCTGCAATTGTTCTTCAAGATACTGGGCTTTCTTTCTGTAGTTCTCCAGGTCTTTTATTGTATGGCTCATCATTTCTTCGACTTTGGAAAGTTTCTCCTCTTGCTCCACACGGTAGTTTTCCTCCACTCTTAATTTCCTGTGCCGTTTCATCATATTTTCTTGATAGCGTTCCCTCATGACTTGAAAGTTCTTTTGTAGGGTCTCATTCTCACTTTGCAGCTGTGCATTTTCTGACTGCAAGGATGCCTGTTCAGTCTGCAGACTTTTAAGGTGTTCTGTAAGGTCTTCCGTGGTTTTCTCCACTTCAGATGAGAAAGTACATTTTTGATTTCTTCCACCTTCCAAGATTTCTAAGGAGGCCTTTAGCTTATCACCATAAACCAGATTCCTCAAAGCTCCTTTGGACTCATCCTCCAAGTGAGCACCAATTTTGGGTTCACTCGTCTTTCCCAGTTCCAGGTGACCACCATCCATTTGGGCTCCCAGGCTTGGAGAAGATCTATCCTTCATCTTCACCAAGCATTCACTCAGAGACTCCATGTGATTTTCTGTGTCCCTTAGAACTTGTTCTCCAGCTACTTTAGAGTCCTCTAATATGATTTTTGCTTTATATTGGACACCTCCTTGTTCCCTCTGTGCTTCAGCATCTCCTTGAATTGTTGGTTTCTGCCTTGGTGGAAGTAGGGATCCTTCAATCAAATCCTCTTTGATTGCCAGCTTCAGTTCTTCCTCATTCACTTGAAAGAGTCTCCAGTTTGTTTTAGCTTCAGCTATTTGTGATCTGAGGGATTCAGATTCACCTTGGAGGGACTGTATCCTTCTTGATAGATGCACCATCGTTTCACCTTTTTGACCATGTTGAGCCTTCTGTGCTTTGAGCTCTTCTTCTAGAAAGAGCTTTTCAACGCCATGGCTGGATTCAGACCTATGCAGCTTTTCGTCAGTTGCCTCCAGCTGTTGTGCTTCTCTTGAACCCTTCTCAAACCTGCAATCCTTTAAAGATGATTCTAAGCCTTCATGTTCTTTTTCAACAAGGCTCACTTTTTCAAGAAGTCCACATTTTGCCTCAGTAATTCCAGCAAGATTTAGAGCCAGCCTTTTTTCTCTTCCCACGTAAAGCCTGCTACGAACCGACTGAAACCCTCTCCAGAAATGTGAGAGAACAGCAAAAAATCCAAGAGCTGTACACATCACCAACTCCCAAGGAAAGCCATCAGGAAGATGGCCTGGCTTCATGTCTTTGGACAATGGTGGCACAACCCTGGGTGCTTCTTCTAGAACCACCCACTAGGATGGCTGAGAGGCAGCCCTTGGCTCCTCCATCATGCCAAGACAGCTTTGGCTCTTGCAACCACAACCACAGCCTGCCCAGGCAGGCCAACACAGGCTGTGGACACTCAGGTGTTTGGTCAGGAACTCCAACCTGCACAAGGCAACGGAGCAGACCACTGTGATCCCCTTCAGGGGCTGAGCATATGGTGGGTGGTGGGTGTATGGCGGTGGGAGCCATGATCAAAGGCTCCCAGGAGCCTTGTTGTGCTCAACTGCCCATCAGGGGAGTCTTGTCCGCTTCCCTACCCAATGCATCCTCAAGTGCCACAGGTATAGGTCCCTCCCACTCCAGCCAGAGAGAATTCCTCTCCATGCCACCCACCCCTTGATTTGGTTTAGGCCAGGCCAAGGCGGGGTTCGTAGGAGGATTCCATCCAGTCATAATAACATTCAGTTTGATGTCACTCAAATTCTAAAGCTGACTAAACTGTTCAAACAGCTTTTATGGCCTCTATTGGTCTTTGTGTCCCTTGCCTTTTGTTTGAGTGACTCAGTCCTTTCCCTGCCCTTGTGCTCTCCCTATTTCCTACCTTCCTTGCTTCCTTCCTCCCTTCCTGGGTTTTCTCTTTTTCTTCTTCCTTCTTTTCTACCTCCCTGCATCCCTCCAACTTTGCCTTCCTCCCTTCCAACTTTCTCTCTCCCTTCCCTCCCTTTTCTTTTCTTGCAAGTGTTTGGGGTGAAAGTCCATGGCAGGCCAGCCCCAAGCTAGGCAAGGTCACTGCCACTGAGCTACAACATCCCCAGACCTGCTGCCACTTCCTATGCAAGTAACTTGAATTATCTCTAAAGAGAAACTCTCACATTAGTCTACTTTCAAAGTAATTTCAGAAGAGTTGCTAACATGGGCATAAATCAGGTATGACAAGTCATTTTTGAAAAGCACGTCACAGCTAATGTTCCTCCAAAGAAGGAGTTGAAAACTTAATTGGTTTTCAGGTCAGCATTTCTAGACTAGTACAAACCCTCCTAATCCTGATCTCTCCTTAGTCCTATGATTTCTTTAAGTGTCCCCTTTGCTCCTGTTCATGGAGTCATGTCTACAGAAATTATACCTGGTTCTATTGAACTCTACTTAATTCTTTCTCACCTCTGTGCTCCTTTGGCCAAGTCACTCCTCAACACTTACTGTAACCCTTTCAATTTTTTGTCCATTTTCATTTAAAAAACTCTTTCAAAAATTGAACCATTTCGCATGCAGACACAGTCTTCTTGATCTGCTATCAATCCCCCACTACTGACATTGTAAGTTATTGAAATGTACACTTCCAGACCGTTTTCAGATTTTTGATTCCTGTATATCTATCTGTCTATCTATTTACAAACATAACATGGTATTCTGAAAGAATCGTTCTGCTTTTGGAGCTCTACATTGTGTTTTCCAGAAGCAGGCCTATTACACAGAGATGAATCCATGTTACCTAGATTGAGTTCAAACCGGAATGTGCACTCTGATTCCCATTATATTGTTCTACCTACTAATGGACAGTTCAGTTATATCCAGACCTCACCACCTCCCCCATTGAGTAAAACCCTTGTGAAGAGACATGTAGATGCCTTTATGAACATATTGATAATTTTTCATGGCAGTGTTTTCCAAAAACCAGTTAGTAAAATCAATTGATTCCTTTGCAGCCTGAAATTACCTTCATTCCAGTTTACTGGTATAAGAACCGCAGTATTTCAGCAACCATTCTCCAATAGTAGTTCAGGCAGAAGTCATTCTAGATAACAAGCAGTGCCGGATCCTCCATGTATTTTACACAGCCCATGACGGGGGACATCCGTCCATTCGTTTAGAACAACTGATGTTTTATGCTGGCAATTTAGGTTTATTTAAAGGAGTGATTAGAAAACAGGTGAGACAGACTGATTAGATTCAGTATGTATGTTGGCTTTGTTTTTCTAGGCCTGAAGTTTTCACATTTCAATTAATTGTAGGTTAGGTATCAGGCAGATTCTTCACTGGGCTTCAAATGTGATAAAGTTGCTTCTTATTTTTAAGAAGGCCGTTGCAATCCTGCATTTATTTTACACCTCAGTGCTTGTTTTACACACAAGCACACACACGCACACACCACACACATCAGCACACACACAAACACATAATTAGAGCACATTTAACACTCAAATAAAGCTTTACCTACTAATTCATAACTAGGGTATTTTTTTAATAAGTATTGTGTCTTGGTCTCTACTGGGGAAACATGGTTCAATGTGAGTTCTCTGGTTTGTTGTAGGGCAGTGAACGTTCACTTGTTGGCAATGATATAGAAATGGGGAGTAAGAGTTTAAAAGTTTTTACAGTAGGTAGGCAGAGTCAGAGTATGGAATCTAAGAATAAGAAATTGGGGAATTTCCTCTTTGTTTCTTCATTTCAACCTCCTAATAATTCATGTATATTTTCCAAAAGTCTCCCAGAAAACAAGGACTAGGTCAATCCACATATCAGTGAACCATAGCAGAATGCGATTCTGAATTTCATATAAACAGTCATAAAATCAAAAAGACAGGTGCTGGGGTTTTGGCTCAGCACTAGAGTGCTGGCTTCACACTTTCAAAGGTCCTGAGTTGGATCCCCAACACCATACGTGAAAGGAATGAATGAACCAATGCATGAGTGTATGATGAATGAATTAAAGGTATAAGGAGGAGGAGGAAGAGGAGGAGGAGGAGGAGAAATAGAAGAAGATGATGAGAAATTTGACAGAAGGGAAAAAGGGGAGGAGAGTGAGTTTAAAGTGTGGTTTCCAATTCCCAAACGTTAAATTACAGCAGACGGGATAGAGAGAGAAGATGGGAGGGCAGGAGAGGGGGGATAGTAGAGGCTAGAAAAGGTAGCAGAATACAACAGTTACTAACATGGCATTTTGTAAAAACGTGGATGTGTAAACAATGTGATTGTGCAATCTGTATATGGGGTCAAAATGGGAGTTCATAACTCACTTGAATCTAATGTAGGAAATATGGTATCTCAAGAGCTATGTAAGGTTTTAAGCAACCAATATAAAAAAGAGGTCTTCATTTTTCTTTGTAGTTGAGATCTCCTGTTTCCTTGACATGTTTAGTTGTGTTCTCTCCTTTAGTCCTCCCATGCTCTAGTTATTCTGATATGGAAAAACTAGCTGAAATGCCCAACCAGTCTCTAAATCAGTGACACTTTTTCATTAAGCCTAAAGTCACTTTACAATTGCTACAGTCATACTAAATACACTTCTTTGTTTGGAGTTTAAAAGATATTTCCATCAGCTAGATTACAAGGACCTAGAACTCCCATTCTTGTTTATGTAAGAATGGCTTCATCAGATTAAATGCCGTTCTCTGGAATAACATAAAATAGGAATAATTTACTCATAAGATTCTTACGAAAACCATCTTTATTTACAAAATACTATCTTAAGAATTATTGTTTCATTGAGCTTCAATTGGAGCCAAAGTATAGTCAATTACTGAACTAAAAGCAGTTACTTAAAAACTAAAAATGAGAGATAAGTCAAATTACATTTGAAGAGAGAGCAACAGCATGAGGTTTCTTGTTTGGTTCTGGGTGTTGAGTAACAGGCTCATTTGCCGGTGGAAGGAACCCTTCAGGGAACTCACTTGTACTTTCAGAATGGGGGTGTAGAGGGCTGAATTCCAGCTCTTGGGGGAAGATTGTGAGGAAAACCCCCTCCCTGCATAGACACTTCGCATTGGAAATGGAGTGGGTGGCGGGTCAGGTGGAAAATAATCTCCAGGTTCCCAGACAAGTTTCCTGGGAGAGGTGGAGGAAAAAAAGGTCCTCTTCTCATGAACTGACTCCTTGGGTCAACTGGAAACAAGGCACCTCTGACTGGAGGGAAAGGTGCCAACACAGAGCCAGAACCAGTTGCTTGGTTTTCAGCATGGAGAGTTGAATCAGGCACACCACAGTCCAAAGGAGGCATATTAGGAATTCTGTGTTCTGCTGGTCCCAATGCTCTACCACAATTTGAGTAAAACCTATCTTGCCTTTGTAGAGGAAGACGTGCATCAGAAGAATATGGTTGGCCTGGCGGAGGGATCATCAGCCTGCTGGCCTGTTCCCCTGAGGAGAGAGGGGCCTAGTCTGAGAAGGTGCTCTCTGAAAATCAGTGAACATATGACAGCTGGATTCTCTTCCTTTACTGCTAGTCGCATTGTCCAGAGTATTCTCCAGGGCCCCTTGACCCTCTTCCTCCTTCCACTGGAGTGAAAGTTGAGAGAGTGAGTGGACCACTCTTTTCAAAATGAGGAGGTCTCCTTTCAGATGAAGGGTGACCTATTGGTGAGTGCCCATTTGGAGAAGGCTTTCTGCCCATTGCTGAGTTGGAAACATCCAGTGCATCATAGGGATCTTTTTCTACAAGTTCAAATCTAAGCTCCTTCTCAGTTAATTTCTGTCTGTTGCGTGCATTTTGTTTCCTGAAATAACTGAGGTTTCTTTCAGCAATCCGAGCTGCCAACTCACTAGCATGTGCTTCTTTCTCGGAGGAAATAATCTTCCCCAGACAGGAACGAATGGTACTCTGCAATTGTTCTTCAAGATATTGGGCTCTCTTTCTGTAGGTCTCCAGCTCTTTTATTGTATGGCTCATCATTTCTTCGACTTTGGAAAGTTTCTCCTCTTGCTCCACACGGTAGTTTTCCTCCACTCTTAATTTTCTGTGCCGTTTCATCATATTTTCTTGATAGCGTTCCATCATGACTTGAAAGTTCTTCTGTAGGGTCTCATTCTCACTTTGCAGCTGTGCATTTTCTGACTGCAAGGATGCCTGTTCAGTCTGCAGACTTTTAAGGTGTTCTGTAAGGTCTTCTGTGGTTTTCTCCACTTCAGATGAGAAAGTACATTTTTGATTTCTTCCACCTTCCAAGATTTCTAAGGAGGCCTTTAGCTTATCACCATAAACCAGATTCCTCAAAGCTCCTTTGGACTCATCCTCCAAGTGAGCACCAATTTTGGGTTCACTCGTCTTTCCCACTTCCAGGTGACCACCATCCATTTGGGCTCCCAGGCTTGGAGAAGATCTATCCTTCATCTTCAGCAAGCATTCACTCAGAGACTCCATGTGATTTTCTGTGTCCCTTAGAACTTGTTCTCCAGCTACTTTAGAGTCCTCTAATATGATTTTTGCTTTATATTGGACACCTCCTTGTTCCCTCTGTGCTTCAGCATCTCCTTGAATTGTTGGTTTCTGCCTTGGTGGAAGTAGGGATCCTTCAATCAAATCCTCTTTGATTGCCAGCTTCAGTTCTTCCTCATTCACTTGAAAGAGTCTCCAGTTTGTTTTAGCTTCAGCTATTTGTGATCTGAGGGATTCAGATTCACCTTGGAGGGACTGTATCCTTCTTGATAGATGCACCATCGTTTCACCTTTTTGACCATGTTGAGCCTTCTGTGCTTTGAGCTCTTCTTCTAGAAAGAGCTTTTCAACGCCATGGCTGGATTCAGACCTATGCAGCTTTTCGTCAGTTGCCTCCAGCTGTTGTGCTTCTCTTGAACCCTTCTCAAACCTGCAATCCTTTAAAGATGATTCTAAGCCTTCATGTTCTTTTTCAACAAGGCTCACTTTTTCAAGAAGTCCACATTTTGCCTCAGTAAGTCCAGCAAGATTTAGAGCCAGCCTTTTTTCTCTTCCCACGTAAAGCCTGCTACGAACCGACTGAAAGCCTCTCAGGAAATGTGAGAGAACAGCAAAAAATCCAAGAGCTGTACACATCACCAACTCCCAAGGAAAGCCATCAGGAAGATGGCCTGGCTTCATGTCTTTGGACAATGGTGGCACAACCCTGGGTGCTTTTTCTAGAACCACCCACTAGGATGGCTGAGAGGCAGCCCTTGGCTACTCCATCATGCCAAGACAGCTTTGGCTCTTGCCACCACAACCACAGCCTGCCCAGGCAGGCCAACACAGGCTGTGGACACTCAGGTGTTTGGTCAGGAACTCCAACCTGCACAAGGCAACGGAGCAGACCACTGTGATCCCCTTCAGGGGCTGAGCATATGGTGGGTGGTGGGTGTATGGCGGTGGGAGCCATGATCAAAGGCTCCCAGGAGCCTTGTTGTGCTCAACTGCCCATCAGGGGAGTCTTGTCCGCTTCCCTACCAATGCATCCTCAAGTGCCACAGGTATAGGTCCCTCCCACTCCAGCCAGAGAGAATTCCTCTCCATGCCACCCACCCCTTGATTTGGTTTAGGCCAGGCCAAGGCGGGGTTAGTAGGAAGATTCCATCCAGTCATAATAACATTCAGTTTGATGTCACTCAAATTCTAAAGCTGACTAAACTGTTCAAACAGCTTTTATGGCCTCTATTGGTCTTTGTGTCCCTTGCCTTTTGTTTGAGTGACTCAGTCCTTTCCCTGCCCTTGTGCTCTCCCTATTTCCTACCTTCCTTGCTTCCTTCCTCCCTTCCTGGGTTTTCTCTTTTTCTTCTTCCTTCTTTTCTACCTCCCTGCATCCCTCCAACTTTGCCTTCCTCCCTTCCAACTTTCTCTCTCCCTTCCCTCCCTTTTCTTTTCTTGCAAGTGTTTGGGGTGAAAGTCCATGGCAGGCCAGCCCCAAGCTAGGCAAGGTCACTGCCACTGAGCTACAACATCCCCAGACCTGCTGCCACTTCCTATGCAAGTAACTTGAATTATCTCTAAAGAGAAACTCTCACATTAGTCTACTTTCAAAGTAATTTCAGAAGAGTTGCTAACATGGGCATAAATCAGGTATGACAAGTCATTTTTGAAAAGCACGGCACAGCTAATGTTCCTCCAAAGAAGGAGTTGAAAACTTAATTGGTTTTCAGGTCAGCATTTCTAGACTAGTACAAACCCTCCTAATCCTGATCTCTCCTTAGTCCTATGATTTCTTTAAGTGTCCCCTTTGCTCCTGTTCATGGAGTCATGTGTACAGAAATTATACCTGGTTCTATTGAACTCTACTTAATTCTTTCTCACCTCTGTGCTCCTTTGGCCAAGTCACTCCTCAACACTTACTGTAACCCTTTCAATTTTTTGTCCATTTTCATTTAAAAAACTCTTTCAAAAATTGAACCATTTCGCATGCAGACACAGTCTTCTTGATCTGCTATTAATCCCCCACTACTGACATTGTAAGTTATTGAAATGTACACTTCCAGACCGTTTTCAGATTTTTGATTCCTGTATATCTATCTGTCTATCTATTTACAAACATCACATGGTATTCTGAAAGAATCGTTCTGCTTTTGGAGCTCTATATTGTGTTTTCCAGAAGCAGGCCTATTACACAGAGATGAATCCATTTTACCTAGATTGAGTTCAAACCGGAATGTGCACTCTGATTCCCATTATATTGTTCTACCTACTAATGGACAGTTCAGTTATATCCAGACCTCACCACCTCCCCCATTGAGTAAAACCCTTGTGAAGAGACATGTAGATGCCTTTATGAACATATTGATAATTTTTCATGGCAGTGTTTTCCAAAAACCAGTTAGTAAAATCAATTGATTCCTTTGCAGCCTGAATATACCTTCATTCCAGTTTACTGGTATAAGAACCGCAGTATTTCAGCAACCATTCTCCAATAGTAGTTCAGGCAGAAGTCATTCTAGATAACAAGCAGTGCCGGATCCTCCATGTATTTTACACAGCCCATGACGGGGGACATCCGTCCATTCGTTTAGAACAACTGATGTTTTATGCTGGCAATTTAGGTTTATTTAAAGGAGTGATTAGAAAACAGGTGAGACAGACTGATTAGATTCAGTATGTATGTTGGCTTTGTTTTTCTAGGCCTGAAGTTTTCACATTTCAATTAATTGTAGGTTAAGTATCAGGCAGATTCTTCACTGGGCTTCAAATGTGATAAAGTTGCTTCTTATTTTTAAGAAGGCCGTTGCAATCCTGCATTTATTTTACACCTCAGTGCTTGTTTTACACACAAGCACACACACGCACACACCACACACATCAACACACACACAAACACATCATTAGAGCACATTTAACACTCAAATAAAGCTTTACTTACTAATTCATAACAGTGTATTTTTTTAATAAGTATTGTGTCTTGGTCTCTACTGGGGAAACATGGTTCAATGTGAGTTCTCTGGTTTGTTGTAGGGCAGTGAACGTTCACTTGTTGGCAATGATATAGAAATGGGGAGTAAGAGTTTAAAAGTTTTTACAGTAGGTAGGCAGAGTCAGAGTATGGAATCTAAGAATAAGAAATTGGGGAATTTCCTCTTTGTTTCTTCATTTCAACCTCCTAATAATTCATGTATATTTTCCAAAAGTCTCCCAGAAAACAAGGACTAGGTCAATCCACATATCAGTGAACCATAGCAGAATGTGATTCTGAGTTTCATATAAACAGTCATAAAATCAAAAAGACAGGTGCTGGGTTTTGGCTCAGCACTAGAGTGCTGGCTTCACACTTTCAAAGGTCCTGAGTTGGATCCCCAACACCATACGTGAAAGGAATGAATGAACCAATGCATGAGTGTATGATGAATGAATTAAAGGTATAAGGAGGAGGAGGAAGAGGAGGAGGAGGAGGAGAAATAGAAGAAGATGATGAGAAATTTGACAGAAGGGAAAAAGGGGAGGAGAGTGAGTTTAAAGTGTGGTTTCCAATTCCCAAACGTTAAATTACAGCAGACGGGATAGAGAGAGAAGATGGGAGGGCAGGAGAGGGGGGATAGTAGAGGCTAGAAAAGGTAGCAGAATACAACAGTTACTAACATGGCATTTTGTAAAAACGTGGATGTGTAAACAATGTGATTGTGCAATCTGTATATGGGGTCAAAATGGGAGTTCATAACTCACTTGAATCTAATGTAGGAAATATGGTATCTCAAGAGCTATGTAAGGTTTTAAGCAACCAATATAAAAAAAGAGGTCTTCATTTTTCTTTGTAGTTGAGATCTCCTGTTTCCTTGACATGTTTAGTTGTGTTCTCTCCTTTAGTCCTCCCATGCTCTAGTTATTCTGATATGGAAAAACTAGCTGAAATGCCCAACCAGTCTCTAAATCAGTGACACTTTTTCATTAAACCTAAAGTCACTTTACAATTGCTACAGTCATACTAAATACACTTCTTTGTTTGGAGTTTAAAAGATATTTCCATCAGCTAGATTACAAGGACCTAGAACTCCCATTCTTGTTTATGTATGAGTGGCTTCATCAGATTAAATGCCGTTCTCTGGAATAACATAAAATAGGAATAATTTACTCATAAGATTCTTACGTAAACCATCTTTATTTACAAAATACTATCTTAAGAATTATTGTTTCATTGAGCTTCAATTGGAGCCAAAGTATAGTCAATTACTGAACTAAAAGCAGTTACTTAAAAACTAAAAATGAGAGATAAGTCAAATTACATTTGAAGAGAGAGCAACAGCATGAGGTTTCTTGTTTGGTTCTGGATGTTGAGTAACAGGCTCATTTGCAGGTGGAAGGAACCCTTCAGGCAACTCACTTGTACTTTCAGAATGGGGGTGAAGAGGGCTGAATTCCAGCTCTTGGGGGAAGATTTTGTGAGGAAAACCCCCTCCCTGCATAGACACTTTGCATTGGAAATGGAGTGGGTGGCGGGTCAGGTGGAAAATAATCTCCAGGTTCCCAGACAAGTTTCCTGGGAGAGGTGGAGGAAAAAAAAGGTCCTCTTCTCATGAACTGACTCCTTGGGTCAACTGGAAACAAGGCACCTCTGACTGGAGGGAAAGGTGCCAACACAGAGCCAGAGCCAGTTGCTTGGTTTTCTGCATGGAGAGGTGAATCAGGCACATCAGAGTCCAAAGGAGGCATATTAGGAATTCTGTGTTCTGCTGGTCCCGATGCTCTACCACAATTTGAGTAAAACCTATCTTGCCTTTGTAGAGGAAGACGTGCATCAGAAGAATATGGTTGGCCTGGCGGAGGGATCATCAGCCTGCTGGCCTGTTCCCCTGGAGGAGAGAGGGGCCCAGTCTGAGAAGGTGCTCTCTGAAAATCAGTGAACTTATGACAGCTGGATTCTCTTCCTTTACTGCTAGTCGCATGGTCCAGAGGATTCTCCAGGGCCCCTTGACCCTCTTCCTCCTCCCACTGGAGTGAAAGGTGAGAGTGTGAGTGGACCACTCTTTTCAAAATGAGGAGGTCTCCTTTCAGATGAAGGGTGACCTATTGGTGAGGGCCCATTTGGAGAAGGCTTTCTGCCCATTGCTGAGTTGGAAACATCCAGTGCATCATAGGGATCTTTTTCTACAAGTTCAAATCTAAGCTCCTTCTCAGTTAATTTCTGTCTGTTGCGTGCATTTTGTTTCCTGAAATAACTGAGGTTTCTTTCACCAATCCGAGCTGCCAACTCACTAGCATCTGCTTCTTTCTCAGAGGAAATAATCTTCCCCAGACAGGAACGAATGGTACTCTGCAATTGTTCTTCAAGATATTGGGCTCTCTTTCTGTAGGTCTCCAGCTCTTTTATTGTATTGCTTATCTTTTCTTCGACTTTGGAAAGTTTCTCCTCTTGCTCCACACAGTAGTTTTCCTCCACTCTTAATTTCCTGTGCAGTTTCATCATATTTTCTGGATTGCTTTCCATCATGACTTGAAAGTTCTTCTGTAGGGTCTCATTCTCACTTTGCAGCTGTGCATTTTCTGACTGCAAGGATGCCTGTTCAGTCTGCAGACTTTTAAGGTGTTCTGTAAGGACTTCTGTGGTATTCTCCACTTCAGATGAGAGAGTACATTTTTGATTTCTTCCTCTTTGCAAGATTTCTAAGGAGGCCTTTAGCTCATCACCATAAACCAGGTTCCTCAAGCTCCTTTGGACTCATCCACCAAATGAGCACCAATTTCAGGTTCACTCGTCTTTCCCAGTTCCTGGTGACCACCATCCCTTTGGGCTCCCAGGCTTGGAGAAGATCTATCCTTCATCTTCAGCAAGCATTCACTCAGAGACTCCATGTGATTTTCTGAGTCCCTTAGAACTTGTTCTCCAGCTACTTCAGAGTCCTCTAATATGATTTTTGCTTTATATTGGACACCTCCTTGTTCCCTCTGTGCTTCAGCTTCTCTTTGTATTGTTGGTCTCTGCGTTTGCGGAAGTAGGGATTCTTCATTCAAAACCTCTTTGATTCCCAGCTTCAGTTCTTCCTCATTCACTTGAAAGGGTCTCCAGTTTGTTTTAGCTTCAGCTATTTGTGATCTGAGGGATTCAGATTCACCTTGGTTGGATTGTATCCTTCTTGATAGATGCGCCATCGTTTCATCCTGTTGACCATGTTGAGACTTCTGTGCTTTGAGCTCTTCTTCTAGAAAGAGCATTTCAACACCATGGCTGGATTCGGACCTATGCAGCTTTTCGTAGGTTGCCTCCAGCTGTTGTGCTTTCCTTGAACCCTTCTCAAACCTGCAATCCTTTAAAGATGAGTCTAAGACTTCATGTTTTTTTTCAACAAGGCTCACTTTTTCAAGAAGTCCACATTTTGCCTCAATAAGTCCAGCAAGATTTACAGCCAGCCTTTTTTCTCTTCCCACGTAAAGCCTGCTATGAACCGACTGAAAACCTCTCCAGAAAAGTGAGAGAACAGCAAAAAATCCAAGAGCTGTACACATCACCAACTCCCAAGGAAAGCCATTAGGAAGATGGCCTGGCTTCATGTCTTCGGACAATGCTGCCACAACCCTGGGTACTTCTTCCAGAACCACCCACTAGTTTGGTTGAGAGGCAGCCCTTGCCTCCTCCATCACGCCAAGACAGCTTTGGCTCTTGCCACCACAACCACAGCCTGCCCAGGCAGGCCAACACAGGCTGTGGACACTCAGGTGTTTGGTCAGGGACACCAACCTGCACCAGGCAACGGAGCAGACCACTGTGATCCCCTTCAGGGGGTGAGCGTACGGTGGGTGGGGAGCGTATGGCGGGGTTAGCCATAGTCAAGTGCTCCCAGGAGCCTTGTTGTGCTCAACTGCCCATCAGGGGAGTCTTGTCCCCTTCCCTACCCAGTGCATCCTCACGTGTCACAGGTTTCGGTCCCTCCCACTCCAGCCAGAGAGAATTTCTCTCCATGCCACCCACCCCTTGATTTGGTTTAGGCCAGGCTAAGGCGGGGTTAGTAGGAAGATTCCATCCAGTCATAATAACATTCAGTTTGATGTCACTCAAATTCTAAAGCTGACTAAACTGTTCAAACAGCTTTTATGGCTTATATTGGTCTTTGTGTCCCTTGCCTTTTGTTTGAGTGACTCAGTCCTTTCCCTGCCCTTGTGCTCTCCCTATTTCCTACCTTCCTTGCTTCCTTCCTCCCTTCCTGGGTTTTCTCCTTTTCTTCTTCATTCTTTTCTACCTCCCTCCATCCCTCCAACTTTGCCTTCCTCCCTTCCAACTTTCTCTCTCCCTTCCCTCCCTTTTCTTTTCTTGCAAGTGTTTGGGGTGAAAGTCCATGGCAGGCCAGCCCCAAGCTAGGCAAGGTCACTGCCACTGAGCTACAACATCCCCAGACCTGCTGCCACTTCCTATGCAAGTAATTTGAATTATCTTTAAAGAGAAACTCTCACATTAGTCTACTTTTAAAGTAATTTCAGAAGAGTTGCTAACATTGGCATAAATCGGTTATGACAAGTCATTTTAGAAAAGCACTGCACAGCTAATGTTCCTCAAAAGAAGGAGTTGAAAACTTTAGTTGGTTTTCAGGTCAGCATTTCTAGACTAGTATTGTTGAAAATTCCTCAAACTCTTCTTTCAGATGTTTTTTTTTTTTGGACTTTTCATGGGTTTTAAAACATCTAAGGAAGCTGGCTGGTACTTATTAATATATAGCCAAGAGAAGGATGGATATGACTCTCTGAAATGGATGTAAATCCTTAACGTGAATTATATTGTTGATGTTAAGAGAAAGAGTTCATGGCTTGATGTACAATAAGGACATCCCAACATTTTGTTTTCCTCCCAAGTTAACACTTGACTTGTTGATGAGTCACATATGAGGTTCGAAGGAGAAGATGCACAAGTAATCACTGGTTTTGTAAGCATGCAAGTTCCAAGCCCATAGGCCACCATGCATGATTAGACCTGTTGTTATTTACACTTACATGGCCAGAGCTGTATCACTGTCTAAAAATTGCCAAATGAGAGTAGCCTTTTTTCCTCTCCAGCACATGTATGGAATGACCAGCTTTCAAGTGGACTTCCCTGAGCCTTTTCAGTATCCGAACATGCGAGTCCAAAACACTTTATTCCTACTACTAAGAAGGATACTCACTGTAACACTGTTTTTCTGACCATTACATGAACAATAAGATGACCCTGGTCTGCAAAGAACAGGACTCAGTGAAGATGTACTGCCTGTTGGTGCATGACACTTTTCTAGGTTTCACGGGCCATGTGGAGGAATCAGCCCAAACACCTTGAGATACCACTCAATTCATAGTTTACTTAAGCCACGTGGCTTAGGGAGAACTTCTTTCCTCTGAAAGTGTTTCTTCAAACGAGATGAGAGTCGAAAAGAAGGTATTGGGTACACTAATTAAAATGGCTGTGCTTTGTGGAGCAGCAGGATTCATCAATATACGTAACAATGCTTTGTCACTGCCTTTGGACCTAACACGTATCAGTGTAGATGAACAGAGGCACAGTAAGAAAGATAGCTGGCATAAAACACCAAGGGGAAGGGGCTAAGCTGCCTTACTGGGTTGACGTTTTTCACTCTGGTGGCACTTTCTGTTGTCTGTATGAACAGAGTTTCCAAGTACTTTCCCACTTAGCCGGCCTCTCTGTTATTCATAAGTTGAACTACAGGGAGAGATGGATCAGTTTACCACCTGGGAGGCCTTTTCTTCCACATTTTCTGCCAATTGCATGCTTTTGTTTTTTTTTTTCAGCTCTTCCTACAAGCCCCCCTAATCCTGATCTCTCCTTAGTCCTTATGATATCTTTAAGTGTCCCCTTTGCTCCTGTTCATGGAGTCATGTGTACAGAAATTATACCTGGTTCCATTGAACTCTACTTAATTCTTTGTCACCTCTGTGCTCCTTTTGCCAAGTCACTCCTCAACACTTACTGTAACCCTTTAAATTTTTTGTCCATTTTCATTTAAAAAACTCTTTCAAAAATTGAACCATTTCGCATGCAGATACAGTCTTCTTGATCTGCTATTAATCCCCCACAACTAACATTGTAAGTTATTGAAATGTACATTTCCAGACCGTTTTCAGATTTTTGATTTCTGTATATCTACATGTCTATCTATTTACAAACATAACATGGTATTCTGAAAGTATCTTTCTGCTTTTGGAGCTCTACATTGTGTTTTTCAGGAGCAGGCTTATTACACAGAGATGAATCCGTGTTACCTAGATTGAGTTCAAACCGGAATGTTCACTCTGATTCCCATTATATTGTTCTACCTACTAATGGACAGTTCAGTTATATCCAAACCTCACCCCCTACCCCATTAATAAAACCCCTGTGGAGAGACATGTAGATGACTTATGAACATATTGATAATATTTCATGGCAGTGTTTTCCAAAAACCAGTTAGTAAAATCAATTTATTCCTTTGCAGCCTGAAATTACCTTCATTCCAGTTTACTGGTATAAGAACCGCAGTATATCAGCAACTATTCTCCAATAGTAGTTCAGGCATAAGTCATTCTAGATAACAATCAGTGCTGGATCCTCCATGTATTTTACACAGCCCATGGCAGGGGACAACCGTCCACTCGTTTAGAAAAACTGATGTTTTATGCTGGCAATTTAGATATATTGAAAGGACTGATTTGAAAACAGTTGAGACAGGCTGATTAGATTCATTGTGTATGTTGGCTTTGTTTTTCTAGGCCTGAAGTTTTCACATTTCAATTAATTGTAGGTTAAGTATCAGGCAGATTCTTCACTGGGCTTCAAATGTGATAAAGTTGCTTCTTATTTTTAAGAAGGCCGTTGCAATCCTGCATTTATTTTACATCTCAGTGCTTGTTTTACACACAAGCACACACACCCACACACCACACACATCAACACACAAACACATAATTAGAGCACATTTAACACTCACATAAAGCTTTACCTACTAATTCATAACTAGGGTATTTTTTTTTAATAAGAATTGTGTCTTGGTCTCTACTGGGGAAACATGGTTCAATGTGAGTTCTCTGGTTTGTTGTAGGGCAGTGAATGTTCACTTGTTGGCAATGATATAGAAATGGGGAGTAAGAGTTTAAAAGTTTTTACAGTGGGTAGGCAGAGTCAGAGTATGGAATCTAAGAATAAGAAATTGGGGAATTTCCCCTTTGTTTCTTCATTTCAATCTCCTAATAATTCATGTATATTTTCCAAAAGTCTCCCAGAAAACAAGGACTAGGTCAATCCACATATCAGTGAACCATAGCAGAATGCGATTCTGAGTTTCAAATAAACAGTCATAAAATCAAAAAGACAGGTGCTGGGGTTTTGGCTCAGCACTAGAGTGCTGGCTTCACACTTTCAAAGGTCCTGAGTTGGATCCCCAACACCATATGTGAAAGGAATGAATGAACCAATGCATGAGTGTATGATGAATGAATTGAAGTTATAAAGAGGAGGAGGAAGAGGAGGAGGAGGAGGAGGAGAAATAGAAGAAGATGATGAGTAATTTGACAGAAGGGAAAAAGGGGAGCAGAGTCAGTTTAAAGTGTGGTTTCCAATTCCCAAACGTTAAATTACAGCAGATGGGATAGAGAGAGAAGATGGGAGGGCAGGAGAGGGGGGATAGTAGAGGCTAGAAAATGTAGCAGAATACAATTGTTACTAATATGGCATTTTGTAACAATGTGGATGTGTAAACCATGTGATTGTGCAATCTGTATATGGGGTCAAAATGGGAGTTCATAACTCACTTGAATCTAATGTAGGAAATATGATATCTCAAGAGCTATGTAATGTTTTCAGCAACCAATATAAATAAGAGGTCTTCATTTTTCTTTGTAGTTGAGATCTCTTGTTTCCGTGACATGTTTAGTTGTGTTCTCTCCTTTAGTCCTCCCATGCTCTAGTTATTCTGATATGGAAAAACTAGCTGAAATGCCCAACCAGTCTCTAAATCAGTGACAATTTTTCATGAAGCCTAAAGTCACTTTACAGTTGCTACAGTCATACTAAATACACTTCTTTGTTGGGAGTTTAAAAGATATTTCCATCAGCTAGATTACAAGTAGCTAGAACTCCCATTCTTGTTTATGTAATAGTGGCTTCATCAGATTAAATGTTGTTCTCTGGAATAAAATAAAATAGGTATAATTTACTCATAAGATTCCTACGTAAACCTTCTTTATTTACAAAATACTATCTTAAGAATTATAGTTTCATTGAGCTTCAATTGGAGCCAAAGTATAGTCAATTCTGAAGTGAAAGCAGTTACTTAAAAACTAAAAATGAGAGATAAGTCAAATTACATTTGAAGAGAGAGCAACAGCATGAGGTTTCTTGTTTGGTTCTGGATGTTGAGTAACAGGCTCATTTGCAGGTGGAAGGAACCCTTCAGGGAACTCACTTGTACTTTCAGAATGGGGGTGTAGAGGTCTGAATTCCTGCTCCTGGGGGAAAATTGTGAGGAAAACGCCCTCCCTGCATAGACACTTCACTTTGGAAATGGAGTGGGTTGGGGGCCAGGTGGAGCGTAATCTCCAAGTTCCCAGACAAGTCTCCTGGGAGAGGTGGAGGAAAAAAAAGGTCCTCTTCTCATGAACTGACTCCTTGGGTCAACTGGAACAAGGCACCTCTGACTGGAGGGAAAGGTGCCAACACAGAGCCAGAGCCAATTGCTTGGTTTTCAGCATGGAGTGGTGAATCAGGCACATCAGAGTCCAAAGGAGGCATATTAGGAATTCTGAATTCTGCTTGTCCTGATGCTCTACCACAATTTGAATAAAACCTATCTAGCCTTTGTAGAGGAAGACGTGCATGAGAAGAATATGTTTGGCCTGGTGGAGGGATCATCAGCCTGCTGGCCTGTTCCCCTGGAGGAGAGAGGGGCCCAGTCTGAGAAGGTGCTCTCTGAAAATCAGTGAACTTATGACAGCTGGATTCTCTTCATTTACTGCTAGTCGCATGGTCCAGAGGATTCTCCAGGGCCCCTTGACCCTCTTCCTCCTCCCACTGGAGTGAAAGGTGAGAGTGTGAGTGTACCACTGTTTTCAAAATGAGGAGGTCTCCTTTCAGATGAAGGGTGACCTATTGGTGAGGGCCCATTTGGAGAAGGCTTTCTGCCCATTGCTGAGTTGGAAACATCCAGTGCATCATAGGGATCTTTTTCTACAAGTTCTAATCTAAGCTCCTTCTCAGTTAATTTTTGTCTGTTGTGCACATTTTGTTTCCTGAAATAACTGAGGTTTCTTTCAGCAATCCGAGCTGCCAACTCACTAGCATGTGCTCCCTTCTCAGAGGAAATAATCTTCCCCAGACAGGAATGAATGGTTCTCTGCAATTCTTCTTCAATATATTGGGCTCTCTTTCTTTAGGTCTCCAGCTCTTTTATTGTATGGCTCATCTTTTCTTCGACTTTGGAATGTTTCTCCTCTTGCTCCACCCAGTAGTTTTCCTCCACTCTTAATTTCCTGTGCAGTTTCATCATGTTTTCTTGATAGCGTTCCATCATGCCTTTAAAGTTCTTTTGTAGGGTCTCATTCTCACTTTGTAGCTGTGCATTTTCACATTAATGTTTATAGCAGTTCAGTTCACAATAGGAACTAACTTAGATGCCCTTCAATAGAAGAATGGATAAATAAACTCTAGTATTTTACACAATGGAATATTACTCAGCAATAAAGAGAAGTGAAATTATGAAATTTGCTGGTAAATGGATGAAGTTGGAAAATATCGTGCTAAGCAATGTAAGCAAATAAAAAAAAAAGGCTGAAATGTTGTCTCTGATAATTGGATGCTGATCCTTAATGTGGCGAGTGTCACGGGGAGAATGGAGAAACTTTAATTGGGCAATGGGCAGGGAGGAATTTTGAGGGGGTATGTGGGCAAGAAAGATGGTCGAATGAGATGAACATCATTACCATAGGTACATGTGTGACTGCATATATGGTGAGGTTCTACATCCTGTACAACCAGAGAAAAGAAATGTTGTGCTCCATTATATATTTGGAACCAGGCACTATGGCAAACTCTTGCAATCCCAGTGGCTCAGAATACTAAGCCATAATGTTGTTGATATCCTCAAAGCCAGCCTCAGCAACTTAGACCCTAAGCAACTTAGTGAGACCTTCTCTCAAAATAAAAAAGGCTTGGGGATGTGGCTCAGTAGTTGAGAGTATCCCCAGATTCATTTCTAGGTACAAAAATAAATAAATAAAGTATATATCATACACATACTTAATGTTATAATGAAAAGAGATAACTAGAATTAAAGAATGGAGGTGAAAGAGGAAATTTAAAATAATATAAGTATTACATATGCATATATCTAGTATCCATATATATATAAATATAAAACTTCAACAGTGGGAGGAAAAGTTATAATTATTTCTTATACTTCAGCATTGCTTGAAATATTATAATAAACATGCATTGCTTAAAAATATGAAAACAACTTTATGACATAAAATATACATGGTATTATGATATTGAAAACGTTTTCAGTATAACAAGTATTGGCACGTATGAGAAACAGAAAGCTATTTCATTCTGATCTTTTAGTTTATGCATTTGGTACTGAGTGATTTTTTTTGGTTGTTTCAGAAGAAAAGGGACAGAGAATAGAGCAGAAGAAACTAGATAACCTTCAAACACTTTGGAGCTGCAATGAGAACATACTCTAAAATATTCATTCATTGTGGAATTGAATAACATCCATTTCACAAACCACAGACTTTTCCTATCTCACAAATCAATTTCATTCTATTATATTGGTGAATTAGTTTCTTTTAGTGAATTGGTTGTTCCATTTTAACTGTTGGCCTTCTAATAAAAGGGAAAGACATGTATTAGAAGTATAGAAAATAGTCAAGATAATAGCCCAGCAATACTTCTTACTTATCATCTAACCTCTTCTTTTCAGATTTCCCCATGCTTCAGTGACCACGAGCTGTTACCATTGAATTAGGCATGACAAGCCTCTCCAGGGCCCCTATTCTTTCAAGGAGTGGTTTGTTGGGGGTACAGTTATGAACAATGGTAATGAAACTATCACCATTTGTTTGAAATCTCATGTAGAGATTTTGAAATTCAAATGAGATATCACTATTCTTCTTATATTTCAGTCATAGGAAAATTAAATTTGATGCATCCTTTAAATTTGTTTTTGCTCTTATAAATCTATGATCGTTACACAGCTTTGAAGTGAAAATAAATCATGAAGTTGAAAAAAAGTTACCCTCTATCAATATTGTTGTTGTTCCTATAAATAAGATGGAATACAATTCTATACTTTCGTGTTGGAGAACACACCCATACACTCACATACATATGGTATACACATGTATGTAGTCATGAATATATGAAAATATACATCCAGAGAGAGAGAGAGAGAGAGAGAGAGAGAGAGAGAGAGAGAAGCCTTGTAAGCATGAAATTAATTCTCTTTTTTTCAAAGATCTAATGTTATCATTTCATACGTAATTTGTGAATTATAACTTATATAAATTTTGGCATCAAGGAGGTCTTAGATTTGATTTCATTTTTTTAAATTTTTTTTTAATATTTATTTTTTAGTTACTGGCGGACACAACATCTTTGTTTTGTATGTGGTGCTGAGGATCAAACCCGGGTCGCACGCATGCCAGGCAAGCGCGCTACCACTTGAGCCACATCCCCAGCCCCTTGGATTTGATTTCTGATACTAGTATATTATATATACATTATATCCCCTGCACAATAAGAAATGAAGCAATGTTAGACTGATATTCCAAACTAGATGAAATTTATTTATAGACAATAGGTTAAAAATAGAATATACACTTGTCAATTTAACTTATGTCTGTGAAGGAATTTTTTTTAAGTTTATGTGAAATAAATGTCAACATGAAATAAATATGAGTTTAATTTAGATCATAGATCCAATCTATAATGAAATGACAGATTCACAATGAATGGAAATTGTGAAACAAAGAATGTTCTTAGAGCAACAATATTTTCTGTCAAACTATTAATAATCTAGAATACAATATCATATACACACATTTATTCTTATCCACATATAATCTTATGGTTGGGATTTGGAAAGTCTCCCAAAGTTTCTTTTGTCTGTTAAGAGCTTGTTCCCCAAATAAAGGTAAGTTGGGAGGTTTGGCCCTTGGGAAGTGATTGTATAATGAGGGCTCTGACCTCATTACTGGATTAATCCATTGAAGGAAACATAATTTGATTGGACTATTGGGAGCTAGTAGAAACTCTATGCAGTGGGTATGGTTGAAAGTAGGTTATTGGAAGCATGCCCTAGGAGAGGATTTCTTTCCTTGTCTGCTTATTCTATCTCTCTCATTCTCTCTCCCTCCCTTTCTCCTTCCTTCTTGGCTGCCTTGTGCTGAAGTGTTTTCCTCCACCTGGAATTTCCACCATGATGCTCTGCTCAGGCCCAAAGCAATGCAGCCAACTGAATATGGCCTGAAACCTTGAATAAATAAAATAAATTGCATCAAAATAAATCTTTCCTCCTCCACCTTGTTTGTGCCACGTATTTTGGTCACAGTGATGAAAATCTGACTAACACATATAGGTATTAAAGAACGCATGTATCTCTGTGTCAGAACAATAACATCCTTTGAAACTAGTTGACAGTTGGTGAAATGCTTTTACTTCATCTCACTTTACTATGAAGATGTGAGAAGACGTGGTTGACTTGTTTATTTTATATGACTTTGCTTATGAAGTAGGTCATAGGTACATTATACAATATACCTCTTTCACAAAAATTCAATAAAACTATCAAAAAGACAGATGCAGATTTTTTCTTTTCTCTGCCTTTGTCCCAATCATTTCACTTATCTCTAGTTTGTTATCTCAGCCTTAGTTTAACAACAAGTACTGTCAGTGCCTTAAGCAAATCTTCCTCCTGAAAACTACCCTGTGGAAAGGTTCAAATTAAAGCAAATATTAAACTTTGCTCTTACCAGTACCTTAAATACTTTCTTAGCCTCAAGGATCAGTCCAAGACTTTGTACTTTCAATGGCTCCTCTCCTCTCTCTATTAAAGTTCTCTATCAACTCTCTCTTTATTGTGCAGTGTTCTGGTCACAGACATACACACATATTTATTTCAAATTATCTGTTTTTTGTTGTGTGTGTGTGTGTGTGTGTGTGTGTGTGTGTTTGCGTCTGTGTGTGTGTGTGAACCCTCCTTTATTTCAAACTTCCATAGCAGTCATTGTTAATGTCAGTCATTTGGACATTTAATCACATACAACATGATAGAGTAGAAATAATGCTGGAATTTAGTTTCAAAGTACAAGTCCAAAAATTTACAGTGATAATAACAACATGTAGGAGGAGACGGAAATGAGATATAATAAAAATATAGACTTGAGATGGATGCTGAGAGGAGAAAAGAATGAGTTTGGGTTCTAGTCATTGGTAACTGGCAAATAATGGTGGTGTCATCTAAGACTGAGCTGAATGAACAAAAGCAATGTTTTATATGACCCTATTTCTATAAAATCTTAGTTTACAGAGTTTTAGTGTTTACTTATCATTATTTCTAGATTCTTTAATGGCTCAGTACACATTTCCAATCTCCCTAACTCCTCAATGTATTAATGCATGAATACCAAGAATGAACAGGAGCTTGGTCATTAATACTGTGCTCATCTAACAACTGAAATTATATAGATTCACATTTTATAACGTATAGATTTAAAATAGCAATGTGAATTTCCACTTATCCTTCAGATACTTGACATTAGCATTGTCCTTTTCTAACAAAAAATTATTTCTAATGTTAATATATTAGATGTATAAATTGAGGACATCTGTGAAAACTCACCTATTCTGACAGAATCCCAGGAGCATTCCTTCACTCTACATTGAAATTTCAACAGGTGTGTAACTATACAAAATACTATTTCAAGATGTTGCTTTTGATAATATATTAGTTCCTTTTGAAACTGCACACTCAGTTCCAAATTTCATATGCCTTTATAATTTCTCATCCTTCTAAGGTGGTATTTCTTAACATATTGCAATGAAAGAAGCTGCATTTTAATGGCATGCTTTATGCATGTGAATACTTTGAATAATTCTCACTTGCCTTGATTCCTTTTTAAAAAAGTGAGATTCTACGCTTAAAAGAAATTTTTTATTTAAATAAGCAATTTTCTGGTAGAACTTAAAGTTACTTATGTATAATATGGTCTATGAAATGGAATTTTTAAGCAACTGAGGATTGTGATATTTTTAAAGTTATATTTAAGTAAAAGTTTCATATATGCCTGTAGATAAAAAGTGGACATATGTGTACTGTATTAATTATATGAATGATATATATATATATATATATATATATATATATATATATATATATATATATAAGTTTATATGTGTTTTTGAATAAAATATGGATGTATGCATGTGTTGAGTAATGTCAAAATAAAAAATGCTATCTCTAGAGAATGTTCTGTGCACCAGTATAAGGAATTACTTTGATTCTTTCTTTATATTTCACATATCACCAATGTTTTATTGTTATCAATAAGTTTACCCCAGTATGGAGAATCACCAATATATCTAAGAATCTTAGAATAGGCTTCAAATTTTTAAAAGCATCCCTTTTCTAAAAGCCACTCATCAAGTGTAAATAAAATGATTAAAATTGCTTTAATTTACTGGTGAACATAAATATTTCTTACTTTTGAAAGATCACGTAATTCCACAGAAGTAAATATCCCATCCAAAACTATTGGTTTATTAAGAATCACTCCAGTTCAATAACCTAAATCTAGTTATTATAGAAAAATGAAGAAATTTGGAACTCAAGGGTTTAGAATAGTGAAATATACACATTAATTTTTGAGGGGATACCAAGGATTGAACTCAGGAGCCCTCAACCACCAAGCCACATCTATAGCCCTATTTTGCATTTTATTTAAAGACAGGGGATCACTGAGTTGCTTAGCACCTCACTTTTGCTGAGGTTGGCTTTAAACTTGAGATCCTCCTGACTCAGTCTCCCGAGCCTCTGGGATTACAGGCATGTGCCACCAGCTCATATTATTTTTATACTTTATTCATTTCTGGATTTATGAGGCCTTAAAACCATAACACTTTCTAAAGAAACTGGCATCCATTCTTTCCCTGTTGTTTTTGAAACTAGATGGTACTTAAACATTGGTCCAAATGGAATAAAATTTCCATTTGTGGAATTCCAGCTCCTTAAATCAAGAGGTGTAGAGGCAGGGAAATGTACTCTGAAGTCACATATATTTAGTGTGAAGCCCAGCACTTTTATCTGTGCCTCAGTTTCCTTAGCTGTAAAATAGGAATAACACACATAGTACCTTCACCGTGTCTTGAGAACTAAAGGAAATAATGTACATTAAGCATTTTTTGGTTCCTCCCAGAGACAGTGATCACTTGACTACTTCCTGCCAATGGGCATTAGTGCTCTTTGATTATTAACTAGAATTTTACTTCTATAGTTTATCTGTTTCTGTCTTCTACATATTTTAGAGGTTTTGAAACAGAAAATAAGCCAGAAAAAAATAAGGTCAGAAGGAGAATATTATAACAGCTTTATAAAAAAATCCAAAAGGTGCAATGACTTGCCATCTCTACAGTAGGCCTAATGTAATATGCCATAAAAATAGTTTTAAAATAACAAGATGAGAGAGTTATTTATAGAAAAATAGATAAAGCTTTTAATGGTAAGTTGGTACTCTGAATTTCTAAGAAAATGATTGTTATCTCTTTGTCATTATATGTAATATATGCAGTGCATCTATGTATTTTTCAGGCTTTTCCTATGAAAGAAATGTAGTTTCCCATCATTGTGATTTAACCCTGAACTTACAGAGATTCAAGAGCATGCACTCTAATAAGTTATACAATATCTGTAATGGTTCATACTTAGGGGTCAAGATCGTACTTGATGATAATGGTGAATAACATTTTTCAAAAAATCGTGAACGACCACATGGTTGGTATTTTTTCAAGCTAAGTAAAAAATATCAATTAGGCATTTTGTTGTTTAAACTGTCAGTTTTTTCCTTTGACCTACTTTTTAGCACTGGCAATAACACCAATTTAGGAAAAGGAGTGTTTCATCAGCAAAGGGTCAAGTTAAGGGAGTAAATTATGGCATCCCTCCCAAGTATGTTTCAGTTTGCCAGAGTGGATGATTGCCTATTCATGGGGAATAAACGCTATGTGAGAATTCCAGGGCTCTTTGTGTTTTGGCAGCTTTTTTTCACTGTAAGACAAGGAATCACAGGCTTTAATGTACAGACCTGTGGAGATGGGTGGAAGGAGAGAGGGAACTGGATAAATGGCTTTGAAATGAGATTTATTTAATCTTTTCTTCTTCAAAGAACATGAGGTATAGTTATATTAATTGTTTGGTGTCTATTTTATAGCTTTTAAAAACAGAGAATAATTCATCTTGATTCTGTAATTACCAGCTATACAAACAGCATATGACAAGTCTTGACAAGTAGACTTTTTTAACATGGAATAGCTATGACAATGGCCAAAGTGTTAGATTAAAATATCAAGGTTGTGCCATTTGATAAATTCTTTCCTTTCTTAATAGGAGGTGTTATGTACGTTTGTATGCTAATTCTAAAATGTCTGTACTGTGTATGAAACTAAATATCAAACAGATCACTAAATTCAATGAACCAATAAACAGTAGTGTTCCAAAACATTCTGAAGGAACTGGTTACATATTTTCTTCTGGATACGAAGTTGGTTTTGTTCTTGGAATACAATCGATTTTTTATTGATTATTTTTTTTTTATTTGTTGTTCAAAATATTACAAAGCTCTTGACATCTCGTATTACATATATTAGATTCAAGTGAATTTTGAACTCCCATTTTTACCCAAAATACAGATTGCAGAATCACATCGGTTACACCTCCACATTTTTACATAATGCCATATTAGTAACTGTTGTATTCTGCTACCTTTCCTATCCTCTGCTATCCCCCCTCCCCTCCCATCTTCTCTCTCTTCCCCATCTACTGTAATTCATTTCCCTCCTTGTTTATTTTCCCCTTCCCCTCACAACTTCTTATATGTAATTTTGTATAACATTGAGGGTCTCCCTCCATTTCCATGCAATTTCCCTTTTCTCTCCCTTTCCCTCCCACCTCATGTCTCTGATTGATGTTGATCTTTACTTCTTGCTCTTCCTCCCTGCTCTGCTCTTAGTTGCTCTCATTATATCAAAGAAGACATTATTGATTATAAGTCTATAAAATTATAAATCAAGAGTTTTATCGATCGCATGAAGGTCATGCCTCCATGACAACATTGTTGTAGACTGAAGTCTGGGTTAAAAAGCATCCGTTTAACTCCCATGAGGCACTGACAAAGATAAAGTAAAGGAATTCATAAACCCATTTATGCCACATACATGGATCAAAGAAATTATTACAACCTTATATCTGAGTTTCACTCTCTGGGTGAGACAATGTCCTGGAAATGACCCCAGTTGAAACTGGCAGGAGATGATTATCTTTCTCCCCTTTCCACTTTAGCCTGGGGTCAGGAAAATCCAAGTTGTAGTTTGGATCCGGAATGTTCCTCCCTTGGTGTTATGTTTTGAAGACAGAGGTGGGGCTTTTAGTAAGTGAATGTGTCTTGAGGTTCTGACCTCATGAGTGGTTAAATCTTTGACTGCTGAATGGACTATAGGGAGGCTGGGAAACTGTAGATGACGGGGCATCATTGGAAGAAGTGTATACCTGAGGAGGTCTCTCATCTACCTGGCTGCCATGAACTGAGCAGCTTTCCTCCATCCTGCATTTCCATGATGATATTCTGCCTTACCTCAGGTCCAAAGCAATGGAACCAGTCAAGAAAGAAATACCTGAAACCAGGAGCTAAAATATATCTTTTCACCTCCAACATATAAAAGCTGACAAACTGCCTTATCAAAATTATCAAATATATAAGTTAATATATTTTATGTGAAAAATGTATATGAAAGAAAATTTTCACAAAAACTATAGCATTTTTAACATTTCCTAATGAATATGACCATTAGTTATTCATTGATAACATAGTTTTTTTTTTTTTGTTTTGATCCTATTGTGTGGCATGCAAACTTCCTCTTTTATGTCCTGATTATTTATGTAACTATGAATTCACCATTATGTTTCCATTCCTTCATTGAAAGTAGACTTCAAAAATTACACTGAAAAAAAAAAGCATTCTAGCAAAATATTCAATATTTTAACAGTATATCTTTTCATATCAATGTAAAATATGGGCTACTTCCAACATTTTACCTAAAATCGTTTCAAATGGGAATTCCAGATAATTATTTCATTGTCTTCCTGACTAGGTAGAATATTACATTTGAGTATTTGAAAAATGAAAAGAACATTGAAACCGTTAGTTATGACATTGGAGCTCATTTATTTGGAAAAACATAACCCTTTTAATCACAGGTGGTAAGAAACCAAGAAATACTGTGAGGTCAAAGACTAAGTAAATGCAAGAAACGGAGAATTAAAGAGAACACTATATCATGCTTACATCTGGTGGATATTTGCTGACACAAGGTGAGATTGGCTTCTGTTTCAAAGGCCTTCTGGGAGTAGACCTCAAGAGAGAAAATCATAGGCCTGCATAAGGAGACTACTTAACCCCCATATAGTGACAGTACCAAAGGACCACATTGTGAGCATCAAGTATGAACAAAACATAAATCCCAATTGCACAGAGATCGAGAGGGATAATGGCTCTTGAAAAAATTTACAACCAATACCTGACCTGATATGATGTTTGGTCCTGTATATTTAATAGTGTGGACAAAATGTAAGTTTTAAAAAGGGCAACAAGGGTTGAGGTTGTAGCTCAGTGGTAGAGTGCTTGCCTAGCATGTGTGAGGCACTAGGTTCAATTCTCAGCACCACATATAAATAAATAAATAAAATAAAGGTTCATCAACATCTTAAAACAAAACAAAACAAAAACAAAATACTCAAGCTAACAATGTAATTTAATATATCTCTAAGTTGTAATTGCCATGTTACAAGGTCTGCAAATCTTCCCTGGTTTTACCCTAGATTCCAAGTCTTAAAGAATTCCACAGATAAATTTATAAATAACATGATCTTATACATAAAAAAATCAATCAGTAATTGCATAATAAATCAAGTTGTCATGAGTAAGAGCCGACAGAAATAAGAACTATGAGAATCAGAGCTATAAATATAAAAACTTCAGATAGTGAAATTATCTGGCATAAAATAAAAACTGATATTTTGTATATTGAGATAAATAGAAGGGAATTGGAATGTCAAAAAAGGCAATTAATTACAAAATAGCCCATAATGCTTGAAAAAAAAATGTTATTTTCTAGAAGTAAAAAAAATGTTCCTGTTAATATAATAAACCTAATGTCAGGTTAGCATTGAATAGAAGTAGTAGCTGGAGAATAAATCTAAGTGAATAATACAGAATATATGGAGAAAAGAGAAAAATATAGAAAATATGAAAGAAATATAAGAGCAATAAAGGCTAGACTGATGACAAAAAATTTAATTAAATTAAGGATAAATAGTAGATATACCAAAAGCAATGTTTATACATAATGATTGAATACTCCATACCTGCCAAAATATACCAAACTATAGAATTAATATGATAAAGCAAATCTGAGGAGGACAAAAATATTTAAAAAATAATACTTATGCACATATAATGTAACTGTACAACCAATTAAAATATTGTTTCAAAATTTTTGAAACATTTGAGCAGAAAAATATCCAGAATACCACTTATGGAAAGATAACCTAATTTATTATAAAAAAGCATGAACTTGAGGAGAGAAAATGAGAATATTCTTCCTTCAAGACAACTGACATAAAATGGGACTGTCCTAGGAAAAGAGGGTTCTGTGATGATTCCATATATAAAATAAATGAAAATAAGACAAATTCTGTACTATGAAAATGGAAGCAAAAGAGAATGGAATCCCATCCTTAGGGTATAGTGAAAATAAAACTATTAGTCTAAAAGATTGAATTATTGTAATCCCTGGGACTAAGGAAACTGAGGGATAAGGACCACAAGGTGAAGGCCAACCTGGACAATTCAGTGAGAGCAGAGTCCCAAAAATAAAAAAGTGGGCCAGGGGTCAGATGGTAGCTCAGTGGTAAAGAGCCCTTTTATTCAACCTCCAGTAACTCTCTCTCTCTCTCTCTCTCTCTCTCACACACACACACACACACACACACACACACACATATATATATATATATATATATATATATATATATATATATATATATATATAACATAAAGTGTTAAAAATACTTAAAAGTTCATATGGGGAAAGAAAAAATAAAGACATTTTAGGACAAAGAAAACTAAACATCAGTGTATCCTTACTAAAAAAATTGATAACTGATGATTTCACAAATAATAATAAGTTATAAGGTTATTAAAAATAAAAACTAAAATGTGTGATCAAACAATATAAAAGATAAAGTAGAGTTGCTGTAGTTACTGTTCTAAATACTTCATTATTTAGAAGGAAATTAAGAATATAGTTAAATTTTGACATTTAAAAATTTCTAAGAGAAGCATTAAAGTTACAAAATTATATAATTTTCAATACATGAGAAATAAAAAAAATATTAAATAAAGGCATATAAAAGGTGAAATTCATAAAGTACAAAATAAGATGGAACAACAAAACAGGATTTATAAGTATTTAAAATCAAAGTACAAATAAAAAATAATGATACACTTACATAACAAAGAAAATCAGAATAGACTTTATAAAAGCTAGATATCTCCTCTTATTTAAAAAGAAATATCCAAAACTGTAGGATGAAAAATGTTGAAAGTGGGCTGGGGTTGTGACTCAGCAGTAGAGTGCTCACCTAGCACACTTGAGGCCCTGGGTTCTGTCCTCAGTATCACATAAAAATAAATAAAAAAGTAAAGGTTTTGTGTCTAACTACAAATAAAAAACATAAATCTTAAAAAAATGCTGAAAGATAAATTATGAAAAATGATCTACCAGTCAGAAAATATAAAAATGTTAGAGTTTTTGAATTATTTGCTGGTAAAATAAGCTTTACATCCAAAAGGCATTTTTATGAAAGATAAATACATTAACTACAAAATGCTGATAGTTTCATCAGAAACATGTATGTCAAAATTTACTTGTATCAATCAATATGATAGTCCTTTTATACAAGGTAAAATAAGTGGAAAAAATAAAAAGAAGAAATCTACTCTTATAGTATTATTATTTAAAAAAAAGATCTTTCAAAAATTAATAGGCTATATGGATTTAAAAAAAAATCAGTAAAGATAAAGAAGATTTGAATAACAGCATTACCCTTATGTAATGTATACCTAATCAACAGTGGACCCAATAACTAAAAAATTATACTTTATATTTTGACACAATTATAATTATTGTGTGGATCTGAAAATATTATCTGATCAAATTAATAAATGTCTAAAACTATCATATGATGCCCAAAGTGGCATATCCAAGGAATAAACGACATTTGAGGATTAAAAAAACAACTGATAGCCAGGTGCAGTGTGACATGCCTGTAATCCCAGTGGCTTGGGAGCCTGAGGCAGGAGGATCTCAAGTTTAAAGACAGCCTCAGCAACTTCAAGGCTCCAAGTAACTCAGTGAGACCCTGTCTCTAAATAAAATAAAAAATAGGGCTGCTGATGTGACTCAGTGGTCAAGTACCCCTGAGTTCAATCCTAGGTACCCCTCCCCAAAAAAGAAAAAAATTCAAGTAATGTATTTTAGTATAGTAATTAACCAAATTAGAAAAATCACTATCTTTTAAAATTATGCCCAAAATTACTAGATACAATTCCACATTCATCTTGGATTTAATAAAATTTCATAAAGAAAGAAATCTCTCTAAAAGGATAAAAATAGCTGCAAGAAATTATAATAGTCATCATCTTCAATGAGGAACTTTTAAATAGTCTTTCCTATGAGATTACAAATAAGACGTGGCTATTCCTTCTACCAAATCCATTTAAGTTCTGTTCTGAATATCTTACCCATAACAATAAGGCAAGAAAATTATTTAAGAATATTTGAATGGAATGAGAGAAACAAGCCAGTCATTACTTTCAAACATATGATTATGTAGAGAATATGAAAGAAATTACACTTCGATGATCACAATAAACACAATAGTTCAACAAGATTACTGGGTTTAAAAATTTGCATACAGAATTTATACATAATATAATTCTATAGACAAGTAGCAAGGTTTATAAAATATAATAATGCTAAAACTTCAAAATTTTCAAGAGTATAAGATGCCACCCCCAAGATGTGCACAGATGATTACGTGAAGACATCATGAAAAGTTATTAAATCCCAAATCAAGAAAAGAGACCTTAGGAGAAATCAGTTCTGTTCATGGATTTTTCAGCCTCCTGAATAGTGAGATAAGAAATTTCAAAATTCCCTTTGCAGTGACATTTTGTTGTAGAAGCACTAATCAAGCTAATACTTATGGAATTTCTATGTTTAATGCTCTTTGGGGAACTGCCAAACACTCTTGCACAAAGCTTGCTTCATTTTAAACTGCCGGAGAACCTCACTGAAGAGCATTTGCCTAATTGTCACTATCCCTACCAAGGTGGATATTTATTTTCAGGTCTTAACATCATTATTTAACATTACCTAAACACATATGTTGTGTTATGATATATATGTGATATATATTATGATATACATATTATTGTTGCTTAATATATATATAGTGACAGAGTCAATAGTGCACATTATATACTTCGTTAGTTTTTTAATGAAATATATTTCAGCATTTACTTAAGCTTTAAAAAATATATGTAATAATTCATCTATATCCTGCACAATATTCTAAGTGTTTTCCATGTATAAACCAACTCAGTTAGTTTAAAAAGTTCATAAGAGGTGCTCAAAACATTAGAAGGGCCTTTTAATAAATTTGTAAAAGATATAAAAGACCTTTATTCAAAAAATATACAATGTAATGAAGAAAATTAAGGTTTTCCAAAAATAATACCCTGAATATCAAGGTCAAAAGACTCAGCATAAAAATGCAAAAAAAAAATATTATTTTCAATAGTAATAGAAACCCCAAAAGATGTTTGCATGTTTATGCATGTGTTTGTGTCTGAGTTTAATTTGTAAAACTGATCTGAATATTTATGTATAATTGCCATGGTCAAAAATTACCACAGCACATGGAAAGTTGGAGAAGAGTCTTTCAGTTCATTATGGTCCCCATTGTGCATTGTTGTCTTGTTGCATGAGCTTCTGGTGTGACACTGGAAAAGTAGGTGTCAAGGCTCAAGTCAAGGAGCTTTACTCCTCCATTTTCTCCTGGATTTTACTAGTTTGGGTTCTACATTTATGTTTTGAAACAATTTCAAATGGATGTTTTACAGGTTTTATAAAGTAAGTGTCTAGTTCCTTTCTCTTGCATGGAGATATTCAGTTCTGCTAACACAATTTATTAGTTACCATTCTCTTCCACTGTGTATTTTTGGTGTTCTTGTCAAAAATTTATTGATAGTGTGTTTAGGTTTATTTCTGTTCCCCTGCTCTATGTATCTGCTTATATCAGTAACATAGTACAGCTATAGCTTTATAATACAATTTGAATTAAGGAAAATCTTCTGCACAGAAAAGAAAATAATCAAAGGAAATATAATGGATTAAACGATATATAGTTTTAAAATATTTTTCCAATTTATAGGTTGTCTTTATTTCATAGATTATTTTCTTGGCTGTGCGGAAGATTTTCCTACAAATAAAAACTACGATATTATCTCACACCTATTAGGATGACTTTTTCCAAAAGAAAAGAAATAACAAGTGTTGGCTAGGATATGGAAAAGGAATTCTTGTGTACTCTTGGTTGGAATGTGAATTGATATGGCCATATGGAAGGCACTATTGAGATTTCTCAAAAAGCTACAATAGAACTACTGTACAATCATCAACCCATTTTGTGTACAAAGACAAAGGAAGTTAAATCAATATCTTGGAAGGTATCTGTACTCTCATGCTTGTGACAGCAGTATTCACAAAAACCAAGATAGGGAAACAAGATAAATCTTGTTAATTAATAGATGAATCTCTCCATCCCCTCTTTCACACACACACACACTCACACACACACACACACACACACACACACACATGGAAAGAGAGAGAGAGAGACAGAGACAGAGATAGAGGCAGAGGAATAAAGAGAACTATTACTTAGCATCAAAAAAGAACATTCTGCAATTTGTGACAACAAATTTGTAGAGATATTATGCTAAGTGAAATCACGGAAATAAGCTAGACACAGCAGGGAAATACTGTATGATCTTATTTACATGTGGAAGCTAAAAGAGTTAAATACACATAAATGGAATATAAAACTAGGGTCCACTAGGGAATTCAATAAAAATGGGCAGTGTACAGGTTGAAATGTTGATCAGAGTATGAAGTTGGTGGGTGTGGTGGTGCACACCTCTAACACCAGTGACTTGGGAGAATACTGCAGGAAAATAGCAAGTTTGAGGTCAGTCTCAACTTAATGAGGTCACAACTTAATGAAATCCTGTCTCAAAGTATTTTTAAGAAGGGTTGGATATGTAGTTCGGTTGTAGAATACTCCTGGGTTCAATTCCTAGTTTAAAAAAAAAAGGAAGAAAGATAAAATGGTAAGAAGTTGCAGTTGTGTGTGTGTTAAGTCCAGAGATCTAATGTACATTGTGATGATGGTATTTAAACCTGTATTGTATATTGGAAATATGATGAGAGCTGATTTCAGGTGCTCCTACCACAAATTTAAAAAGTAAGTGAGCACATTAATATGTTAATATGCTCAACAGTAATATACCTTAATATAATACAAATATACACCATGATATACACTTTAAGTACGTACTTTAATATGTAGATATGTACTTTAAATATGTATTATACAAATAATAAGATTTGGATTCAGACTAGGTGCCTGTCAACAGAGGAATGGATAAAGAATATATGTGATGTATAAGTAATAGAGCCATAAAGAAGAAGGAATTCTTGTCATTTACAACAAAATGAATGGAACTCTTGGACATCAAGTTAAGTGAAATAAGTCAGACACAGAAAGACAAGTTTCTCACATTTCCTCTCATATATGAAAACTAGAAAAAGAAGTAGAAAGTAGAAGAGGGACCATAACAGAAGGTGATCAAGAGGATGGGAGAGAAATGGGGAAGGTATGAGAGGGTAGAAAAGGGTAGATGGATATGACCAATGCACAATAGATGCAAGTGTGAAAATAGAATAATGCATTCCATTAATTTGTGTGATTGAAAATGTGTTAATAATAAAAAAGAAAGAAAAAGATGACTTACAATACAAAAACATCACACATCTATAGCAATTAACAGTCTGTAATAAAGGCAATGAGACACATGGGAAAATACAAAATAATAGAGAACTCAAACAATTCTATGCATAGAATATACAGATACTTGATAAAAATACAGGTGTCATTTCAGAAGTATTGAAAAAAGACACATTCAGTGGTGCACACAGATTTATGTCCTCTGACTTGTGATTATTAAATTTTATAAGTTAGTTATTAAATATGCTCACTCTTGAAATTAAACTATAAACTAGCAATTAAATTATACTAAAAATAAATGTAATAAATAATTAAAACCTAAACCATTTAATTATTTGACTGTATTTTATTATTTCTTTGCTCTTGTTGACATTTTTTATTTCCCGTGTGTCTGGATGATAGCTTGTAGATCAACTATCATTGCCCAAATTTGTATTCACTAATGTCATATTAATATCTGAAAATCATCAAAGTTGGGAATATTTAGACGATTGAAATAGGCAAATACTAGTCCTAAGCATTTGTTGCCTGGTGTTTATCAGCACACAACTGGACAGACATTTTAGTAAATGGCACCAAGACAATTAGATAAAAATATAGAGAAACTTTAAATTTACTCACTGTCTCATTATATGTAATAATTCTAGGTGGCATAAAAACTTAAATGTGAACAATAAAACATCAAGTTTTTTTAAAAAAACTCATGTCATCAATTTAAGAATGGATGACTTAAAATAGACAGCACTGACCATAATGAGTTGTAAAGTAAGAAAAGATATTTTTAAAAATTTACATGAGCTAATGAAATGACAGAAGATGAAATAGGAGAGGGTGACAAAGGTAACTTATTTTCCATAATAGTTTGAATAGAATTCAAGTGTTTTCTGTGTAATCTGTCACTTCACAAAGATATATGATCACTTAAAGTTTAGAATTATTGTTATGAATCTATTCTGCAGGTACATGCTAATGAACGAATAAGAAAGCCTAAACTCAAAAGTCTTCATACACATCGTATAAAGAAGGAAAGAACCCTAAAATGCTAAAATACTGATATGGATGTATGTAACTTACAATGTACTTTTTACAAATTAGAGAAGAATTTCTGTGGCTTCTGTGAAAATGTTAACTGTTTTAAGAATTGAACACAGACAGTTGGGGAGAAGGAGCTATGGGTATAGGTTGAATACATGTATTCTAATTTCTATTCATAATTCAACTAAATCCCATTTCCTTAGGAGGAGAATTTGAATGTGTGTGTGTATGTATATGTGTGTGTGTGTGTGTGTGTGTGTGTGTACATATATATACATATATGTGTGTGTGTGTGTGTGTGTATATATATATATATATATATATATATATATATATATATATATATATATATATGTAAAAGGATTTAGGGGGAAAAAGATATATTTTTCCCCTAAATCCTTTTACTCTAACACAATAAATACAAGTATGTATGCAGATTCAGTTCATCACTGGGAATTGAAAATATCTCTTTTGCAAAGTGTACGATGTGAAATGGCAGCAGTTTTCAGAGTTAAAATTCCTTAGAGAGGAACTAAAAGATAAAGAATGTAAGAACTGAAAAAGACCTTAGGGATGATCTCTTCCAATCCCTCATATTACCAATGCAGGAAACTTGTCTATAAAGATGAAGTTACTTATCCAAAGTCACCCACCTAGCCAATGACAAAGAAATAGGCTTTGATATGAATCAGTGTATTTCAGTGTTCGAATTACAAAGAAATTACTTGAATTCATGTCAAAATCTGATTTCCTAATGTACTTTTTACATGGCTGATTTCTGTAAATATGTTTTAGAATGATAATATTGTGGGTACAGTTTAAAAACAGATAACAGCAATAGCCTGAAAGAAGTGAGACTGTATTCCAGCTAAGCCAGATAAAAGGATTCAGCATTTTAGGACTACCAAAAATAAACAGAATTCAGTTTACTCTGCTTTGAAATACTATTCCATCATGAAATATAAGCTTAAAATCTAACAGCAAAATTCATTTAAAAAGTATTTACAAACCCTAGTAGTAAATATTGTTTATCATGTTTGTCTATGAACACTTTGGCTTGATGGTGCATTTGCTAATTCAAATGCAGACCTCATGACTTCCCTCAGGGAGCTCAGTCTACTGTGGGACAGCAGTCAATCAACTGTAATATATGCTTACAGCAGAAGTTCCTTCTGCTGGGAAAGCTTGAACCAGAGGTCTTTCACCTGTTCCTCATTGAGGCCTTCCCTGGGGAAAAGGGGAGGAGTTGCGCTCTGAAAGTAAATTGGTATTAGCAGCAGGATTAGGATGGGGTCTGAGGATTCAGCCCCAGGTAAAAGGAGGTTGAGTATGGTTTCAGTTCAGAGAACTTTGGAAAGTTTGTAACAATATGAATCTGGCACAAAAGGTACAGGATAAACATTAAAGGACTTTGGAGAGCATTTGAGAGAATTTTACTTTTTATTTTTAGCCCAAGACAAAACATCGTGTGTTTTAAATAATGGGATTCTATTACAGATATGCTTAGATACTTGTGGATTTGGAAATACTAGGATCTATTGCCTTACTAATAAAATGAAGAGTATAAGTAAACGCAGAGTATAGAATATTACATAATGCTGAGTTAACAAATGTTAGTGCCTTCTGGAATATTCTTAAATTGGAATTTCTGCAAAGTATTTTAAAGATGATTAAAACAGAGCACTTAGCCCCCTCCCTATCCCTATCTATCTCTTGGCCTGAGTGCCTAGCACAAAAATGTGTTCCTGGTGAACACTCCAAAGATGCACTAATAGTGAGTCAAACAATTAGTTCCCCTGAGTTAAACTTCTTTAATTAAGATATACAGACAAGTGTGTTTTTTATGTGCATCATGCTATGCCCCCATATGCATATACTTTTTGTATTTTTAAACAGGATTGACAAGCTCATTAGGCAGTGCTCTGTTCAGTGAAAAGACATAGAGCTTGGAGGTAACCTTTTCTGTTGGAAAATTGTGCATTTACTAGATGTCTTTAAAATTGGGTTGTTCCTGGATGCCAATAAATTCACTTCCTTTCTAGGAATTTTGTATATACTCTTTCCCTGAAAACTCACTGCTAATCTGACAAGATATGTTTTTAAAAGAACATATCCTGTGCATGCGTTTTGTTGTTGTTGTTGTTGTTTTGTTTTGTCTTTAACCCTGCCACCTTGTGAAAGAAACCTGAAACTACAATTTGATCAATTCCAATTCCAACTGATTCTGAACAACATGTCAGATTCTCCACACTATTTGAAAGTACTTTGTACAGCAGGTTACAACACAAGTGCTCCTGGTTACTGTATTTATGAAGAAGCAGTTTTTAGGGGACTTTATATATACTTTGTGTTTGTCTATGTGTGTGTGTGTGTGTATCTATGTGTATGTACATACACATATGTGTATTTATTCATTCATTTATTCAGTGGTACTAGGGATTGAACCCAGGGGTGTTCTACCAGAGCTACTTCGCTAGAAGTTTTCATTTTTTTTTTAATTTGACACAGGGTCTAGGCTGGATTCAAACTTCTGATCCTCCTGCCTCAGTCTTGAGTAGGTTGGATTACAGGTGTGTGTCACTGCACCCAGTCTTTATATTTTACAATGAACAGACATCTCTTTTATTGGACTAGGAACTGTAAGCAAAAAGGGGGACCATGAATTTAGTACAAGGAATGCCAAATCTATGGATCCAGGACATAGGCAGAATGCCTTTCAAACATAGACAATGAGGTTTAAAATTTAGGGGTTTTAGTGCAGTTCTACTGAGGGATATCTTAGAATTGCTTTTTTAATCAAGAATACATTATATTTTATCTGAATTTAACAATTTTTCCCCTGAAGGTATTCAGAATTAGATGCAGAAACTAATGTCACATAATAAACACAGATTCAGGGTAATTTTGCATAGGCATTAGGTTTTAAAAGTTGGAAGTCTCATAGATTTGTAATGAAAATAGGTAGCTAAGAAAGTTCAGAAGCATAAATATCACATTAAATTTGAATCCCATTCATTACCTTTACTTGTTTTGGAGGAAATCATTTTAAAAGTAGACTTTTAAACTTTGAGGCTGTGGAGTTTCCATTATCCACCCACAATGTGACCAGATAAAAAGGCAGAACAATCTGGACTGCAAAGAGAGAAAATAATAAAGTAGATATTTGAAAAGAAGTTGAGAAATAGGCAGAGGATTAGTGGAATATTTTTCTTTTTAAATTCTAGAGAGATCTACCATGTGCTTCACTTGTCTGTAACACACACACACAAACATGTACTTGCACACACAGATGTACAAGTGTAAACTACATCGTGTCCTTAGAGTCCACTTGCTTTAACTTTTTTCTGTAACTTGTCAACAATAAGTTTAAATCTTTGAAAGATGCTTGTATCATTTCTCAAAGATATGCAAAATAACATACTCAATTTTAAGTTCTTTACATCTAGGTATGGCTTTTCAGGTACTCCATGTGACAATCATATTTGTGTTTTCCTCAATTCCACATTTAGCTAGTTAGATAAAAACATCAGATTTCCAAGTGGGTAATAATCCCTTTACATTTTACCTTCATATATATATTTTTCTTTTTTGGTTATCAAAATTTTATGATTTTATGTCTTAAAATTTATCATTGCTATATTATTAATTTTCTATCATCCTCGGCCTCTACTGTATTTCAATGAGCAAGATATTAAAGTCCTTGTAGATAATGCACTGAAGTAGCAGTTTGTTACACAGAATCCTAGGGGTCCCAGGAGATACCCTTGCAAACATTTTGTAAATGCTGAATGATCTGTTAAGCACTAAAATGGAAAAGTTACCTGTAAACAGTCCCACTCAAATTTTACCTCTCATAAGTAACAGTACCATTAATGTACATCTGAATGTAATGTTATTTACAGATAATTAAAACTCTGTAAATCTTATTAAAACTGATTTTTAGTTCCATTCATAATCTATATGGAAAATTTATCTACATAACAGAAATTCATTGGAAGAAAAACAAAAGGCAGAGTTTAAAATATTAACTATCTTTAATAATGACATCTAGCTAACTTTACTCATTACTTAATTCAATTATTAGGCTTTTACTCCCCATTCTCTGCTTCATTTATCCCTAAGTTGAACAGAAATTAATGAACTTCATCAAACTCAAAAATATTTTTATGAGAAATTGAACCCCTGAGGGCTTAACCACTGAACCATATCCCCAGTTATGTTTATTTATTTATTTATTTTGCTACAGGATCTCACCAATTTGCTTAGATGCTGGCTAAACTGCTGAGACTGGCTTAAACTATAGATCTTTTTGCCTCAGCCTCTGTAGTCACTGGGAATATGGGTGTATGCTACTGCACCCAACTCTGACACATAAATCTTATTAATAGCAAATCAAAGGGCTTGGCCCAGAGTGGAACTATAAACTATATTTTAGAAGTGAATAAAACCCCCAAATATTGTCTTAATCAGTTTCCCCCACTCCCAGGCAACTGAATCATTGTTGAGGGATAATGCACTGACTTTTCATGTAATTATTGTTATCACTTGTAGCAGGCAGGACTTATCACAGCACTCAAGATCATGGGAAAGACCCTTTCCTTAAAACTCCTACTCAAATATTGAGTATAAAATGGGTGCTTATGCTTAACAATGGTCTGGCCAACTTTCTTACAATAGCATTGCATCCCTTTCCTATGGGATCCCCCTTACTTCCTCTGCTTTCACTGGAGTCTAACCTGCACTGGGATCAGAAGCCTTTCTGCATACTCCTGACTCAATTTTCTTTATCCTTCTGTGTATTTCCTCACTATTTTGGCATAATCAATCACCTGCAATAATTTAAAGAAAACCTAAGTGACTAAAGATGGAGTGCATTCAAAAGAAAATATGCCCCTGATGTTATTCTGAAGGTGCTGAGTCTTGGAATGGAACATTAGATATGAATAAGATTAGATGAGAAATTGTACCCTGAAGAAAATCTATGGAATAGCAGCAACAGAGGAAAAATACTGAAGACATCTCTGTTGCCAAAAATATTGACTATGAGAATGTGATGTACTGTAAAGTTTGACAGACAAGGTGTGTACCAGATTAAGAGGATCCTTAAATAGTAGACAATTTAGAATTCAAGGAGTAGATGCAGATTCAATAGTTTTGCTGATTGTACTACATAATTTGTCAAAAGTAACAATTAAGCAGAGATGATTTGGATAGAAAATGAACAATGATATTTTATTCATATCATGTATTCATTTACATTTGTATGTCATAATATTATTTCTTAATATAAATTTAGATTTTTTAAAGCAAATTAACAAAAGATACCACCTCAGTGGTATCTTTGTTTTAAGAACAGAACATTACTTATGATAGGAAGACATTTAAAAGTGAGAAACACAATGTTTCTTGTGCTGATAAGTCACCTATAAAACGAAAATTAAAAGATAAGAATTTTGTTCTGGATTTGTAGAGGATTGCAGTGTCAATGACATTGGAAGGATATTTAGAGCCTGGACAAAGATCAAAGGATTAGTGGGAAATGGATGAGACAGTCAATGTGGAAACAGTGTGTGTGTGTGTGTGTGTGTGTGTGTGTGTGTGTGTGTGTGTGTATTTAAAGATAAAGGATAATGATCTATTTTCAGGGTACATATAACATTATAGCCTAAGGGAAAAGAAATCACATTGACAGGCCAAAGTGAAATCACTAGCAAATGATTGTGTTCATGACACTGTGGACTCAAATATATATATTACATACACACACACACACACACACACACACACACACTTAGTTCTTTATGATGATTAGAGTCCCTTCCCATTCAAAGAAAAAAAAGTGAATGAAATTATAGTAATACATAGAGGCAGTCTGGGAAAATTTTTCTCATAAACATTTGAATTAATTGTATTTATAAAATTCGAAATCATCTAGGCAGGGAAATAAAAGGTCAACTAGAAAATAAATATTAAGAAGATGACCTCAGAGGTACATGCACAGTTAAAATTCACATCTACTGAGCTGCAATTTTGAAGGGTACAAAGTACTGGTGATTGGGAGACTCAACTCTTTCGTTTACTTATGTGTGATTCCCTGTCAAGAGACTTGGCTGCACCAAGATTCAATGTTCTCACCTATAAAAATAGGCAGAGTAAATGTCTTCCACCTGGTAGAATGGTTGTTATGGTATGCAGAAAACAAGTAGAAATGATGAGAATAATTCATGCTACATATATGTTAGCTATCATTATACTATAAAGAGTTTTGACCCCAAAACTTTATTTCCTTATCTGTAAAATAACCTTCTGTTTTCAAGAGCTTGTAAAGCATGCAGATCCTTCACACTTCTTATGAAACAGTATGAAGAAATATGCATCCAGTTAATATACTCATTAAAGAGCAAAAAAATGGTAAAAATATAAAAGATGATCTGGTGATGAAAATTGGAGCCAATTCATCATAATAGTAAGTATAAAGTACTAGTTATAAGTGTGGTTACAATTTGAAATTTACTAAGCAAACCATTTCTAAAAATTATATGTATAATATAAAAATAATTTAACTAAACAGTGGGGTCAAAAACTTTACTAATATTGGAACATCATAAGAAAGATAAGAATTAACACAGAGATTTTATATTAACAGAAAAATAGAAGATCTATTTCAATCTTTGATATTAATAATTGGAGAAATTAAAGTATAAACTACACACACATTAAAACACATACATTTCATCATGTCCAATATAATAAAAAAAACTAAAAAAAACCCCTCTGCTAAATGATTTATTGTATATTGCAGGCAAAACCTACAAAGACACTTTCATAAATCAGAAGCCTAGTACCCACAGTAATACTGGTGAAAATCACAGATTGTTTGATAATATGAAAGTAACAGCCTTTCTTGTTCTCCTTGTCTATCCTCCTACCTCTGAATCCTGCTGGTTTTAAATCGACATCCATTTTGATATTCAGAAATTTACCAGGATTCATTGTGAAATGATTTGTACAAACATTAGTTTTAAATTGATTCATAGTGTCAGCTGCAAATAGTAACAACAAAAATTTGCTCCTCCACCTGACCCAAAAAACAAAAACAAAAAAACTTACTACTAGAAATAGAGTTGATCAAAGAAAGCTCTCACTTATATGCCATGCCACTGCAAAGTCCATTCTGCTGGAGTTTATGCTCAGAGTTAAAACAGAGGAATGGACCTTTCCATATTTGACATGTCTTTCTTTCCTCTGTTCTCTCCTATGTCCTAATGAAGATATGTCTTTAACTTCAATTTAGTAGTAAATCTGAGAGGTTTATTTTTAACTCCCTTTAAAAAAAAGATAAATACTTCTTCCTATGAATTAGACACTGTATACAATAATTTGTTGCTCAGTAAATTTAAGGTTTATAAACAAAATGAAAGCACTTGAGTATAAGGAAAGGATTAATAGACTGTCAAGAAACTATTTGGTTAAAAATGTATCCTCATATAGTTGAATCTGGGAATTGGTTTCAGTTTTAGATTTGGTTAATGGATACACCTTATAATTTTTAAGTTTATCCATATATGTAAATAAAATATTTTACAATATTTGCTCAAAATTCCTTAGAAACACTATGTTTTCCTGGTGTTTTTTTTATGCTACATACTTAACCTTATTTTCTAAATTGAACTTCTGAAAATATTTCAAAATTTAATCCCAATCCCATGAAATATATCAAAAATATATTTTATTTTTGGAATTTCTTTTAGTAGGGATGGACTGATGTTAGAGTTTTTCAATCATTTACTTGGAATTAAAAAAAATAGATGGTTATCGAGTAACCCAACATATTATAATGGAATCTGGTAAACTGATTATGTTCTGTGAAATTCAGAGAGTAATATTTAAGGAAGGTAGGGTTATTTATTTTCAAATGAAGAAAAATGTTAAACATATCTTCAATTATATAAATTAAATAGCCTTTGGAAATGAAGACATCTTTGGGGTATTTTTATGGAAATGTCAGTGTGCAAGCTCACATATGCAATGCTGAGTGTCACTGATGAAAATTATAACATTTGGTGGAAGTTAAAATAATAAAACAAATATTTTAAAAATGTTTTCTTTCAAAACTTCGTCCTTCTTGCAGCTCAGTTTTGAGTAACCCTGTAGTACTCAATTCTATTTCCATTGCTTTTCCACCCCCTCTCTTTTTGGATTTGAAAGTACTATGCTAATTATCATTGAGAAAGCCAGTGTATTTTAAGAGAAACAAAAACCAAAAATTAAAATAGAAGAATCAAAATAAGAATTAATTATAGGCAATTTATACTTGGATTTGGGTTTTGTGCAAATGAATTAAATGCCCAAATCTCTTACAAGAAAAGAATCATATTGGTGTTCTTTCCCAAATCCATAAAATTTGTGTAATTGAACCATTGGAGATTGAGTTAAGGTTAAATGGTAGAGGGGTTAAAGAAGCCAAGTATTTGAATTCCAGAACTCATTATGGAACAGTGATGTCTAAAGTGTAAATACTGTTGATACAGAGAGTTAACATGCTTGTTGTTATCTCATAGTGATTATCCCTGCATAAATGACAGTGTGTTCTTATTTTTTCTTTATTATTCTCCTTTTTGTGATTATTTCATCCTCCTTCTCTCTTTTTTTTTTAATACCATGGATTGAACCCAGGAGCACTTAGTCACTGAGCCACATTCCCAACCCTTTATATATATATATATAATTTAGAGATAGGGTCTCACTTAGTTGCTTAGAGTCTTGCTCAGTTGCTGAGGCTGACTTTGAATGCACTGTCTTCCTGCTTCAGCCTCCTGAGCCACTGGCGTCACAGGCGTATGTCACTGTGACCAGATCTTTATATTATTTAACTCACTAATTTGAATATCAAAATAAATTTTGCCTATAATATTATTTCCACAAAAATATTAATAAAAGTTTTAAAATTTGAAATAATATATTTGATTATGTATCAATTCAGTATATAAAAATTGAGCAAAATGAAGACTTAAACCCCAGATTGCAAATTATTATAGAAGAACAGGAACAGCTACCATTGCAATGCTACGTAAAAAGAAAAGTCAGATGAATAAACATCATTTTACATTACCCACAGACAATTGGATCATTCAACAATTTTTTTTTCTACTATCAAGAAAGTTAAGGCAACTCTCGATCAAAGGAGTAATCAAAGTTACAAACTCAGTGCTCATCTATCTATATGTTGACATACAGCTAAGACACATTTTTTTTTTCAAATTATCTTCATTTGGGGTTATTGTTTGCCTTTCTGCTAGGAAATAAATAACTTCATTATAAATGGTAGTGTCAAGTGCAAATGAAAGTATTCATTCTATAAACAAAAACTCAGAATAGCCTGTCTTTATATACTTGAGCCAAGAAGCTTTTTTGTTTGTTTTTACCCCTATATTTTAATGATCCTGTTCATTTGGAAATACTTAAATGATATAAACTTATTGCCTGTGCAGGGTGACAATTTCATGGAAAGAAGTCCAATGTTCGAATGTACTGGGGGGAATTCAGAAGAGACTTTTATTTGGTATCATTTTTGTTTTTAAGCCTCTATTGCTAGTGACTGGGAATGTGGGTCTGTACACAAATTATTATATGGTTTGTCATAAATAAGCCTTTTATTGTGTGAAAAACACTTAAATAAGAGTTAGATTTTGTAGTATTGTAGGAAGAAACACCACATTAATCATTCTAAAGCACATACTTCACCAGAATTCCACATTAAAACAAACCTGCAAATGATTGTTCATTCTCCGTCCCTTCTTACATAATTACTTTTTTATTGAGTGGATTAAAAACCAACTCGATGGACTAAAATGAATATCAATTACTTACAGGTTCAAGAATATTTAAAGTTCAACTAAAGACAGGCAGTTCAGTTTGGGGAAAAGCAGAAAACCTCTACTATTTTCTGAAGTGGGGTTGAATTAAATAACAAATACTGCTTCTCTTGATAATCACAGCCCAACATTCTATGTCTAAATTATATTTTCTTGAAGGGAACTTGTGGCCACTCAGGAAACCCATATTCCTTTCAATATCTCATATGGCAATATCACAAGGAACCCCAGGAGTTACCTCATCTGAGAACTGTAGACAGGATGTTAACAATACAAGGCTGTGGCAGAAGACTTCTGTACTTCCTTTGAGTTCCTATATTATAACATACCCCAGACCCCATGATAATGTGTTGTACGACTCTTTAACTTGGATATGCTATGGCATTAATCTATGTATTTATGTGATGCAAATATCGATTACTTGTCCTATGTATTTATTAAGTTCTTGTTATATGTGAAATACTCAGGTAAGTGTTGGCATAGGACAACAATGGTATAGTAAATCTCTACAATATATTACCCTAATATTTGGTAATAACCTGTCAACAAAAGTTCATATTATCTTAATATTAATCTTGACACATAGATCCCATCATTTCATTTCCCCAGATATCATCAATGATTACTTTTATACCCTTTGCAACAAGCAATTGCTGAGAGAAGAAATTCTAACTTTAACTTCCTGATCTAAATCCCAGAGTTAATATTCAGGCGTATTTTCTATATTTCTCTTCACTTTACTTTGGCATTATCTATTAAATAGTTGATTTGTTTTGGAGTCCTACAGAGCATGTTTAAAATACTTCTCTTCTACCTTGTAGCCAGTGATTCTCAGGCAAGTTACTTTGCTGCCCCTCATAAAGTTGGGCATTACCTAACATAAAGTTTTTTCAAGGATCAATTATGGAAACACATAGAGCAATTAAAAACACTTTCTAGCAAAGGGTAGATGTACTGTATATGTTAACATTAGCTTCAGTATTTATTATAGGTAAGAGTGCAGATAGTAGTGTGTTGCGAACTCATGTAATCTGGGTCAAACTTTGCCTCTGCCACTTACTAGTTTTGTGGACATGCATAAGTTACCCCACATAACTAAAGCTCATTTTTAAAGTGAGAAAATTTTGATACATATTGCAAAAGATTAGTGTATTAAATTAAAAAACAAAACATCAACATATTTTCTGGCATACAGCACTCAAGTTGGCTATTTAAAACAACTGTTGTGCTTTGCATTACCTTTATTATTTGCATTCTTATTTTCATTCTTTTTTAAACATATGCTGTGTATGCGGGTCTTTCTGCCTCTCTTCATATTGATCCTTTTCCTAGAATATGCTGTTCTTCTTTAGATATTTTATTCATAGTCCAAACTTTTAAGCCTCTGAGTCCTGAGCTGAGTATGAGCTGTCTTCTAACTTCCAAAAAGCACTTCTTCCAGAAGTCTTTTCTTATAACATTTCAGTTCCTACTCTGTTGCACAGATATTTTTACTATTACTTAAGAGATGTTCCATATATATAGAAAGCTATACAGAATAATAAAATGAATACCTGTGTTCTCAATGCCTAGCTAAAGAAAATTAACTTCTACCCAATTGAGAAATACTATAAGAGCAGAGAACATTAGGAAAGACAAACTACAGACTGAGAGGAAGTATTTGTACTACCACAGTTTCTGAGGCCATTTCATACCCCTTCTGAACTGGGATTGTTACATGAAATACAGGCTGCCAAATTGAATTTGAATTTCATACAAAAGTTTTTGTTGTTGTTGTTGCTGTTGTTGTTGTTTTTAGTCCAGTTATGTATCAAAAACTGTGTTCCTTCTTCCTCCAGAGGTACCCCACCTATAAATTTACTGTGCATTATTTTTTTTAAATTTCTTTACATTTTTGCTAATTACACATTTTGTTAGCAACCTCATAATAATGTTACACGTTTGAGGCAATAAATGGTAACATGACTTATGGGTGTTTAGGATACTGGAAAGCACTCACAGGTGACCCAAGGAAAGGAAAGCATGAGCTTGGTATGAATATTTGTTCCCTAGGTTCTCTTCCGCCTGGGTTAGTTCCCGTGGCTATTTTCTCTAATTGAGGACAATGGTTCCTGTTGGTCAGACTTCTTTATAGCTAGCACACTTTATTCTGGTTCCAGTAACATCTGTAACAACTCTCTTTCTCTCTGTATCTTTTATCCTAGAACTGGCAGTGACTCCTGCTGACATTAGCCCTGGGATGCTAAAGTCCCTTTTTTGATTTTTCTTAAGCCTGCCCAAAACTTTGCAGAGAATCTCTTTATAAAATTCTCCTTAGTCTTCTGGTCTGACTATGCCATCCTGTTTCTTCATGGGACACTGACACTATCATATGCTTAGGAATAGAACATTTTTTGAGTATGCATACCTTCAACTTGACTAGTTATTGCCAAATTGTTAAATTGTTCTCTGCTGATATTGTATCAGTTTATAATTTCACCAGTAGTAAATATGAACCACTTCATTTGTTTTGCAAACTTGATGTTTGATGTATCTCATGGTTTTAGTATACATTTACTGACATCTATTATGTTAGAGAAACTCTTCATGTTTTATTCATAATTCAGTACCCATTAATTACCTGATCATATTTCTACCTCTTTTTCAAATGTGTCCTCATTGTTCTTATTAATTTTTGGCAGTACTTTACGTATAATGGATTGTATTCATATATCAGTTATGGCCATCAAAAATATGTCCTTATGTTCTGCAGCTTATATTGTCACTGAAATAAAATGGTACCTTTTGATGCCCACAATTTTAAAATATTAATGCAGTCAGATTGATCAGACTTTTCCTTTATGTTTTATGCTTTTTGTTGTAGTATAGATATTTATGTATATGGCTCATCTTCCCTAAAAGAATATAAATTCTATGTGGGCTAAACAAATATATAAATATCTGATTCAACTTCATGTCCTTCAAAGCACTTAGCTTTGTGCTTTGCACATAGAAGGGATAAAGCACAGATAAATATTGTCCAAAGAATGAATAAATAGTTTAGCTTGAACCATATCTCCAAGTCCTCAGTAAAAAATAAAAAGCCAAATTCTTATTAGAATAGAGTGATTTACCAAAATGTAGACATTTTTGGTATCCTCAAATACCTCAAAGACAAAGTGAAAACAGAAAAAAAAATGTTGATGGAGAAAATATTTATTCTCACCTATGTTTACTGGGACGAGTATGATCACTCTGGGTGAAGTTTAGAAGATGCTCTTTGGGAATAAAAATGTAAAGAAAGTGTAAATAAACATGCCTTAGTATACCTAAAAGGAGAGATCATTTTGTATATAAATAAGTGAACATTTTTCATGATATATATATGCATATATGTGTGTTCATATATATTTTTGTTTATTTACTGTATCTTGCAATGTAACTTTGATCTTACAAAGCCAAGAAATCTACACTTGGTTTGAATGATAAAACAATTCTTATATTTGTAGATAAACAACAATATACGGCATAGGACAAGACTTTTGTCAATTAGCTGAATATTAGAATGACCTGTAAAATTTCATAAATGATGCCCTAAAACTTGAAGTAATAGATCAGTAAATAGGACAGTTCCTGTGTGTGTCTGTTTGTGTGTGTGTGTGTGTGTGTGTGTGTGTGTGTAATGATCACCCTCTTTTTCTCATATCCAGCTATATTAGACACAGCTGTATTAGGATTCAAATATTTGCTTCATCAAGATAACTCAGTAATGGCTGAGAAGTATTAACAAGTAAAAAACTGTTTTCAGGCAAGTATTATGTTTCCCTCTCCCTTAACTGGAACATGCCATAATCTTTCCCTGTAAATCCAGGGCTCTGGATCTCCAAGTTCCTCAAGAATGAAAGCATCCGGTCTTGCTCTTCTGAAATTATCTGTCTCTCAGTTTTATCTTTTTCTATTCTTGGAATTAATAGACAATATGATGTTGATTCACAGGAAGAGGCTACAATAGTGAGAATCCTTGGAAGAAAGCACATATGAAATTGTGGTATGATGAAAGAGAGAAACTATTAGGGTTTTCCCAGCACAGTGCATCTTTCTTATCCAACCACAATGTAGCATGATGACAGCTTTCACTTTAACAAGTTTTTCTTGGGGCTAAACATATTGTAAAATGATTACTTACAGTAGCCCGACGACGATATCCCGTGATCTCTGCCATCTAGCATGGGGAGCTAGATTCTCTAAGAGTATTTTAATCTCAACTCTGAGTCACTGAACAGCTTGAAAATTTTTCTCTCATGAGGGTGAGGATTATAGCGCCTTCTGAGAGACAAGTCATTTATTTGACACTTCAGGGGTGAATTAGCAATTGAGCTAAGTAGCTTCTTAATTGTGGGCAGAATTTCTTCTTTTAGCATCACCCTGATAAACAAAGCCACTGCACACAGCCCAGCATTGGCATGCTGACTTTGTTCAGAAGGCAGTCCTAGTGCATTAGAGGAGGCAGCTGGGTGGCACAGCAAATGTGTCATTTGCTATTTAACATCTCTGTGACCTGGATTTAAATTTGCAGTGGCACAAAATGCAACCTCAGTTCTCTCAGAAGGCTATTAAGTCATTCCCAGTAAGCTTGTGGAGAATCTAAAAGACTAAAAGGTTCTTTGCAACCCAACACCAAGTCTTATTTGCAAAGATGGCAAAGTAGTTTGTTTCTCTTAAAGGGATTGTTGAAAGGGAAAAGAATGGGCTCCGCTAATCAACTGATATGAATACATATTATTCATATTTTTAAAAATACACTATGCTTCAGCCAGGATCTCACGAAGAATGTAACTGTCCTGTGATGACTTTAAATCAAGCTGCTTTTCAAGAACATAAATTTGGCTTTTTTTTTGACTGTAGGGTAAAATCAGACTAAAATTAAAAGCTTTAAAATAGATGTGTTTTCTTCCCTGAAAGTATCATTACCTACATTCTGCTTCATAATATTGTCCTTTCTATTACATCTGAAAGTCAGAATGAATTGCAGCTGTAACTTTATGTAATCAGAATAATGTAAAATGCTGTTTTTCATTAGACTAATTCTAAATCTATTTTTCTTAAACTATTTCTATTTTATTACTCCTCTTATACAAGGAAACTACTGTACTTTTTATTTTTTGAATCAAATTTTTAATATCTCCTTTATTCTTATTCATTGTTCAACAATCCATTCACATTCAATTTACACCAACATTGGATCAATAAGTAAATTAATCCGGCTTACTCACCACCATTAAACAGCCAAGCCCTCAGGAAAAGTTGTCTTTGTCCCCACCCCCCCCGCCCCCAGGGTATTAGTTTCTTTTTGGAAGCTGGCAAAAAACATCATTAACTGAAAACAGAGTTCTTGTTTACTATAGCAGACAAGGTGCTAATTGTTTCTAATGACCTCAAATAAGCTTTGTTATTTGTACAAACAGTATTCAGAATGGTGGCAACCTTTCCTTTCTGCCTTACCAGTATGTCTCCCCAGAATTACCCAGTGCAAAGACTTTTGTTGATCATTTACTTCCTAATAATGAGATGATGGGCTATCATACCAACACCAAAGTCACTTGCTAACTATACATTATGTATAACTCATATGCCAACCTGGTGATTTTTAAAAGTTTGTACACATTGTAATCACCTGAAGATCTTTTCATAAATAGGGATAGCTATAGTGTAAGAATTCTACTTTATTGGGCTGGGGATGTGGCTCAAGCGGTAGCGCATTCGCCTGGCATGCATGCGGCCCGGGTTCCATCCTCAGCACCACATGCGAAACGAAGATGTTGCATTCGCTGATGATTAAAAAAATAAATAAATATTAAAAATTCTCTCTCTCTCTCTCCCTCCCTCTCTCACTCTCTCTTAAAGAAAAGAATTCTACTTTATTAAAATCTCTAGCCTGCCTCTAAAAGTAATATAAAGGGACTCACCTAAATAATTGAATAATTTCTGAAACTGCATTAGGAAGGTAAAAAGAAACAGGTGAAATTCATTTTAAACTATATTTATTTAGCATAATATATCCAATTATTATTATTTAAACATATAATTAATATTTAAATATTAATAAAAATTTCATAATTTTTGTATTATATCCTTGGAATCTATGTTTTACAACTACAGAACATTTAAGTCTAAGCACATTTCAAGAGTTCAATAGATGTATGTGGTTGGTATCTATTGTGCTGGCTAACATAGGGCTAGCATTTATGGAATCTGCATTTTAACTTGCTTTCAAGGCAGGTAGTCATTGATTGCACTCAAAGAAATCTTTTTTTTTTTTTTTTTTTTTGGTGCTAGGGATTGAACCCACGGCTTAGTGTACTAGTTATTTTAAATGCATAAAAGTGTGAGAGAATAGACATTCATCCCAGAAAGTTTGTTTTCCAGCAGAGCCATCTGTACATGGCCACATACGTAACTAAATAGAACAAAAGTTGGAAACTGACAAACGTATCAAGAGGCACAGGAACATGTGTCATATGGTTTCAAAGGAGAATGTTCAGCTGGGAGAATAAAGGAAATCGATGCTTAATGGAGAAGATTGCATGCAATTTTGATAAGATGGAGATATTGCAATTCAAAGATTTTTCTAAAGCCCTGATGCTAATTATCAGCAAAATGAAGATTCTTTACCGGTTCCATTGATTCTGTGAACACTCAGCCACCAACCCATATCCAAATAATAATCAGATTCCATGAAAAAAATAGGGGATCTTGTCTTATTTTACTTACCTAAGTGTATTCCAACATACTTTACATTCTAACCAAAATATAGTTTAATTTTTGAAAAGCCTATTTCAAAAGAATATATTATCTATCATATATTTCCTGGTTGCAATTATAATGTTCCTCAGTATTTCTGATTTGTAGATAATGGTTAAATGATAAAGCATACAGGTTTTCTTCAAATTTTTCTTTTCCAATGTGCCCAACACTTGGTATCTTCTAAAATACTACCAAATACTTCCTACACTATAAGACACCTGAAATATTTAATTCATAACCCACTCTTCCTATTCATTTGGGAGAATTATAATCTTAAGTGGAATTATACTATTTATCATTTATCACTGTAATTTGTACTGTGTAGCTCCAGGAAACAAATTTCTTAAAATATTCTACTAATATTGTACACATCAAGTAAAAAACTGACGAATATTTACAATAAGCTAAAGAATATAGATAGGTCACATTAGACTTAGTAGGTCTTAAAACCTGCTAAGAGACACTGTTTAAAAAGCATATTATCTTTAAATATATTACCTCATTCAATTAATGGTTGAATAGATCTTTCAAGAATAACTTCAATCAGCGCAGCTTTTTATTATTAAATTTAAACTCAAATTCCCAATTAAAAGCTGTTCATAAAGTGAAAATATAATTAACTATAAATACTAAAGCAGCATAATTTAAATTCTTAATTTAGTTATTTCATGATGTATAGCAAAATGCAGCATTTGAAGTAATTATTTATATAATTACTTAGAGATAATTATGATCCAACCAAGAGGTAATGTGGACAAATTAAATTTAAATGAATTTCTTAAACTTGTAATCATTTTTTCAATGAATCATTAGAACAAAGAATTTTTTTGAAAATATGAACTCTTGGCTTGGAATATTAGATCCTGTTCCTTGAGGCATTATGTTCTGATATAGAGAAATAATCTACTCTTTAAAACACAATTTTCATCATTTACTCCAATGTGTACTATTGCCAAGAGAAATGACAGATAAAAAAATTGTATAGTAGTTCAAAATTCTGAATAATGTTTTCCCTTGAAAAAATCTTAATCAAAAGCAATTGTCTTATTAGTTTTTATTATAGGCCTTTGGTGACTTTAATTGCCCTTGATATTTTTAAGTTTTTTGGTAAAGGATGGGCATCTTCTTTAGAAGCACAAATAAATAAATAAATTTCAACATAACATGTGAAACTGATAATACACACTTTTAACCTACAAAAATGAAAATTCTATATGGTTTAGCCTAATAGTTTTCTGTAGAGTTGAGCACAGTTCATTCACTGAGTATGATTCATAGTGTACTCTGAAGTAACAAGGATACTCATCTTCTCTCCCCACTCATCAGTCCTTCTCATTGATGACAACATTATCTAATAGGATTTGGGTCACAACATTTTTCATACAACATATCTAGGAAAAAATGAGTCATTTAATTTTTGCAAAGGTATCTTTCACGTGCAATGTAAAAGATATTTTGTTTTTTTTTAATTCACACACGTACACCATAAAAATATAATTAGCTAGAACATTCTTTATAGTGTCCATATAGTTATGAGCACATAGCACTAAAGATGTTTTAGGATTAGATTAGGCAAATATTCAACTTTGGACATATAAGGAGTCAGTGCATAGCAAAGGTAGTGAGAGTAAATGCTGCTGACTGCATTGTTTTTTTTTTTTTTTTCCTAGAGCTGACCAGATGGGAAATTAAAGATTAAAAGGTATAATTAAACAGCTTAATATATTTAAACTTTATAAAAACAATACTTTAAGAATCTTTTTTACACTCAAAAAGGTTATGTAGAGATTACCAATAAACTAACACTTTAATCATTATGTGATACTATAAGCTAAAACATTAGTTTTTGATTTTTGTTTTATATTCTATTTGGGCGTGACTGACATGGGATAGGTCTTACCATCTCTTTCTCCTTGTGCATTGATATCCAAAGATAATATGATAGTGTCCCCTTCACAAGTTTGTGAGGAACAATATATATTTATTTTTCATATTCCCTTCATGATCTAGGATAGCATCCTCCATGTCATTTCTTCTAATATATCGTTGTGAAGCAAATAATAAGTTAGTATATTTTCAAACTAAAATATGTTTTGCAGTCCTTATAATTATTTTAAGCCACAGTGACCTTTGATAATACAGGACTTTTTTTTAACTTTCTGACAAACAAGTTATAAGCTAAAAGACTTGGATAAAATTTATATATTTACCAAAGGATTGTTAAGTAATTTCCAAGCCTTAGACATGTAAAATGCAATTTTGAATAGAATACTTTCTCCAATTTGAATCCCTTACCTGAACTCTATGTCTCCCCATGGGTAATAAGATACAGATGACATACTATTTTCTCTCTCTCTACTTCTTTTTGGAGGTACACTGGAACCTGAATACAGCAATTTTAAGTGTATGTTTTAATATTGCCTGAGAGTAATCAACTCACCCTGTGTTCTTGCTATTTTGATCTTTCTATAAAAAGAGAAGCTGTAAAAAGCAAGTAACAAAATTCTGTTTCTTTTCTTTCTTTCTTTCTTCTTCTTCTTTTTTTTTATGATGCTAAGACTTGGCCAATTCACAAAAGATTTTCTAATTACTGAGACAAATTTAATGCTATAAGCCAATTGTTGGAATAATAAGTGCTAAACCTTGAGTGCAGAATAATGAATATATTGTCTAATCACTGAGTTAATCTACCCTCTGCAATTTTTCTTACCCAAAACTGGTTTTAAATAAACACATCCATACTGAGTTCCTAGCCAGTGAGTCTTAACTATTTTTCAAATTAATAATTTTTTTATTAAGGTGAAGAGGAGATTAGTAAGTTGAACAAGGATGTTATTCATTATTAGACTATTTCACTCAGTATTTTAGTATCTTTAGCATATGGCAATAAATAAAAGGGACAAAATCCTTTCTGATTTTGTGGAGTTTATAATCCTCCAGAAAGAAACAGTACAACACCATGAAATAGGCCAGGGGGTGTTAAAATGCTGTGAAGAAAAATAAAAGATCATGATGAATGGGGAAGTGAGTTGTCTCCCTATTTTAGACAAAGTTGTCAGTGATGTCTTCCTTGGATGTAGCAATCTTTGAGTAAATACCTAGAAGAAATGGCTACTATGACTGCAGTAGAGAGGAGGGACAGGGGATGAAGTTCAGCCAGGAGTGAAAAGTAGATTCTATAGCATCTACCTGACCATGTTTCAGACTCTAACTCAAAGCAAAATGGAAAATAAACAACAGAAGAATTTAGTTTCTTTTTTTTCACCAATCATACATTTCAGCATGGTTTGCCTCTAGGAGGAAGATCTACCCATCCATAAGTATTCATACCTGTTTTGCTTCCTTCTGACTCAGGAGTCTGTCTTGGGACTGCTGGTACCCTTCTTCTATTAGTAAGATACTAGATACTCTTTTATACAGATGATGTCTGTGCACTGAGGTCTTTTTGAAACCACTGTGTTTCTATAACCCTGTCAGATTACTGCCCTCCACTGACATTCCAGTGGAGAAGCCATTCTAACCCACTTGTTTACAAGTCAGTGGGTACATTCGTTTTCTATGTTCCTCAGATGTCTAACACATGGGGCACAGAGAAAGAAATCCTTTGTACTTCAAACAGAAGACAATAAGGCCTTAGCCACCATATTCTTCTCCATAATCTTTGTGAAACAAGCAGATTCTATTCAACTCCATAATGTCCTGTGGACAATTGTCCCAATTCTATTACACTGGTCTTCCTGAAAGATGATTGTCTAATTAGTTATTCCCAACTCCTTAAAAACTCCTGGAACTCTTTGGACTTAGTACCAAGTTAGTTTACATGGAATTGAATTTTGTTCATTATCTATTTTTGAGGATCTTGTTTCTTCCTTTACTTAATCTTTTTTTTCTTCACACTCCGGATACTCAAAAAAAAAACTATTGCATGCAAAAAAACATATAGTTTAATTCTCTTAACAGGCAGGAAAATATCTCATGGTCATGCTGTTAGTTACTATGGTTAAATCAATAAATCACAAGTGCTTTATTAAAACAGGAAAAGATTTTAATTCCATAATGATGTAAATTAATGAGGGAGGTATCTGAAATAATAAAAACATCACTGGTAATGTAAAATTTCATCTCTTAAAAATGTTCCATTTAATTCATTATAGGTGTATAATTAAGAGGAGATATTGGATGAAATACAGAATATTAATGCAAATTTTTCACATATTTCTTACTTAAGTGCTAGATTCTCATCTATTTTACTCAAATGTATACATGCAAGTAATGCTATTTTTATCTGTAGAAAAATAAAGCTTAAAAAGTATATATATATATATATATATATATATATATATATATATATATATATATATATATCATTCAAAGAAATCATGTTTATCACGTTTTTCAGGTTGAACAGCAGAGTGAGCTACTTACATTTTTGGTAGGACATGAAAACCCCTGAACATTAATGCAAATAATGAATTTACCCTTACTTAAAAGGCACCATTGGCTGGGTTCTGATAGTAGTACACAACACTTCTTCTTGAATACATATTAGGCATTTATTTAACATGAACTGACTTTATACATATAGAAATGGTATTTAATATAAGTCTTGTTAACTTACACAATGGAGTTTACTTTTCTTTAATTATAATTACTTGGAACAAGAATTAAAAAAAATAATTGCCCTTGGTCTCATTTATAATGTGTTGAATTTTATGATAGCATGTATTTTTCTTACCTTGGCCTCAAATTTTGAAGTATTACAACAGAAGAACAAAATATTTTTCTCTCCAATTAACAAATATAGTATCTTACCCAGTCAGTCAGTGAATTATAATGCATCAGACATAAATCAGTGAGGAACTACTTAAATTTGCACCTTGTAATCAGAGCTACAAATTTTGGCACCAGGCCAAATAATCCAGTGCTAAATGTGCAACATTATTTTATTCCAGTAACATATTAACAAAATGTACAACCATTTTGACTTGGTGGATGATCTAACAACATCCCAGCAAAAAGTCTTTGTCCATTTTTTACACAAATGTCTTTTCCTTGATGATAAATGTATTTTGTAATTTTCATGATGAATCAGTGAGAGAAATTAGCTGTGCCCTTCTGGTGCTTTGTATGTTTTAATCTCACTGCTTTAGAAATGCAGGCGCCAATTCGACATGAAATAAAATCTTTGTATATAATTTTCCTGAATTTCTTTATTCTTTGGACTTGTAATCCCACTTCTGGCTAACTTGCCTTTCTGGAGTCCACAGGCTTTATAGTACTGGAAACAATGCAAAATAACATAATTACCTAAAACAGGATTTCATGATTGCCAGTCTAGGTAGCACATTTATTATGACCTGTATTTCGATTCTAGGTGCAAAGTATAAATGAATAGAAAATAAGTTCCTAAATAATAAAAAATATTTTAAATAAGAATAAATGATACTTACACAGAATTGTTATTATATAACACATATCTTTGCCTCTATTTTGCATGAAGTTAAGACCTAGAAGCGGTATACAGCTTCTTAAAAAACTAACTCATTTGAAGATGTGGAACAGGGTCATGTTCCACATAAATCAGAGCCCTCAATGAACACTATTTCCCATCTGTTCAATCTGCAGGATACAAAAAAATAAATATTTTGTTGGGAAGTAGACCAGCAGGGTGATTGACTCATCCTTGTTTTTCTGAGACTTTCCCCATTTTAGCAATGAAACTCTTGTTTCCTGGCAGTTCCCTCAGTTCCAGGCAAACTGGGACAGTTGGTCACCCTATGTATACTGCAATAAATTATCTAAATTTCTTTTGTTAAAAATAATTTTACTTGAAATTCCAACATAAGGCAGTTGCATGTGCAGCTTCTTTGCTGTAGCCATGCAAAATCAACCCGACACTACCATCAGCATGGATGCTCATCCAAGGGCTCCCTAACCTTTCCCTGAGCCTACCTTATTGGCTAAATTTCAACTAAGGTGATGATTTCTCTGATCCTCAATTTTCTTACATGAAGTCATATTTTTTTCTTGAAGCATGGTTATGATATGTAAATTTCTCCTACTTGAAACCAACTTGATTTCCAGACCATGTGTACAACAGTGTGCATCATAGACACTGAAATTACTTTAGTACTTCCTGATGAAAAGAGATTACAAAGGACAATCACACCACTTGAGTTGACTGCCTTGCATGGATAGATTTATGTAACAGTATTTAAAGACTGAAATTTAAGTAGCAAGTGCAATAAAAGTATACATGTCAAAAGTAGATTCTTATATTTTGATGTCTGGATTTTTATCAGTCTTCATTAAAAAAAAAAAAAACAGAGCTCTTTGCAAAACTTATACAACCATGAGAATTAAAATTTTCCAGCAAGCAAACTTTGGCCAAATCGTAGTCTAATAAAATTCTTTAAACAATTTATACATTCTGTTTGTGGTTTTGCTGATTATATGTTTGTGAGTTACTCCTATGGGTTCTCATAGGGGAAAATCTTATTTAATTTTTTCCTAGTCTTTCAAAAATGCAGATATTCTGGTTGGTATCATAAATATACACCTTACAGTATCTTTTGAAGTAAAGATATAGAAATGTGGTAAATTGCAACAAATATTCCAAAGTGATTCTTTGTGATTTCAATCTTTCAAGAAAATTTAATTAAATTAGTCATAATCCCAAGAGCATTCACTCATCTATCCATAGATAAATATTATTTGTTCTGGCTTTAATATTGTATAATATCCAAATCAAATTTATGCCTCTCTAAATTATTTGATACATGTAAAATTTATATTAAACTAAAATATCATTTAAAATCTTATTCAAAAATATGTAATCCAGGATAGTATTTAGTCTTGATTTTTGAAAGTGGGCTTTGAGAATGGCAAGGCAAATATTCACCATGGAGCTAGCAACCATCTTAATCACTATCCTCTCAGAAACATCTGGCTGAAACCCGGACACTTTAGGCATCCTTTTAGAATGGGAATTGATTCCTGGAATGAAACCAACTCCATACACAATAAAATCCAGGGCTTTGTAGATGAATTCAATTAGTGTCCTCAATTGAATACAAGGAGAAAAGATAAACCGGTGGTTATGAATATGGCGCCACAATTTTACGGAATTTTCCCCATTGCAATCAAATGGTTTAATGGCTTTTTCAATTAAATAGTCCGCTATAGGAACATTTTGAAGCTTAGCTAAAACTGTTCCTTGGGATATTTTGGGGCCAAATTAACTTTACTGCTGATTGTTGGATTGTATGGCACTTGTTGCAATTCACGGATGCCTATGTATCATTGTTCAGTTCTATTTTCAACTTTGTGTCTGCAAACGACTTTCTGTAGCTCTCCAGTATTCCACCAGGAATCTAGACAAAGAAGAGTTAATCTGTGTCAATTTACTGACAGTCACCTGGGTTACATTTCTCCCTGCTTTCTCTCTGCTAATACTTGCTTGGACATTGAGTCTTGCCGTATTGAGATTTTCCTAGACAACCTGACTTGCTGGCAAATCCCAAGGGCAGAGGCAAGGAGATTATAATATCTTGGGTCTCCTATGTAGGTCGTGTTGATGGATTTCAAAAAGTGATCTCATGGAAGCAAAACAGAATTAAAAAATATCTTCCCTTTGCTTTGAATATGCCAATGTCTTTTTTTTAAAAAAATCACATCAGGCCCTAGAAATGAGGGAAGCATATTATTTCCTTGAAAGAGTATAAGGAACTGTACAGGAGGGAGTAAATTATGGTGGTAGGGTCTATGGAATGGAAAATAATAGTGTTCGTGGAAAAAGTAAACATGTAGGCGGGGTGATGAATGAGTGGTTTAGACAGTGACTCACGTTTGACTTTTGACAATATCTAAAATGCATTCTTCATAGACTTCAAGTTCTAGCCATCACCTTTTTCTTTTCTTGTCAAAGCCCTCCCCAACCTGTTCTATGTGATCTCCTCATAACACACAACACACACACACGCACACACACACACACACACACACACACACACACACACACAGGAGCCACAAGATGACTGGAGATCAAATACATCTTTTCACAGAATGAAAGCCACAGAAATAACTGAATGAATTTCAATTTTTGCTAGAAAATATTCTATATATAATGTTACAGTTTCTCTTTTAATTATTTCTGATAGTATTCAAGAGAACACTATATTGTCTTGCCATAGTTTAGGGATCACATGAATGAACTATGGGTAGTTTGCTTTACAATAAATTATTTTATCCACACATTGTTCTTTTATTGTTTATTTCTCCTCATGTTGTCCTGACTTCTCATTCATAGGACCTTCAGAGTTTCACCTTCAGAACTCCTAGCCCAAGACAAATTAGCACAGCAGGAAGTGATAGCTGTTCTGTGTGACTCAAGAGAAAAAATATACATTATTTCTCTCTAATCTGCTAAAGCACATTTGACTTGATTCCCATGTCGATTTTCATTTTGACAAGATAGATGGCAAGGCAAGTACAATTGTACGGATTTGCACATTTATTCCCATTTTCAAGGCATGAGTGGAGAAATCTTTCCTGGTTGATGACTTAAAGTGTCCTGTCACTCTTGTCTTAGGTATGATAGTGTTCAGAAATCAGGATGCTCTAATATGCCATCACAATATCCCATTAACTCACTGGGCTTAGCAGTGCATTTGAGGTGTCAAGGGCAAAGAATCCTAATTCAACTGCCACTGATTTGTTACACTTACCAATGAGACAAGGCATACTAACTCTGGGGTGTTAATTTTAAAAACTATCTTCAAGCTCAGGAGAATATAAGCACTTATAACAGGAGGGATGGGTTTGTCAGCATCCTTGCTACTGTCTTCATCCATTGTTACTGAGTTATGCATGAGAGGCATACTGCTGTTAGAGCTGAGCCTGAAGTTTGGCTCTGGATTTTAGTTTTAAAGTCACACATTTTTTTGTCCTCATTTTAATTTTTTTTAAATTTATGAAGTCACAAATCTTGTGTCTATATATCTTATGTAATATTATTTGGTTTTCAAAAGAAATTTGATAGCCAATATAAGGGCATGGGTTGATATTCATTATTATTTTCAGAAAATAAAATGAATAATAATAATGAATAATAATAGAATAATAATAATGAAAAGCTTTTCCTTTGAAAAACTTTAGACTATTGTCAATGAATTCTGAAGCAAAACAAAACCAAAAAAGCACTAGATTACAGTTTCATATTTAGGAAGAATCACCCATTTTTCTTTTTCTGAATTCTCTACCTGTATTTCTAGGTAAGGGGTGGCTCAGCAGTAGAGTGTTTCCCTAACATGTGTAAAGCTGTGGGTTTTATTTTCAGTACTGCAAAGAGAAACAAACAAAACCCCTGCATTTCTACATCTCTTGGGTGGTGGATATTGCATAATAATGGCTTGTGTTCTCTATAATATCTAAAACCATAATCTGGTAAAGTTTACAACATATTGTATGCCACAGTTTAGGGATCACATGAGTGAACTATTATTTAATCACAGACTGCAGCTATGAAGCTTACTAAACATCTTGCCATACAGACTAGGTGAAAAAGAAAGTGGAGAGTAAGGCTGCACATGTGAAAATCTATTACATCTCCAAAAAGCACCTTGAAATTGCCCACCCTAAGCTCAAATTAATTCAATAAATTTTATTCACATTCTCATTATATCAGGGACACTAGCAAAATTTAAAGAGAAATCAAATAAGAAGACAGTGCTTGACATCATAAAGTTGACAAAATTACAGCAGCAAAAATATTCTTTCTTTGTGTGTGTGTCTCTCTGTGAGACACATGAACCAACACACTCAAATATAAGCAGTGTAACAAATTCAACTAAAGAGGTAACACAGTTACTTGAAGCTACAGAAGAGAAAAACAATAAATGGTTGAGAAAATATAACTGGACTGTAATTATGAGCAGAAACAAATTATTCATGTATTTTTTTAGGACATCTTTTAAGTTTTGGAATAAATTTAGATTTACAGAAAAGTTGTAAACATATTAAAGAGACTTCTTGTATATCCAGCTTTCCATAATGCCAACGTCTTTATAACAATAGTACAGATGTCAAAACTGAGAAACCAACGTTGATTATGTTACTTTTAACTGACCTCTGGACTTTATATGAATTTCAGAAGTTTTCCACCATTGTTCTTTTTCTGTTCCAGGATTCAATTAAGAGCATGCCATTGCATTTAGGATAGAAATAATTTTAGTTCATAACTTCCATCATCAATTATAATTCTTGATAGAATTGTGTGGTAAGATAAAATTGAGTTCTAGGGGAAGAAATGCCTGGTTTTAAATTCTTGTTTTGCAAATTACCAAAGTACTATAACACTAACAAATAACTTAATATCTCTAGGCTGCAGTGTAGTCAGTTGTGAAATAGAAATAACAATAGTAGCAGCTTCTGCGTTGCTGCCTAAACAAGGAAATGTAGTTGAAGTGCTTAGCTGGTGTCTGACCCTAACATTTAATGATTGTTAGCAAACATTATGTTGTCTTATGTTGATTCCCTTAAAAAAGAAAAAAAGTGTAATCATGCGAGACACTTAAAAATGTATGATATAATGCAACAACAGCAGTACATTTTGCAGTTCAAATGAGAATTATATGCATTAAAGCTAGAGTTCAAAAAAAAGATAATATTGTGTAGGGACTGTGTTTGAGGTGGACAGTGATGATTTGACAGGGCATGGATAGATAAGAAAAAATGGTAAGACATTTAAAGTACCCATGAAAAAGAACACAAAGAAAATCTGAAGAAAGGGCAGATGACTGGTTTAGCAATAACACAAACTTGATTATAAGAGTAATTAGGAGGAAGCTGGAGAAAGACACTGGACCAGTCTTGATGGCCTTGAATGCCAGGAAAAGAGGACTTGACTTGGTTGAGTAGGCAACAGGTGACCATGGGAGATTTGTATCCCCTAAACTGTAATTTCATAAAGTGGGCAGAATCTATTGTGAGATGGGTCCTTTCAGAAGCACACTAACTCTCATTAATGGCAAATTAGGGATACAAATATAGTACCAATTTTTTATAATTGCATAACAAGATTACTGAACATGAGGGCAGGTACTGAATTTACACTTAAGTACCAATTCTTTGGAGCTTCTTAAAGCAAATTTTACTCTTATGCAATAATCATATGCAGCATTTATGGATCAGTTTTTATTTGGAAACCACCCACATGTGTAATTGCAGACAAGAGGGCAAAAAATCATTAACAACTTTTCAAAAATGATAGCTATTTTGTTCTCTCCTTGTGGATTAATATGATAAATACTTATCGAGATTTTATTGGTATTATATCAGTCATGACTTTCATATTAATTATCTTAGGTGTGGAAGAGATATTACAATCCTCCAAAGTGTATCTGTGAGTATGCTTGAATATTGGAACCATAGTATAAAATAGTGAGAGGAGAATTCTCTAACCTTGGTGTCAAAATGTGCCTGTGCTAATTCTAAAACTTGTATCAGGCACATGACTTCAATAAACCTCAGATTCCTTGAGCTTTATTTTCTTTACTAGAGAAATAGAAATGATAATATATAATACCACATCTCAAACAATGTAAGGATCAAATTAAATGTTGAATGTAGGAATACTTTAAAACATAAAAATATTTACTATAAATAGTGGTCATCACTTTATGGTATTTTATTTTAGTTTTCTCTTGTTTGGAGTCAAGAAAGTTGAATAATTCATATCTATAAATTCTAATTTTATTAAAACAGTTTTAACTTTATGCCTCACCAGTTTTTCGTTTAAATTATAAGAGGACAATGAAATAATATGATTTCACCCTGAATGTATTTTGTCTCTGTATTCATTTCCAACTGAAATTGTCACTTGGGGATATGAATGTATACACACACACACACACACACACACACACAAGAATATAATACAGGGCCGGGAAGTGGAATTAAAAGATTGACTCAGATCGAGTCATCCAAAAATATATTGCGTAGCATGCTTTCCCATCAAACGGACTGCAGTCTCTTTCTCTTTACCCTCAGGTTCAAAACATATCCTTCTTCAGTGTCAAATAAACATCCATCTGATGATGTTCTCCAATGAGATAAGAGATTATAAATGAGGCAGAAACTCTAACCATGAAGAGAACTGAAGAAAAAAAAATAAAAATAAAAAAGAAAAAGAAAAATTGCTTCTGAAGATATGGATTTCAGAGTCAGGCAGCTGTCTCCAATTCCCAGAAGTCCAAACGTAGCAATTAGCGCCAGAACTGGTAAATAAACTGGTAGACCCTCCTGTTTGGGAAAAATTTTTCAAATGAATAAATGACGAAAATGGCTCAATGAAAATCTCACGCAAAAGGGTGAAATATAATGACTATCTGATCTGTTAAAAGGAAAAAGCTTTTAAACTAATCGATCTTTTCCACAACAATTTATGTCATAACCATTTAAGATGATCCCATCTTAAATGGGGAAGTGACAAAGAAATATATATCTAATATACTTGCTCAATGGATGGATTCTCTGTACCCTAAGAAAATGCATTTGGGAGCTTTTATTTTTAAAGGGGAATACACATTAGATCCTTGTGGATGATCTTATCTTTAGTTTTACCATTGCTGTTGCCAAGGTTTAGAACATTGGAAATTGAGACTGAGCCTTTTTTTTTTTTTTACCTTCAGGCTTGATGGGCAAATGTGTAGCAATCATTTAACCTGTGTGCTTCATTGATGGTATCCCTCAAAGGACTACACTAATGTATGTCTCACTAATGCTTGCCATCCATCCACTTCATGGGCACATTACAAGGGTTAATTAATAAGGCCGATAAGCACTTTGTTAATTCAAAGTAAATAACAGAAGTGCTAACTAAGCTGAATAAAAAGAAGAGACTCACCTGATGGTTAACTGATTTGAATTTTCAGTAATTTATGGATTTCCCGAATAGTTTCTTTGGTCCTTTACAATAAATTAAAGCCATTCTGGCACATTTTAAAAAACTCATTTCTGAGACATAAGGAATGAACAGTGTGCCCATCATTTCTAATGTGAAAAATGTCTTATAGTAATTTTTTAGATACACTAGAATTATGCATCACTGTTTACAGAAATCGTAAATTGCTCTTTTATTTCTACCTTTGTTCCATGGCAGAATATGTCAAGATGATGGAAAAATACAATGCTCTAATTGGTCAGAAAACCAGGAGTACAAATTTCCATTGACTTCCGAGAGAAAATATCTCAAGCATTGGTAAGAAAGATAAACTCTAAGGACGAGAGCAGTTTATTCCACCCTGATTTAATACTTAGTCCTGGTTTACCTAATTCAGCTGTCAGGAAGAAGACTAATGAGGACCCAATGGTGAGGGGAGGTTTTTTGATGCCAGCTTTGTCCTTTGTGGACTGGATTCAACTCAAAATTATTTCCAGCACTCAGTAGAATGTTTCACCATATCTCAGCAAAGTCACAGATGAAATAATTTCCACCAGACATTGGTAGTGTAGTTATAACTAAAGCTAGACAGTTCAGTGTAGAGTGAGGTAATTATCTGGGATAACACTAACCATTCAAACTTTGTTATGCGTATTAGTCAGCTTTGGGCTGACAAAACTAAAACAACACACTGGGTGGCTCACACAGTAGACATTTATGTTCTTATGGTGTTAGAGGCTTGCACATGATCAAGGTCCTAGCAAATCTGGTTTCTGCTGAGGGCTGTCTCTGCCTCCTAAATGGTGGCTTTCTCAATCTGCTCTCTTGTAGCCTTTCTCTTGTGTTTGCTCACATTGTCATCTCTGGAATATCTTCCTCTTCTTAGAAAGACACCAGTTCTACCTAATTAAAACTCTACTTTTATGACTTCATTTATTTCTAATTATCTCTATGAAAATCCTGTCTCCAAATACATGGGGGTGGGTAAATGCTTTAACATATATATTTTGGGAGGACATGATTCAGTTCATAACACTGTGACACATGACAGTCAAGATACTTGTGCAACCACAATATTCCTGCATACCTTCTGTATGTGAAACTAAACAGAAAGGTAAATTCTGCTGTTTTATTTATTTCCATATAGAACAATGTCTGTAATGTTTGAATAATAATGATGCACTTGAGATAAGTGTGTTAACATTAGGCCATCTCCAATCTAAAAGGAAATGTTGAAAGTTGTAACAAATGTTCATTTTCCTTCTCAGGTTCAATTTTAGAGTTAGTTGAAAAAATTGAGTGATATGAATTCATGGATACCACTTTTCTCACTCCAATAAGCAACACAGAGTACCTGGTTTGCTTGAAATTCAGCCAGAGTGAAAAATCATTTCAGTACATAATCCTTAGATGAAAACAAAACTTTTTAAATACAAAAAGCAACTCACTAGAACCCCAGGTGTGAGCTAAATATCCATACTCCAGCAAACTCTTTTCTATCAAAATGAAGCAGCATACACAGACTCCACACCAAACTTGTAGCTGAAAACTGTACAATCTTAAAGAGATTTTGTTAATTACTTGAGCTCATTACCTGTACATCTTTCTGACCTGTCGTTATGTTTGATTTTCAATATATTAGAACTCAACTGTCCCCTTTAATTGTTCTAATAAGAAGTAACAAATAGAGTTTGCATAGAGAGAAGACCAAATGCCCATTATGCCCCAAATAAGGAAAAGGTTAAACAATTATTTGGATAGAGGAAATAGTTGGACCATGGCCAAACTCAGCACCAAGGGGCTTATACCCTTAATGAACTACATTCAATAATTAGTATTCCCACGAGTCTAACCAGTAGTGATTTCATTTTAGAAAATAATCATCTGTCACATTCAGTTGATGCCAACATTTGAATTATTTCTATCTAGTTGTTTTCTCATTAATTTGTACATTCTAATTTCCATTGTTAAATAAAACCCTTTACTTAAATAAAGGGAGTTTATCCTTAGTTTTCATCTGCACTTTTAGCAATTTATAGTTGTCCAATGTTTACAAAATATATTTGTGTTAAATAGCATCAGATTTAGCTGATTTTCACTTTTTAGTTATGTGAGAAAAGTTATTCAGCAATAGACTGATTTAAAACTTCACTGCTCTCCTCTCAAGACTGGGGAGCTAAGCAAATTGATTTTATGAGGCTCAAGATCTCTATAGCTCAAAGGGTCTGGTTTTCAATTGCTTATCATTTGAACTCCAAATTTAATCAAACTTAATGCTCCACTGAGACTTTTCTACAAGGGATGTTATAAGGGAAGAACAGAGAGGTTTTGATAAGGTGAGAAGAATTTGGGAGACAGAGCTGCTCTAGAGGAAGGGTCAGTAGAGATCTTGACTGTTAGTCCCATCTGTATATCAAATATGTAATGAGTTAAGTTTTGGCCTCCAAATAGATATATGTATCCCCTGAACATGTTAATCCAATTTAACAAAGAAGATGTATCTTTGCAAATATAATTAAGTTAAGGGTTTTGAGATGAGATCATCCTGGATTGAAGTGATTTCAAAATCCAACACAAAGAGAAGATCAAATGAAGATTGAGACAAAGACTAGAGAGATGCAGCCACATGCCAAGGAATGTTTGGAGCCACAAAAAGCTGTAAGAGGCAAGAAAGGATTCCCTCCTAGTACCTTAAGAAGAAGAGTGTCTCTGTTGAAATGATGAATTATTATCTCCATAATTGTGAGAGAATAAGTGTCACTTGTTTTAAGCCACCAGGTTTGTGGTGACTTATTACAGCAGTCTTAGGAAACTAATACAGTAAGTAAACAAGATTAGTGATTTGGTAATAAAGATCATGACTGGTGTCCATGGGTGAAAGAAACAAGAGAACATCTGGATGCTGCATTTCTTGTTAGAGTCTGTAAACAAGTCAAGATGGCACCTGGCATTTTGTAGAGGGAGTGGTTTGTGAAGTAACGCCAGCGAGCCATTAAGTGTGGAGATTCCTTATTGGTTGAGTGCTGTATCTAGTTTATGTTAATTAAGATAAGCTGTGTGGAATGTATATATACCCCTCCTGTCCTACAATAAATGGCTCCCACTCCTGCTGTATCAATCTACAAAAGCTGCTCGTCACCCCCCGGTTATTTTGCTGCAGCCAGACTGCGGCAATTTCTGTTCCTGGAGTGATGTTGGATCAGAGTCTTCAGTGGTCAGTTAAATGCACAGGTGTCAAATGCATAGAAAAATTGATTTCTACCAAGTGGTTTCCATGAGGAAACACCTGAGGGAGTATGAACTTTTTTTCTATATTTTGAATTTTGCATTTTTCAAAAGTATATGGATATTTAAGATGTTATGTAAATCCAAAATATTCTGTCTGCAATGAACATTTTGTGAATCAGCTCCACTAAGATGCTTCAGTACTCACTGGGGCAAAAACAATTTAAGAGAGGACAGTTTAAGAGATAATAATCAAAAGAATATGTACAGGAAGGCAATATGGGCTATAACTAGATACCCATAAACTCAGTTTAGCAGGGGAAGTATTATATAAACTGAAAATCTCATGATAAGTAGAAGTATATGAATTTGGCTACATGAGTAGAAGGAGTAAATCTTTTATTAGATTATTAATAATGGTGTAAGTTTGAGGTCAGTATCAGGGTATACTATGGAAATTCAGTCTACCCAATCACTTTTTCTTGTGTTCTGTGGTTCTGTTTTAAAGCAATGTAAGGTATCAATCTGAAGGGTGATCTGTCAAAGAGATCTGATAATCAGAATACATTTGGACAAAATGCATGCAAAAGTTTCATTCATTAACCCAAAAGAATATCCTATGTACCAACCTCTTTTTAGATACTGGTGATCTAACAAGGAATGGCACGCATATGGTAGGTTTCCTCAAAAATCTGTCTCTAAATCTGTACTTGTAAAAATTAAATTTCTGATTAAAACAAACAAACAAACAAACAAACAAACAACAACAAAATAACCCTACAAAGTAAGACTATTTGTAACTTACTTATTTTAGTTCATCTTAAAAATACTATATACCTGCTGTTTTAGAGTCTACCATTCATTTTATGTCTCTTCTTTATCTTCAAAAATAATAAGAAGCAACTAAATTTATAATTTTTTTTCCAGGAATTACTTTAAAAATCTATGAAAGGATTATGTTAGTTCTCTTTTGATCCCTCAGCACTACCCTCAGAATGCAAGGGATAGGGGGCGTTTTAGTCCCCAAATTTGATGTGACCCAACTAATAATACCTTTCATTATTCTATAACACTTCTATTTTGTAAAGGACATTAAAGACTAATTTCATTCTATCCTCAAAAGGGGTCAAATCTCAAGGCCAAATTGCTTCCTGCCTTGCCAACTGGCTCCTTGGATTTCTGGCTTTGACTTCCCAAAGTTCCACTAAATATTGAACAGGGAAGTTAAAAAGAAATCTCTTGAGACCATATTTCTGCCTCAGGCAATTGCAACCCACATTCTCTTACAATTTATTCATCTCTCACATGAGCAGAGAAACAACTTTTGCTTATCAAGTGAGGCTGACTTGGACTTCACATGTCAAAAAATTGGTCTGATTACTCTATCCATTAAAGGAAAAATGGTGTCTTGACTTTCACCTGCTATTGGAATGAATAAAGGCAGCATCATGGATCACATGTTCAAAAAGTTGGCTGTCATGATGTCTCACAACAGGCTTGGCAAGCTGGAACTCAGAAGAACAAACAGAAGTCAGAGATTGAAAACTTGTGTGCAGGCTGGTTTGATTTAATGTCTTAAGGTTATAAAGGTAAAATGCTACTATTTTTAAAAATTTAACCTCTAGAAGTGAAATTATGGAATGAAAGTAGAGACAACAGTTAATATATAATTTACACTTTGCATTGGTATACCTTAAGAGCTCTGAAAATCTTGAAACTGACAAAAGACTTTATAAATAGTTTCAGGTGAAATAGGTTCAAAAATTTCTTTTAAAAACAATAATACATATAGAAATAATACTTTATCTTACCCCCAAATTAATTTTTTTTGGTCAAGATGATGAGAACACTATCACTATGGTGGTAGAGAATTATAAGATTCAGAATAGTTAATATATGTCAAGACATAAAAAAGAAAAATATTTAATGGTTTCAAACACAAATGTAAATAACTATAAAAGTAGAGCATATAACACATAATTATTCTAAAGTCCCAAAATCCAAATGTAATTATTAATATAAAATGTTCATGCTATTTCTAAACTGACTACCTACCATGCAAACTCTCTAAGGCTTTGTTTCCTTTAGGATTAAGAAATAAGGCAGAATGAGTATGTTGAAACAGACCTCTCTTTCAGTTTTTTATGAGATTGTAAATAATGATTTTGGAATGGATTTTATCAATAAATATTAATTTTAAAATGTTTATACCCTGCACTTACAAATTACACATTTGAGAATCTAACCATAAAATAATCTGAAATATGGCTAGGGAATCTAAAACTTCTAAATAGCCACAACAGGGAATCACTTAGTACCTAATAACACACATCACAAATATATATGATAATAAAATTTCACACATAATATATAATAAAATATTACATAGTATAAAAAATTATTTTTAAAGCCATCAAATAATATAATAAAATATTTATGATGTAGTTCTTATTAAAATATTGAAAAAATTTGACAGTATAAACTAGAAAACAATATTTCAACAATTCATGATAGTAATGATGGAATTATGAATAATTTTTTAAAATTACCACAGTTAATATTTAAGTCTTCAACTTTTCTGATGATCTTAAAACCACTATTTGAAAATTTCTGGCAATATAGCTTTTTATGTAAAGAAACCTGTAGAGAGTTAAGTTTGGGAGGATTGAAGAAGTATGAGTAGAGATAACATATGTAATATGAAATAAGTAAATAAGCTTTTGAAAGTTCTATAGGATTCCTTGTGAAATGTTCTTCCTTGGGGGATTCTCTTACCATGTAAGGAAATGGTTGGTCTTGGCCTTTAAATTCATATTTAATTTTTTTCAGAAATAGCAAATATGTCAGAATTTGTGTCTGTGTCTTGACCCTCATTTACTTAAAAGAGGTTCTCTCTGAAGAAGAATATTTTTTGTGGTAATAGGGAGTAAATGCCCTCCATATGCAAGAAGAAACAGGGTTGTCAGTTTTGCATCTGTAATGCATTTGAATGGAAGGAGGTAAAAAGCCACTATTTAGAGTTCAGCTGTAGTGGTGGAGGAACACAACATCTTTTTAATTTAGAAGATCTTAATCTTATTCCACTCTATCATCCTTTCATAGATCCTGTTTGGCCCATCATAAGTAGAGCAGATTAAATGAGGGGTGTGGAAATATATTCTATATACAAATGTAACAACTGAGAAGTGTTTACATGAAAAACCAACAAGACTTATTTATTTTAGATTTATCATATCTTTGATGCTTTCAACATTCACAGCTTCTCAGTCTCAAATCTGACAAAATAGTAGTACAGGTGACTCATCTGGCCATTAGGAACTGGTTAATTATGGGAAAAGATAGTTTCAGTAATATTTAAAAGGAATTTATGTATAATGGGATATTTGAGCAGAATGAATAATTTTTAAAATAATTTAAACAAATGCATGAATTAAAAAAACAAAGAAAAAATAAAGTGACTTTAAAGTTTTGCTGATAAATGAAAATGGATCTTGACTAACAAAAATGCCAAATATATATTTATAGCTAATTCATTATATATTTCATCAGTATGAGGAGAAATTATTGCATATGAGAGAAATTCACTTTATTGTTTTGTGTGTAAGTTCATGTTTGGGAGCATAATTTGGTTTACTAATTATTTGGGGTAACTTTCAAATATATTGCAATTCATATTTGTGCATAAGGAAATACTAGCTTTATAGGAGCAAAAGATCAAAATGACAAAACAAATTAGCTAACAGTCTATCTGAAAACAAATTAAGGTTTACACTTATGATGATAGAAAATCCTCTGAAGATATATTTTAAAAATATTATGTAAGCCCCACTCTCTATACACTTATGTTCCAAAGAATCATGTTCTTACCCTTGAGGACATTTTTACACATAGTATTCATAGAGACACTGCCAAAATGTTCTGAATCATTTTTGTCTTTTTTCTCCTTCCCGAGGCTCCAGAAAATATTAAGCATCATCTGTACAGTGCTACAATGCCACTGCAGATTTCTGTTTTTTTGTATTGCCTGTGGTGTGTGTGTGTGTGTGTGTGTGTGTGTGTGTGTGTGTGTGTGTGTGTTGTAGGTAGTAAGTTTTACTCACACTCAGGACTGCACACTTCTTCTTTTTGATGAATCCAGAGGATTATAGCAACAACATGACATCATCTTAAAGAATGATCTCCCATCTTTTATAATGTTTAGAAAGTGATGAAGAAAATCACAAAATTTTAGCAAACTTTCAGCCCCTCATAATGTTAAAAAAACAAAAATAAAATTCACACTATGTAAAACAAGATTTTGCCAAATAGTCTCTGTAAACATAACATCTTCTGGTCTTTGTAAACATAACAATTGCTGTTCACCCCACTACACATTAGTTTCAAAGTTCTGCAGAAAAAGAGGATTTGGAAAGTCTACAAAATATTTCTCAAATATTTTTAAATATGATAAAATTTATTTACTAAAATCTAACCTTTTGTTCTCAACATAGCAAAGTGCTGAAATATTTGATAACAAAATAATTGGTGAGATAATTTCAATCCATGATATTAAACCTATTACGGAGAGCTCCAAAAACCAGTTTTGCAATTCTTGACTTAATACATACCTACAGCATGTAAAAAGGGTGACAGATAAAAAACAAGGCCAGAAAAGAAAATTTCTTTGGATAAAATGGTTGACATATTATAGAATTCCTCTCCTTTTCCCCCTTTAGTGAAATAGGAGAGAATACAATGGGACAACTCAGAAAGCTTGGTATATATCTCCCTGTGTCTGCATGATAGTGAACCTAGGTTTCTACAGTGACCTGAGAAATGTAAAAGGCATAGGCTGTGAATATGTAGCCAATAGTGGAGATAACCAGAGAGAATAGGAGGGGGAAAGAGAGAGAGAGAGGAGAGGCTGACTGCACTATCACTTCCTCAGAATGAGACTATATTTGGAAATGGGGTCTTTAAAGAGATAATTAAGGCTAAGTGAGATTAATAAAGTTGGCTTTAATTCAGTATGATAGATATCCTTATTCAAGGACATTAGGACAGGCACACAGAGGGAAACCATTTGAAAATAATAGAAGGCAACAGTCATTATAAACCAAGGAGAGAGCACTCAGGACAAATCAAAGCTGTCAAAACCTTGATCTGAGAATTCCAGCCTCTGGCACTGTGAGGGGATAAATCATTGTTTAAACTGCCTGGTCTCTGGGTCATTGTTGTTGCAGCTCCTAAAAAGTAGTAAAACTAGTAGCTGTCAAAACTATGATTTCAGATATGAAAGGAAGATATGTGGATATTTTTCATGGACCAATATGGCCCTTTGGAGGAAAACAAACTTGATGCTATTTGAAATCCTGTGATGAAGAATAACTGCAGGGTCACTGAAAGCCCCATACAACAGGAAGGCTGAGAAGTACCCAAAGTTCAAGGGTGAAATTAATGCTCTTTGTGAGGGGGTTATGCAGGGGATATCTACTCAGCAAAGAAATCTCAGGTAAGTATAAACTATTCTCATGAAAATAAGAGCCAGTTTAGAAAACCCAGCCAATGCCTAATGAGAGTAGTACCCATCATATAAGGTAGAACATTTTACTGTCACTCAGAACTGCACTCTCATTCTTTTTGGTGAAACCAGAGGATTATAGCAATACTATGACATCATCTTAGAGAATGATTTCCCATCTTTTCATCATGTTTTGAAAGTGATGAAGAAAATCATAAAATTTTAGCAAACTTTCAGCCCCTCATAATGTTAAAAAACAATAAAATTCATACTATTTAAAACAAGATTTTATGAAATGGTCTCTGTAAACATAACATCTTATGATCTTTGTAAACATAATAATTGCTGTCCTCCTCCTTGGCCTTAGCTTTCCTCTCATTTCCCAAACAACCTCAAACACTGAGGATGTCAGAGACAGTTTGCACCAGGATGGGAGGTAGGAGGAAAGGTTCACTTATCCTACCAATCCACTCTCTCAGCAGGACTGAGAGGAAAAGATCTTAAAAATTGAAGATCTGATTTTATTTTAGACTCTATATTTTAGCAACTGAACCATTTGTGAAATTAAAGATGATGACAAAAATATATTTTTGAGAACGTGTCTGAGGAAAAAAATGATAGAATCTGAGTGAGATTTTACCCAGGAGCCAAGAATCAGGTGAAAATATTATCCTTTTTGCTTACCCTCAGTGGAATCCTGTGTATATAATGTACATGGTGTACTGAGAACCTACCTTCATGAAAATCAATGCCAAATGTGATGCAAAGCTCCTATTAAGTACTTAGTGAGAGGAAAAAAAAATGATCTCTGCTAAAGGTTTCAGGCTGGGCTAGAGAATTAAATTGACATAAAACAGATTAACAAGAGAAACATGCAGATGTATATAATTTTACATAACAAGGGAACCCTCATAAGGAAATGACAACTTAAAGAACTGGCAAAACCTACCTACTTATGTATTAGGTAGAACTGAGAGAGGTGATTGTGGAAAGAAACTAAATTATGTGGGGAAGCTAAAAGAAGATAAGAATTATTTTTACAAGGTCTGTTTATCCAGAATTCTCTTCACTATGACTCCTTGTTGAAGAATGTTTCTTTTCTCTGGATACAGGGAGGGCATCCTTCACATGGGAGCTTTTATCTACTCTTTCAGGAGGAAAAGCACAGATTAGAATGCCCTTCTTGCATCTGCTGTTTTTCAAGTGCCTTTAGCTCAAATTAATCTTTATGCCAAAGTGGCATATTTTGGGGTGATATATTATTCCATCCTTCATTAGGAATTTTTTGAGAATTGAACTGACAGAAGATATTAGGCTCTTTCAAATATACTGTGCCATTTAATCCTCTTAGAAAGCCCTGAAAAATATCCTTTTTATAGAAGTATGTAATTAAAGTAGTTCTCAATTTCCTGAAACTTATGAATATAAAAATTCTGGAATTTGAACCCTGTGATATCTGGCACCAAAGTCCATATACTTTCTGCTATGATTGACTGTATTCCCCTGACCATTTGTTAATTGTTCAGTAAGCAGTTTTCAAAGAAAGTAAGGCAAAATTATTTCATAATGAAGGATATTCATAAAAGAAAACTAACAATATCCAATAATTTGGCTTACTTTAATTAATTTGAAATGCTAATAATGTGCCTAATATTTACCTACAATATGCCGCTTATTGTGGTTTATTCAAAGAAAAAAGCACAACTTTTATATTTAAATTACTCATAATTTAGTAAAGAGGGAGACTTCATAATGTGAAACATTTAAATAACAGCTCAAATCATCCATAAGACATTTCTTTGAGGAAGAGATATATGCACTAAGACAAGAAAAAGTAGACATTTTGAGAAATCATGGGAGATTTTTTTTCAAAACATCTGATAAAATACAGGATAGATGTAAGGATGTTTAGATATTTGAAAGTTGAAAAATAAATAAATTTGAATAAATGAGTATATAAATAATAAATATTCCAATAAATATTTATATATAAAAGTAGAATATAATTAATATGCTTCTTAAACAATCATCTTCTGTTGAATTAATATAGAATTTAAGGATGATATAGCATTTAACTTCATCTTTGATATAATTTTGGTCTCTCCTCTTTAGTATTCAAAGCTGCAAATTAAAGTCATGTACATGTAAAATATTGCAAAATAAACAAACATTTTAATTCTAATAATATAAAGGATGAGAAAACAATATAAATACTGTTGTAAAACAACATAGTATGTATTAATTTCACTCAGAAGTGTATTTCCTAAAGTACATTCTGAGTTATCCCATGTACTTACAGAATTCATATATCAAAAACATCCTAACAGATTTTAGGGTCAATGATTGGGAAAAAATTGAATTAACCAAAGTTAAACACATGCATCTGTTACATAGAAACTTTTAGAGTATTAACACACTAATATGAAATACGCAGCTTCTCAAAATATCATTTGAGGATGGAAATGTTCTGGTTGTCACTTTAAATATCACAAATGAATTGTATATTGTGTCACAGTATCAAAAAAGTTATTAAAGTATAAATCAATATAAACCATTCTCAACTACTAAGTATACCAACTGAAGTAGTTAGCATTTCATTTCACAAATTATAAAGTACATTGTTTATTAAAGTACATAAAATGACCATTACAACATAAATTCTGCTGAGGACATAAGACAAATTATTTGGGGATCTTTTGAGCTACAATAACTGACAATATCATAATGTCCAAAGAAAACTGAATATGTGTCATGAAATTTTATAGTATTTCTTAGTTGTTAATAATTGGAATAAAATAGGATCTATGTATAGTTTAATAATTTTAATGATCATAATCATTCTTTGCATGGCTATGACTACAACCAGGTAAGTGAAGTCAGAGGGCACTTGCCTTAGGTGCAAAATTTAAGGAGCTGCTGCAAACTCAGAAATATATATATATATATATATATATATATATATATATATATATATATATATATATAATTTCATACAAAATTCAAAATTGACAAAAAATTTTGTGATGAACAAAATATAAAAAGTTTTGGTAGAAATGGATTCATGTTACTGAATTTTCCTTTTTCATGAGCATCTCATATGGCTTCATACTCCATTAGTTCTTTGCTATAGTTAGTTCCACAATTTATGTAGAAATTATATGCATAAAATTTCATACATAAAACTAGTCTTATGGAAAATAGAATAAAATTTTATAGGATTTCTCATTAGTAACTTAATTTGTTTTTATTATTTAACATATGGGGGAAAATGCTAAGCAACAACACAACAAGAAAATGATGAATGTTGTAGCGAAAAAAAATGACAATTTCTACATTCAAAAATTTTCCTTTAATTTCAAATTCTCCTTTCTCAAAGTTATTGTTTATATGGCTTCAAGTCAATATATAAATAAAAAAGTACAACTGTGCTTGTGTATGAAAGTCTATGGATAATCTAGTATTCATTTTAATGGTACAAAGTATCACAGCAGTTTAAGTTTGTAGAGCACTTAGGCTGTTTAGTAAGTACCTAAAATAAATGAAAAATGCTTCCAGCAGTGCTTGGTAAGTTCCTGGTGGCATAAAATTCCCATTCCTCTTTCTCTCCTCCAAAAACAGAAATAGAAAGAAAAACTGGAATCTTTCTAGGCAGTCATCTGCAACTTACCCACTATGAAAATCTGATTTTTGGAGATGACCCATTTATTTGAATAGCTAACTGATATGAAGTATACTTTACCATGTACTGCTTTTCCTTGTGTTTAATTGTAAGTTACAACCAGAATGAAGATGGAAGATACAATCAAAGGAAGAACAAAACACACTCAGAAAAACGATTTTGATCATAAGCATGTGGTGTCTATAGAAACTGTTCTGTTGGAAAAGGGTTAGCTGTTTCAGTGATCAAGTTAACGAAGGTATCATTAGATCTCTATTTTAACACAGCGATTTCATTGCATATTACACTTCATGCAGCTGAGCTGTTACATTGCTAATTTAGCTTTTCAGAATATTGGAATCAGAAATTCTTTTATTTCAGTGGGAACAAAAGGAATACTGAATATTTGAGATAATTATCTTTTCTGTTAAGAAACAAGCTGCAATGTTGTGGTGGGATATTTTGATGAATGGATCCTTTACAGAGCTGCATGCTCTGCTTTCTCCATGAAAGGCAGGCACAATGCCTGAGACACCAGAACCAGGCATACTCTGAGACAATGAATGCACAGGTGGTAAATTAGCTAGAGGAAGTGTTTTCTGGTTCCTGAAAGCTGATTTACCATATGGAATATTATGGCACTTCTTAAACAATAGAAAGTGGGATGGGGTGAGAAAGGGGGAAAAAAGACTACATGATTGAACACTAAACTATTTTGTAATTCATATTCATAGGCATAGTTTTCCATGTGCCATGAAAACAAATGAGTTAACTAACCCTTCTGCAACTGTATGAAATTTTTTCCAGACTCTTTTATAAATTACTTCTGCTATAGAAAGAAAGACTCATATGCCATGGGCTCTCTGTTCTCAAGGCTGTGGTATTTACCAGTTTGGGGGCCAATCCCTGATCTACAAACTATCCTGCCACCCTTACACTCACTATACTTGGAGCAACTAAAGAATATGTTTACTGCTTTATTTTACTATTGTCTTGGTATTTCTCAGACAAAACCTAAAGAGTAATTTTTTCTATAATGGTAAATGTGTTTCTTCCAATGTAAGCTCTATTTTATATCATTTTCTACAGAACATTTCTAGGTGAGCTGTAGCTGAACATGCCCATTAAATCTAATAGCACTGTCCATCTAGGAAGGTATCTGTGGGCATTACAGACCTCAAAACAAAACAAACAAAAAAGGATATCTTTTCAGGAATACTGAGAACTATAGTTTTCCATCAATGTCTTTATTTCAAAGGATATAAACAACTTTTTCATAGACACTCATTGTTACATGTACTTTTTTCTCCAGTTGGTGCTGCTCTGAAAGAAGGCATATTCAGCCAAAGCCATTAAGCTAGGAGCATTTATATGAGCAAACGGCATGATCTAAATTCAGCAATCCAGGCCTATACATAAATGAGAAGCAGAAAGAATGAAAAAGAATCATACTTCACAAAATGAAAGGATCAAGAGACAATATGTCCCATGTCAGAATTTTAATCCTCCCATTACTCTCGATATTCATGCTCTGGTAATTTTGTTTTTCATCTCTCCTTCTCCCTGTAATATTTAGTTGTTCCCTCTTCATTTCCTCTGTTTCACCTTAATATGCTAGAAAATCCAGTGTTCTATTGGTACAAGATATAACACAGCACATCACTCCTCAATAAACTCTATCAACTTTTTATTTAATCCCAAATGGTCTTCAGGAAAGTTTGTGTGAGAGAGTCCTTACAAACAAAGGGCCTGCTGATTGGAGGTTTGATTTACTGTACTGACAATACATCTCCTTTTCACAAAGGAAACACTTGTTCTCCATTCTGTCCCATTTCAGAACAAAGTTCTGGAAATTCTACTTGACAGACACATAAGTGATTCTAGTCCTTGTGGACTAAATCTGTAGCAATAACAAAAAGAAATACTTGGGACTGAAAATTTACTATTGGGGGGGTATATTTATCAATCAAATCATTGACTGTGTCAGGCCATGAAGTATGTTTTTAATTATGTCATTTGCAAAAAAACTCTGTAATTTAGGTGAAAGAAACATTGAAAAATGCATTGGTTAGGGCCCTGCCAGAATGAAGACTTTACTCAATGGGGTGAGTGATGAAAGCTGATCAAAGGGACTTTTTAAAAGGAAATGAACAGGAACATTAAGAGTCAGGTATTCCCCATGGCAAAAGGCATTTAACACACCTATATACCAGTGGGCAGAAAAGATTGAATCTTGCAGAAGGAACTGAAGATAACAGAAAATTACATGCAGATTATGTGTATATTGAAAGGGAGGTAGGGAGAGAGAAGTTGGGGAGGAAACTGAATTTTGGAATCACCAAGGATTGTAGGGGTATCTGAGGGAATGGAAGCAATCTCAGTCCTTTCTTCCTTCTACTGTTCATAGCAGTTGGCCATGAGTATGCTAAATATGCCATAAGGTGTAATAGTGTTCATGAGTTGCTTTATATGACCACAAAACAATTGGAGATTATTTGCATTTTTAAAAATTTATAGAATAGTTATGTATTTATTTATTTTGTGTTGTTGCTTTTAGGTAATAAACATACACAACTGAGTAATAGGAAGATATTCTCACCTAACTTCTATTTCATAGAGACTCTATTGCTTGCTTCTCCATGAAAGCTTATTCTTTGCCACACATTAGGGAGATGATGATGATAATGATGATGACAATAATTATAATATCAGTGGGTATGTGAGGAGTAATATTAGTTAAATAATTCTTCACCTCTGTGGTTCTCTGATTCTAAAGGGGTTTCTTTATAACCATGTTACAGAATTATGTTTTTGTTCCCAATAAATTAGTATGTTGAAGCCTTAACCTCCAGCATGGCTATGTTTGGAGATAGGGTCTTGTAGATATCATTAAGATTAAATGAAGTCATGAGATTGGGGCACTGATATAATAGGATTAATGACCTTAAAAGAATTGATACCAAAAACATGTTCATACACTCTCTCTCTTCTCTCTATATCCTCCCAGTGAGACAACACTTGAGAAAGAGTTGTCATTAAGAAGCCAGGGAGAGGGCCAAAGCAGAAATCAAAGCAGCTGCCACCTTGATTCTAGACATCCCAGTTTCTAGAATGATAAGGAAAAACATTTTCTGTTTTAAAGCCACTGGTGTGTGGTATTTTGTTATGGCAGCCTATGCTGACCAATACAATACCGGGAAGCTTAGATCAACTTACATCAACTTAGATAAAAAGAAAAGGTGTGTGTGTGTGTGTGTGTGTGTGTGTGTGTGTGTGAGAGAGAGAGAGAGAGAGAGAGAGAGAGAGAGAGAGAGAGAGAGAGAGAGACCACCTCAAAGTTTTGATTACAATTCAGATTAGAATGAAACATAGATCAGGGGAATCTTCTTAGAGTAGATTGCCTAACTTATTTTTAAAGATGAAAAAGAGTTTCATTAAGCAAGATAAAGAGGAAAGTTTATTCATGAACTGTGGATTAATGAAGAGGAAATACAGTTGGAAAAAAACAGCATAAAAAACCAGAAATGCAAGGAGTTGGTGAAGGAAAAGGTCTGAAAGAGAAATGGGAGATGAGGTGAGGTCATTAGGGGAGAGATCACATGTCCACAACCATTTGAAAAACTGAAATATACATATCTATTGAAAACCCATCTTCAAAACATTGATGTCAATGGAAGTTTGTTCCCAGTGTGTGCCTTTTTGGGATTGCTTATGTGGAACTCAGAGCACTCATAAAGAAATTCTATCACATTGTTTTTACTATTTAGAGGGTATCCCAAGTTGACCACACTGCCAAGATTTCTATTCATTTCCTATGACAAACTTCTGCACACAGAAAGATAAGGTTCAGGATTTTTGTCTGCCGTACTTTCAGTAGACTTCAAAAACTCTACATATTAAAACACATGATACATTGGAATATAGGGAGGAGACATATAGCAGTATAAAATAAAATTTAAATTAATTTACTCTTGGTTTAGAAACATAGCCAACTCTCTTATCTTGGATTTTATTTTTAAAATATATAATCTGTGACAATAATTTATGATGATTTGTTTATTTTAACATGAAATGAACAGAACAAAATGCTATGTTAATGATCCAACAAAAATGTCACATAGAAAGATATTTATCTAGAGGAATGGATCACTTAATTGAAAAGGTATACTATTTTTCTGTTAGGAAAAAAAATCATCAAGATATTTAGCAATGTTTTATTACACTAAGATACACATTTTTACATTTTAAAATCTGAGTTTGAGAGGATGCTTAAAATTGACAACTGGCCAGCTAACAGTCACAATGTAGCTGTCATTGACTTGACAAGCCTAAAATCAATCATCATTGTTCATGTTGTCTTTGCATCAATTGAGTTATGTGCATTATTAGTGCTACATGTATTATGTTTTAATTGCTGCTTAAAATATCTTTAAAGAGATGACAGTATTCAACATGGAAACAATAATATGGTAACCATAAAACATGACAACACAGATGATTAATTTATGCTTTTTAAAAAATTCCAAGGTAGATCAAAAATTCTTTTGCAATATATGGAGAATAAAATTTCAAGTGATGAAAAAAAAAAGATTTTCTAACGATGCTAGTTTTTATTCACTTACTAGTTTTCTGATTTTAAAAGAGCTGCAGATTTCATATGCTCATATTAGTAGTATTGCAATTGCATTATGAAAAATAAGGTTTGGGTCATTTTCCATGTTTATTCTTAAGACCAATTGTAGAGAGTAAGATCTATTTTCTCATTTCCAAACATGGTCTGAGAACATTGTTGGCATTATTTCTTGTGTTTACATGAAGAAACCATGTGAGGGATGAAATTATACTTTGACATGTAAATGAAATTGATTATTTTTTTGGTAGACTGATAAAACAAATTGCCTATACATTTCTTACTAACACTTACTGTTGCTCTCCTGTAGAATCATGGGATACGCTGTTTTTCACTACTTTTTCTTACTCCTATTACAAATTTTAGTTAGAATATATATGAATTTTGCTTCTAATGTTAAGAAGTGAGAAGTAGATCATTCTATAAATATCAGCTATTATGTGTTCTCACATAAATAAATAATAAACTCTGAGCAAAATCCATGAAAGAGCTGCCTGCGTGCTCTGAAAAAAATTTTAATGTCAAAATATTGTCAGTCAAAACTGAGAACAAGCAAAATGATATGAACTGAGTTTTCCAGTTTTGTCTTTGATTCCCTGAGGGTGGCCTAGTTGTGGCTTTGATTGCAACATATAGGCATCTAAACTCTGATAAATAGTACATAGGCTGTTGTGCTTGAAAAATTCAGAGAGATCAAGGTAATAAACATCCCCTGAAGATTGAGAAGAAAATCCCAGAAAAGAAAGCACCAAAGAAGAGAAAAACAGTGTATAGGCAGTTTGAGTTTACATCTTGTCCCCAACATTTCAGGAAGATAAATGAAAGCACCTTCAACTATGGCTGAAATTACTGAACTGAGATCAGTATTTTCAGACATCCCTGTATGCTTTGTAAAAGCAAACTACCAACCTAACAAACAAAAATCATTTAGTTCTTTGGCATTATTGAGGAATACACAGTCTATGCACCATAATATTAAAAATGTTCAGAGTCCAATTGACATCTTCAACGTACAGAAAGCAAGAACATAGAGTTCATTCTCAAGACACTAGGCAGTAAGCACATGCTAACCTTGAGATTGCCTGGAGGTTGCAGTTGAGGAGTTGATATAACTCTCACTAGTGCTCAGATAAAGCAAAATATGCTCATCATGAAATTAAAGAGAAATTGCTAGAAAAAAATAAAATATAGAAAAAGAACCAAATGCAATATCTAAAGTAAATTTTTGAAGAGCAAAACGAAATATCTATATTAAACCTCAAGGACCTGTAGGTTATTATCAAAACATCTTGTTTCTCAAGAGAAGAGGGAAAACAAGATATTGAAAAAACAATACCAGAAAACTATCCCAATTTGGAAATATAAATATACTTATAGATTTAGAAGCTTATTGAAATAAACAGAACAAACTTGAAAAAATTCACACGCACACAAGAGTCAAACTGCTGAAATCTAAGATAGAGAAATAAACAGTGAAATCTTCTGTGTACTCAGAGAAAATTTCTAGATATATAGGGAAAAAAATTAGACCATAACAGACAGCTCAACAAAAAATATGAAGTTCAGATAAAAATAGAAAATTTCTTGAAAAGATTAAAAGAAAAAGCTAAACAAGAAAAGAGAACAAAGGATTTTATTTCCAAGCAATGTGAGGAATCCTCAAAAAACTATGAATGGAACCACTATTTTAATCCAAATAAACAAAAATCAGTATACTATAGTGATATAGTCACATCCATGTTTATAGCAGCATAATTCAAAATACAAAAATTATGGAACCAGCCCAGATGCCCATCAATAGATGAATGGATTAAGAAAATGTGTTATACCAAAGGACTTAAATATACTACAGGGACACAGCCACATTAATGTTTATAGCAGAACAATTCACAATAGCTAAACTGTGGAGCCAACCTAGATGCCTTTCAGTGGATGAATAGATAAAAAATAAATGTGGCATATATACACAATGGAATTTTACTTAGCATTAAAAGAGAATAAAATCATGGCATTTGCAGGTAAATGGATGGCACTGGAAAAGATAAATGCTAAGTGAAGTTAGCCAATCCCCCAAAGACAAATGCTGAATGTTTTCTCTGATATAAGGAGTATGACTCATAGTGGGGTAGGGAGGGGGAGCATAGGAGGAATAGATAAATTCTAGATAGGGAAGAAGAGTGGGAGGGAAAGGGAATGGGCAGGGAATTAGCAAGGGCAGTGGAATGTGATGAATATCATTATCCAAAGTACATGTATGAAAACTCGAATTGGGTGTCAACATACTTTTCATACAAACAGATATGAAAAGTTGTGGTATATATGTGTAAGAAGAATTGTAATCCAAAAAAACAAAAACAAAAAAGTACATGTATAAAGGCATGAATTGGCGTGAACATACTCTATATACAAAGATATGAAAAATCATATTGCATATGTGTAATAAGGATTGTAATGCATTCTGCTATCATGTATTTAAAAAATAAAATCAATATAACAAATTTTTTTAAAAAAGAAATTTTTTTCTCTTCAGATACAAAAAAACTGCATAACATGTGATATACTTAACATGTCTTCCATTTGTGTCCTTCAAATTTCAATGGAAATAAAGGCAAGGCTACTAGTGACCAACTTGAAAAAAGAAAAAGAAAAGAAAATGTAGTATATATATACACAATGGAGTTTTACTCAGTCAAAAAGAAGAATGAAATAATAGAATTTGCCAGTAAATGAATGAAATTGGAGAACCTGGTGCTAAGTGAATTAAGCCAGATTTAAAAAGTCAAGGGTAGAATGTTTTCTCTCATATGAAGAAGTTAGAGAAAAATAAGAAAAAAAAGCAGGTACAGGGTCAGATATCATAAAGATAAAGAGAAGATCAGTGGAGTAGAAGAAGGAGATGGGGAGGGAGAAGGGATGTGAAAGGGGAGAAAATGCTGAATGAGTTTAACAAAATCATATAATATGCCTATAGAAATATACCAGAGTGAATGCCATCTTAATGTATATGCACAAAACACCGATAAAAAATAGTAAATAAATATATGAGCTAAAGAAAAACCAATAGAATAGTAGAAAAAGAATAGAGGAAGGGAGGAAGGGAGAGAGAGTGGGGCAGGGGAATGGGGACTGAAATGGAATAGATCAAACCCCATGCACTTATGATAATTGTCAAAATAAACATAACTACTGTGTATAACTGTAATTTTCTAATAAAACTGCAAAGAAATGAATAAAAGAGGATGAGACTTGATTCTTGAATGAAAAAGAGTACTATTTACAGCAAAAAATCCTCCAGTAATGAAAACAAAGCATTTTTACATGAAGTAAAATGAGAAGAATTTACCCTCAGTAGGCTCCATAAAGGAAAAGATGCACAAAATAAATTATTAAATGCAAAAAAGAAAAATTATTTCAAATAAATCTTAGATATTTTTGAATAAGTGAAGAATATTCAAAATATTGAAAATATAGACAATGCATGGCTTCTATTTTCTTTAAGATTCACATGGTTATTTAAAATAAAATATTGAATTATCTTTTATAATAAATGGGTATATAGTACATATGAATACAGCAAGATAAAGAAGGGCAAGAGCGTGTCAAATGGGCCTAGATTAAAAAGTTTCTACATTTATCCAGAATGCCAAAATATTATCTCTAAGTAGGCAGTGAAGAAAACAGTAAGAATGATTATATAATCCATCTAACATTAAATTAAAAAATCCTAAGAGTAATAACTCAGGTGCCTCCTAAATTAAAAAAAAAAGCAATTTTAAATTTATTAAAAGAAGATAGGAAATGGGATCAGAGAGAAATACTAAAGATGAAAAGAAATAATTTAATAAATTAAATTAATAAAAATATTTATTTAAATAGAAGAAATAATAGATTTACAGACTTAAGTCCAACCACAATAATTATAATACATGTTAATGGACTATTCACTCCAATAGAAAGATAAAGATTATCAAAATAAATACAAATCAAGACCTATATATTCTACCCAAAATTTTTCAGAAAATATAAAGGCAGAGGAATGCTTTCCAATGAATTTGATAAGGCAAAATTACCCAAACCAGAAAAAAGACTATGTAAGGAAAAAATCTGTGAACTATTAATATCTCTCATAAGCATGGGCAGGAACATCATTAACAACATATTAGCAAATCAAATAGAACAATGTACATTTTTTAAAAAGAGTAATAATACACATGGGCTGAGGTTGTGGCTCAGTGGCTGAGTGCTTGCCTTGCACATGTGAGGCACTGGGTTTAATCCTCAGCACCACATAAAAATAAATAAACAAAATAAAGAATTTGTGTCCATGTATAACTAAAAAAAAAGGTGGGGGTAGTTATAGTAACTGAGTGGGATTTATCCTAGGAATGCAAATGTTAAATGAATCTGAAAATTAGTCTAATTTATTTTAATAACAGAATAAAAGAGAAAAGACTTGTAATCAATTTAATAGATGCAGCAAAACTATGTAGAAATTAATTAAAATCTCTCAAAAAATTATAATTAATAAGAACTTTCTCTTTCTGATAAAAGGAATCTTGAAAAACCTTGCAGAGCACAAACACATTAGTAGAGTTGCTATAGTAATATCATTTTGAATTCATATATTAATGAAAGGAGAGAACACTTGAAATAGACCACCATGTCTCACGATTTTGCTTTTTGTGCTATATTATTTTAATCTATTCTTAAGCAGATAACTAGAGTAGCAAATATTGAAAATTCTAAGTATTATTAACTTGAAATATGTATGTTCTACTTCTTTTGCATCTGTACAATGGGAATAAAATTAACAGCAATAATAATAATATTATTATCTCATGGAATTCTTGAAAGGATGCGATGAATTAACTTATGTGAGATGCTTAGAATAATTCTTGGTGCACACTAAGTGCTTTGTGTGTTATTATTGAAATATAATAACTATTATAGGAGGCTGCTAATTACCTTTAATAATAAGAATCCCAAACATTATTTGTAGGATGCCTGACATTTTACAATATCTGAACTGTTGTTATTTTGTACAGATTTTTCACCACATATACTGATTTCATTTAAAATGACTGCTTTGGTTTATTATAATATGAGGATCATGTAAGAAATTTTTTATTGCCACCACTCCATATATTCATAATATTTACATTATTTGATTCCAATCTGTCTGAGTTATAAGAAAAGATATTTGTGGAACCCAACATAATAGTAGTCATACTTTTGACAGCAATTGATTGAGAAAACTTCAAAATGACAACAATCCTATTTTTAAATACAAGCACATGTACATGAATGCTGATTATCAAACATATAGATCAAAGTTGTTCATCAAAATGTAAGTATTTGACACACTCTGTCTTTCTAAACATCACTGAAGGCTTTCTTTGTCTCTCTTTTGATTCTTGTCAGGCATGGTATTTCTGAGTACATCAAATATTCTGTTGAGGATTATAACCTTAAGGAGCACAGTTTCGAGGGTTCTGATATGTAGTGTGTTATTATTCCTGAAGTAAGAATTTTAAAAATAAAATATTTTCATATAAAGTTCTATAATAATTGCATTTTTTGTAATATTTTTCTTTTCATTGTAATTTTTAATATCCTTCTATAATCCATGAATAAAATTAAATAACATTTTAGAGTATCTGAGCCTTGTACATCATGATGTTTCATTTACCTGAGTTGTATTTCTGAGTGAATATTGACAGTAAACCTATTCAAATATAAGTATTTGAATAAACTTATAATAGTGTACCAGACAATTGTAAGAGCTTACATCATATACTAAGTATGTGACGTAAGAGTTGCTATCTGCAACAGAAACAAAAATTGCTTGGGTCTTATATTTAGACCCTTACTACCAGAAAGAATATGGATTCAAACTTAGGTCTGACGTACTTTGGGCACATTCAGATTGTCTTTCTCAAGGTCAATGTCAGACTTGTTACTTAGTATGTCTACAGCCAGAACATGCTGTCTATGCAGGACCATTACATAATTGTATTCCTCAGGTACCCATGTCACGTACTCTGGGAACTGGTGTTTCACACCACTCAATGCTGCACACCATATCTGTCCTTGAATTATCCATCACAGCTTCACAATAACATTCATGGTACCCAATTTATTGCCTTCCTTAAGATTCATAAAAGTGATCCCTGAAAGCTTGCTTGCTTCATAAACTTCTGAGATAATGAGAATAGATTCCTTCAGAGCTAGCACAATTATTATTTTCTGTTTCTTCACAGCAGGTTTCATAACATACCTTGTAATACCTCAGTTCATTATGTCTTTTGCTTGGAAATTAATTGCATCCTAGCAGCAGGAACATCCCTCACCATTGATTATTTTCCTCCCTCTACTTTGTCTCAATTTATTCCAGTCATGTTTGTCTTTAACTAAGATTTTTAATTTTTTTTTAAATTTCTACTGTCTAGACACACCCCAACAGAGATGCACAGTTCCTTTCTCAGTGTGACAACAGAGAAGATATGCTTAAAGGTTTCTTTTCTTTTCAAATTAGAAATATATTGTGATTCAAATTTCTTATACAAAATAATTTCAGCTAGAAAAGATAAGCCCCTCTGACCCATCCTCACCACCACAACCAATAAATGTACATTTAAAATTGGATAAATATTGTAAGGGAACAAGTAGATGTGAAAGATAGAAACATGAGGTTAAGAGAATAATGAGAGAGAGAGAGAGAGAGAGAGAGAGAGAGAGAGAGAGAGAGAGAATAATTCTATAAAATTGGCCCACTGCGCTGACCCCCCCATCCCCATCTCATGTTTTTTAAGGAGACATATAGATTAGGATGGTGGGAACACGAGGGTAAGAGAATAATTCTATAACATGAGCCCACTGTACTGACTCTCCACATGCTTCCTTTGCCCAAAAGCAATCTGCCTGCAGCCCCTACCTGGCCTGACGAGACAGGAACTATCACATTCTTCAACAAACTGAGGCAGGGGGCCTGGCAGTCAGTGTTGATAATGAATGATGGGAGACAGGATGATGACTGGTTATCACTGGGTTGCTAATAGAAAACCTCTAGGGGGAATCACACTTCCCAGCTGAAAGGGTTGCTAACCCCTCTGGGATCTGACAGCATTTCCTGACAGAAATGATTACCCCCTGTGCTGCTTCTTCCTGTCTTAGGCACTTGTACACAAGGCGAAAGAAGGTGAAGCATTCTGGGGAACCTATAAAAGAGCAAGACATACACGCTTTTGAGGGCATACAGCTCTTGGCCCCACTTTTTTCCAGAGAAGTCTGTCTCTGTCCCTTTCTTAAATAAAACTTGTTTTCTACACTTGCCTCAGCATTTCTTGGGTGTTTAATCTTCAAAGTCAGTGGAAGGAAGACCAGAGGGCTGGTATCAATATTATCAAATTTATGTCTACAGAGATCATTCCCATTTCACTAATACCCACAACAAATGAGAACACCAGTTTCCTGTTTCAGTCGGAGTTCAGATGGGAAAAGAGAAACCTTTCTTTTCTATATTTGGTGTCATCAAGATGCTCCAATTGACTGAATACATTATGTTAGCACCAAATCTTGTTGGCAAGAACTTTATTTGACAACCTCCGCATTCCTCACCCTACCATCTGTTTTCCTTGGTACTTAGTCATGAGAAAAAGAACTGATTTTTTGCAACACCCATATCAAGCTGACCTAATGCCAGATTTCAATTGACTTCAGAGAATACTCAGCCTTTAGATTCCTACACAGGGTGTGCAAAGAAAGATGTGAAAATGATTCAGAGAGAACTATGTAAATGAAGCGGAGTCATCATTGGGAGCAGATGCAGATGAGCTCCTACACTCCATATATAAGCCAGTAAGCTAAGGCCAAAAATTCTCATGATTTGAAACACATTGCAAAATAAGTTACTTTTAGGAGCAGATTGGAAGTACAAACTGACTCTCAATGATGTAGTCTAGTAGCTATGTTTTCACATATCATCCCCTTCCTTTGACAGCAGATGCAAAATGCAAATCAAATTTGCCCTTGTAAATATATCAATAATTACAATTGTTACTGGCTTATTTATCCGTGACTTAATTACAAACAATGCACTGTCTATCATTTCTACCTAATAGCTAACTCCCTTCCTCTTTTTCTAATATCTTCATTCTCTAAACATGTCATTAATTTGCATATGTTCAATGTTAATTAGCACAGACCATACAACATGAATAATAATTTCTCATATGGGATGTGTAATTATCTCAGGTTCTTTCAGTCACCAGCAAGTTAATTAAGACCTTCTATGTCCTCTTGCTGTGCTTTGATTAAGATGTAATTTTGCCTCCTGGGCAGCTTCCACCCCCTTGATTTTGGAATATATGTTTGGAATATATATATATATATATATATATATATATATATATATATATATATATATATATCAAATGAAATGAAAACTCTTCAAAGATTGCACTTTCTGTAGATTAAATATGATTTTAATAGTTTGTTTACAAACTAAGACACAATCTCTATGTTACTGCTGATCTCATGTATGTCTATATCTGAAAATACCTGGTCTCTGAATTTACACATGTATGCACTCTTTCTTACTCCTCATGTTTTTTTTTTTTTTTTGTTCATATAGGGGTACTTAAGGAGAGTGAACAATTTTATTATTCTTTATTTCTCTCCTTGAGCTAGTCCAATACTTGGCACATATAAAAAACTCTAGAAGCATATTTTCTTGAATATGAAGGAGAGACATTAACTCATTAAGCATCTAAAAAGCTGTCCTATCACTTGTAGTTTATATTATTAAATAAGTTGTGTGATTCTGTCATATTCTGTGTGAATTACATTATCCTACATGCTAATAGAATTCTCTTTGTTGTTTTTACTCTTGAGTAGAAGCATTTGATCAAAAGATCTACAATTACACAAAAATATTTATCATCCTGACAAAAGAACATTACTATTCCATTCAGACAGCATCCTTTGCAGCTGAGAGTTTCAATAGAGTTTTGAAAAAACAGTTCACTTCAGTTCCAGTCAAGGCATCTGTGGATTTATTGGAAATACTTTCAAAATGGCTAAATTCATATATTGGATAGTGATAATTGTTGTACAAAGCATTTATGATTTTTCTGCAGTCTCAACTACTTCAGATAACTTAGCAATCATCCAGTGTTACTTCATATGAATGATTGCAGCTTTCTTTCAGGCATTCAAGGCAAGCCTCATTGATTCTCTTCATGATTTATTAAGCTAGAGTTCTTTTGTGGTTAAGTGACAGAATTCAGATGTGACTGTAATATCTTTTGTAATGGTTTTTAAAAAGCTTGATGGAAGAATGTGAAGTTTGTATATCACCTAAATTAAGTGTCTACTTAGTCAAACACATGTGACCTGTTTCCAAACAATTTCAGAATGACTCATAGCTGATGCTTGCACCAGAGATAGAATTATTTCACATTAGTATAATGGAAAAATATGCAAACATTGTTTCCATATTTTGTATATTATTTTAACTAGGACTTGGTTGGAAATAAAATATCCCAGTCATAATGACGATGACCTGGAAATCAGAAAGGTTAAAACTGTAAAATAAAAATAACTAAGATAAGTATGTATACACAGAGGAATAACATTTAGAAATTCACTGGGCGATTGTTTGCAGAGGGGTCTGAAAACCAGTAGTGTTGCTCTTCCATTAAGAACAGTAACAAGAAAAGAACTATGAGGATAGATAACAGAAGAATAAAATAATTTTTACAGTAGAACTCAATTATTAGCCTATACAGTTAATGAATAACCCAACTGTATACTGACACACAAGATTATTAGAAATGTAGTCTAAATCAAGAATGGTCCTCAGTGTAGTCAATGAAAAGCCTTGTTACTGGACCTGCTGTGTAAAATGTCTCAGAAGCAATGGATGACTTGATGATGAAATAATTAATAGCCCTGAGATTGTTTTAACCTACTCCAAGGTTTCAGATTTTGTGGATTTGCTAAATTTACAGGAGGAACTGGCTTTATGAGAGGGGATAGAGGTCCAAAACAAGACCACTTGCTGTATCCCTGCCTCATTGAATTTACGGACTCTTCTCTCCCTAATCCCAGCAACATTATAAAAGTCCTAGGACATTTAAACAGGGGAGATAGTCATGATAAGAATTTCATGGCTATAGGGCATTGTTTTTGTGAATGTATGCAAAAGGAGAGCCTATAGTTTGCTGATATGTTTTGCTTTTTGTTAAACAAAAAGTGGAAAAAAGGTCATAAATTTTCTATTTTGTCTATCAAATCAGAAAGTTGAATATCTGCCCTATCCTGGCAGATTTGAAAAGAAATGGTAAGATATTTTGTAGGCAACCCTCAAGTAAGATTTTTCTGTTGTATTTTTTTTTCATGATTAGCTGGCAGTTACGTGTTTTGAGGAGGAACATCAAAGATAAATTGTTATTTCAGAACATTATATCACATAACAACACTGTTGATGTCAATCTTGAGCACCCGACTGAGGTTGAACTTCACTGTAAAACTGTTTTATTTCTGCCGTTATATACCATGATCTTCAGAGGTTACTTTGGGAATCCCATACTTAAGAAGTAGGGAGTTATGTTCCATCTCCTTAAGGGTAGAAGGAGTGTTTATATAAATTATTTGATTTGCTTCCACATGAGATTTTTCTTTACTGTACCCAATTTAATTATCCATTCATTTGTTCATATCAGTACAGTCTCACATATATTTATTTCATACATTGGTTTATAATCTCATTATTTATTTTGATACTCAAATAAATAATTACATTATTTATTTTTTTAAAGAGAGAGAGAGAGGAGAGAGAGAGAGAGAATTTTTTAATATTTATTTTTTAGTTATTGGCGGGCACAACATCTTTGTTTGTACATGGTACTGAGAATCGAACCCGGGCCGCATGCATGCCAGGCGAGCACACTACCACTTGAGCCACATCCCCAGCCCCACATTATTTATTTTGTTACACAAATTCTTCCAGCTTTAAGATTTCTGTGTTGGCTCTTGTGTTCTTTTAACATATCCCTGAAGTTGCGGGACCAATTTATTTATTTGTTTGTTTATTTATTTATAGCAAGTTCTGGCACAACACTCTAGTAGTGGATTTTAAGAACAATTATGAGAAGAATGGTGAATACCTATGTGCAGTAACAAATGAGGCCAGCCACAGGTATTAAATCCTTTTTAAGTAAACCAAGAGAATTTCTGTGAACTGAACTCAGACTTTTTCCAATGATGTACTTTATTTGTTTCATTATTTCTACCAGAATATGAATCAGATTTTAAGCTTATATATGCCATTGACTGTTACACAAAAAGCTTAAGAAATGCCTTTACCAAATAAAAAATTGAGGGTGACCTTTCAGCTCCAATGCTAAAATACATACTGACTGTGTTTCTTTCAGTATTTAACATAGATAATGTTAGATGAATACTATTTGTCTAATGCCAGTACACAAACCCTTCCTTATTCACATTTCAATTTTCATGTAACTCAAAGCTTTCATATTTTAGAAAACACTGTGTTCTATGTCAGATCCAAAAATCACAGATTATCACAGTTTGATAGTAATCTGCCCATTATATTACATCAATCCTCATAAAATAGTTTCAGTTCTGGATCCTAGTGTATAAATGCGTGTAAATGCTTATTGTATCAGAGGAAAGATAAGGCAGAGAATGAGAAACATACTGTGCTAAGACTGATTCTGTGAAAACTATGTTGAACTTGGTCTTTAACATTCCTCTAAAACCCTGTCTCCTCCTGTGTACCTTTATCCAGTCATGCTCTGACTCCTGCAAATGATTCAGGCTTTAAAAGACTGTTTATCCTACCGCCAATCCCTTCAAGATATCTCAATATCCTATATTTATAGTCTTTTAGTAAAAACTATTCTTTCTTAGAAAACATCTACCTTCTAGGACAAAATTTCTCTCAATATCCTATATTTATAGTCTTTTAGTAAAAAACTATTCTTTCTTAGAAAACATCTACCTTCTAAGACAAAATGCTTTCTACCTTAGTGACATTCAACTATACTTTTTCTGTGCTGAAAATGTTATTGTTGCTTGTTATGATTTCCTGCTGGTTTCAGAAGGTTCTTAACACTATTTATTACTTTGGAACCAGGAGAGAGGGGAAAAGGTACATGTCCAGATTTCTGGCCAGTAGGCTTGTTTTTACACAAATTTCTATGTTCTTTGAAAGGTTGTTAAGTCCTGTGTATATCATCTCACAATTACTGGCTTTCTGGGGTCATGCTTCTTGGTATCAACTGCCTAGAGGCTGTATCCACTCAGAAGCTCATCACAAAAGGTATGCCCTGTGCTTTCCTCTTTTGTGTTTTTCTGTTTGGGAAATCTTTACATAAACCTGGTTGATGGCTCACAGCTCTTCAGTCTTTCTGTTTAATATCTGTTGAAAGCATCCCCTGGGGACTGACCTTAAATGTTCTCTCCATCTAGAGCCAACAGGAAAGATCCTCCTCTTCCTTGTGGCCAGGTTCTTCAAAGAAGTTTGCCAGAGCACGGCAGCTAGAAGACAGCGATCAAAGAACGGTTATTTGTGTATGGTGTATGTAGCTGAGATTTTGAACAACAGAGTATGATACTATGTGATTAGAAAAATAGTATTTCCTCTTCCACCTTAAAATTGATCGTACCACAAATTTGGTAGTGGTTGGTGGAATATGACACTTCCCTTGAATAAAAATCAGAACAATTCAATTATTCCTCTCATCAAAGAGTACACATAAGATACTTAAAACTGCAAATACAATTTCAACTAAGTTTTTCAAATTTCCAAGCTCCACATGACAACCATATCTTCAAGATTTACTCAGGGGCACTGGTACTTTTGCAGGGTGAGATGTGTGCTGGACGTGATGGTCAAAGTCATTATCCCTTTTAAAAACATTCTTTCAAAATATAGAAGCAACATCAATTATGCATAAGATTAGAAAGTTAGAGAATTTGTAGACAATTGAGTTTGTGTAAGTTTGAAGCAAATGAAGAAATTTAAAACATAAATCAAATAATTCCAACATCTTTTTCTCACCCAGCTTAAAAGCTTCTAGAGACTCTTTACTGTCAAAAGAATTATGACCAATTTGTCTAAGAGATGAGAATACAAGCATAATGATTGAATTCCTCCCTAGAATCACTTTCAACATGACATTGCTTCTATCTCTTTCTATATACAAATGCTTGCAGTTCTCATAACTGACCCCACTATTTCAATGCTGTCATTTTTCTACCATGTTATATTCTCTCTTTGGAATTTATTTATATTAATCTAACATAGTAATTAAAATTCTTCATTTATTATTATTGTATATATAGAGGCTCACCTCTATCATTGCATTTTCTTTCTTCTTTTACATTTTTTTCTTTGCTTTATCCAACAAGTCTAGCAAAATCTATAGCACTTACTAAACACAAAGCAAATACTTTTTGAATGGATGATTTCACATAGACCATAACTGCAAAAACATCAACTAAGCCCAATCTTATGAATATAGGAAAGTATGTCATCATAAAACTAAATTATGAAGGCAATGTAACACAGGTTAATAATATATACATAAATATATGTAATCATGTATCTATATCTATATATTTATATCAATAAGTAGATATAACTAGTGACAATAATACCTGCAGTACATTTAATAATGTCTTACAAAATACATACAACTGAAATATTAGAATGTGATATTATTTGGAAATAGAGACTTTGAAGATATAACTAGTTCAGTTACAATGAACTCACAGGATCAGAGTGGATATTAAATCCAATGCATTATGTCCTTTGAAGGGAACAGGAGATATGGAGTCATAGAAGAAAGAGGCCAAGTGAATATGGGGCAGAGTCTGGTGTGACAACACTGTAAACGAAGGAACACTGAGGACTTGATGAGTGCCACAGTCCAGCTGCGGCAAAATAGCGGGGCGGGGTGGAGTTTGGGGGGGACGAACAACTTGTGTAGATTGATACAGCAGGAGTAGGAGCCATTTATTGTAAGACAACAGAGATATTCATACATTCCACACAGCTTATCTTAATTAGCATAAACTAGATACAGCAGTCAACCAATAATAAATCTCCACACTTATTGGCTTGCTTGCTCCACCTCACAAACCACTCCCCCTGGCATTTTGCCAGGCGCCATCCAGACTTGTTTACAGACTCTAACATTTCTCTGGCAAAATGCCAGGCGCCATCCTGACTTGTTTGCAGACTCCAACAGATGAGAAATGGCAAAAGCTAAGAAAAGAAAAGGATCATTCCTCCAGAGCCTTCAGAGGGTGTGTGGCCATGCTGATGCCTTTATTTTGACCTCTAGACTCCACAACCATGGAAGAATTTTTCAAGGGCTCTTTTCCACTTGAAGCTCTGAACAAAAATAATAATAAGCCACTCAAGTAAACTAAGTGAATATATCAAAGGAAAAAATGACTTGATGTAGTGCTAGCCCATCCATATCCTTCCTTCTTGATCTCTATTTTTTTTATTTTTTATGCAAAATTAAGCAAATATCTCCATGGCTCTTAGCTTTTTCATATGACACACAAACATTTAGAAGTTATTATTTATTATTTGCTTTTGGAGAATTAAAATAGTCATCAAATATTTACACTTATTTTCACCCCATATTTTAATTCATTCTTCTACTACATGAAATCGTCTAGGATCATATCTGTTTGTGTATAATTTTACAGATATTCATGTAACTTTCATATTAAAAAGTTGTTGAAGAATTACACATCAAAATTATAATCAAACTAAAACTCCAGATATATTCATGATTCTGGAAAATCAATTTATTCAAATAAATAATTTGACTTCAGTACATTTTGAAATTAGGTGTAGGTAGAAAAAATTAGATGATTGAACCCACTCTATAGAGTGTTTTTATAGAGGAATCAAAGTACAATAAGCTTAGTCTAAATTTTTAAATAATTAAAAGAGTTCACTTCAATTGAGTTTAGAAGATTAGTATCCAATATCATTTTAAATGACTTGGAAAAAAAATGTCCCTAATCACGTGTGATGAAGATGACTTTTTTTTTCATTTTTATTTTCTATTATTAAGAAAAATTCAGGGGGTTGTTATTTATATTTTTAAAAAATATTTATGTATTTATTCTAATTAGATATGACAACAGAATGCATTTTGATTCATTGTATACAATTGTTGCACAAATTTTATTTTTCTGGTTATACATGATGTAGTGTCATACCATATGTGCAGTCACACATGTACTAGGGTAATGATGTGCATTTCATTCCACCATCTTTTCTGCCCCCATGACCACCTTTCCCTCCCCTTTACTTAATCAAATTTCCTCCATTTTTCTCAAACCACCCCCTCCACCACCACCACTGATAATGGATCAGCACACACTTATCAGAGAGAACATTAACCTTTGGTTTTTGGGGTTTGGCTTCTTTGCTTACCATGATATTCTCCAACTCCATCCATTTCCCTGAAAATGCCATAATTTTATTCTCTTTTAATGCTGAGTCATATTCCATTGTGTATATATACCACAGTTTCTTTATCCATACATCTATTGAAGGTCATCTATGTTGATTCCACAGTTTAGTTATTGTGAATTGAGCTGCTATAAACATTGATGTGGCTGCTACTAAAGAATGCTGATTTTAAATTCTTTGGGTTTAAACCAAGGAGTGGGATAGCTAACTCAAGTAGTGGTTCCATTTGAGGTTTTCTAAGAAATCTCCTACTGCTTTCCAGATGGGCTGCACCAATTTGCAGTACCACCAGCAATGTATGAGTGTGCCTTTTTCACCACATCCTTGCCAATACTTGTTATTTGTATTCTTGAGGACTATCATTCTGATTGGCATGAGATGAAATCTTACAGTAGTTCTGATTTGCATTTCTCTAAGTATTAGAAATGTTGAACATTTTTTTCACGTATTTGTTAATTGATTTTATGTATTCTTCTGAGAATTGTCTGTTCAGTTCCTTAGCCCATTTGTTGACTGGATTGTTTGTTTTGTTGGTGTTAAGTTTTTTGAGTTCTTTATATATCCTGGAGATTAGTGCTCTATCTGACGTGCATGTGGCAAAATTTTGCTCCCAAAATGTAGGCTTCTCTTCATCTCATTGGTTGTTTATTTTTTTGACAAGAAGCTTTTTAGTTTGAATCCATCCCATTTATTAATTCTGTTTCTTGCACTTCTTTAGGAGGCTTGTTAAGGAAGTCAGAGCCTCATCCGACATGATGAAGATTGGGGCCTACTTTTTACTCTATTAGGTGCAGGGTCTCTGGTCTAATTCCTAGGTCCTCGATCCACTTTGATTTGAGTTTTGTGATTGGTGAGAGATAGGGGTTTAATTTCATTTTGCATATAAATTCCCAGTTTTCCCAGCACCATTTGTTGAATAGGCTATCTTTTATCCAATGTATGCTTTGAGTGCCTTTGTGTAGTATGAGATAACTGTATTTATGTGGGTTTGTCTCTGCATCTTTTATTCTGTACCATTGGTCTACAAGTCTATTTTGGTGCCAATACCATGCAATTTTTGTTACCATAGCTTTGTATAGTTTAAGGTCTACTATTATGATGACTCCTGATTCACTCTTCTCACTAAGTATTGCTTTGGCTACTCTTTGATCTCTTTCCAAATGAGTTTCATAATTGCTTTTTCTGTTTCTATAATGAAAGATCTTGGGATTTTAATTGGAATTGTATTGAATCTGTATAGCGCTTTGGGTAGTCTGGCCTTTTTGACAATATTAATTTTGCCTATCCAAAAGCATGGGAGATCTTTCCATCTTCTAAGGTCATCTTCAATTTCTTTCTTTAGTGTTCTGTAGTTTTTATTCTAGAGATTTTTCACCTCTTTTGTCAAATTGAGTCCCAATTTTTATTTTCCTTATGTTCTTATTTACTTATTTATTTATTTTTGAGGCTAATGTTAAGGGAGTAGTTTTCCTAATTTCTCTTTCAGAGGATTCAAAACTGATTTATAGAAATGGATTTTATTTATGGGTATTGATTTTATACCCTGCTACTTTGCTGAATTCTTTTGGATCTTCTAGGTATAGAATCATGTCATCAGCAAATAATGATAATTTAATTTTTTTTTCTACTTGTATATTTTTAATTTCTTTAATCCAATTGCTCTGACTAGAGTTTCAAGGGCTATGTTGAATAGAAGTGGTGAAAGAGAGTATCCCTGTCTCATTCCAGTTATTAGAGGGAATGCTTTTAGTTTTTCTCCATTTAGAATGACATTGGCCTTGGGTTTAGCATAGATAATATATACAATGTTGAGTTATGATCCTATTTTACCCAGTTTTTCTAGTGTTTTGAACATGAAACGGTGCTGTATTTTGGCAAGTGCTTTCTCTGCATCAATTCATATAACCATATGATTCTTATCTTTAAGTCTATTGATGTGATGAATAAATTTATTGATTTCTGTATATTGAACCAAACTTGCATCTCTGAAATGAATTCCCACTTGATTATGGTGCACTATTTTTAAAAATATATTTCTGTATGTGATTTGCCAGAATTTTGTTGAGAATTTTTATGTTAATGTTCATCAGGGATATTGGTCTGAAATTTTTTTTCCTTGATGTGTCTCTGACTGGTTTTGGTCAGGATGATACTAGCTTCATAGAATGAATTTGGAAGGACTCTCTTCTTTTCTATTTCATGGAGTAATTTGAGGAGTATTGGTGTTAATTCTCTCATGAGGGTTGTCAGGTCAGTGTGGTCAGTCCTAGGCCTTACCTGGGCCTGGGCTCCCATGTGGGTCTGCTGGATGAATTAGTTTCTGTTATAAGTCATATCACCCAGCTCATGTAATTTCTATGGCTTCTCCAGCGAAACAAATATAATTCATAAAATGTATTTTAATGATTATAATACTTAGCATAGCATTTCATGATAAGTCTGACTTTTCTAACAGATTTTGTTCTTGTTGTGCACACATGGCATTGTTGAATGATTTCCTTGGTTGTCCAAACAGTTTGAGCCCACAATAATCCTTTGAATTCTGCCATGCAAATTATTTGTAAGTCAAACATTCCAGATCTTCTTCAGAGATCCACAGTCCCTGAATATACCTAGAGTGGAGGTTCCCTATTTTTCTTCCCATATATCCTTAATTCATCACTTCCTGGTGCCTTCATCTTGAAAAAGTTTCATTTAAAAAGTGTACATTCTCTAATTCATTCCTATAATAACATAATTTTCACACTCAACTTTCTTCTGAAACCCTATTTTTTCTTTCCTTATGTTTTATGATTAAAACTAATATATTACCTTCTTACATTAATACTACACTGTTCCTTACTTGAAAGACAGAATTATCTGCAATGAAAGCAGCAGAGAACCTAGAAAATCTGTTAAGGATTTGCTGAAATTGTAATTTTGAAAAGGACTGCCCTCTTCTCTTTATCATCTGCCATGTTATGTAAATACAACTTAGGAGACTAGAGTATCAGAAAACTTGTTGCTTTTTTAGCTTAAAGTTATCAAAAATATTGAGGGTATGAGGACACTTTGAAGAAGGCTCACTGATAGCTGGAGCAGTACTCAGTCCTGCTGAGTACTGATGGATAAGGTGTACAGACCAATCCTCCTGTTTAGCAAAATAAAACATAGGACAAAATGTAAACATCATCATAAAAACACATAAGACCCTGTGAGATTGTGAGAAACTTGAGGTGTAAAACTTAAGAATGTGATGGGACTCAAAATATGTTACCCCAAAATATGCATGTTGGCATTTGAGAAAAAAGCAGAATCAGAAAGGTCTTTCTCAACTTCCCTTCTTCTCTCTCCTCTGAAGCAGGTCACAAATGCTTCATTCTAGGGGTGCCACCCTTAAACCAGGAGGAAAGTAGTATCCTTATCTCTGAAGACAAAAGGATATAATAAAGAATCTGAATGATTGGCCTCTGGTTTATTGTCATTAGCTAACACCCTCTTGGTTCTCCAATCCCATTTCTCTAAAACGGAAGCATAAAAATAAACCACTTTTCCAGTTTCTTTTGGCTTTCATCTCTTTATCAGGAGTCTCATGTCATATAAAACTTATATTAAATAAATTTGTATGCTTCTCTCTCCTTAATCTATTTTTTGATGAACAAAGGTCACAGAGATAAATCAAACATTTGGGGCTGCTTTGGAAGCATTTGATACATTTTCAGAAATTGCTGAAGTCTTGTCGTTTTTATTATCTCAAACTTTGGAGATACCTTCTCAACAATCTGCTTGTAACCTTCAGCTAGACCATGGAAAGGAAAATGCTGTTTTGGAAGAGGTCATTTCTATGTGCTTGGAAATCACAAAACTTTCATCTCATTTTACAGATGTTATGTCTGACCCAATGGAATAAGAATTGATTATGTTTCTCTGAAAGTAGGAAAAAGGCTTGAAAATAAAATAGAAGTTAATAATTATATTAAAGTTTCTTCTTATTAATTGAAGTTATAAATTGACTTTAAATTAACTCAATGCCCCGATTTTGAGAAAGGTACAAAATGTATCATTTACTTCTATAAAACCACATATACCCATATACACTAAATAAATGAAACACAACTCTAGACACAACTGTTTTGTTATTTAATAATCCATAGATCTAAACATAGTACAACCACACAGCTTGTACTAAAAAAAATACTTGTTCAGTAAAAATAAAAATGTTTATGATTATTTTATAAACCATCAAAAAATGGCATCAGACTCATCAAAAGCAAAGGCCATGTAGATGAACTGGCCCATTCAGAGAGCCACTAGCGGTTCCCCACTGGAAGCTTAAAGATGACTTATTGACACTGTTGCAAAAAAGAACATGCATTCATCAGGAATCTAATTTGTTAGAGGTTAATAACATTTACCATTTGACTGCAGAGGTCTGTTAGCATAGAATTTAGAAAATGTATGGATAATTCAGACACTGATGAAAGGGAAGCTAAAGAATGCCAAATTCAGGTGTTTCTCCTTCAATGAGAAATTTCTGTGAAGAAAAGATTATAACAAGGTTCTGAGTATAGCTATCAGGAAAAGGATGAAACTCTACAACAATCACATTTTCTCAAAATCAGAAATGAGACATGGCATGCCATTAACATTTTCACATTTTGAAATAGGGGTTTTATTTATTTTCTGACATTCTGTTGAGAAAAGATTTGGTCTCCAATTTCTCCCCCACATTACAAACAAGAAGGTGCTCTTTAAAATGCAAAATGGGAGTTGAAGCTAATAGGATTCCAGATTTATGCCTTTAACAATTTAACAATTAGCAAGAGACATCAACCATACTGGAGAGATCTGTACAAGTAATTTATATCATTTTCAATGGCTTCCAAATAAAATATCAAGAAACATTTTCAAAACTGCAGAATCAATTGATTTCAATATAATACTGAAAGTCCACAGAGGCAGATAATATATTCAATAACCTCTCAAAACTTTCAATTGTAATTATATACTGATTTTGGAAAAGCAATACTAATACTGTCCTCTGATATTAAAGCATATTAATAGTTACAAGTTAACATAGAAAGAGAAACAGTCTGCCATAGCAACTGACTGCAATTACTATTCAGCACTGTGACCTGGCACTACTAAAATTTTGCTAAGCAAACTCTATTGAGTATCTGTCTTAAAAATGCTTCAATCAATAATAAAAAAAAGTTTATTTGACTTGTAATCAGATTCTAATTCTACTTTCACTTTTTCTACAGGCTAAATAATTACAATTAACCACTGATTAATGCTGTAGTTATTGAGAAATTAAGGCATTCTTCAATTTTCTCCACAAACCCAAAGCAACATTTAGTTAAAATATATTTCATTGTTGACAGGAAAAGTAAAATGGTAAGCAAATGTTTTCTAAAAAGTTAAATGATCATTTTAATCTCACTCTCTAGTATAGAGAATTTGAACACAGGGCTTGACACAAATTTTAAATATAGTTCTGAAAAAACTCAGAACTATATTTAAGTTCATTAATAGTTTTTCTCTAATTTATTTCATGCTTTAAGAGTAAATTTCAGAATTATTTTATTCTAACAAGAAAATGAATTTGAATCATTCAAGATACTTATTTTTTACATAAATAATCTACAATAATCAAGACAAAATATTTGTAGAAACTGATGCAATCTTTAAAATAATATATTTAATTTAATTTCCATTACATTTTCTTTCTTCCATAATTTATTTAATTCCATTATTTGCCTTAAGTGTTAAAGTTACTTTGGCTGGGGAAAAGTGAAGGGGAAAAATGTGGGGGATTTTGAATCTCAAGTTTACCTTCAGAAACACCAACTTTAATTATCACAAGAAAATGTGTAGAGCTGGCTCAATTACTAGAGAAAGATCATAATTTTAAGATAGTCTTTTTATTTTAACCTTTATAAACTTGGGTTGAGTTAACTGCTTCCATGCAGATTCATTATCTAATTTATGTCACAGGTTTAGACGAATGGTTTATGAACAACATTCTTTAACACCAAATTCTCTTTTCACTATTAATTTCACCTTAATATCTATCTTTATAGAAGTTCAATTCAGGGCACAGTATGAGAACATGGTTAAAACCAACCTTCAGGACTAAATTGATAATGTATTATATATAGTGTGTTTATTCTGTTATTTTGTTTTTCTATTACTGGGGATTTGAACCTTGAGCCTGACGTAAGCTGGGCAAGTACTCTCTACCACTGAGCTGCTTGCCCAGTCTAACATTTAAATTTGCCCTGTAAAGAACAAGCAAGTACAAAGATAGTCTTATACATTTAATCTTACACATTTATATTTATTTAGCAATTTCAATGGATTATCCTGTCCACTTCTCTCTGATTCTAAGCACATTTTGACTCAGGAAAGATTCACACTTGGCATCCTCTCATATTCTTATGTCACCTTCATTCTTGGAGGCTTCATTCTATGAAGCACCTATGGCCTTCATTCTGCTTCCTGGTACTCAGAATTCTGAGTAACAACCACCGAGCAGTAATTTTTTTCTACCAAGTGTTGTTTTTTCTGACTGCTGTAAAAATTCCTTACCTTGCTATTATTTTTATGGAAGACAAAAATTATTTCTCAGAGATGTTAAATATCTTGTTCAGAGGTCACATGTCTAGGGAAATACGGATCAATACTTTTCAAAGATCATCATACCTCATATTCTGAACACTTTTTGCTTTCACACAATCTTTGTTTTTGATTAGAGGGAAGGAATGGGTTAAACACATGCTTTATAAATATTAGTATGCATATTCTTAATGGGTACCATATCTATGGTAGAATATATAAGTAGAAACTCTGGAATTTTGCAGTGTCCAATCTGGGATACAACTTATGGTGGCCCTCATGTTGATGAAAGTAAGGGAACATATTGTCTGGATTTCACATTTGACAGTAATTAATTATTGAAGTTGATAAAATACGGAGAAGGAGACATCAAGGATGATTCCAAAACTAATTCTAGAAGGTGGTTTTAGTCTTAATCATCTTTAGAATAGGGACATGACACATCTGCAGTGGTAACTGCAGAAGGGCAAGTGATAAGTTCATTTTCAGATGCATTGGATTTGAGGTACTCAGGATACCTGCCAGTAGAGATATTTAGAGAGTAAAATGGATGTCAAGTAGTTCAAAATATGGTGCTGGGAAATAAGATATATATCTCTCTATATCTCTCTCCAACTCTCTCTCTCTCTCTTTCTCTTTCTCTTTCTCTCTCTCTGCCTCTCTCTCTCTCTCTCTCTCTCTCTCTCTATATATATATATATATATATATATATATATATATATATATATATATATATATATATATATACAATCTTTAAAATAATATATTTACTTTCCACTATATTTTCTTTTTTTCATAATTTATGTATATGTGTGTGTGTGTGTGTGTGTGTGTGTGTGTGTGTGTGTGTAGAGGGAGAGAAAGAGAGAGAGAGATAAAGAAGAAGAGACAAAGGAGAGACAGTGAGGAAAGAAGAGAGACACTTATCACTGAAGTTTGTTAATATATATTAATAGTCAATGTCAGAGAAGTAAGAATTGAAATTGTGCCTGAAAACAAGTTATGGTGGAAAAAGAACACAAAAAACAGAATAGCAAAAGGTGAGTATTGAGGAAAAGATAATTTCATGCTGTGAAAAGTAAAAGGAGTCCCTAGAAAAATACTAATCAACAACAAACTTAAGCCCATTACAATTATGCAGACATCAGTGAATGGAAGTCTTCAAAGCAGAAGATGCCAACACTTCTACAGAATTATACTGAGGAAATAGAGGATAAGTTCTGACAAACAGTTGTTGACTGTCATGAAAAGGAGCTCACTGATGAAAATGAAAGAAAATAGACACCTACTCAAGGAAATCTATACTACCAGCTTGGCTTTCTCATTCAGCTAAGGGACTTTTCCCTCACACTAGACTCAGTATAGTCACCCATTTTAGTCAGTGCCTCAAATATTTGCAAGCTGGTTATATCATCATTTTCTGTGCATTTTTTTTTTTGTAATCTAGAATTCACTGAGTTACATTCCCAGACTATTTTTATTTTCATTTTATTCTATTTTGAGACAGCTCTCTCTAATTTGTTTAGGGCCTAGCTAAGTTGCTGATGTCAGCCTCAAACTCATGATCCTCCTGCCTCAACTTTCCAAGTTACTACAATTCAATCTGCAGGACTAAACCAAATGAATAAACAACAACAACAACAAAATAGAACTCACCACACCTACCATATCTATGCACAAATAATTCCAACATTGAAGGGGACTGGGTTTAAAAAGTAGCAATTAGACGGAAGGAAGGGAAGAAAGAAAACAGAGAGAAAAAGACTGGAAGAGAGGAGAAAGAAGGGAGGATTTCTTTTATTCTGTTTCTCTTTTCTATGCTCAAAGGGAAGGTGAAAAACAAAAATCAAAATTACCTTGGGCTGGGATTGTGGCTCAGCGTAAGCATTCACCTAGCACGGGCAGGACCCGGGTTCTATTCTCAGCACCACATAAAAATAAAAAAGGCATTATGTTGTGTCCACCAACAAAAAAGATTGCCTCTCTCTCTCTCTCTCTCTCTCTCTCTCTCTCTCTCTCTCTCTCTCTCTTTTAAAAAAAATAGAAGAACTTTTATTGATGCATCGCTCTAAAAATAAATTTATTGATCATTTTTACTGTATACTTACCACATGAAAATGTAAGCTTGAAGATAGTAGAGATTTTTGCCATTTTGTATGTTTTGTATTTCCAGTACCCTAGATTGTACCAAGTCAGGGTGGTACAAACTTCTGGTGACTTTAAACTTCCAAGGGCCAAACACCTAGATTATTTGAAGAATTTTTAATGTTTATTTCACCATATGTGATTATGTTTACTAACTCTGTTTAGAGTCAAAATTCCTGCATACGGAGGTTCACCATCATATTTGATGTATTTTTATGTACAGAATTTGTGCGTGTGCTTACAAACATGTCTATCACATAGTATATAATAGGATTCCACATGAATACACTCCTCTGCAAGCATATGTGTCAAGTATAAAGAAAAAACTACCCACAAACTAAAGGCTAATAAGTTAGAACATCAGAAAAGATTAGAATTAGGTGTAAATTTAAAACATACTTTAAAGTGTAGCCACAAAGCCTTTGAGTGTTAAGTATTTTTATGGCATTGCTGAGATTTGGGGCCTTAGATGGATTCTAAGCCTAATGGTATCTGTTCTAAAATTGTCTTCAAAATTAGCAGATATTCAGATACAGATTGCATATTTATCTTTTATCAGGAACCAAATCTGGAGATTTTACTTATTTCAAAGAAGTAAAATTAAGAACCACTGATGAATGCCCTCATACAAGTAAGAATGCCCTTATTTTTCACTCCCAATCTTTTTCATCTACTTAAAAAACACAGAGAGGCTACGTACATGCTTCATACTCTAGTAAGACTTTTACAATATAATAACAAAAAGATACAAACCACTCATGTCCCATAGGTTATAGTCTGCTAATATCTAACTGTTCTAAAATATCTAGTTTGGACCAGACTTATACATATTTTCATCACCTCTGATTTTATTTTACTGACATTCAAATCAAATAATATCCCAATGAATTCAAATTTATTAACAGAAAGATGAAAGCAATTCTATTTCATGTTTATGAAAATGTATTTAAAGAAAATTGAATCATACATTTTTATTATGTGGTGTAATATCATACATTATTGATTGTCAGTTTTCCTTTTACTTGTTAATATATGCAGCATTTGGTTCTGATATTTTAAGTGTTTTGCACATTTACAAAAATAAAATAGTCAGCACTTTGAAGTTGTTGTGCTACCCAACCTCATCCTAATGCAAAAGAATAGTAAGTTTCTTCTTGCAAATTAATAAGAAAAATATATTTAAAAAGCCAAAATCATTTGAAACTTTTCTTATTCCCTTTTAGGATTCACAGTGCTTCTTTACATTTTCATGAGTTTTATTTTTATTAAATATTTAAAAATCTTCAAATCAAATCATTTGATGCTGAAATAATTTGTTCCCTTCATGTACTTACTTTGTTAAACTTCTTGTTCCTCCATTTATAGAATATTAGTCTTTTGACACAGGACAGTATGACTCTTGTGAATGGTTTTCAAATTTTGTCATTGTTTTTCTGATATATGAACAGTCAGGTCAAAGATCTGTCTATAGTCCTTATGAGATAATGGCTATTTTGTTTTAGACTCATTTTTTTCTTCTTTATCCCATGGTGTGAAGGAGAAATGAGTAAGTCATGTTTCCATCAATATTGCTTATAATCTCTCTACCAGGTTTTCATCACAGTACCTGAGGTGATAGTAAAAATTGAGGCTTTTTTACATTGGAAAAAAAAACCTTTTACAATAGGCTCATATAACCCTATTTTTAAATATGATAAACTAATATACAAGGTAATTAATAACTTAAGGCCAGTCTTATGTAGTGAAAACAAACATTATGTAAAGAACTTTACATTGTGATTATTATCAAATTTGTATTGTTTTTCTCATACTTAACGATTTAATCAGAACTTCAACTAAATTATTTTTATTAAATATCTACACCTTATTTCACATACTGATACTAAATCTGCCTTTTAAACTTGAAATTTGTGATTTTCTGCTCATATTTCCCTCACTCTTGAACAAAACATGCACTTAGCACATTTTAACACCATTGATTAGCTTCCTAAATAATATTTATGTATATTAATGTTAGAAACCTTAAATCCCACTGTACTTTTATAATTGCTTTTTATCACCAGAACTCATTTAGGTTAATTCCCAGATTTATATTCTGCCTTTTTTCTTGTTTCACGTCTGGGATTCCATTTGGGACCTATTATTTTTTTTCTTCCTAAAGAAGAGTTTTTATTATTTTCTTACAGGTTCTTTTGCTGGCAGTGAATCTTTAATTGCTCATATGCAAATGCTTTGATGTTACCTTTGTTATTAAAATATATTTATTTACAAAGGAGGAATTCAACTTGAAAATTGTACACTTCAGCATCTTGAAGATGCACTGTCTTCTGGCCCTTAATGCTCAGAAGCCACTCAGTAACTTATGTGAGATTAATCTCTGGCTATTTTTTAAATTTTTTTTTTTAGAGAGAACTTTTTTGATATTTATTTTTCAGTTTTTGGCGAATACAACATCCTTGTTTGTATGTGGTGCTGAGGATCGAACCCGGGCCACACGCATACCAGGCGAGCACGCTACCGCTTGAGCCACATCCCCAGCCCCTATTTTTTAAAATTTTTATGCTTTGTTTACTTCATTACTTCTGGAAAATTCTCATCCATTATCTCATACAAAAATCTCCTGTGCTCCATTTTAGCTATACTCTTTTATTATTTTGGTTTAGAGGATATTACATCTTCTCATTGTCTCCTTTCCTACCTATTCTTTATGTCTATATTTTACTTGTCCCTGTTTCTCTCTAGCTCAGCTGTGTCAAACTTGTTCTTAGTTCAAATATGTAGTATCATTTTTTCATGGTTTCTAATTCTTTGCTCTAAGTTCTTAGGTTACTTTTTTCTTTCCCTTAACCTTGCATACTGTATCACAATGTGTATCTATAACTCCAACATCCAGTAGCCCTCTGGAACAACTTCTACAGAATGTTTTTTGACTGATTCTAGCTCATGCATTTTTATTCTGGCATTTACTTCCGATCTTTGTGTATTTAAATAAATGTTTTCAAAAATATTTGAGTCCTAAGAAGATATTATATTCTTTCAGATATGAACTTCTCTTTCTTCTGCTGAGAAGAAATGCGCTAGGAGGTCCACACTAAAGCTTGAGAATTGTGAGAGCTAATTACCTAGATGGCCAGGTTCTCCAGCCTCCTGCCCAGAGCAAGGGATGTTATACTAGGGCTTCCAACATTGTAATCGCTGAATAGTAACTCTCATCTTTCCATCTTAGAGAAACTGTTGAATGGAACTTTCACCACAGATGCACATGGAGGATTGGCAGAAGTTTCCAGAACACAGAGGGCAAAAAGGGGCTATCTCTCAGGAACGTCCATCTTCCTAGTGGCCTACATCTCTGACTACTGCTGTCTGCTGCCTGTTGTAGTTGTGGTTCAAAATTACCCTAAGAAACAGTCATTCCCTCCCTCATTTTTATATGAGGCTCTCATTGATTTATTAAGTTGTTTTTCAATCCAATTTCTTAGAAGCCTTTGTGAAGAGATGATATGAATTACTTGTTCACCATTTACTGGAAATGTATGATACATAAAGGTTAGCTTTTCACAGAAATTTTTCTGTAAACATATTATGTTTTGGTTATCTTAATGTTACTAATTTTGATGTAAAACTGCTCAAAGGATATTTATGTTAAGAAAAGAGACAAAAGAGGGAAACAGTTTTTACATGAAGATACTAAATATAATATTTTTAAATCCATAGAAAATGAAATGTATCAAGTGTAAACTGTGGAGAAATAGGTGTGATAGCTATAATAGTATATGATTAAACTGAAGATTAGTGAATAAAGGAAACAGGATCAATAACCCACAATTATTGATATGAATTTTGTTGGGATTTTAGAAGGCCAGGCATTAGAGGAGCTTTTGGACACTGAGATCTAGGCCGAGGGTGGCTTTCTCCACAGCACTGGGAATCTCACCCAGAATTTCACATGATTTTGCTGTTAAAGCCTTCTCAGCTATAGTTTATATAAGTTTGTGAGCTCCTCAGAATTTCCAATTCCAGATATGTATTCACAGATATTTTTCCTCTTCTCCTCTCATTGTGTCTTCTTTGGGGTGATAGTCATGTCCAGGCATTGTGGTGGATGACAGTGGAAGATTTTTATGTGCCACGTGTTCCCATATGTATTAGAGTCATTTTCCGTTTTGCCATTTGAAATATTGAATCTGTGACGCTAACCCATAACCTTCTAGGCTCTGTCTACTTATCCTAACATCGATAAAAATAATCCTAAAGGAATAGAAGTAGAGGCATTTGATAGGAGGCATGGTGTATACTTGTATTTGCCTTTTGCTACATCAGAGATACATATTATAAAACCTGTGACACATTTTTCTCATTTTACTTCTCCAAGAAATTTCAAAATTAACAAATGTGTAACATCCTGACTCCCTGAATCTGTCGCCTGGGTCACAATGTATATTTTTATATACATATATATATAATCCTACTGCCATCACAGGTATATTCTTGAGAGTACTCTCACTTTGGTAAATACGAATTTCATAAAGAGATCACTGCCCCCCAATACACTGAGGTAACTCAAAATTCAAGCTGTGGTGAGCTTTATACTTCAACAAGATTAGACATGAAACAATGTAGAGGTAAATGAATATTTGGGTACATATGTGAAGGATATATATCCCCTAATGAGTTTCGATTGGCATACATACTATTATATTTTATTGTATTAAATATATACATATATATATATATATATGTATATACATATATATATATATATATATATATATATATATATATATATAGTACGAATTTGCAAACATGAACTATATGTGTCATATTCTTATACTACCTTGATTTTTTCATGTCCATCTGTGTGGATTTATAATTAACTTTTCAGGAGACATTTTCCAGAAATATTCATTTTCTTGACATACATATTCATTTCAGAATACTCAAAATGAACGTCAGTGAATATTGAGTACTAACCCTAACATTTTTACACTAAATGACCCAGTTTAACTTCAATGAAAGTATACTCATATGGGACATGATGTGTATTTTGAATTAAATTTTTATTCAAAATTGTTATATTCCTTTTTCTTCAGTATATACACATCATAGGATGTATCATTTCATCCACAATTCACAAATTGATATGCATATGATTCACTTTCATTCACTCCCTGTATCAGATCTGATGTATTTCTCCATGTTGCTTTACTTGCTTTTTCATGAGATTTCTTTTATATCACATAACTTTGAATTTCATCATCATTTTTGAAGCAAAACTCAAACACAGTTGGTTATAATTATTAACCCTAATATTACCACTACATGTATAACTACTTGGATTGAATGTTTGTATGTGAATACCAGATTTCATGTATTTTTTAAAATATCAATTCAATCCATTATTTAAAATAGTAACCTGTTATATTTTTTATTCACCATATGGTCTATTCATGCATCATCTAAATATACATAAACCCAGGGTACACCTATTTTTATCCCCAAACTCTAAATGATACTGTTTCAAAACATACTCCCAGAAATGGTGGAAGAAATACGCATGTCACCTGCTCCATATATTCCTTTCATCACATCATGTTCTGGACACAAATGCAAAACTCACACTTATCTTATTCTTCTACGAAAGCCTCATTTTAAAGAGAGCATGGTTTACTAAAATCATCTATGTCTGCATTTCCTATTGTTTTCAAATTTCAATCCTATGGTAAGTATACACTTGATTCATTCAAGGATAGTGTGTTCAACTACCCCCCTGTTAAAATTATCCCTGACCTTATCACTCATTTTGTACTTCTCCTGATGTCCTAACATCCTTATTGATATCTATTTCCCCAAGGGCCTTGTTGTGACTGACTCTTCATGTGTGCTGACATTCCCATTTACACTTTAATAGAAATTCATCGGATTGCAGAAATGGCCTTTGGTCCAAATCCTAAACTCACTATTCTTCCTTACCCAACACTGGAATCCTGCCTACTCTCTCTATTTCACTGATAGTTCTCTTTTACATTCAGTAGTTCCAGGTACAAGATCTTAGGCCATTGTCTATGGATTTAGAGGATTCATCTCTGCAGAACATAATTCAAAACTATGTATCCAAATCGTGAGCCCAACAAACTTGTGTGCTTCAGATCTTACCTAGATTTCTATTTACATAATTACATTTCACCTTACATTCGTATAAATATCCCAGTTGCCCAATACCCGTATTCATCCAGCAGAATGACTCCTAACCCAAATTGAACATGATATGACCCTTAACCATACTCTGTTCCCTCAATCTATTTTCACATAACAGCAGGTCCTGAGTTGATCTTGCCATACAGGTATGTAGGGAATCCTACAGCTGCTGGGAAGCTCAAAGGTAGATGCAGAAATGATCCCTGGAGCAAATGTAGGCAGCTAGGTAGGACCTGTGGGGTCTAAAGTCATCTTCCCTGGCCAAGAACCCAGTCAGGATAAAGGGATAAGGCTAAATCAGCCTCTCTCTTCTCAATGCAGGGAAGATGGACACAATCAGGTCTGTGTGGATTGCTGATCCTGGGCTCTTAGGGTATATAGACTTTATGTCTTATGAAAATGTCACAGAATGGTGGGGCAGCCTCCATCTCATGGGACCCTTGGAAAAAACTGTTAGGACAAAGTGGTTGCCAAGGCAGTGACCTCATTCACTTCCCTGAAGGAAGTGACCTTACCTCACTTCCTTGGTGATGGAACTCTCTGAATTTGGGATCCAGGAGGCGAGTCATCCAGAGGCAGTTCCACTCCCAGTGGGCTCACTTGATTGTCTATACCAAGGCCAGAGTCATTCTTTGTTGGTACCTAGTGATGTGTGGATAGCCAAATGCCTTGAATGGTCTCAACAGGGGCCTTTCCTGAGAAAGAAGTGTTGACTCATTGCTGGCTCCTGACAACTACAGAGAGATGGCCAAGGAGACCAGAGCTGAGACAGAACAGGCCACTGCTGAGGAACATTATTTCACCCACCAGTCAGAGGACAGAGTGGATAGATGCAGACCAAAAACAGGGGTGGGTTCTGTGTCTCAATGGGTGTGTGTTTCAATTTGTCATTTTGTCTCATGTTCTGAGAACGTGAAGGAAAAACTTTTGTTGTTGTTGTTGTTGTTGTTGGTTTGAAATGGACTGTTAACTAGTGAGCCATTTTATGTCAGTGGATCCCACTGGGTTTGTGGTTAAAGAGTGTAGAGAGAAGAATGCAGCCGTGAATGTGTCCTGTATCGTGGAAATCTTTGCAGGACTCCTCATGTCCAATTTATGAATGTTCTGCTGCTTGCCTTGCAGATGGGCAACACCTACCAAGATCCTAAGTTCCTGTATTCTTCCTGAATTTTTTTTTACTAAGTTCAGTTGAACATCATTGTGACTTTACTAGAAAAAGCAGCCATTTCAAATTTCACTAAATATTCTATCTATAAGCTAAAAGTCTAAACGTAATGCAGAATAGCCTTAGTTGGTTGTGGAAATAGAATAGCATCAAAACAGTTAGAAGCTATGAAGCGCTGAAATTTTGTCTTCAATACACTTAAGAAGAACAAAGCTTTATAAAGCACCATTTCACTACTTAAGTTCAATTAATTATAACATTTCTCTGGAGAGACAAATATACATATTCCACTAAAATTTTAAGCAAGTGCAAGTTCACCAAGTGAGACTTCAGATAAATGCTGGGTAAGAAAATAGCACTACCATCAACCACAGCTTTGTAAGTCAGAAGACTATTTTTTGAAACAGATCCTTTTTAATATAAATCTTTTATATATGCTTAGAGGTGAAGTCCCGGTAAATATTACCTTATCAAAGGCAATTTTTTTTGGTGGGGTTAAAGTGTGGGCATTAGACCAATATTTCTTACCTGTAGGTTCAATCTACTTAAGCAACATGTATACCCAGAGAGCAGATAGTAAATATTTTCTCATAAGAAGATCCTTGGATCATCTTTAGCATTTAGAAAAGGCCTGAGTTCTGTGTGTAATAGAAGAAATTGCCTTTAAGTTTAAAATATTTCCTGCAGGTGTTCCCACAAAAGATCTTCCCTCTAAAAAAACTCGGCTGAGGCTATGAAATATGTACTTCCAGCTGTGGGACCCACCAGAAGTCACCCAAAATACTCTGAAAAAAGCAACTTGTCAGTTAAATGAATGAATCTTAAGATTTTCCACACAGGGTGTTGATGAATGTGCAATGTACACACTGGTTTTGCTTAGGCAGTGACTGCTCAGCAAAAACCAGGATTATACCCACAGAAACACTGCCTGCTGGGACTAAAGAAAACAGAAAATAGGACCCAGTGAAGGAAGCCTGCCAACATGTGTTATTGTTTGAGAAAAGTGAGGAATGACTCCCGAGGAATTCAGAGAACCTCTGACTGCTGCTTCCCTCACAAGCCTGGAGCAAGGTGGCTCCCTCCTCCATTTTAGCAGAACAAGTGGTTACCACAAAGAACACATGGAACATGCCCTCCCAAGAGAGCCATGTTGGTTGGTCTCTGGGGCAGACCTGAAGGACCTGAAGGACCCATGTTTTCCAAGAGGCACTTATTTTCTTTCTTCTGTCTTTGATACACATGGTTGTCCTAAATGTCTTGCCATTGGCCTCGGTGACATCAGATACTCCGAGACTGTTCCAGAGAGTTTTGCTTCAGCTGCTGCAACTTTTGATGAGTGTTCATCTCAGATAACTCCACCCCACAGCTTCTCTAGATGATGTCCCCCTCTGTGGCCACTGTAGCTGTCCCCTCTGTGGTCTCTCAGAAGCTCCTCTCGAGAGGAAGCAGGACGTCCGCAGTATAGGCAGGACATGGTGCACATGTGTGAGCCTTCCATCTTCCGTTTTTGTTTGTTTGTTTGTTTTTTCCTATATGAGCAGTCTTCTCCTCACCCTTTTTGGAACAGTGGAATAGTCTGAATACTGTTTCCCTTATGCTGCAAAAAAAGTTCTAATGAAATGGGTTTTATTTTGTGTATTCATGATTTCTCTCTTGAGTAGAACCAGCGGACCTGGTGACTCTAAAAGCTAGTAACACTGAGGCTGCTGGTACTAAAAGCAGCCACAAACCAGGGCTGGCAACGCTGAGGGGTCTAGCAGCCAGAGAGGATCAGAGTGCAATGGAGAGTTCCAGAGAGCAGTTGGTAGCTGCTGGCTCCAGCTTCTAGTGTAACAGGTGTCCACTTAACTTTTTTTTTCCTTTTTTTGCATTGCAATTTTCTTTTTGTTTTTTATTGGTTGTTCAAAACATTACAAAGCTCTTGACATATCATCTTTCATACATTTGAAAAAAAACAAGGGAGAGAATTGAACCATTTCACTTTTTGAACATAGCCTTCACTGCTCTGAGGCCTAGTCTAAAAGGGATGTGTTTATCTTTTCCTCCTCTCCCTCTTCCCTCCCTAACCTGGGGGCCGGGAAGAAGAACCACAGCCTCTGGGACTAGAATCCTCTGTGCTTCTCTCTAGCTAGCAAAGCAATAAAACTTCTTTTTCCTTTCTCTCCAAATCATGTCCTTGTTATCAGATTGGCATCTGGGACAAAGATGGAGTTTTTGGTAACAAACGAATTATGTAGAAGCCTTCATGTCTGATGGAATGTTTCTGGTAGAGTTTAGACTTTGTTTGGGACCTATCTTGTGTCTTTCTTCCTTCTGTTTTCTGCCTGCTGGAATGGGAATATCCTACGTTTATCTAACCATTGTATTTTGGGAGCACATAATTCATCTGACTTCACAATTTCACAGTTGGAGAGGAATCTGGTCTTAGGATGAGTCTCACATTTAAATGACGTTTAGCCAAGAGTAGACTTTAGAAGTTGAGTTGATGCTGGTATGAGTTAGGACTTCAGGACTGTTGGGTTTTTAATAAATATACTTTGTATGCAAGAAGGACATGCATTTTAAGCTATAGACTGGAATATGTCTCCCCCAAATTCAGATATTGAACCCCTAAATCCCAATGGGATGGTATTTGGAGATGGAGCCTTTTGGAAATAATTAAGGTTAATTGACATCATATGGGTCTGATGAGGAAGAGAAGGGCTGGGGATGAAGCTCAGTAGTAGAGTGTTGGCCTGGCATGCATGAGACCATGGTTTTGGTCCCTAGCATCGCAAAGAGAGAGGCAGAGATATCTTTTTCTCTTCATATCCATGTACAGATCAATTGCCATATGAGGAAATGGCAAGGCACGGCAATGTACAAGCCAAACAAACAAACAAAAAAACTTTATCAGAAAATGATCCTGCCTGCCCATGAAAATTTCTGTTGTTTAAGCCACCCAATGAATGCAATTTTGTTATGACAGCCTGAGTTAATACAGGTCTCATTTTAAAATTTAAAATAATAGGAACAGCAAAAATATTTTGTCTCTCCTACCTTCGTACACCTATGCAGCTTTTTGTGTTTTTTTTTTTCAACTGAATCTGTCACCAGTTGAGTTGAGACGACTCAGTTAGTAGGGTTGGAGGATGCTTGGATAAAATAATGCACTACATTGGCACTGCTGCTCTCTCCCGTTCTTTAAGTCAGATGGCTAATGGCGCTACTGCAGGACTCTCAGCGAAGATGATTGTCATCATGCGAGTCATTTGACAGAAGCTTTTCTTCCTCAACACCAGCTGGAGGCCAACTCAAGTATTGATTGCTGTCATTTTGCTTCTGTGAGCTCCCTTTGCTCAACCTTCAGTTTTGCTAAGATATGTTTATAGGGAAGCCATATGTGTGTGTGTGGGGGGGTGAGTGTGCACACATCAAGGTGAGATACTTTTGCACGTGTGCTAATCTTACCAATTTTTGTTTTCTTTTTCACCATGCCACTAGTAGGCCACTTACTCATTTTGGACCTAACAGTTCTCTAACAGAAGCAAGGCTGGACTCCACTGTGATTCCTAGGATTATCCAGTGGCTTCCAGAAAGCCATATGGCCTCCTAGGACTATGGGGTTGTGCACATGTCATATGTTGGAAATGATAAACCCTTTTCTCAAACTATAAGAACTAGATTCATCTGCAAGCAAGAGAGATGTTTTCTTTTGTGAAAAACATGTCCACTCTTACTGCTCCAAGTGTCATTAAAGACTCATTCAAGAGTAAGGAGTGTGGGCTTGGAAGTCAAAGAAGCTTCTAGTTCTGGCTCCCCCAATGACTGGTTGAACAGGTGGAATATTGTCACTTAGCCTCTTTCAGCCTCATAAAATCATCAAGTAAATATTGGTCAAAGGCCCACTGAATGTCAGAGGCTGCACATGGAGATAGGAAGGAAATAAAGAAGAACAAAAATAAACACATGTAGGGTGGGGGGAAAACTAAACTAAAATCTCCAAATCTCAGAGGAACTTACAACCTTGTAAAAGGAGCAGATGTAAAATAAATATGTCTGGGTGTTCTGGGGACACCAAGCTGGGAATCACAGTCTGCCTTTATGTAACATGTGTGATCAGTGACCAGTACTTCAAATGTCCATCTTCTGATGAACTCTTCAGTAGTAGTAATGGAGAGGATGAGAGCTTTGTGCTTATTTAAAGGGAAAAGCAGGAGATGGAAGAGAAATACTGTGGATTAGCTAGCCTATCATGGCATTTGGCACATGACCATGGGACCGGATTTGTGCTGTACCTGAAGACACTCTAGAATGGATGATATTACACTTGAGAGCATAATACAGTTTTGTTACTTTGGTGTTTTTGCAGCTTTGGACTGCCCTAGATTTCTGTTCCCAGAGCAAGACCTCATTCTCCAAGGAAGAGGAAGCTTTAGCAGCAGGCAGTGCTGAGAGGCAACATGCTCATTAGAGTCAGCAATTGCCCTGGAGACAGTGACAGTTACCAGTTTAGACCCGGGACTGGGATAGCCACACTCAGAGTATGGGTCTTCTTCCTGCACATGTGGGGTGTCCACAGTATTGAGAGGTCATAGATTGTCTTTCTAGCAACTGCTATTATGAGGCAACTGAGGCTACAAATGAATATTAATACTCATACAATCTCAGAGTCCATGGAGCCTGAGTCCAATGTAGATTACATATATGATTATAATAAATTTATAGTAAGTATCTAATGATGGTAACCACAGATAGTAATAAGGACACCCAAAAGTATAGAGTGAACTCAGAAGACTTAAGGGAGGATTCAACAGAAAAGCCTATGGTTTATAATTTTCTTATAGGTAGAAAAAATATTTTACATATAGGAAAGGGGAGATATTCATTTCAAAAAGGTCAGAATATGTAAAAGCATGAAGAACTAGAGAACTGAGAGAATTTGAGTAATTCTCTCAAAAAAAGGCAAGAACGAATTAGTTAGGAATGCTTTTTGTTGCATATCACAGAACACCCAGAGGAAATAGTTTCAATGAACAAAAGTTTATTTTTATCTCAAAAAAAAAAAATAAGTTCACAATAAGTAATTGCTGGATATGTTTCAGGGTCAATAATGCCACTCCTTCATGACTGTAACATGACTGCTGCTGCTCCAAACATTGCACACATGCTTCAGGCAGGAGGAATAGAAAACAGAAAATGGTTATGCCTTACTTTTTTTTTTCCTGGAAAGACAAGAATTTGTCAGAATCTTATCAACACGATTTCAAGTAGATATAATCCTGATTGTGTCAAATGTCTCTTCTCATGGTACCATGCCCCCACTACCCGCCCCCCCAAAAATCTGGGAAAATAAAGATTTATCTTCATCTACTGTTGTATTTATAACACCCCAAAGAATTGTTAGAAATAAAAAGATGGATCAACAGGAAGTGGTGAAAAATTATACATTGTTAGAGTATTCAGCCTATGTACCTGTAGGAGAAATAAAAGTTAAAAAGTAAAGAAAAGGGTTACCTGGTTTGAAAGGCCTCTTGGGCCTATAAATTTTGGTCTTCTGGTCCTCAAGACAGAGAACCCACTAATTTTCTTTTAATATATATTCTGTAAACTCCCTTGTCAATCATCCCTAACACTGTATAGAACATCCTTTGGAAACTTAGGCAATGTTAGCCATTGCCATGAACTCCCTGCTTATCCGACTTCCCCTGAAACTCAGGGAACACAGAACATTCCTCCTTCTCCTCCCTAATCATGCTCCATACTGGGACTCTGGCACATTAAAGGTGAGTGAGTACAGCAGGAAGCAGCTGCTCCTGACGAGAACAGACCTTCCTCATATCCAGCATCTAGGAGCAGTACTGAGATGGGCAAGAGACTGGAGGAAGGAAATTTTATTCAGATCCTGATTGTCACAGATGAGCTTCCTGGCCTCACACAACTCATTCTCTAGGCTTCTGTCATGGAGGATAAGCTAAAATAATAGGGTTGAACTAGTGAAATTATAGAATCCATTCTAGTTCTATGATTATTTGTTGATTTACATCCTTCAGCTCCTCCAAGCATGCACACACACCCTGGCTGTATTTTTTAAAGATTGATAGGATGACATTTAATGGGGAAAAAATCAAGGCAAAAACCTTCCTTTATTAGAGACATGGATCTCTAAGTTAGTTAGATTTACAGTCTTTGTACAAGTAACATTGTAGCCATTAAGGAACCTATGAACTAATATCTCCCCACCACCATTTCCCAGTTTTGGAGTCCAACATTGGTCTAGCTTTAGTCTCTCTTATTTCACTATGAAAAGTTTTGCCATCAAGGCGGCTGGGTAATTCTCTTATTTCCTTCAGAACACATGACTGTTCATTAAGCTTGGAGCTACAGCCTTCATGCTTCTAGACAGTCACAAATATCTTTAAATGTCATTTATGCATGACTGTGTGTATAAGAAAGAGGAGGTTTTGGAATTGGGTTCAGGGAAATAATGACCTCGCTGTCATTTATCATCAATAAGCCCTTGAAGATAATCCACATAGGCACTGCTGGACAGAGATGCTCAGTCAGTGTGCTCCACTAGATTCTAGGCTCTGCTTCTGATTGCTCTTCTTGGACCATTTTCTTTATTTAACTTTGGCGAATTACTAATGTTATAGACGATATTTGCTTCTGTTGTGGATGAGATCAAATCACTTGTCAAATAAGCTGATCTTGAAATTTGGGTGGAACGTCTCAACCCTGGGGACTAAAGACAACATGTTCACTGAAGAAGGAAATCTTCATTACTGTGAGTGTACAGCATTCTGTTGTTGCAGGAGAACTCTGACATTTTTCTAACTGGATTGCATCTGCACTTTTAAAAGACAGACAGTAGAGTATCACTGGAGATAATAGGATCTGAAACTCGAAAGCCTTCATATTTTATTAGAGCTATCTTGATCCCATTTCATTAAGTCACTGGAGTGTTATTTCACATTCCGGTGTCTGCATAACTGCATTGCCTTTGTTTCTCAGTTCTATTTAAAATTCCCTGCCACATCAAGGCTAGTGAATGTCACTGAAGATAACTATCAACATGTAATAACTTCCAACTACAGGAATGTGTAGCTTGAAAGCACTTGAATGATCAGGTCTCTTTGTAATAAGTGGGAGCCAGGGGAGGACAAATTAAGTCCAACCACTTGGTGTGGTTTTCAGATTTAATTTGAGATCTGACCATCCATGCATAGACATAGACATTTATCACAGATGGTCAAGGAATGGAAGTGTGTTCTAATGAACAATAAGTCTACATAAAGCAAATGAAAGACTGATTCCCACATCACAAAGAACCTCTAGATCAACCAATCTCAAAATTACAAAAGAACCTGGGAAAGGATGTAATGTGAATTTGCACCATGAAAATATATTACAATGACAACTTAATTTAGTAACTTGCTTTGAACTTTGTTCTAGTTGTCCATTGTTGCAAAGAAACAAATAAACAAACAAAAAACAAAAAATAAAACAGCAAACTTGTTGACATTAAGCAAGAATTTATTATTATCTTTACTGGCTCTGTGAGTCTCACATAGCATTACAGCCAGATGTTAATTGACTTTTGAAGGTTTAACAGGGTCACGATCAAGATAACTTCTTCAATCACTGGTCTATCATCTGCCTGAGTTAAAACCACTTAGGGCTGTTCAAGCATCTTTCTTTCCATGCCATCACTTCACATGACTAGTTGGAGTATCCACAGAGCATAGTGGTCTGAGAAAATTGGTTTTCCCTAGAGCAGAATTGGTTTTACCCAGAGACAAAGTTAGAAACTACAAGAGTTCTTATGACATAAGATCAGGAGTCAGTCAGACAGTATTACCCCTCTCACAAATTATTTGTTACCAGCATATCACAACGTCAGCCTAGACTCAAGGGTCAGGAATTATATAAGGGCATGAATATTAGGAAGCGTGGTCAGTAGAGGTCCTTCTTCAGAGAACAGCTATAAAAACCTTGTTAATCTACGAGCTGAGGGATTTGCTGTTGCTTACTATGAATAGAGCACTCCTCTAAATAAGATGTTTCTTAACTTACAATGGGGTGATATCCTCATAAACCAAATGAAAATTGAAAATTTCTTAAGTTGAAAATGTGTTTGATACACCTGGTTGGTCCTACTGAGCATCACAGCTTTGCCTAGCCTATCTTTAAGATTAAGTGTTCCAAACACTTCCATGATCCTACTGTTGAACAAACTTATCTAATATGAAGACTATTTTATAATTAAGAGTGAAATATCTCATGTATACACATAATAGGCATTTTGCAGACATGATGGGATGCAAAATAATAAAAAAAAACTACTATATCTGAAAACTATAGCATTGCAGGACACTGCAAAGAATGGGTTATTTATGTTTGTGATCTCATGGTTGCCTGGGAGATGACAAGCAACACAAGAGAGTACTGGACCACATTTTGCTAGCTCTGGAAAAGATAAAAATTCAAAATACAATGCATAAGCTCATTTCCTACTAAATGTGCTTTGCTTTTCACCATCCCAAAGTTGAAAATTCAAGTCAAACCATCTTAAGTTAGGGACTATCTGTACTTTTGTATGCATTATCCATTTTAATATTGTAATAACCCAGTGAAAGATGAGGTTTTTTTTATTTGTTTGTTTGTTTTTAGGTAAACTAATTGTTTTATATATTTGGTGCATGACAGCTCTGTACCAGACTGTGGTGGATGGAATTCTACATGGCCCTTGAGGTCTCTGCCCCATGGTGTTCCTCCTCTAACTCTTGTTATGTGACAAAGGGATTTTGCATATTTAATTAAGTTTTCTAATTAGTTGACTTCAATACAAGGAGCTTATTCAGGTGAGACTATCCTTTAAAAGCAGGAATTTTTCTCCAGCTGGTAGCAGAAGAAAAAGTCAAAGAGATAAAAAGCATGTGAAGGAATCCACGAGCCACTGCTGACCTTGAAGATAAAGGGGTTGTGTGAAGGCTGTAGAGAGATTTTAGCAGAGGTGGGTAACAACAGCCCAACAGCCAACGAGAAAACAAGGACTTCAATCCAGCAATCATAAGGAATTATGTTCTACCATAATTAAGGGAATTTTGATGCATGTTCATCCTCAGTTTCCAGGTCTGAACTTAACCAGACCAATCCTTAATTTGGGCCTTATGATCCCTAAGCAGAGAACCCAGTTGAGTCTGGCTGGACATCAAAATTGTAGAACTATGAAATAAGTAGGCATTGTATTGTCACAAAATGTGGTAATTTGTTAGTCAGAAACCAAAAATCTAATTTGGTACCTATAGGGCTTTTGTGGGTATCACACTCTTGCTTGAACTTTGCCTGTTTGTTCTGCTATCCTAAAATACCACAGACTGGGTCATTGATAAACAATAGAGTTTATTTCCCACCATTTCAGAGGCTGGGAGTTCCAAGATGGAGGAATCAGCACATCTGTTTGTCTGGACAAGGCTTCATACTCTAGAGGGAAGAACACCATCCCCATATTGTACAAGGTGAAAGGGAAAGTCTCTTTTATTAGGGTCTTGATCCCATTCACAAGGTCTCATTCCTGATGACATTGCACTGGAAATTTGGAAGAGATATAGGCAAACCAATTTCTAATTCCCCCCACTCCTTTTCCAGTTTTTTTTTCAATGAACTTTCTCTAGTAAATTCATTTCATTTCAAACTCCTTATCTTGGGATTTCACTTTGGAGAATTAACTGAGTTAACAGAGCTGGTCCTAGAAAGTGGACAGTGGGAGAGAATCCTGAGGTGGGGTCATTTACCAGCCTGATGGTAACATAGATGCAATTACTGGTGGAAACTGTATTGTAACTTGTAATTCAATAGCGTCTTATATCTAACCTTCCTCTGAGGTGAATTGGGATGGGATTGGAGGTAATGAATTTATTTTCTTTTGCATTATCTCCAGCATTCAAGTAATATAGGGGAAGTAGTAACTTTTAGAATCATTGAGTGATTGATTGGGTTTTGTCAAATATCATTTATATACTAAAGAAAGGAAAGGATAAACTCAAGTCTTGTAGCCTCATGTTTGGCAACTGGGGTACATGGCATCCTAACTTTCTCTCCAAAAATCTTGTGCAGCTCCACCCCTATGTCCTTGCTGTTTAGAGACCACTTGGCCTCCCTCTCTGTTGGCTTAATTCTGCTCAATTCCTACAGCTTTCCTCAAAAGACACTCCATATTACTGGCATCTCTTAATCTGGAGAGTATCCAGTGCTACTTGAGCTTCCTTTACACATCTCCAGGCAGCACCCTCTCAGCGGCTGCTTGCAGGGTCTCAGGAGCTACAAGACTTCTTTTCTCAGGTGAATTTTTCTCTTGCTTTGATCTTGTTTCTTTTTTCTATCCCCCTATTTATCCCCTGTGGAATACAAATGTTTATTCTATGCCTTCATATTTTGGATATATATAATTTGCTTCAGACTTTTAGAGGGACTCATGCTGAGAGTTTGCCTTGAATCTCAGTGGAGACTTTGAACTTGAATGTTTGGGCAATCCTTGAATTATTGAGACTTGGAAATGGACTAAATGTATTTTTCACTGTGGGGTGGACATGAGCTTTTGAGGGTACAGGCAGAATATTATGGTTTAGATATGAGGTATCATCCAAAAACTCACTCGTGAGACAATGCAAGAAAGTTTCGAGATGAAATGATTGGTTTATGAGAGCTACATCCTGATCATTGCTGATAGGGATTAACTGGATGCTAACTCTAAGCAGGTGGGATATAGCTGGAGGAGGTGGGGTCACTAGTGGTGTGCCTTTGGGACTTATATTTTGTCCTTGTTGATCAGAGTTCTCTCTCCCTGATTCCTGGTAGCATGTGCCACATTCCTCTACCACATTGTTCCACCATGAAGTTCTGCCTCAACTAGGCCCTGGAGCAATGAACTTGGCTATCTATTTACTGAGCTTCTGAAATCATCCTCCTCTAATCCAGGGTAGCAGAAGTGTTGACCAAGTGTCAGAGAAGTCTAGAATAAATGGTGAAGGTGAGAGATGGTGTACATTACTTAGGCTACAGGACCAACTATGATGGAAGTCCTGCCATAGAGCACAATATAGTATAACTCACTAATACTTCCTTTTCATTTTTATTTTTCTAGGAATTTTATCAGACATCATCTTGAAGCAACAGTGTAATGGATTTAATGTGACAACTGAATGGATCTGACCATTGATATGGATGAATTGTAGCAGATCATGTTTTCCACACGTTTCTTATAATCATCCACAGATTTTCCCACTAACTCATATTTTACCAGTCCAAATCTGCATCTTTTAAACATAGAGCTGTCTTCAGGATGATGAGCATACCCTGTGTACACAAATGAGATGCAAAAAGCCTGAAAATGTATGTTCCTTCAGGAAAAGCCACTAAAAAATAATTAGTGACATAAAGGTACAAATTCTCAGCTCTCTCACAAAGTGATGAACTGAACTCTTGTGAAATATAGACTGCATAGATTATCCGGTTAGGATTGACCTAAGTTTACTATCTGTAGGACTTGATTACCATATTTATGCTTGATCTCCTTCTAGTTAAAGGACAACTTCCCTTGAATTCATGAATTCTTTTCTCTGCCACATCATTTAGAAGCAATTCTTCCTTCTCTTCTTCTCCACTGATATGGTTTGAATGTGTATGCCCCTACAAAATTCATATATTGGAATTTAAACCCCAAGATGATAATATTAGAAGATGGGACCTTTGGGAGGGGACTAGGTGAAACCCTCATTAATGGGAACAATGCTTTTATGAAAGAGCTGGGAGAAATCACTCGGGCCCTTTTGACCCTTCACCTTCTGCCAGGTGAAGATGCAATAACAAGATGACACCTTGGAAATAAAGATGAGCTTCACCAAATCTGCTGGTACCTTGATCTTGGACTTCTCACCCTCCAGAACTATGAGCAATAAATTTCCATTGTTTACAAATTACCTAGTATGTGGTATTTTGTTGTAGCACCAGGAATACATCAAGATCTCCTCTACACATACCCTTTCCCCGGCTTCTCCTTTACTACTTCTCCTCCTTCTTCCCCTTTCTCCTCTTCTTCCTCCTCTCCTTTTCCTCCTCCTCCTCTTCCCCTCTTCCTTCTCCTTCTCCTTTTACTCTTCTTTTTCCTCCTCCTCGTCCTTCTCCTTCTTCTTTTCTAGCTTATTTATTTCAGAAAGCATGGTTCCTTTAAGAACTCAGTCATATCAACTAGTTAAGACTTTATTCTGAGCAATGCAAGATGCCACTGACGAGCTTTGAGCAGAGAAAAATGACACAGAAAAATGACACTTTTCTGTATATTTCATGTAGAAAAGACTGTAAGACAGGAGTGGAATGACAGATGATAAGGGGGGAGACTTCAGGTAAAATATGTGTACACACTCACACACACACAGCCCTTCATGGTATGATATGTGTATGTGCCAGTCTCTCCTCCCTTATTGTATATATTTTTAAAAATTTCTATTGTCCATGGAAATTAACAACACTGTCTCCCTTACCACTTGAAGATACGGATTATGGTCACAAGGTCTGGAAAACAAAAAATAAACAAGGAAATTTTTTTGCCATCATTCTCACCCCCTATTTAGGAGTAAAGACCCATGTCTTAATTATTGTGCATGGATATAATTGCCCTCTCTACCTCTATCCTTCCCAATACTGAACTGGGTAGAACATTTTTTCTTACATTCATTGTCACATTTTTTGTCTTATCTTAGGCATTCTTTTTTTGCCATTTTTGTTAAAAAAAATTAAAATCAGCTGTAAATTGATTTTATGAATGAACAAGTGAATAAAATTTTAAACTAATTAACCAAAGTGGGAATATGAAGAGAATGTCAAACCTGAAACCTGGAAAGGCACCAGAACATTAGTGTGGGCTGTGAACAGGAACTGATCATTAGACCCAAGAAGATAGTGCCTGCAAATAATTAATGCAATTATAACAGGAAGAAGAGAATGTACAATATATATATATATATATATATATATATATATATATATATATATATATATATATATATATATATTATATAGTATATAGTATATAGTATATAGTATTGAGCATTTGCTTTGGGAATCATTTTCCTGAGCATTTCCTTTTTCTATTTAGTTATACATACTATTAGGGTTCATTTTGACATAATTATACAAGCATGAAATAAAGTTTTCTCTGATTCAGTTCCTAGTAATTCCCCTTTCCCTCCCCTCCCTCCGTGTTCCCTTTCCTCTATTCTACTAATCTTTCTTCAATTTATCTATATATTTGCTTAAATTAGTGCCGTGTGTGTGTGTGTGTGTGTGTGTGTGTCTATGATTTACAGTGGTATATTCAAATACCTACATAGGAAATTTTGGTCAGATTCATTCCAGTGTTCTTCCTGTCCCTCCTCCTTTACCCTCAATCCCCTTCCTCTGCTCCATTAACCTCTTCCTACTCTTCCTGAGCATTTTCTATCCATTCCTTAAGTTAATCTTCACAGCAGCCCGATAGGTTTGCATTACTCTAACTTTTTACAGATACTAGCAGCAAGGAACACTTGGGAGAAGTAATGTGTGGACCCTTAATGAAAAGTATGCAAACAACAATTCAAAACTCCACTGGATTAGGTTGAAATTAGGAAGACACTGGTGTGGTTGCTGTGGGGATATATTCTGGCTCATTTGGGATTTCTTATGAAAACTCTGGGGAGGCTGAATCAGCACATACAGGAAATCAATGGTTCCATATATAAAAAGTTGAAGGAGACAGAGAAGCAGCAGCTGGAGATCATGGTGCATGGAGATTCCAACTTAACACAAACATGAAGAATGGCCCTGGATTGCAAAAGACTTAATCTACTTACACATAACATATGATGAAAGAGTACCATTCCTTTGTGAGACACTTACCTGTATTTCAATTCCTTTCATTTTCATGACATAACTCTCACAGAAAGATATTCTTCTCTTCCTTCCACTCTCCTCCTCCCTGGCTTCACTTCCCTTTCCAGTCCATCTCCTCCACTTCTTCTCCACCTCCATTTTACTCCTTCCCCTCTCCCTTTAATGAAGAACAAAGCTAACAGTTGAACCCCAAGTTTCTGATTTCAAACCCACCATGTGCTGCCTCTATTATTTCTGTGTAAAATATGAATTTTCTTGAGACCTATGTGTTAAGTTAGGTTTTTGGCAGGTGTAGAATTAATTTTAATTTATGTGAGAATAAATTTTAAAAGGAAAATTTGACAGGTAAAATTTGAAGAGTTGAAATTGAGAAAAATCAACATAGTCCCCAAAGCAAAAATTATATATATATAAATTGACTTCTGCTTAACATGTGTTTGAAAAATCATCATTATTTATTATGTTCATCATCAGCCACTTAAGAGCTTGTATTACTGGGGCTGGAATTGCAGCTTAGTGGTAAAGTGCTTATTAGAGCATGCATTAGGCCCTCAGTTTGCTCCTTGGCACATCCCAAATTGATCAATCAATTGATCAGTCTTTTTTGGATTATTTACTAAATTCAGTATTTAGTTTTCCTATCTCATTAGTTCTTTGCTTGATTAAGTAGTATATATAATTATTATTTATTATATTATCTTTATATGAAACTTTCTAATCTTGTGTATTTAAATTCTCTGACTCCGGGCAGTGACTTTCTATTTTTCCCCTATTTTTTTCTTTCCCTTCATTATAGCAGATCTCTGTGTAGCAGTTGCTATGATCATAAACAACCTAATCAAAGCAATCAACATTTGCTACATACCTCCTACTTGTGAGGGCCTGTGCCACATTAGGACTGTAAATGAAGTAACATGCTGTACATGTGTATCCATACAGTATCCACTAGTTACATGTGGTTAATTAAATGTAAATTATTTAAAATAAAATGTTCAGTCCTTTTTCATTGGCCACATAATTCCATTGGTTGTGGTATTGAACAGGACAGGTCATAAAATAGATAAATCATTGTCCATTGTGCTCACAGAAATTTCTAGAATTAGTGCATAACTTATGCTAGCAATTTATGACTGTATTCTGTGCTGTTTGAATTCACTACTTCTTTCTTCCATTAGATTTTTAGTTCCATCTGCAATACTTGCTGGATGGTAGCTACTCTATAAACAAACATGAATAAGGAGGTGGGGGAAGTCTTAGAATTTGCTCTGCAAAGAGATAAACAATTCAAATATGTCCAATTTAAATTTGTCATGTTTATTTTTTAATTAGTGCTCATCCAGCAAAATTTGTACTCATTTGTATTTAGGAAACCTAAAAAAAAATTTGGTGAACTAGAATAAAAAGAGTAATGGTTAAATATTTTCTATCTGACATAATCACATATAACAGATTGAATTGTCTCTCTTTGTTTATCTGTTCCATACTTAACTATTGAATATTCTCAGGATTACTTAACCTTTTAAATGTGTTTTATGTAAATGATCTCATTAAGAAAAAATACATTTGGGTCAATTCCAGACTTAAATCTTGTACTTTTAGTTTTTGTTTATACCATAGTTAATACATGATGATGATTTTTTTAACAGCTTACCTGAAAATCATTAATTTCATAAATGATATTAGTCAAGATTCTTATTGTTAAGTGACAAATGCCAATCTGAATCAATTTAACAAGACAGAATAACTTAAGGAATACAAGAAATTAGTGAATATCCAACACATAGGAAAGACTGGGGTATAGTTAAGTCTGGCAAACACCTTGATTCAGGGTTTGAAGGACCATAGGACTCTATGCATGGATTGAGCTTCCATTTGCTTATTGACATCATCTTATCAACATATAATGTTATATAGATTTCTTCTGTATGGTGGAACGCATGAATTTTAACTGTTTCTGTGTGTTTCATGTTAAGATTTCAAATCCTAGAGATGTACTTTCTTAGATTAATTTGGTGCAATCCTGTTCCCAAGCTTCCTGGATCATTGAACTCAGCCAGGAATCAGAAAATAATTTTTTTTTAACCAGTTTTGGTCCGATTCTCACAATTGGATGAACATGGCTGGGAGATGTACTCATGGCTAGTATTGAGGAAGTTATGAAAAGATAAAGGAAATTCTAGAAGGAGACAAAAACAATACACATCCAGGACAATAATATAAAAGAGTTCCCATTTCTTCACAAATTTTCATTGGCGACTCAGAAACATTTTCCATATGGTTCCGAGTAATCCTTGGGTCTCAACACTCAGATTGCTGCAGACAGCTCTATCAGGCACTCTCTCCTGTTTTTTTGTTATCTTTTCTAACAAAAGGAGCAGTGTTAGTATTCACAACAGCACGATACAATGAAATCATCTGTTTACCAAGCACCAAAGGCAGTGTTAGATATTATTTAACCCTTATTGTGGTTAGAAAGAAAATAATAACAATTGTTCTCTCTTTTTTCATTGCTAAGATCATAATTGAGCATTTAGCAGAAGTTCCATTCCTGAGTTTCTTTCTTTAATAGGCAGTGACCTTTAACAAATAACCACTAATATAATTAATGTTTTCCTTCTCAATCTTGCACTCTCCACCCATTGTCTACATTCTGTCTTTCAAATTATATTGGGTCATACAGAGGACACATGCTAGATGTTTGGATTCCAGAATTACAAGCTTCACAGCCAATGTGTATTTGCATAAAAGCAGACTTCTTTTTCAGACATTAGACACACAGAGCAGCCTTCAGTCTGCCAACTTTATTACTGTTCATTTCACCATCCTACAGCAGCTCTTCCTAAAACAGTACCATTAATCTCTGCAATATAAGGTACTCGTCCATAATCACTCACAGAAGAAATAAGATACTGTCTTGTTCTATGGAATACATCAATGATATGGTATTGTTAAGCATTTTATGATTCAGGAAAAAAAAACATGATAAAACTGAATGAATATTTGAACGAAATAGCTTGAAGACAAAAGTGGAAAGCAGAAAAATAATATAGATCTTTTATTTTGGTTGGGTGTGCTATGCCAGCAATACTGTCAAAATATCTGTGTGCCCATGTGGCAGAAAAATGAAAATGCTTTGATAGGTAGAGACTATCCCATATATTTTACAACAGACAGCCACAACATAACCCTGTATATGATATGTTCACATTTCAAGCCCCATTCTGTGACTGGCTGAACCAGCTAATGGGTTACTCCATATTCGAAGATTTACACTAAGCTTTTTCTTTCCAATTTTCCTTGGACTGCAGGAGTTACTGATGCTAATTGAACACTGCGGCTCAATAAACAACTTTGCTATCTCAAAAAATACACCCTCTTTGCCAGCAAGATGTTTGGAGTGATTCCAAGAAAAAGACAAAAAAAAAAGAAAAGTCTGATCAATGGAGAGAAGGAACCACATTGAAAGGTTTGCAGTCCTATTTTCACTCTGGTCATAAATCATTATCCACTCTGGCATTGATTAATTGGTCTTTCTCGAATTCTCCAGAATTCTTATGAAAATCTAGGCTAAAGCACTATTACACTATTAGCAGAAGACAGAAAGGGATACATTTTCTAAATGTTGTCTGGAGATAACAGTGTGTAGGCAAAAATGTGCCACATTGAAAGTAGCTCTTTGGTTATTTACATTTTTAGAGTGATTTAGTTTCTTTTGTCAAAGTCTTCATTCACCCCCTTTCTTATCTCAGGTCTACAACCAAGCCAGAGAGGGTGAGGGTGACATGCTCTACATAGTCCACCTGTCACTTGTGATACCAGGGCATCCTGGCCCCATTGAAAGTTTCTATGTTATGATGTCTAATTCTTCAGGGTTTATTGCTAATGATCCAGTTTTCCATTGGTAATTGAAGCTAGTATCTTAAACAGATTAAAAATGGGTTAAAACAGCTGTCTGAATGTCACATTTGGTCAGGCTTCTGGAGATGAGGCTCTGAATTCGAACAACAGTTTCACTTTGAGAATTAATAAGCTTTTAATTTGAGGCCTAATGTCTACTGATTCCCGTTTTCTGTTCACTGACTGCTATCTTGCCTTCCTTTACTCCTCAATGACTGCAGTTTTTTATTTTGCTTATGTGTTTCTTTTGAAGAAAGTTTGTAATTACACTTTACAGTTTGTTAGTTACAATTTTAAGTGATACATACTATTTATTAAAGAATAGCTATGCTATAAATTTATCAAAGTATACAATCATACAAAAGGAAATAAACCAACAGGTCACATTCAAAAGCTCAAATACAGACCCATGTATATACAGACACTATGTACATGACAGCTGCTTTTGTGTATGAATGGTTTTACAGAGAGCATTTAGAATAATGGCTACCCATTACAGATAATAATGAATCCAGATTCCTATTTTAAAAACATGAGAAGGTTATATTTCAGGCAGATAAAAAATGAGTGAGTCAGGCACAGTGGTAAATGCCTGTAATCCCAGAGTCTCAGGAGGCTGAGGCAGGAGGATCGCTAGATCAAAGCCAGCCTCAGCAACTTAGCAAGGTCATAAGCAACACAGTGAGACCTGCTCTCCAAATAAAATACAAAATAGGGCTGCAAATGTGGGTCAGTGGTCAAATACCCCTGAGTTCAATCCCCAGTACCCTCCTGAAAAAAAACCCCAAACCAAACAACAACAACAACAAAATCACATTTAAATTTTTTTTGTACATGAATAGAAAGGAAAATGATGTCAGGGCTATGAATTGATTGCTTGGAAAGATAAAACACACACACACACACACACACACACACACACACACACATAAAAGCTACTATTTATTAAACAAATACACTAATAAACTAATCCTTTTAAACAACTTGGGGACATGAACAAAACATTTGATTTGGGGAACTAACAAGAAGTAGTAGGCAATTTGTGATCAGTATTTGCTCCAATGAGTGTAATTATTGTGTAAATTGTGGCTCTTGACAAAAATCTCTGATTCCTGTTGAGATGTTGTTAATGCCCCAGGAAGAAGCCTGCCTTCTCCAGTGTGATTGCTTACAAAGACACAGCTGTTTCCTTCCTCCTTTTTCCCACAGGAGATGGTCAAATTGCCAGTGTTTCATTTTCAAGTGCCATTGTTCACATAGAGCTTTAGGAAAAGGCTCCTGCTTTTTTATTGTTAATCCAATCCTAAGTGATGATCTTTATTTTAATCCTGTAACATTTTATAACAAATTTATTAGGCACTGACATTAGCCACTAAGGCACAAATAGCTCTGTCACTTTTTTTTTTAACTTAACCAGTAATTTAGTAATTTATGCAGCCTCAGAATTACTTTATTGGTATGTGAAATCTGTTTTCATGAAGAATTTATGGGAAAAATATAAATCAAGACCTGTTTCTTCAATACCTTTCTAACATCATTCCATTAGTTATGATTCTGACCGAAAAGCAATGTGATAACGTTTATGACTTGATAGGATACTTTAACATCATATTTTATATTGCATATATACAATGATCAAGAAGGAAAGTACAATTGTTCTATATTCTGAGGAAAGAAGTTAAATTTATTCATTAAAGAAATTGAAGAATAGGTTAAAGATGTTAATGATAACTGAATGCGAGCTCATGCTGGGACCTTATATGAATTAGGTTTGGCAGTCTCAACAAACACTAGGCAAGCCCTAGTTATATTCCCAGCCCAATTTTTAACTTGTAATATAATATTGAAATAGTTTTAGTAGGAGTTATCTGATATTGAACACACTTATTTTTTAATACTTTATTGCCATTCATATATAAGGATTTCTCTTATACATTTAAAAAATAACATCATATTTTTAAATATTTAAAAAATAACATCTCTATTACTGATTAATTTAATTCTTGGTAAATGGTTACTTGCATAAGAAAGGGTTGCATATTACTGAAAATATTACTCCTTTTTCTTAAGTTGAATATTAGCCTTATGTGTCTTCCCCCCCAACACCCAGGCTGCTTCCATTTGCCTATTTCATCTTTTAGTAGAATCATTACCCATTGGTAATTGTTTTTACATCACCCTGTTAGGATATTTAAATTTATTGATTGCACCAATCTACCATCATTCAAAATTAATCAAGCAAATTTAAATCTTTATATTCTCTATTCCACTTTCATTTCTATGATAATATTAGCATCTTTGTACTCACTGCCAGTGAAAGTTCGTTTAATGGTAACCCTTCATTTTCACTTCTGAGCATCTATATTTATAAATTTCTGAGTATTCTGATTTTTGTAGTTTCTAGTTAGCTATATTTAAAATTCTACTGGGACTTAGTTCTATTATTATCTTACTGAGATAAGTCTTTTTCCCTTAAATTTCATGTTATTCATTATTAATTTTAGCAAAACTCCACTTTATGTAGAGCCTAGTGATAATCAAGCAATAGTCTTAAAAAATAATAATTATTCTTTTGTGGGAGGTAGTAGATATGAACTGGGGGTGGGGAAAGATAATGAGTCTATTTTTATGCTTTAGTTTTAGCCTAATGATTTCAAGTGTTCACAGCACAGAATTGTGGAAATGCTGAGGAACATGATGCACTCATACCTGTTGAGAAAGTGCAGAGTACTGATCTCAATTAAGTTCTTGAAACATAATTCAATGATTTAATAACTCACTTTTCTCATCACCTTCACAGAGTTCCTGGGATTTGCATGATTCTTTCCCAAGAGTTAAATTGGTTAAAAAAAATATGCAGCAAGGTATGGCATAAAATACCTTTGGGGTCACTAAAGAGTCTAATGGCAGAATAGGTACTACAGATCCTGGAAGAGTATTAATCCCATGAGGTGTCCCAGGACAAAGGGTTTTATGTCACAGAATATGTATAAATAAGTCAGGCAGTGATGAAAACTCTACATATATTCAAACCTCGAGCTTCCAGTTCTTTAGCCTCTTCTTAGTTTTTAAAATAACTTTTAATACCCCACATACTATTTTTGAGAAAGAATAAAACAAGGGTAATTTGATGGGAGTTTGAGATACAAATGATGCTAACACAGAATTTACTGTATGAAATGTATTTGAAAACTTTGGTTTTTGGGTCTTTCCCATTAACATAAAAACATTACTCAAAACAATACTTTCTTAAAAATCAGGGCAAGATTTAATAAAAGATATTAATCTATTTCTCAAGACAAGAATTATTTCCTTTTAAAGCACTCTGAATATTTAATTCTAAGCACCGTGTCTCAGTGCTTGCTTGCAAAAAGAATAAAAACAAGAACTATATTTGACAGAAACAAATTATTGAAAAATGAGTCTAGAAAAAGAATGTCTGAAAATTGTTTTAAATAAATGTGTGCTATAAATCCTGTATCTGTCCAGGTATTATCATTATTTTTTTTTTTGGAAAGAGTACTATGGTACTATGGTCTAAGGGCAGTTATAGTGACCTGCTGTCTTCCATGGGAGAGAGAGAATTTATTTTCACCAATTAAAGATTCTAAATAATATTTTTATATAAATGCTTTTCTGCAATATTAAAATATATATTTTTCCTTAGCTAATATCTACAGTAATCAAGATAAAATAGTGCGTTTTTTAAAATAACCTTTGTGATAATTTTGTATTTTTGCCATGTGTAGGTGTTTCTACAATACAACAAAATTCAATAAAGCAATGTTTGCTTTGTAATTGGTCTGTTTTTCATCATATTGGTAACAGGTAGGTCTCATCTTTAACCCCCACATAGTATGTATCACCACTATATTATATTAAGGCAACATTATTTGTAATTACTCTAAGAGCATTTTATGATGCATCTATGTTAAATAGATCTCTAAAATGTATTGTCCATTTACCATGTGTTTTTAAAGCTATTTTTAAATGAATAAATGTATCTTTTCTCTTTTACCATTTGCTTTTTACAGTTACTGAGATAATTATTTTTAAAAACTCAGAAACTACTTTTGGAGAATTATATCCTACAGTTATAGTTTACCATGAAGAATGATGAAGTATTTATGAAGTACAATAAGATAGAATATTATTCTTTTGTACCCGTCTGCCCCAGAGGTAATTGTTCAATATCCAACATCTCAAACAATTATAATTAACTATTCTAAAGCAATTAAGAACTATGTACTTGCTTGTAATTCTCATATTTACTTACACTTAAAATAATTCATTAAAGTAATTCTGTTGAGAAATGTTTGTGGTAATTTTAACTATCTAAAGGTCATTATGGTGTGGTGGAGGCTTCAGATCTGGAAAACAGTGCTGATAGAATGAGCTGTGAAATTCCAACTACAGGTCATGGTCTCAATCATTGTATTTTAATGACTTTTATAGGTCAATGCCAATTCCTAGCTGTCACTTTTCAACCCGTACCTGAATTAGAAGACAAGATTATTCATTTTGCTACAAAATATTAATGTGAAGACCTAAAAGTGGCAAAATAGTCTATTTTTTGGTTTTTCTACAAGCAAGTTTGTTTTACATTAAATGGCTTTTTTACAAATTTGAAATGTGAATATATTTTATTTTTTCCCAGTGAGTACACAATACACAATTGTTTGACAATACTATTAACCAATTTTATGCCAATTTCTTTGCCAATCTTACATCAAATGAAACACATTAAGATTTTTGGATGCTGTTTGGTGACTTAAAAAAAACTACAGTTTTTTTAAAAAAATGCATCTATAAAACAAAGTATAAAAAGTCTACCCATGGCCACAGAATCCCTTATCTTGCAACACTTTTAAAGTCACAATAAATGATTTTAAAATCATGGAATTAAAAAGAATTAGTAAATTGCATGTCATTTAAAGAAATGCATGGTGCTTCATTTGATTTACACATTATAAAGAAGGAAAATAAAAGTAACTTCACCTCTAAGATAATGTGGAAAGACATGTAGCTTTACACCAATTCTTGTCATGTAACTCTATAAACACAGTATACAGAAGCAGATGAAAAAACTAACATTAGTGAATACTATGGTTCTGCATATCTTTAATACTGACACACAATTGCTTTCCAATGGAGATAATCCCCTGTTTGGAGCTCATTGGCATTATTATTGTTTTATTGTCAATGGACAGTTACATATTTTTATTGAGTAGAAATTAGGAAGTGTTCCACCAAAGCACATACAAACTTTCAACTCAAATTCAATTGAAAATATATTTAAATACCCAGAGCATTAAACCATGACATAGAACACCATTAAATCTGCTATTCAAAGCAAGTAAACTTGTAATGGTTTTACTTCCCTTTGGTTGTATGATAACTTAACATGCTGGTCCTTGTTTTCTTATATTCTCTCTTGAATTGGATGCAAATCCTCTGAAGGGATCAATTATTTTCATGCCCCTGTACTATCCTAACTTTTTAAAAAATGGCATGGAAAAGATTTAGAGGAGGGTGGGTTGACTCCCTGGCATACACTGGCATACCTGAGTTTGGGCACTGACATGGTTATTTTCTCTAATGAGACTTTACCCGTTATAAATGAAGCAGTACTTGTGTCTGTCTTGACTTCACAGCAGTGTTGCCTGTAAGTGCAAAGTAAGTTACATTCTCTCCCACCCACTTTTCCTTCTGATGGTTTATGTAGGCTCTGGTTAGCAGAGTTAGCTCAGTGAATTCCTATTCGCATTCATTCAATCAGCTACACAATAAAAATCTACGAAGTTTCTCTTAGATTTGTGTTATTCTGTTGACATTCTGGCTTGTACTGACTGGTAGCTTTATACGTGTATCATGTTGATGAAGATTTCTGATTTTTAAGAGTGTTCCTGAATTTATATAGCCATAGCATGTTATTTTGCTCTATAAAAGGATGACCATATTGGGTGGAAGATTTTTTGGACAAATTTATTTAAAACTAAGTTTAATGGGCAACATGGATTATTCTAAAAGAACATTCCAAGTAACCACAGGGTTTGTATTGCATTACCTAACTGTTAATTTTTTGTGTACTCAAGACAATCAGGAAGGTATGATGCTATGTTCCAATTATTCTACATGTCATCTACATAAAGACATATTTTTTTAAGTCTTGGTTTATTAATTGCCTACAAATGCCAGTTACCAGGAGTCAAGAATCTGTATAATCTATGTGATAAAATTTTAGACTAAATTCAGTGATTGAGGAGCAAAAAGATGAAATACAAATGAATATAACTTCTTAGATATTTGTTTTGAAATAAAGGAGGTGAATAAAGGAACTTCACAAATAAAAAATAAATTCCTCACATCTTAGAGTTGTGAATTATTATGTATTCATTTTTTTGCAAAAGCTTTTTCTCCTCTCCCAGTCTCTTTATCCCAGAGAAATCAAACTGCATGAAAATCCAGGCACTGATGGTAGAAAGCTGATAAAGTGTTTAATAAGTGTGTCTCAGAATTCCTTTTCTCTTCAGTGAAGAAATGAACTACACACGACACCGAGAAGATGTTGGGGTCCATAAATAACATCACATTCTAGGCTTGTCTGTGCTGATGCAGTCTCAGGGAATTCAAAAGATGGAGCCATTGAACTATGTCATCCCTTTGCTATGACAACAGGACATGAACCGGTGACTGAGCCAATAATGCAGAGTATGAGACCTATTAAAGGGTCTCCTACTTGAAAACTGATCCTGATTGTTACATCGAATAGTTTTGAAGTACTGAATATATCATAGGAAAAACATAAGAAAATATAGTCAGAGCTAGAATTTAAGATTGCGTAGGTAGCACATGGGAAAATGTCACAAGTGGGAATTTCAGGAAGGTTATCTTCTACTTGACTGATTGACTATACATGTACAGTAGCTAACATATATTTCAAAGTCACATTTATTTTGAGCATACGTAGCTGATGTTCAACTTCTTGTTCTCAAAGTCGTGAAAACAAATGAGGGAGGACACTGTTATTAGTGTCCACTTACAAGGTTTGGTTTTATTTAAAAAGTGTATAAACATGCATTTTTTTTCTCCTTTTTAATTTTTTCTTTTCAATTTACTCATTCAAAATGGGTCAAACAGATTTTAGTTGGTAGCCAATTTCCGAGAATGTACCATCAAATATTTATTCCAATAAACTTATGGATGGTGAACTGAACATACTCTGAGCACTGCTTTTTAAGCACTTGCAATTTGGCTCTACCTTTGGTGAAATCAACTTTATATCTTAGTTAAATGAAACACAAAGTTGTATATAGACTGCATTTTTTCAATCATGAATTTAAGTGATTCAGTTTTATCCTCTAGTGTGTACTGTACATGTATTAGAAAGACAAAACAAGATATTGCAATAGATTTCATGTTTGGAAGCAGCCTGAGCATGTCCTAATAATAAATTCTTCTTTACTTGCTAGATAGTCGCGAGTTCATTTTGTTTGTTTCCTTGGGGAACTTCATGTTATATTCTGACTTAATGAGTTGGAGAGATTAATTATGGTAATTCAGAAAATGCTGTTTTAAAAAGCTATAATATAAATACAGCTCTTGTGAAACACCTTAATTTCCTTTTGCTTGTCGCCATTCTCTGATGGGTCAATTACAATGACAAGTAAAGTTGATTCTAAATAAAACTTTAATTATTTTTTTAAAGCAAGTTTAGTACATCTTTGCTATCTGCATATTTTAATGCATATTCAGCCTAAAGACTTAAAATTCCTTCTTTTGACCCCTTGCTTTTGTCAATAGCAAAATCCATCTTTCTTCTCTTAAAAACAGACTCGTTTTCTGATGTTCAGACTTTGCCAACACCATTGTTCCTTTGCATCTTCCTATTTCTACACCCCAGCTGAAAACCATCTAACAGAATGAGTTACACCAGCATTATCCAACCTAGCTTACAGTACAGAAACCCCCTTCACATTCAATCTTTTCTTCATGTCATAAGGAGTAAAGATTTGTGCTTATCACCAAATAAAATTGCAGTGCAAAATTTAAACATAAAAGTTACACAATTAAGAAAGCAACAAGACCTTTAATATTGTGTTGTGTTACACTTGTGTTACGTGTTGTATGTCAGTATGTCTGTATGTGTGTATGTTCATATATCATGCAGTGATATAACAATTGGCAGATGAGGAGTGCTCATGAAAAATTTTAAAAATGGATCCAAATTTCTTTGACTCACATGATTCAAATGGTTCAATTTAAATTGGGTAAACAGATAAAAGTAAAGATGTCTTTAAAATTAAGCTTATAAGTTTTTCTAGGTGTTCAAAAATAAAACCTAAAAATGTTGATGTCTATAAAATAATCTGATTAAATTCAAAATTTACAAGTATTGTTTCAAAATGTGAACAGAAGGAGGTTAACAGATAAAAAAGAAACTAGAAAGTTCTAGGTATGGATTTCATAGAGGAAAAATGTGTTTCTGGATAAGAGTCTATATGATGGTAATTTTAGGCTTAAAAAAAGACATGTTGGAGATATAATTAAATCATTTGTGTTCTATAACTGGGCTTGTTATCAATAAGATATGTACAGTTCTATGTTACCTTTTTACACTGAGATACAACTTAAGTGTATTTTTAAGTTAATGAGGGCTTAATCTATGTAAAGGTTTTATTGTAAAACACAAAAGTACTTTGCTACTTTTCTACAAAATGTTAGAAGCTTTCAGCCTTTCTTTAATTCATGTTTTAGATGTGATATTATGTTGTGTTTGCTCAAGTTTACAACAATTTATGTAGGCTTTATAAAATGATGTCTAAAAAGCAAAGATCAGCTTCAGAGCTATAGTAAAATTCATGAAGAGCCCCTTACTTGAGATAAGGCTCTATGTCCCATCTCACTGCATGTGAAAGTGACTATAAAAGAAATAGGCTAGATTTCAGTACATTAAAAGTTGTGTCCAAAGGTTAGTTTTTGTCATGATTACCAGGATCTCAAACAGGGGATATAATGTATAACTCCACCAAAATTCAAGGTAGCTATTATATGAACTAAATATGTTTTTACTCTTGATAATTTTATTTTGTAGTTTTCTTATAAATGGTCTAAAGATTGCCTGTTTTGCAGAGGTACTACTTTAAGAACTCACAACCTGGGTTAATTTAAGATAAGGAGTTATCACCTACAGGATAGAGAGATAGACATTAAAGCCCAGTGCTCTTAATATAAGGCTGTTAAAACTTATTTGCTAAATGTTTAAGATTAAGTTTTAAAATTAAAAATTTGACTCTTGCTGTCTGAGTCAGTCTGAGTCAGGGGATAGGGGACTTTTCCAAAGAGCTTTGCAACTCTAGGCCACATAACCTCCCGATCAGGGAGATTAATGAGACCAGTGGAGGACAGAAAGCCAGTCAGTGCATTTGCTGTGAAGAGGAGGGTCATCAGAAAAGGGAGACATTCCTGATGCTTCTGAGGGAAGCCACATGGTCAAGCAAGGCCTGGACCCATCCTAGCGCAAATGGCACTAGCAGATCTGAGAAGCTGCTGTAAGTTCCCGAGGACTCCCAAGGAAACTTGGCTGACTGTTAACAATAGATAGAAACAAAAGTCAGTTTGACTTGCTTCATCTTAAACACTTAGCAAAGACAGTCAAAGCCAAAACACAGCTATTCCTGGGCATTTTAAATAAAATAATACTTAAATGTAACTTCCATAAATAAGTAAACTGGATTCTTCAAAAGAGATTCTCAGACATGAATGCCTGATAACTATCAAAAGGAACTGCCAAAGTAGTTCTTAGTTCAAGGCCTTTATTTCTAACCTACACAGGTAGGCCTGGTGTTTGCTAGTATGGTTATCCAGCCCTAAGTAACAGAATTAAAGATTTCTCTATTAGACACAGAGGTCATACTAGTAAAAGGATTTTGCAAGTCAGATGACATTAAACTGTATCTTAATGTTGTGTTTACATCCCTGACAATTCTGGCAATGTGACAAATATCCTTAAAGATTTACATACTCAGATAAAAGCCATGTTCTCAGCAATCTTAGCTCCTGGTTCTTGGTACTTCCTGGTGGAAAACATTGTTAGTCTTTGTCTTTGCCATCATACTCATTGGCATGTTCCTGTGCTATGAGATTTATTGCTGCATCAGTCTGGTTCCAGTACTAATGAATTCTTTTTTCTCTTATAGACCGCCCATCACTCAAATGGCCCTCCAGCCAATTACTTCTCAATCAGACTTCTATCATGGACCCACTCAATAGACCCGATTTTTAAAGGGGGACTCCAAACTGCTTGCCCCACACCGTCCCTTTTCAGCCTGAAGAAGCCAGAAAGATTTTCTTCGCCCCCCTTCCTTACAGCAGTAAGGAGTTCCTAAATTAAAAGGGGGAATGAAGCCAGATTAAAAGTTAGGTAGTCAGTGTAGTTAGGTAAATCTAATATCGAGTGAAATCTAAAATGGAGGCCATGCTGGGAATGACTCAGGGAAAACGCAGGACAAATCATGGAATGTTAATGAAGTCCTGAAAAGGCCCTAGGCCAAAGTCCACCTCAAGGAAATGTTAATGGAGCCTGGGAAAACAGCCCCAACAGACTTGGAGATAGCCCATCCCAAAAGGTGATAATTAAGCCCACCTGTAGACCTCCAACCTACAATCCATCACTGAAAGAACTATAAAAAGGGGAAACAACTGCACTTCCACGGATTCCACCTTTTGGGTCCCCTTCTTCCTCCGGGAGAAGTCTTTTCTGCTGTCCTTTAATAAACTTCTAATTTCTGTTCTGACAAAAAAAAAGTTACACAATTAAAAGTTAATATATGGAACCACAGCCTATTAATTCACATATAGTAAAACAAACCAATAAGAACAGACAATAATAGGAACAGAGCTAAAAAGAGTTAGCTTGCATAGCAATGCACAAAAGAAATTATATACAGAGAAAAATCCTTTTCTTCCTGGAGGGCAAGTTTTGTTTTCTTTCTTTTTTTTTTATATACTCCTGACAAGAAAGAGTTAAGGTGGATGGTGTACTTAAGAGAAGAACACAAGTAAAATATCTGTGGGATATGTGTGGCTGTGTGTCTTTACATTGCATTTACAGTTCTTTTAATAGTACATAAATAAAAGAAATTGTTCATTGCACTGTTTAGTGTCATCACGTTCATGAGTTGGGACCTGATGATCCTTCAGAGCAGCTTTGTATGTCTCCTCTCGGTTACTCTAAAAAGAGATGGAAACAAAAGTCAGGAATAAAGCTCAAGAGTTAAATGATGCATTCTTCTATCCTGACCCGCATATTCAAAATCAGAGCAACCAGATAGTAAATGAAGATGAAGTCATCAGAAAGATCTTGGTGTGTTTGTGTAATTATTTTCGTTGAACCAGAGAAACAAGGAAAATAGAAACACTGTAGTATCTGGAAATTTAAAATTCAACTAGAGCTATTTTATTTTCACTCCCTGAACACCTACGATTATGTCAATATAAAATTTAAAGAAAATTTCAAGTACCCATGGGCCAAATGAAAAATTATAAATAAATCTTAATACTGATCTGATTGATAATAGCCAATAATGATAACTCAGATCCATAAACGATAAGTTTGAAACTATTTTCCCTTTTCATTAGCTCATGAACTCCTCCAGCCTGTGATGTGAGCATAATGGTAATCATAAACTATTTTTCCATGAGGAATTCAAGAGATCATAAAAGTAGCTTTGTCTTCTCATGAGCTATAATCAGGCAAGTGGTTGAGAACATTAGAAGCCATGGCTGTTCTCTTAACAGACTTGGTTAAGCTGAATTCAAAGAAGCAGTTGACAATTTTAAGCAGGCATCATTATAATAGGGAATAGGGAGTTGGTAAATTTCCTAATGGAATTAACACAAATTCAATGTTTTTAATTGGACGAACTGTGACATCCCTATTTTTCACCATTACCTCATATTTTTATATTTAGAAAATATGAAAACCAATGCCAGTTCTTCATTCAAAAAGATAAACTTAATCAATAGCTATATCATTATAATAAAAATATTGTGAACTAACTCAAATCAAAGATCAAATTTTTTTTTTAAGACTGACTCCATAAATTTAAAAAAAAAATGAATGAAGAGCAAATAAATGAAGAATAGGAAGAACTACTAAGAAGACTCTTTAAAGTACCAAAGGGCCAGAATTTCTCTCTTTTTTATTGTGCTGAGTTTAAAAGAGCAAGAAAAGTATCCAGTGAACTACATTTAATTTAACTTGTAAGTGTTGAGACTCTTTGCCCAGGTTTAAACAATTTTCTGTTGTTTTATGGTTGTTTATTTTGGTAATGGGGTTTGAACCAAGGGTGCTCTATCCTGAGCTACATCCCCAGCCTTTGTTATATTTTATTTTGAAACAGGATCTTACTAAGTTGCCCAAGTTGTCCTCAAGCTTGTGATCCTCCTGCCTCAGCCTCTGGTAGCTAGAATTACAGGTGTGCACCACCATGTTTAAAGTAATTCTTACATAGCATAAATCAGCTTGAAATATAAATGAAATATTTATGTCATCGACCTGCTATAAAAAGCAATCATCTACGTTATGACCAAACTTGTTTAAAAATCATTGATTTTTTTTCCTGTAGCAGGGAAAGTTTTCTATCATTCTTAAATTTGTTTAATATGATAATATTATTAATCTAATATTTTTTCTGAATCACAATAAACCATAATTTTTATTATTTTGGTTCTGGGGATTGAACTCAGGGATGAGCTACCATTGAACTACATCCCCAGTGCTTTTATTTTTCATTTTGAGACAGGGTCCTGTTGAGTAGCTGATGGTTTTACTAAATTGAGGCTGGCCTCAAACTTGGAATCCTCCTACCTCAGCCTTCTATGTCATAGGGATTACAGCTGTGCCACACCGTGCTTGGCTATGGTAGCCTTTTCAGTGACCTAAAACACTTACATAATTCACCTGTAAACTGTCCTTGACTATTTGAGCCCATATATCCTATGTCAAGAAGGTCACTGGCATTGCGCTGGTGGCCTCCCCTCAACACCTCTGGTTTCCTGGGTCCAGTGGATCCTTTAGAAGAAGCTGTTCCTGATGAGCTGTGGCCACCTGGAGATGGGAAACTGGGCTTGCTATAGGGCACCAAGGCCTCCTCTGAAAAAGAAAAATAAAAAACAATAAAGGGCTAAATTGAACTGCAGCCTGGGAAAATAACACGAATTTAACTCTTACAAGTTAAGCTCAGAATGGACCATTTTACTATTTCATTCTTTAGTAAAATTAAAATTAAGAGGTTTAATCAAGACTGGATATTAAAGGAATTTCCATGTGCAAGCAACATTTCCTACAATAGGATTTGAAGCAGGATTAAATTAAAAGAGATCTTGGGATAAGTATACACTGTTGTATATTATTTGCAAAACTTAAATTCATTATAAAAGAGAGCAGCTTACAGTGAACTACTTTGTTTCAAAAAAAAGCATATCTTAGAATAATTTCTAGAGTTCAATGAGGCTTCAATATTCCCATCAAAACAGAAGGAACGTGGTTTTGTTTTAGTTTAAACCACAGCAATATTTTCTCAATCAATTTAGATCAAGGATTTTGTATTAACAAATTAAGTAAGTTTCTTAAATTTTTGTTGTTGCTTGGGACATAAATATATTAATTGAAAGGCTAGGAATTTCATTAAAAGAAAAAGAGAAACCCACCCAATTTTAACAAATGTGATAATATTTATTTTGTATATTGTCTCCCAACAAATAACTGATCAAATGTATTATGAATAATTATTTAATATTTTGAATCCTTCTTTCCTTCTCCTTTTCTCCTCTCTTTATTTCTTATCTCTCTCTTCCTGTCTTTCTCTAGCTCTTTCTTTTCATCTCTCCACATCTTCCTCTCCACCCCAACTACTCTATTTCTTTCTTTCTTTTGAGGTTTTGGCCATTAACAAGTGATTAGATGATGAAAAAATGTTGGCTGAATTTACTGTTTCTTGCCTTAGATAGTCTTTAATGACAGGGATCACATAATTTTTCTCTCACAGCTTGAATGGTAAACCATTCCTAAACATTTCAGTAAATCTAGATATTGAAATTGTCATCTTCTGGCCCTTGCACAAATTGAATTTTTCAAAAACTTGAGCACAGTGTTGTAACAAAATGTAATTACAGAAATGCATGGGGAGAGGACTTGTCTAATAAAGATTGAGTCCAAATGAATATGGAATATGTTTCAAAAGTTGTGTGCATGTGTATATGTTTATTAATACTCAGTAAATCCTGATGCAAGATATTCCAAAAAATGCAATAGCCTCACCCCTAATTAATGTCCAATCAGAAACCATGAAATTTATGTTTTAACATTTCCAGGAAGTGTGATTTATAAACAAGAGCATTCTTGTCCCCATGTGAACAGTCATCTACATTTAATCAGTTAACCTTTTCCAACATGAGGTCTGTTGGTTGGTCATTTATTTGTAAATTTATAATCTCAATTAATTCACCTAATTGACTGACAGGAGCTCTCCTTTCAAGTGACTGGTTACTTCTGTCAAAATGACAATCTCCTTGAAGGTAGAGATTAAACTGACACAAAAGCTGAAATTTAGTGGTCTTAAAGCTACTCAATAGAAAAGGTAAAAGGCAAAAAAGCCAAAATTGTCCCCTGAGACCGTAGATGAAGGCTGGAGATCTCTTGGATTCAAAGACCTATGGAGTGGTCAATTTGAGGAGCAATCACCACTGTAATCAGTTTCAAGGAACATGCCTCTGAGGTCTGCTTGAGAAATTCCTACTTCACTTACTGACTTAAGGCAAATATCTCTTGGATGCCCTTAAACAACTGCCATTTCTAGAATACCTGGTAGAAAATAAAAGGGTCACAGCCCACACTTGCTTGGGACTGTGCAGAACACACCTGATCCAACCCCTTGTTTGTGTGGGGCGTTTTGTGTGTCTTCTTGGCGTTCTGTGGAGCTTATCCATTCCTGGGTTTGTCGTTGCCACTCTAGGGAGGTTTTGGCTGGACAATCCAAGGAGCTCTTTGGGTCTTCTAAGCTGGAGGCATGTTGTCTCTCTAGAGAGCTTCCTTTTCTCTCTGTTGAGTTTTCCACATGACCAGCATGCTGGCTCGGGCCTATTTGCTGCCTTAAACCCTGACCTGGTGGGGGATCTGGTTGTGGTGGAAGATCTAAAAATTTTGAATAATGTTTAGAATGGACTAAAATTTAATGAAAAAATACAGGTTTTAGTTCAAGTTGGAAAAAAAAAAAAACTCCTGCCCTCGTACAAGTATCACCCATGCAAAAACAAACAAACAAAAAAAAACAGAGAAAAATAAAAGTCAATTATTGATATGTAAAATGCATATTATTGGTGTCTCTGCTGTCTTCTACCACAGCATCATTGAAATCAAATTGACTGGATTCATCCAACTGTTAAACATGGAAAATGTTTTCAATTGCACACTGGGGCTAACATTCAAGGTTAAAGGGCAACCTAAGGGTCATAATTTATTTTCATCCTTCCCTTTTGAAAGTAGAAATACTATGGCAAAAAATAAAATAATAACATCACTAGAAATTCTAGCAACTGTGCTAATAAAAGAACAAAAGCCAGCCTGCCAATCTCCATAGGAAACATCACCCTTGGGAAATTAAGAACTATATGCCGTATCATATGCAACATATGATTGCCTTTACCCAAGTATGTGGCACATTTAGCAATAGTCAAAGGGTTAAGCTAACATTTATTAAATGCAATTAACATTCTGCCTGACAACCAATTCTGGCTATTCGTTTCATGAGTTAGCTAATGAGTTACAACTAATATATTATAATCTTCCAATGTATTAATTTTAATAAATAATAACCAATGTTCAGCATACAGATTGAATATGCTTTATGGTACTAGAGTTGGCAATATATCATGGAAATTTGAGAAGTAGTGGAATAGATAATTTTTTAGAAACGCTTTTTAAATTAAATATCAGAAATGAAAAACTTTAAAGTTCAAGTATCAGCAAATTTTTCATTTTCCTTTTATTAGCTATTCATATCTAAAACTTTGTGTCTTGAAAATCTTCCACTGTGAAATCATACTTCCTTCCTTAAATATTACACCAGCTGAAATGATTTATTTTTTTTCCTTTAGTACTGGGCATTGAACCCAGGGGAATTTTGCCACTGAGCTACATCCCCAGTTTTTTTAATTTGTTATTTTGAGGTAGTTTTGTAAGTTGTTGAGAGTCTCATTAAATGCTAATGATTGAGGCCAGCCTCAAACTTGTGACCCTCCTGACTCAGCCTCCTGAGTCATTGGTATGGTAGGTGAGCATCACAACACCCAGGTTTAAAATAATTTTTAAATCCTTCTAAATATTCATTTAGCTTGATTTATTGTGATTTTGTGTATGCTATTGCGTACTTCTTAGTTTATCCTTAGAGTATTGGCAATTATGTTATTTATTCATAAAAAGCAAAAATCATGTATACTATTTATTTCATTAATTAGAAGATACTGTACTTAATATAGCATTGTTATGACACTTTTATAACCAGGTTCTTATTTCTAATAATATTATCATTGAATTTTAAAGGGAAAAGTATAAATTTCTTATATACAAAAAATAGCTTTTTCAAAGGAATGTTAAACTGGTCATTCTAAGATTTATACTTTGTCTTAGGAGCAAAATTATATTATTCTCTACTGCACAGAGAATCTGGAGCACCCAGGTTGGATGGTTACTAGTTCTTATGTATACTTTTCACATTATATTATGAATTTCTAATTATTGAGGGGAACAGAGTCTCTGTCTGGGAAAATAAGGTTTTATTCCAAACATTTCTTCCAAGATGAAAAGCTAATGTAATGTTGAGATATCTCTTTGTTGGATAATCTAATGAGTTTGGGACTCCCATCACTAAACATTATTATAAATGCAAATTAATTATTTCATTTGAGTTATTGTTCTTAGAGAGACAGCAAGGAGAAATTATAAAATTTGCTTCCAAAATAACAGATCTTCACATTGATTTTTACTCTCCATCAGAGCAGCTTAATTTCTAAAATGGTCAAAATGGTATCTGCTTATGCCAGCTAAAACTCTGAAGACTATTTAATATAACCTGAAATTATATAGCTTCATAATTAAGTAATATCCTTGAAGACTGTGTCTTCTAAGAAGAAAGGGCATTGCAAGCACATTGAAATAAACCAACGGGAAAGGGAAATGGAATTGCAAATGGCTATAGAAAAATAAAAAATATATAAGCAAATACATTTTATCTAAATTAAATTTATTATTCAATTGTAGGTTGATTCATCTCAACAAAGTCAATTCACTAAAGAGTATCTTACTAGACTACTGAGAATTAGCTATTGTCAGGTGACCACAATCCCATGACATAAATGTTGTTATTGTCCTCATTTTTTATTTGAGAAACTGGGACCACAAAGAAATGAAGTATCTCCATTCTGGATCTTTCCTCCCAAGAACTGCAGACTCTTCTAACCAAATCTACATGGGACAAATCCACTTGGATATTTAGAAAGCTTTTCAAATTGCACATATCAGAACTGAAATCTAGTTCCTCCTTTATAAAATGTGTGTCTTGCATGATATTCCTCTTCCCCACCTGTGGCAATTTCATCCTACAAGTTCACCAAAGCTATGAAGTGACCTTTAAGCTTTGCTTTACTAATTTTATTAACAAGACCTGTGAGCACCATTTCCAGAATTCCTCACTTCTCATCGCTTTCACTTATTTCTGACTTGTTATGAATCCCCTATGTTGCTTCTACAGCTTCCTAAGTATGTGATCTGTTTTACACCTTTTCCCCATTAAATATAACACAACAGTGGAGACGATCTTTTTAAAAAGAAAAACAGAGAAGATCATGTCACTCCTCTGCTCCCCCCCACCCCCCACTCCCCACCCCTCTCTCCAGTAGCTTCCCACTCAACATACTGTAAGGCTGATTGCAACACTGCAGCTTTAAGGTCCTACATCATATGTGCTCTTTTGCTTGTCTGACTTCGTGTTCTATTTTGTTTTTATGCTTGCTCTAGTCATTTTTCTCCCCTAACATTTTTGGTAAATAAGCCCCAGATTTTATTGCTGTTTTTTTATGTCTTTGAAGGACCTTTCCTTGGATATCTTTGCTTTAATTCTTCTAGTCTTTTCTCCAATGTCACCTTGTATGTGAGGCCTTCCCTAAAGAACAGGGCCCCTTTTCTGAACAGGGCATTAAAAACCAGGGGAAAGGGAACACAGGTTGTAGTCTAAGGAAAATCAGTTTGTTGGGTAGAGAACTGCCAATTTTTACTCAGTGTGTTGGCTTCAAAGGTATTTTTTGACTCATTATGCAAGTGGATAGAAGATGTGGATTCATCAATGTCTCCTTAGGTGTGCCTGGGTTTTGGTATAGCTTTTGGGACAGACACAGAAATATCCATTCCAATTCTTCTGGGACACATGGAGGATACTTTCTAGTACTAGACACCATGGGAGAGAGTTTTTGATAATGACATATGAGACATGAAATAGGTTCTTGTCATTAGAAACTCCCAATGACCACCCATTATCTGTCTTTGCCTCGCTCAGAAACCATAAATATTTCTGAAAATAATGCCATCTCAATTCTGGAGAGACCTACACCCTTACATTACTGCTTAGAGGAGAACCACCTGACCTTGATAGATGAGTGTGTCAATAAGAAAGTATCTTTTACTGTGCCAAGACACTGAGGGTTAGAGGTTGTTTGGTAAAGCAGCTAGCAATAATTACCCTAATTAATATAGCCATAAAACACTATTGTAAAATCTATAATGTAAAAGTTTTATTGTAAAGTGTCCATACACTATAAACTACTAGGCAGCAATCTTCCCAAAAAGAAAAGTTTGATTTTATGTAAAGAAGTTTTGAATTATTCCTGACACATGGATTCATATCATGTAAGTGCCATGTCATAAGCATTTATTGTAAAATAACAATATTCTTAAGGCCTCCAAAATAAATGTCCTTGTTTCACAATTAAATGTGTCTGGATTGCACATGTGGGAAGATATGTGAGCCAAATTTCCTTTGCAATAACACTTAAAATATATCTACTAATAACACATAATTCATAATCACTTTTCAAAATTGAAATTTAGCGACCTATTTTTTTTAGAAAGATAAGCAATATATTGATCATGATTTAAACTAGGAGGAAGATAGTTTTATGTGAACATATTGAAAAATCTTGCAGAAAAAAGGATTATAGAAGAAAAAAGAGCACTCTACTTTTTGTATATTTAAATTGTATGCCGTCCACATATACTACATATGGTCTTCAAAGATTTGTAAAAAGAACACACTATATTTTTCTCTGTTGCCACAATATTCTGAGCAGAAAAAAATATATAAAATTATTAATTCTCCAAGTTGTAGCATATCAGTGAGAGCAGTCTTTTCTATTTAGAGTGAATAAGATCAACACTGCAAACTGTTCTAAGTGCTCAACTAATCTCCAGAGCATGTGGAACAGAAAGGCTTTGTTCACCACAGGGTATCTATTTAGAGAGAATGAAAAACTCAATTGGACCCTTAATCTTCATATTCCATAGAAACACTTCCCCATGAAAACAAAATAAGCAGGATATATGAACAAACCTGAAAGCTTTTAGAACAAGCATGTTTGGCTTTTTTAAGCCTTCTTAGCATTACAGGGTGACAAAAGAAAGCACAAAGATGGCTGCCTGACACAGAGTGCCCCTTCCCACAAAGGAAAATGCTTTTTTTTTTCCAAAACAAGCTTCATTCTGTTTCATAATGATGGATGTAAGAGTGCTAAGGACTAGGTCATAGCTTCTCAAAGGTGGATGTCCATTAATTTTAACCCATGGAGCTTCAAAACTTCCTATAATAGTATTATACCTCAGAATAATCATGAATGTCTCCATGGTTTATTTGAAGATCTCCCCAAATGTTTCCAACATTCAGCATGGCTAGGTTAATCCTAGTGTTTAGTTGGACAATCTCAGATAAAGTTTGTATGCTTATGAAAGATAAGGTTGAGAAGAGGGAAGAAACTCATTTTTGAGTCTCACTGCATACTAGGCACTTTAAATATAATTATATATCCTTAAATATACTTCATATGTGCTTATGCTTAGAATAAAGTTTCATGATGAATATATTTATTCAGACTTTAAAAGATATAATAATTAAGTGGAAAATGTGGGAAATAGACTATGCTCTGAGAGCAGTTGAAATACTCATTATTGACCATGGATAACTTCCAGTAAAAATATTTTCTGAAACTAACTATTTAAGCAAATATTCAAAGATTGGCTATTCAATTAATTGACATACGTTGGCAAACTATGACCTATAGGCCAAATTCTGCCACTATTCTATCAATAACGATTTATTAGATATTAGTCACACCCATATTTTCATTTACTATAGCTCTACCCATGCAATAATGGCAGTGCAGAGTACTTGTGGCACAGGCCACATGCTAAAAAAAACTCCAAATATTTACTCTCTGAATTTCAATAGAAATATATATATATATATATATATATATATATATATATATATATATATATATATATACTAGCCCTTTGTTATGGTCCAAATGACTGTATATCCCTAAAATTCATCTGTTGAAATCCTAACCCCAGGTGATGGTATTGGAATATGAGGGCTTCATGAGGTCATAAAGGTAAAGTTCACATGAATGGGATTAGTGCCCTTATTAATCACACCCCAGAGAGGTCTGTTCCATCATGTGAGAATTAATAAAAATGTACCATCTGTAAACCAGAGTGTGAGCCTTCAAAAGATTCCAAATCAGTAAGTGCCTTGATCTTTGTACTTCCACTAATATTAGCCCAGAGATCCATGAGAAATAAATATTTGTTGTTTAGAAACTTTCTGCTGTTTATACAGTTATGATTATCTGTTATAGCAGCCCAAGTAGACACTCTTCAACTACATAACCGCTAGCATGTTTTAAGCTCTGAAATTCACGAAACTAAAAAATTACTAAACCATTTCAAGTTCTTTTCCAAGAGTGAAAGAGATTATAATTTCATATCATAAATGTTCTGATACTATGACATGTGCACATGCTGCTTATGTTTTTTTTCCTAACCTTTAAGTGGAATGTTTGCTAAAATACAATAAAGAAAAATTTCAGAAGGGTAGAAAAATCAACAGTTAAGAGTGGTACAGCTTCTCTTTCTTGGGGATTAATCATAAAGACATAATTCCAGATTGTTGAGAGAGAGGGTGTTTCACGTAAGCAAGACCATTTTGCCAGGTTCCTGCCTTGTATGTAATGAGGCAATGCCTAATCTACCATAGATATTTTAATCTGAGTTAATGACCAAGTAGAATGCATCTCTTCATTGAGGAAAGAAGAGGAACAGAAATCAGCCTACCATCTGTTATTTCTTCCCTTCGGTGAGGCAGTGCTGGCTGTTGGTCCATTCGCCCTCCCTTGTGTTTGTTGGTGGGCCTGGGCCTCTGACTTTGATTCAGGGCTGTGCTCGTGTTACTATCAGTAGAAAATGGGCTGGTGGGTCGAGGTCTTTGAGAGGAGGTAAAGGCTTTTCCTAGAAAGAAAACAAAGGGAGTGGGGTATAGGGAAGGTCATTGTAATGCACTGATAATGTCTTGTATTTTCTGCTCTTCCTAAGGCTAAGTCTGTGAACCTACCTAGAGACGCCATTGGAAGATACCAAATATTGGTGCACCTATAAAAATAAATATATGCCCTGCTACATATAATGTGTTCAATTTTTATAAGCTAAGAACATCCCACCCACAAAAATATTTCAAACAATTGAACATAAAACAAATCCACCAATCCAAAGCTTCATACTGCTTGATTAGTTTTTATATTACCTTGAAAATTTTAGTGATAATTTTATAGTTATATGCAAATTCATGAAACATTATTTCTCAAAATTCAAGAGGTTATTTCTTAAATGAATTGCACACTGTTTCATTTTCACCCCTGAAATTTTAAAAAATCTGAGCACAGTAAAAAATGCCTTGTAGTTTTATTTGAAAAGTCTGCTCAGGTACACATGCTAAATTGACTTTACCACTTATATGCAAACAAAATGAACTCTATCTCTTAGTGGAAACTCAATAACATCAGTGTAGAGGATAGCAGGTTAAAATCACCTTGTATATCCAAAGTGAAGTAGGTATTTTGTGATTACTGTATCTTAGCAGACTTCAAATTCTTATGGACGAATGAATTGTACTATTTCCCTTTCTTGTGGTTTAGTACAAAAGAAGTGAAATTTATTCTGGGAAAAGGTTACCTAATACATTTTCAAAAACGTCTTTTAATACTGTTTATTATAGTAAGAGAAGGATGGTTTATGTTCATATATTTATTCTCTTGTCATGTTTTCATTTCATACAAACTTATCCTACATAGTTTCATTTTCCTAAGTCAATGTTACATGATGTTGCTTAATGTTTTATTAGCTATTAGCACACATGCAAGAAATGCACCTATTCTGTCTAATTTATTAGTTTCCTTGCACTTTCTCACTGTTCTGCTTACAGCTAATGCCACAAAAAGCACTCAGGCAACATAAAGTTTTTGACTTATGCTTTATAAAGCAAGAAAATTCAAATAACAGTTATATTACAACATATTTTAGATTGGATGCTATATGAAAATAAACCTCTGCAATGCTTGAGAAATCATTTTATTTTGCTTGAAGATATCTAATACGTGCTCAAAATAAACATTGATGATATAATTCAAGACAATTTCCAAGGCTCACTTTTCTAACCTGAGAGTTTAATAAATATCAAGAGCATATCACTTTTATTTAATATTTGAACACTACAAAGATTTAAAAATGCATTTGATATTTCATTAGTTTTTTAAGAGAGCTCAGTTTAATTCATATATTACCATCCTAAATGTGAAGTTAAGAAGTACATATACAAATATTAGAGCATAATCATGCCAAATTGTTGGTTTTTTTTCCCAGAAAAACAAATGATTACAAACTGCTAATCTATTTTTAGAATTAAGACTGCATTTCTTTTTGTGGAATGAGCAGCATGTGAAAATGACATAATTGGTCCTTTATATTATTACTTATTACTCTCAGAAATCAATATTAAATTCTCTAATGTACAATATACACGTAGTCATCATTTTATTCAACTTGCAAATGCAGTAGGTGTATCTTTAATTAGCATCCTTTAAAACATATAATAAATTATTGTATTAAAATCTTAGCCAAACAATAAGACCCTCAGCCATTTGAACTGTTAGACTGAAAGCCTTACACCTATTCACCCCATGCTGAGGAAGGTTTCCCAGAAACTGCATTTGTAGAAAGAGACGGGGCAAAGGAAAGTAATGGAGATAAAAGCTGAATAATTTTAATCACTAGGTTCATTATTAATGTGTGCAGATTTTGCAAAGTGTGAGTTATTGAAAATTTAATGGCAATCTGAGTTGCTGATTTGCCGTAATATAGAAAGGAAGTATATTCCAATTAATCAGCAGAACCGTGAAGAGAAAGGGATATTAAGGATAGAAGGTAGTAAGTTGGAGCCTATTTTTGGCTCTGCAAAACTTGCATCAGGTCAGAGTTCAGACAACAGAGCATCCCAAATGTTCATGCATATTACAGAGAGCCCTGCAGTCAGACTTGCTGAGAAAGAAGAGGAGAAAAAAGGTAAGTGTCCCAAGGACAAGATTCTCTCATGCAAAGAGTGTTGACTTTGGAGTCTACAAACCTGTTCTTGTAAGGCTGGTTCCATCCAGCCTAAAACCAGCTTTATCTGCTGCTTCCACCAGTGCTTGTGCAAAACTGCCACTGGCAAATATGGAACCATCTGAGGAGCTACCTACACTAGATCTATGACTAGAAAAGTTACAATCCTCATCAGATGCAGAGCCCCATCCATTTACCAATGAACCTAAAAACAAATGTAGTTGTCTAGTGAGTTTGTATATATTGCATATCTCATGTGCTTGCAAACACTATACGAATGAGCAAGTACACTGCCTCGACTCCTTGCCACTTTGAAGTTTCATCATGGATTCCTTAGCTAAACATTATCCGTGTTTTAAACACACTTAGTACAAATGAAAGAAGCTTGTGTAAAATCGGTATTTGTTTAAAGCACATGTGCAAGACATGTTCCAAGTGGTTCATTTCTTACATTGTTTAAATTGTTACATGATCATTTTTCCAAGCAAGAACTCCTATGTGTATTTTCTACAAGTCAGGGATGAACACTTTTATTGAAACAAATTATGGTTAATTTAAACTGATCGGTGACTTGCTTGAATAAATAGTATGGGTATAATTTGAAGTTACTTCAGAGGGCAATGGTAATCTGCATAAAAACTTGAATACCGGACCTTGTACGTACAGTTGTATTTCATAGAAGATCTGGAATTATTTTAAGATTTTAAGGTGAACAGTTAATTACTGTTTAAATAACAAAATACATCAACTAAAATGTATAGATGACATCAAATCAACTAAACATAGAACATAGGAAAATGTTAGTTTGCAAAAGTGCTATTAATTTCAATATATCTTATGCTTTCTTTGATTTTTAATATTTGAAGAACTCTAATTTTCTCTTTAACACTGATACTTATGAAATTAGCCTTTATGGAGACTATTATCAGCATTTCTATCAATTTTCTTTTTCAAAATGAACTATGGCAGTAGAGTAAAAAAAATGCAACTTTATATTTAAAGAAAATACACTTTGAAGATATTGACAACTTTTTTTCTTTCTAGAAAGTCACTTAGTATTTTATGCATATACATACACACATATTAGATAAAAGCACACTGGGAACTTAACTCATTATGTAATAAAATTAAAATTGCAGTACATATTTAAGTTGGTGTACCATTAATTCATGACAAAATAAATTATCAAGTATTGTTTACCCTATCTTCTGCTTTTGTTAGAAGAGGGACAAAAAAGGACTTACAAAAAGTTAATTTAGAATTCAGGCTGTCATGGTACAATAACACGGATGCATGCATTCTCAAGACAGAGAAAACTGAAACTGAAAGGGTTAGAATGATCTGGAAGTTAAAAGGGTGTTAAGTGTAGCAGAGAAAGATAGAGTCTTGATTCTATTTGCCAAAAGCACAAAGATATACTTTTTACTTTCCAAACAAATTCCCTTGACACAGACCACTGCAAGGAACCTGAGATAACACCAGCAACTGAGCCTCCTCTGAGAGATTCATTTCTAGGTTAATAATCACAAGTCAAGGATCAACAGCCCAAAATGAAAGAAGAAATGATGCAGTGGGTCTTGCAATATAATGCTACAGGAGATAAGAAGAAATCAAAGTGATTCAGCAAGGGGTCACAAAAGAATATGAAAGTCGAGAACTGGGAATAGTTTTAAAACATTCAAAAGCTCAGTTCCAAACCCTTCCATGTGATTTCTGTTTTTCTAAATGTCTGTGCTCACTCTCCAAACAAGCATCTCCTTATTGTTATTCTAATTCATCCTGACACTCCTTTTAGCGGATTTCCTTCTAGTCCCTTCTATCTTTCCTCATTGTTATCTACATTATCTTTTCAAAGCATCAATCTTATACTTTGTTCCTCTGTTTAAAGTCTTACCTATAACACCAATGCACATAAAAAATTAGGAATCTGAGACCTCCCCCCAATATTAAGCCAGCCTACCTTTGCAGCCCATTCTGTCCCACAACTAGTGTAATCTCACTCTCTCACCCACACATCACTTCCCATTTCTTGACAATACTCTGTATTGCACCAAATCTAATAATCACTGCCAAACTTTAAAGTTCAAATAAAATACCATCTTTATCACCTGGGTTCTACCTTCAACATTCTATTAGGGTGACTCCCTCCTTTGTTGTGAAAACATTGTGCATGCAGTAGTCTATCACCTGTCTCCCTATATTTTGTATATTGTATGTATTTTTCCTGTTCCAGGAAATAAAACTCTTGACATTAAGAACTATCTCTTCTTCACTTCAGTATTTCTTGTACAGGGTCACTGAACAGTAGGAATTCAATGAACAGTGGGCATATGGAATTAAATGCATTTATTGTTTTTTTATTCACTGTAAATTCTTTGAGTGATTATATTTGATGTACAATTTCTTAGCAATGACCTTTCTTTAGTTGCAAAAAGAATGTTCTTACAAGCATCCTCAGAAAATTTATTAAACAAATTAGTGAATATTTGTTGATTACTTTGGAACCATGGGAAAAGCAATAACGTCTTCAAGTAAGAAAGTAAAAATTGTACTATATAATTTTTATTATATAAATTAGGATATATATTATATAATAAAGTTCATATGATGTACATCTTGGTTAGGCTTTGATATTTTTGAATATCAAGGTTAAGCAATATTGTCTTCCAATGAAGATGCTAAATATCATTAAGTGGCAAGTGGCAATTTATTTGTGTGTGTATATGTGACATCTCTATTGAGATTCACCCATCCCAATGCACTTAGCCCAAGCTCTTATTTTTGTTGTTATTCTTTTAAAATTTTCTTATTCCACTTCTATCCACTATGATCAGCCAAGAAATTGAGTCTACTCTGCCTGCTGTGTGGTTCTACTCTGAGGATCTAGAATATTGACAAATTTAGTTTCTGAATCTGCAAAATTTAGAAATAAATCTCCCATCACAGCAATGTTACCAAAGAAATCCCATCTTGTAAGACTTCCCAACTTTCCCCCCAAATAAACTGTTATCGCCCTGTGAAAGTGAGTCCCACACAAGAGGATTTCCATACATGCATCTGCCTTACCCTAAACAGATCAGCAACTTTCCTACTTTTGTGTTTGCTCTGATTTCTCTCAATCTTTCAAGCTTTAATTTGACACAATATGGCCTCAAACATAATCAAGAAATATTTAAACATATTTAAATTCATTTAAAAATGAATTTATTTTTTATTTGTTCATGAAGCTTTTCCTGATGCTCACCGACTCCCTTCTCTGGGAAGAGAGAGTGGCCTGGAAGGCAGGACATCAAGTGGGTATTGGTTGATAAAGAGACAACATTAGCTATTCTTTTACTTGTACTTCCAATAAGAGCAAAGCGACTAGACAAATGACTTTAGAGTTAAAGACAAATATACTATAGCTATTTGGCCATATTAGGCAATGAGAACACTAATGATCCCAAGTGAAAGAGAGAAGTTAAGTTAGTTGCTTCAATAGATTGCAACCAATATAAACAGAAAGAAATCGATAATTCCTGTTCCTTCATTACTCTGCCTTTCTGGTAAGTCTTCAACTTTCCTCTGAATTGGGGATAAGATACATAGAATTAGTACCTTCGTAGGACAATTTTAAAGCAGTTTAGTTATATTGTATGAACAAAAAGGTCTATAACATATGTTAAAGTTCCTACCATAAAATCGTTAAAATTTTTAACATTTATTGATTTTACCTCTCAGTCATTACAATTTTTCCTCTTACTTTTGATTTGAACATCAAGAATGATCTGAAGATTCAGGCAAACAATTATTAAAGAGAGTAGGGAAAGAAGGAGGAGAAGGGTAGAAATCCTTGAGGAGGAAGAGAAAAGGGGGAGGAAAAAAGACAGTAATTGAAAGAAAACAAAAAAGAGTAACTCATCAATTAAAAAGGAAGTCATTTAGTGGTAACAGTTTTTTTTTTTTAAATGTAAGCATAAACATGAAAATAAAAGTGAACACCAGGTAAAAGGAGTTCAGCCAGAGATTCTTACAAATTATATGAGTTTTGTATTCATTTGACACATTATAGCCCCAAACATAATCAATACATACTTAAACACTTAATGAAAAATGAATTTATGTCCTATAGAGAAATTTATTTGTGTTTATGTTCTCAATCTTTCCAAATTTCTCAGCTTTAAAATTACTGAAAGGTCAAAAAATATCTCAAATGTATTCAAGTTGTTAAAGAAAAAATGCACACAGGACATTAAGTCGTTGCTCAAATGTTATTGAACATAAAATACCATGATAAAGTGGCATCTTGCTGTGTCTCTATTACATCTTCAGCACTAAAATTAATTTATGATCAGTCATCAATTCATTTACATGTCGTTATATGCTAAATCCTTCCTTGCTGATAAATGCTTATCCTTAGATCCATTAAGCTAGAGTAAAGTCTGTGCTTTCTAATATGACCCTGATAATTGTTGCATTACCATTTTTATGAGATACAAAAACTAATGTTCCCCCATTTTTTGAGCCAATATTTAATCCTGAAATTTTTTCTATGAAGTTCTCATTGCCTAATTACCTGCTAAGTAAAATCTTCAACTCTAAATGTCTTTGATCAAATCAATCCAAATATTGACTTCTGTTTAGAGGCAGAGAAATATTTCAAGTCTCTGGAAATTCTTTTTACACTCAAATGTCTGAATATACAATAGTCCCACCTATATTCCAGAGAGAGAAAGGCATGGGTGAATGTGGGAGGGAGTGGGAGAGAGGGAGGGAGGAAGGGAGAGAAATGTGTCATATAGGAAAAGCAAAATAAGCAATTAAAAAATCTCTTCCCTTGGTTCATATAATACTTGTTAACTCATCTCAAAATATTGTGCATAAAATATGCACTTTTCTTATCCATTAAATTCCAAAGTATATATTTAATTTCTTTTTAAAGACATCAGATAATGATTTCCTTAATTTTAGCATTATTCCTGGAATTTGCCTTAATACTCAATTACTATGCTTTTGTAGCAGAAGCAAAGTGTGGCAAGTGTGTGGAGTGTGTGTGAGTCTGAGTAGGGAGTGAGTGTATTTGTGTGTGAGGGAGAGAAATTGTTAGGCCATTAGGCTTCACCATCTGTCAGATCAAACTTTCCCGAGTCCAAGGACCCAAAAGCTGTGTGCTCAGGTCAGATGGTGAGGATGTCTGGTTTTATTACTTTCATACTCATCTGGTATGGGAGTTCCAGTAAAAACCTCCAAAGATATAAAGTGGAAAATACAGGGCCACAATTTCCTTTCAGCTGTAGTGTTCATGTGGGATCCAACAGGCAAGGAAAATTTTATTCGTTTCACTTTACAACACTCAATCTGGGTCTTTTTGTAATCAGTGAGGCAGTTAGAATCTTGACTACATGTTCAGGACATTGTCCTCTCCCACTCTCCTCTTGCCTTGGTTTGTTTTCATGGTGGTGTCATTAAATTCAGGAAACACTTATCCTTGACTCCCACCACCTTTTCGAAGTTAGAGAAAGAAATCTTGAAATCTTGCCCCTCCCTGGTACTCAGAGAGCAAAGCTGACAAGTTGAACACTGAGGAAGAAACAGTCCATATTTCCCAAGACAATGTTGCATAGACATTGCTTAGTCCCAAATGCAGTGTGATGGTATGAAACTTAAAAAAATGTACATTATTACAACCAAATAGTATTAAGCACAAATTAAAATAAAAATTATAAAAATAATATTCCTTCCAAAAGAGCTAATGGATTTTAATTTTATTAGAAAAAGGTAACTGCACACAGAGATAAATATGAGAAGAATAAATAATAAAAGTCATATCAAATTCAATATTTTTATCAAAATTAAGCACATTGTGGGAAAGGATTAATGTTTCCAGTGATAAAATGCATATTTTATTTTTATAAATACATACTTATTCCTCTCAACACACACACACACACACACACACAGAGAGAGAGAGAGAGAGAGAGAAGTAAAAAAAAACCAGAACATTATTTTCCTCTTCAATATGCTAATTCTGAGGATTAGAATGAACTGGGCATTTCCAGGGCAGAGATCATAGTAATTTATCTTTAAAGTAAAACTGATTGATTTTGTTCATTCTTCTGCCACTTATCTGGTAGATAACCTTCAAAAAGGATGTAAATCCTTCTGTGACTCAATTTCTTTAGCTATAAAATGAGAACAACAACAATAATAATGAGGTTATGAGGATTAAATGAGTTAGTAGATGGTAAAACTTTACATCAGGGCACGGAGTTCTTTCTACAAATGTAAGAAACCAAATAATTTAGGCTTCTCCATTCTATAGTTCTGTCATGCATTCTTTAGTTCTGATTTCATACTTACATCTTGTTTCTTTACAAACTCTAACATTTAAATCCATTCTTAGCTCAGCCAGCCATAGGAAAAAACAAGCCACTGCTTAGAAGGGTATCATGCATTGACTAGGAGCTAGGTTTTCTACTTTATTATTATTATTGCTGTTTGGTTGTTGCTATTATTAAATCTAAATGTTTATTCAAGTGACTAGAAGTCATGGGCTTAAAATAAATGTTTGTTTAGGGAATAAATACATGAAACAGGAGACTTGCAAATACATATTACCATTACTAAGATCATGGGATGTGGAATTATTGATATTTTCGTTTCTTTTTGTTCTTTTTCATTCTTGATGATCCTTTCAAGATTTAAGTAGCCATTCACAAACTACATACTTGCTATGAAAATATTTGGAGTTAATGTATAAGACTGTTAGTGGCTGGTATTCCCTATGCTGGCAGTTGGGAGTACAATTCAGCCAAGTAAAATTTGAAATTTTACATAAAGACTTTCAGCCCACCCAGTGTTACTGTGTTACCCAGTGTTACATCCATTCTGGATGGCTTTAGAGTCTCCAGGAATGGAAATTGTTAGTTCTATTTAATAAAAATGGTCATTTGCTTCATGAAAATGACAATATAAGGGAATTTCAGTTGAAAGTAAAGATTAATTTACACCACAGGCGAGTTTAGAACTCTAAGAAACTGACGGTAAGTTCAGAGTCCTCTAGTCTCCAAAGCTCATTGAAGGAGTATGTGTATTATGGCCTATCTCTATTAGCACTATTAAAGTAGCCTTATAGCTGAACAAAACCTAAGAACATCATTAGAACAATATTCATTAGCACGTTGGTTTTGATTACATTTGGTCCACATAAACATCCACCTGAGCATATGTACAGGCATGTGTACACACACAATTACATGTACATCCTAGTTGCTCTCCCTCACACACAAATACATTCACTCGCTACATAGACTCACACATATTCCACACACATTGTGCCTTGTCTTTCATACACACATGTATACCATACACTTTACACACATGTTCACAAACTGTATAGAATTGAAAACTGTGTAATACATGCACATACCCTGTATAGATGTGCACACCCCATTCACACTCACACTGTATATGCACTTTCAATCTTCCTTGTTCTCACACACATTTATACTCATGCACTCTACACCCTACATATGTACATACACTAATACTCACATCCCCTATGGCCACACTAATACCTACATATACTCATTCACACTTCCTACACACATACACATAGACACACAACACACCCTGGAAGGCAAATCAAATCTTTGATCAAACTTTCTCCTCAAAGTCATTGGTGCATGGAAAGACAAAAAAAATGTGTATGGGGGAGGTGCTTAAGTTGCTTAAGTGTAAAGTACAACTTCTGCTAAGGAGATGTATTATTCATAGGATAAGTGCATTGTGGAATTCATGCCTAAACACCCTGAGGTTTCTATATTCAGAAGTAATTAAGCAGTGAATTCAAGTAGGGAAATTTAGACTTTCTTTTCTTAGCAATAAGAGCTTCATTTGGAATTAACATTATATTACCAACAGGAGAAATGCAGGTTACTTAAGATGTTTAAACTTGACATCTTAACCAGTGGACTACTTTAGACATCCTTACTTGTTCCTGACAGGTGTGTATGTAAAAGTGCAGGGTGGTGTTCTCCCAATTTATAGATACATTTATCATCTTTCTAATTATAGTATTTAATAAAAGAACTACATCAGCATAGCTGACTTTTTTTCATCATTATTGCACATTTTTACTGCATTCCTAAAGGAAAAAAAGAGTTCAGTATCATTAGTGAAATATGCAAAAATATGCAGAATTTTACCCTTAAGGAGATTATGCTAGAAATTCAGGCAAAGAGGCTTAACATAATAGTGCCCTAATAAGTCAGCTCTCTGAATTCAAAGATTTTAACTTTTGCTCTGTCACTGTGGGTTGGATCTGGGTTTCAAATCACACCAGTATATCTGCAGTTCTTAAATCTTAATTTGACTGGCAAGCTGACCATCCATCAAGCAAGAAGGAAAACCGAATAGTGGACTCATGCATCATGCACTTCCTCATGCAGAGAGGGCTGTACAGAAAAAGTGAAGGCACTTATGTTTTCTCAGCACTAAACCAGTTTCCATTTGTGTTTGCAGAACTAATATGGAACACAAAGTCTGTGGAATTCGGAAACTGTTGGATTAAAAGTAAATTAAGACTGTGATAAGATGCTTTCTAGGATGAAAGTTGTCATCCAGGAAAATACAGATATGTGTAGTTTCCTTAGAAATCCTAAAGAAATGCAAAGACCAGGCTTAGTATGGAGTAGCTAGGTCTTCATAATTTTGTAAAAGGCATTTTTTGTGTGTGTGCCTGTGTATCAAAGAATGTATAACTATGTGAACAGAAATACTGAATTTTTACTTTTCACCATATATATTGTGTACATATTAAGATTTTAAAATTTCCAATTGAAATTGTTGGACATAGGTTACACATCAGTCCTGGAATCATCAGAGGAGGGTACCAACTGAAGTCTTTCACTTGGTGAACAAGGCAAGCAGAAGCCAGAGGAGTAAGTAAGTCAAAATAAATATACTTCTTGGAAGAGGGGAAGTTGTTGGATTCTACACTATAAAATGCATAAATGCATGGTTTATCTCACTATGCATTTTCCACTCTAAAAATAATACCTTGTGCAACTGAAGAGTCTTTTTCTGAAGACTTGCTTATTTTCATCAGTGAATGGTTTTATAGTGTGAAATATCAAGAAGCATTTTAAGATTGCATTCATTTTGTATGTTCCTCCTGATATACAAAATATATCATTTCTAAAAGTTTTTTTTTATTTTTTTTTTTATGTAATAGACTTGGTTCCCTAGCACAGTGAACTTTTCATTAAAGCCATGACTATAATTGAGTTTTCTTTCATGTCTTTAAAGCTTTTTAAAATTCATGAATTTTCTTATCATTTTTGCAGCAAAGCAAAAGTATTTCCAAATCCTTTTTGAATTTTGTGTTTAACATTAACATATTTAAAATGTTACAGAAATAGATGGAGTGGAATAAATCTTACATAAGAAAGTAAGAAAGTACTTGATTTTTGATGCATTTCAATATTGCAAATAGGTCAGTTATTCATATTAAATCAGTTCCATTACCTGTCACAGAACTGTCTATATTGTCCATACTGGATCCGGGTGTCTGGTCTAGTGCTCTCAGGGGCCTGGGGATTTCTAAAGCTTCCTCTTCATCATCAGCATCATCATCTGGAACATCTGTTTCCAAGTCAGAAATCAAGGCTCCTGACACATAACCTAATGGTGGAACTGGGGGCTGTGGGGGTGGATTATTGCTTTGAATGTGCCTAGAATTCAAATGGAAACAATAAAATGGGAAAAGCAGTCCATTAACATTCAAAAAAACATTGTAATAAGAATTAAATGGCATGCTATGGTAACAGTATTCTTCTTTTGCATTAATAATTTTGGAGTTTACAATGCTTTATTACATACACATCAATAGAGACAATAGGTCTCTGGGCATATGCCTTACCAACAACCACATAAATTTAAGAATTATTCTAGTGATATAAACATATATTTTGTATAGATAAGTCATCAAAAACAGAATGAAAATACTTGTCACAAGACTATTTAAATTTACCTTTTCAAAAAATAATATATATACCCATACATATATACATATACATATTATTTTGTTTCCAGTTTTTGTGTAACCCACCCATGCGGCCTGCTAGCACTTAAGATGTCACTGGAATGCCTAATGTTCCTTCTCTTCCATCTTCAACACATTTCTGGACTTAGGAGGATTTCTTTTTGCATGACCCTCTCAGAGCAGGCTGAGTAGTATTTTCATTTGCCCCAGTTAGGGCAAGTATCTTCTGCTCTATCTACCTAGTTGTGCATCTATCTCAGCCACCAAAATCTTGAACTTCTCCAAGGCAGAAACAATTCACCCTAGTATTCTGTGTTTAGAACAAAAGATGTGTTAGATAAACCCTTTGCAATGAGTAAATAATTTTAATCTCAACCTTCATTAGATAAATAGAATCTTATAATTACCATCACAGTTTTGAAACATATTCAAGTAAAACTTAAATTTATCAAATAAGGTGGCTAAATAATGTGCAACTGGACACCTACAAAATGCTAAGCAAAAGCACTGCAATGTTATTTTCTTTCTTCTTTCCTTTCTTCCTTCCTCCCTTCCTCCGTCCCTTCCTTCCTTCCTTCCTTTCTTCCTTTCTTCCTTCCTTTCTTTTTTGGGGGAAGTACCAAGATTGAACCCAGGGATGCACAATTACTGAGCCACATCCCCAGCCCTATTTTGTATTTTATTTACAGACAGGGTCTCACTGAGTTGATTAATGCCTCACCATTGCTGAGGCTGGCTCTGAACTCAAAATCCTCCTACCTCAGCCTCCAGAGCTACTAGGATTATAGGTGTGCGCCACTGCAGCCGTCAGCAATGTTGTTTCTTAATGTAATTTAAAAGCAAATGTACTACAAGTTTTAACAGAGTCTTTTCATTGCTGTCATTCAAAAGTATCTTAAATACCCCTTCTATTTAAGCAAGACTAAAGAGTAAGTGTTATGTTCTTTTACTGTTGTCTTTTGAAACTCATTTCCAAGTCTGGCAATATCCCCTGTGTATCGTCACACTTAAGGGAAAGTAGTGCTGTCCTTGACTCCAATTGGAAGAAACAACAAGAAGCTCTGCTTTGGGGATTTTTCTAGACTCTGCCTCATAACTCTTCTCTTTGCTGACTTTATATGTTTTTACAGAAGTTAACTATGTCTTTGAGAATAATAGATTTCTATAAATTCTTCTAGTGAATTCTTGAATTTCAGTGTGGTCTCAGGACCCTGATATTTGTATTTTTTATCAGAAATTAGAGTGGTGTGAGGACTGTCCTTTCATTTTATACATGAGCTATTATTTCTGACATCATTTTAAACACATTAACTATAGCATGCAAGTGGTAAGCAAGTTGCCCATAGTTATGCAGATAGGAAGCAGGTTCACCTCCATGGTAACTGCCCCAACTTGGGCTGTCCTCAGTCAAAGCTCAGAGTATGGAATCAGAACCTGCCTAGAGGTGGGACTTAGGACCAATATATTTTAAAGTTCTCCATATGATTTCAAAACACACACAAATTTGAGAACCCCTGAGCCAAAGTCTCTGCTTCAAATGACTTAAAGTTGTGATTTCACCAGTTAACCTTGAGAGAATCCTATCACTCTTTAAGTAATTGGCTTCATTTTAACCAGTGATGTATCATAAAATAATTATGTGTAACAGGAGGTTGTCTTTAATCTTTAGAAAAAATGAGAAAATGTTCAAGACCCTCTTATCCTAAGGAAAGAGCATGTTTATACAGCTTTAAGTGACATACCTGTTTGAGAATCTCTTTGTATGTATAGTTAACTATGTTATATTTTAATATAGCTGTTATATTTTAAAAATAGTCAATTAACACTGAGAATAAGAGTCATCTCATAATCAACTTACTCTAGTAGCTAGAATTACCCTCCCATAAAAAGAAAGATAATATTATCTTTTAAAAAAGCTACCATGATTTCAAGCACAGGGTATAAATCAAGAGAACATAATTCAAAGAATGTCACAGAGATTTTGTTTTCAAGGGTGCAGGCCTATATATCACTATCTGAGAGAAAAACATTGGAAAAAACAACCAACCCTATAAAATTATGATCTACCATATTTGTACAAGATACCTATATGAATTGCATCTATAATTTATGAAAGTTTTTTAATAATTAGAAGAAAAAACTATAGATCCTGGTGTGGTGGCACAGGCATGTAATCCCAGTGGTTCAGAAAGCTGAGGCAGGAGGATCACAAATTCAAAGACACCAATTTAGTGAGGCCCTAAGAAACTTAGAGACAACCTGTCTGAGGTGTGGGTGAGGGGGGCAGCTGAGCATGTGGTTTAGTGGTTAAGTGACCCTGGGTTCAATCCTTGGTACCAAAAGAAAAAAAATGAAATTTGGGTTTTTAATCTATTCTTTATGATTTTAAAAAATGCATTTTCTGTTAGTACATTTGTTATTTTTCTGATTTGTTTAATTCTGCCCAAAGAGGGTCTTTTAATAACTGACACTGACCATAAGTGATTTGCAGAAGCTTGGATTTACATATTCACAACCACATGCAGAATTAATCACAGGCATTTTGAAGAATCCAAAAGGAGTCCTTCATCATGGCATTAAAAGTGAGTTCAAGGATAAGCTAATTGAAGCTAAATCAGTTGTAAATTAGAAGATTCCACTGTAGCCAAATAGCACTTTAGACTGAATTTCAGCAGACCTGAATTCTTGCTCTAGCTTAGTCTCCAACTAGCTATGCGACTTTGGTCAAATTAACATTTCTGTAGTAGTTAAATCATTTTCTAAATGATTAACGAGTATACAAAATCAAAATTTTGTCCCCATGTGTATAGTTTTATGAATATGTCTTGTGAATTTATATAAAAGGGCATTTCCATGTGCAGAAAACATGGATCCCTTGACTCAGTGAATATATTTACCATGTTTGTTTTGCTATATCAAACTGATATGCCCTTGTCAGTTCATCCAGGTGAGCCTGCAGCATGGGTTGCATCTCTACCCGTGGAGATGGAGTAAGAGTGGCAGTAGACTGTTGTCCAAAAGAGATAGCAGGAGAGGAAGCCACGCCTCAAACAGGTGGAGTTGGGACCCGATCATCATCTTCTTCCAGTTCATGTTCCATACCCTGGTGTAAGTATGTTTGTACTGGTAATGGTGGGCACCAACTATCACTGTCATAGCTGAAATTAGATGAGGAAAAATGCACATTAATAGACAAACAAAAATGGCTACACTGACAATAAACAGCAACCACACGGTGTCTAAAATGTTCTCTCAGTTTACTTCATCCTGATCACATTGTCAATGCTACTATAGTAAATCACCTAATTTGAAATTGTAATTACAACTGTTATCTCAGTATCTCAATTTATTATTTAAAGATCTTTTTCGCTAATTGTTACCCCACAGTTACAAAAAGCAATAACTTCCCAACAAAGTTACTCATGTGGAAACACCAAATTGCTAATTAAAGACAATTAATGAATTTAGTGCTTGTAGACTTAACTGCTTCCTTCTCTTATGCACCAGCAGAATACATCAATAGAGCTGACTGACCATATAAGAAGTATCAGAGAACTTGATTTGCTTTTTTTTAAAGAGAGAGTGAGGAGAGAGAGAGAGAGAGAGAGAGAGAGAGAGAGAGAGAGAGAGAGAGAATTTTAATATTTTATTTCTTAGTTTTTGGCAGACACAACATCTTTGTTTGTATGTGGTGCTGAGGATCGAACCCGGGCCGCACGCATGCCAGACGGGGGCGCTACCACTTGAGCCACATCCCCAGCCCCTTGATTTGCTTTTATTCTAGACTTATGACAACCTTTCTATTTGATATTCCAGTCATAAGACTTCATGACACAAATTATACTCAATATTAGTTTATTTCCCTTATTTTTATCAGTAAAATCAAATGCTTCTTCTTACATTGAGTGTTAAATTCAAACCAGAAAACAGAAGTTCAAAACCTTGCCCTACAAAATATATATTTTTTAAAAAATTGTTTTATTGTAGTAAAATATTTAATATGAAATAAACTTCATTGACATATTTTAAGTGCACAAAATACAATTATTTTAAATACTTATATTTCATGTTCAAATTAAATCTAGAAACGGGATTATGGTCCAGGAATATGACCGTAATATGACCAGGAATATGTTTTTGTTGTGGTACAAAATAAGCAGAATTTCTACTTATACTTTTTCTGTAACCCTAATGTTTTCAGAAATCAAATAAGTCCTAATATACTTTTTTATAGATTTTTAAGTATAAGATAAGAATAATAAAGGATTTAATTGTTTTCTTAATTCAACATCTTAAATATCTCCTGAATCTGCCTCCTACATCTCCTCTTCCATAATTATTGATCAGTCACCTTCTATAAAATAGTTCAGTAGCTTTCTGATTCTCTTTTCTTCTTTTCCACCCTATCTTTAATGCAGGCAACAGGATGTTAATTCACATCACACCTACACTTACGATCATAACTAATATGAGAAAAGTCAAAACTCATTAGCTGGCTTAAAAGATCCTTCCCCAATGGATTAATCTGTTATTTTAGCCCTGTTTCTCACTATTTCCCCAACATCAGCCTATTTTCTAATTTTTCCTAAACTCTGGGTCTGCGTATGACTGTTCTCAAATCATCTATCTGCCTGTGGGTTCCTGGTCACCTCAAAGGTGGTTAGTTTTGTGGAACCTTCTCTACCATTTCCATATACAACTGATTAGAATTTTATAATACCTACATTGTGGAACTACCCATGTTATATTGGGATTATTTGTCTCTGTCTCTTTTGTCCTATTATTCTGTGAGATCCTTAAGTCCAAGAACTATTTAATACTCTTCTCCATTGCTAGTGCTTAGTACCTAAAATTAGAATTAACTATCCATATCACAGCTATGCATAACTAGTCTTGATCTCCCTTATAAAAAAAACTGTAACTCATATAGATCCACTGTAAGTTGAATATCTTCACTTGAGTAACATTTTAATCATTTTGTTAAAAACTGAATATATCATAAAAACCTGCATGTGGACATGTATAGCAGTTTTATTTATAATTGCCAAAATTTGGAAGTAGCTAAGATATCCCCAGAAGTTGAATAAATAAACAGATACATCCAGACAATGGAATATTATTCAATGTTTAAAAGAATTGGGCTTCAAGTCATAAAAAGACATGGAGAAAACATAAATGCACCTTGGTAAGTGAAAGAAGTCAATATACAAAGGGTATAGATTGTATATTTCCAATTCCAGAACATTCTAGAAATGGCAAAACCATGAAAAGAGTAAAAACATCACTAGTGCCAGACTCTGGGGAGTGAGAGATGGGCAAAAAGCAAAGTGGATTTTGGAACAGTGAAGATATTTTGTATGATACAATAATGGTAGATACATGTCAACCTGAATCTGTCCAAACCACAAAATGTACCACATGATAAGTAAACCCTGTGGGAAATGATGCATTCTGGGAGATAATGATGTGCCAATGCAAGTTCATCAACTAGAATAATTGCACCAGCTTGGTGAGAGATGATAGGAGATTATGCATATGTGAAAGTTGGGATAAATCACTATGCTTTTCTTCATTTTCTTGTGAACCAAAAACTGGTCTATAAAACTAAAATCTCTTTTTAAAGTAACCCCAAATTTATCATCCTTTTTTCCCAACAGTTATGTGTTAGGGTCCTGACTTTATTTCATATAGCATACAATTCAGTAGATTGATATTAAGTAAATTATTAAAAATACAGGGTACTATAGAATTGATTTGGAAGGCCTAATATTGTTTTGGGGTTGATCAAGGCTACAGTGATCACTAAAAAGAGAAAATTTTAAGTGACATATGTGGAAGGGAAATGGTTTTGGAACAATTCAGATAGTTTCCTAAATGGCAATATCTTCCAAAGAAAGAAAAAAAATGGGCACAGGTGAAGCAGAGCACCACTTACATTTTTTTCTATGAAAATATGAGAATGGTCTACCAATTTTATTTCTCTTATCTATTCTGTTTATTAAATATATTTAATCTTTAGTCTACCTTTAGGATAGGTTTTATAGTTTCTCAACATGAATCTTCTGCTCAAACTAAATTGGTTTGTCTCCTCTTGTCTACGTACTTTTCTGGTAGGTTTGTTTATAGAATCCAAGTTATTCAAATAAACTGGATGCCTCCAAATTTACCTATCTTAATCTGATAAATCCTCAAGCTATAGGTGAAATCTCATATCTTTATAAAGATTTCCTTGATGAGGCCAACTAGCATTGCTAAACTACTCTTCTTAACTGGTGCTGACAATATTTTTCTACATTTATTTGAAAATTGATTATGCACCATCTAATGTTCTTTCTAATGTTGGACTCTTTTAACACTTTAAATTATTTTTGTATTTACTTTTCACATGTTTATGGTATCTTTTTCTCAAGTGGATTTAAGCTACCTTAGAGTTATAACACGGAACTGTTCTTGTTCTGTTGCCCCTAACAGTATACCTTAAAAATAGTAGGTTATAAGCATATTTACTGATTTGAAATGAAAACACACAATTTGATTAATTAATAAAAATGCTTAGGTTTATTTTCTTACTTAACTTTAAATATCATATTATTAACTCAAACAAAAAAATATACAAGAAAGCTAATCATAAAATAATTGTCCTTTTTCAGTATAGAATGTGTTTACCATTGTAGTTCATCAATTAAATTTACATTTACTTTGTAAAATTCAGTAGAAAAGAGCACATTTATTTTTGTGTCAGAAAGTCATAATTGCACTTTCTTACATTGGTTTATTCCCATATATATTATACTTTTAAATAAAAAAACTATATACTTAATCTTTCAAATGAAATTAGCCAGTTATCTCCTAAAATTTGTGTAGTCCATAAATAGTAAACTGTTCTTACTTTCAATAATCTACTAGAGATATACTTATGGAATGAAAACACAAAATGAACATAAGAGAAAGGAAAAGTGTATGGTATATGCATCACATGTGTTAAGGTAACAAAAAAAAAACATGGTAGTAAGTTGTATTAGATTCATTTTTATTATTCAAATAATATCAGGCAAAGAAGTGTCTAACCATTAAAGCATTATTTTTAATACTATGTAAATGCATTGCATTGTGTATTAAATGACTAAAACATATTTCATCACCTATCTCACAAACATACTATACATTTTATCACCAATTCTTCTATGTCCTTTTTCAAAGTTACTCTAGAACTTTAATATACCAACTCTGTATATAAGTCTACATGCAGTATATAAGCAAAGCTGGGAACAGTCCATGGATTCAAAGTGATTTGTACCAACATTAGATAAATAAACAAAGAAGGAAAGAATATTCAAAGAAGAAAAATATGAAAGAATAGAGGAAAGGAATCTGGGATATAGTGCAAATCAAAATGGCGAAGAATTGTTCATCATCTCTGAAATAGTCAAGTCTTGATCCATTCCAGAGGAACATATATTTTAGGCTTAGTTCATGCAGCTACTAAGGAAGGATGAAAAGACTACAGATGTGCCTATGAAGTCTATAAAAATGTAAATCTGTTTTGATAGTTTCCTTCACATTTTATAATACACATCTTATTTGAGAGATAGAATTTCATCTTTTTCTTGTGTAACATTAAAATGAATAAAAATTCTCCTAATGCCAAACCATAGTTCTTCTGGCCAACCTTTCCTAGGGAAGTGCTTGTTCTTTTGACATTCTGTCAGTGAAATATGAGGCGTCATGTTATGTCTTGACAGATGAATAATGATAAAGATGATGGCAAATCAATGCCACATGTGAACTAACTTGTTAAAGGCCAAATACAAATATCAAATTACTAATAAAAAATACAATGAAGTTCAACACTAGCAAAAGCTTGCCAATCTCTAATTGCAATAACAAAGCAAAGCACCAGTTTTATACTTAATTACTATTCAATGCTTCCTAGCATCATGACTATAATAAAATGTATATATTTATAGTGAAGAACTAATACATTTTAACACTATTTTGTCTAACTGAAGATGCATATTGATGAGAGAGAACATTTAGCATTGTTACCATATTATTGAATTAACAATTAAATATTTTGTTATTTGGAAAATGCTTTGATAACTTTTGGTATTTAGTATTGTAAGGAAAGACTGGTCCAAGAAATGCTTAGAAAGAAAATTGCTGATTTCTAAACACTTAGAAATTATACTAAAAATTGTAACAAAAACTAGAGACTATACTTTCCAGATCACAGTTTTTATCAGCTAGGAATTGTGCCTAAATCTACTCCTTTCGCACCTACCCACTTTCATCCTCTTATTTTACTGCCTTAGCATTTTTATATCATATGATTTCTAGATCATATGCTATGATATCTTGTATGTGATCCACCTGCAATCTCATGTCCTTCAGCATCATGTTCTCCAATCCATCATCTGTATTCAAAAATCAGAATTTTCCTATGGCATTAAGGATTCAAGATGAAAACTAAGACTCCATGTCAGATGTTGTCATACAAAATGTAGGTTAAAGCTCATAAAACCACATACAGAAGCCACCAATTGCTGAAGGATGCAGACAAGTAATTAAAATAAAGTGCTGAGGGTAGGGCATGGAAGCGGGTGGTACTGAATAGGGGCAACTAAGAGAAAAGCAGATACCTCTAACTAGAATAGGGCAGGGTTTCCAAAGGAAGACCAATGGAGCTATTTCTACTCTCATTTTCTCATCACACATAGTATTAATTTTAATTTTTTCTTTCCCCACAGAAATTTCTTTCCATTTGTTCAAATAGTGACCTTAGTATTGTTTCAATGCAGCTATTGATTAATGACCTATTTCTAGTACATAAGATCCATTAGATAAGAGACTTATTTCTTGTTCTCCTTTGTCCTTACTTTTTGCTCTATATCTGGCATCTAACAACCACCCAACTTGGCAATGTTCTTTATGAAGAAATGATTCAAGATTCACGGCAATATTCTCCAGCTATCAGCTTTTTGAAGACTTACCTGCTTACCTGGCATCTATGATTATTCCTTGGGGTAGACAAATTATTATTTTGTATACAAAATTCCCCAAGAGCTCATTGTACAAAATCGTGTGTGTCAGAGAGAAAAAGACAGAGACAGAGAGACAGAGAGATGGAGATGGATAAGTGTTGTGAAGGGGGTTACTATCTAGAATGTGCTTTCTATCTTCCCCTCTGGGTCACAGGTCAGTTTTCCCTAGTAATTGTACATTTATCTTGTGTCTCCTATGTCTCTTCCAAGTACAATGCTTAGCACTTATTATACTTGATAGAAATATTTGTGGATTAAATTATCTATTAGGATGTTAGAAATAAAAGTGTCATAATCTCTATATCTCTGTAAGTAGTATAACTGCAGAATCCTTGATGGATAGAAGTAAAAATTATCAAAAGCAAAAAATTAATTCTAAAGTTTCTCTACTTTGAATATGAAGAAAACCTCAAGCCTAAATTATGAAGTTTTCACACTAAAATATAAAAAGATTTTATAGAAGTTCTCATCTGTGAAATAGTCAACGTTAATTTCATGAATAGCAGACTACAACCTGAGTCTAATAATATTTCCTTTTTGGTAGTGTGAGGTTTGCACATTAGAAAACACCAAAATGTAAAGATTATATGCAAAGGAACAATATCAGCCTCAGCTTAGTAAGTTTAATTTGTTCTTTTTGCATTGACTTTAAATATGTTTTCATCACAAACAATTGAAATAAAACCTACAATATTCTTTGAAAAAAAAAACCTAAAATAGAAGTAAATCTAATTCTGTGGTTAGTATTATTAACTGTTTAAGACCTAACCATTACTTTGAGCAAGAATGACTTTTTTTCAGCAAATACTAGGTAAAGTGATAAAAATTCAAAGGTAAATAAGGACTAAAATACATCCTAAATAGACTTCAAATATACATATGAATACATATACACATGCATGTAGATATATACATATACATGTATATGGTCAACAAATATAATTTACCTATTTAAAAAATCAAGTTGATATTATAGAAATCTTTAAAAAGGGATTTTTTAATATCATATATTTTGGATGAATATTTAAACAAATTAAAATCCCCTTAAGAAATAAGTTTTTGCTTTATATCTTGATATTCTGAAAATGATTTTGTCAAAAGATAAAAGTCTGCAATAGCATATGTTATTTCATTATCAAATTAGTATTTCCAATTCTACTGCTAGATAAAACAAATCAAGTGATAAGTTTAGTACTCACTTTGATGGAATTAATTTTATTTTAATGAGTAACTGGCCTTATTATATTGTACATATATTTCAAGTAGACTCAACAAAAAAAGAAAATAGAAAGAATTCCAAATTACCCATAATTTTTGTGTGATTTGTGTTTTCAATTTTATGCTTATAAAGTTTTAATAGCATTGCTTTCTCTTCATATTCATCTTTTAAATTTCATTCCCTCATTTTGTGATGATTCTGTTAAAAATGCAGACTGTAAAATTCTGTGTGATAATCTTTTCTTATGGAATATGTATCTTTGCTCTTCCTTTTCTTTTGCAGTGCTGGGGATTGAACCCAGGGCCTCACACAGGCTAAGCAAGAGCTCCAACACTGAGCTACACCTTCAGCCCTTATAGGTCTGCTATTTCTTTGCTCACAATTCATGTGAGACTAACACATTTATACCTTGAGGTAAATTAATTTCATATAAAAAATTTAATTTTTTTAAGTTACGGAAAGAAAGCATGTACCCTTAGCTGCCTATTTCATAGGTCAATATATTTCTAAAATATATAAATGATAATAATATGAACATATATGGGCACTATAATCCCAGAGAAATAAATAAAGTCCTTTGGAGGGAGAAAAAAACATACAAAAAATATGTGATGAGTGTGTGTGTGTGTGTGTGTGTGTGTGTATGTGTGTGATGTGTGTACATGTATACATACTATGTGTGTGTGTATATATATTTATATATATAATTCATGTTATATCTATACAGATGTGTGTGTATATATATATATATATATATATATATATATATATATATATATATTATATATATAGGAAAATAATATTTTTGAAAGAAAACAAAAGCTATGACATAGAAAACAGTTATGAAAAGTACTCTGGGAACCTCAGAAGATTTAGAAAGCAGATAGAATAAATGATAAGTACATACATATAATATTTTTTTGAACCAAGACAAGATTTAAATCTATCATTCAAATAAACTGATATATATATATATATATATATATATATATATATATATATATATATATATATATATATACTAAGTAAAGAAAATTTATGCAAAGAAAAACTGTCTGTATTCTCTATTTTAGGTTACATAAAGGTCTAGTCAAAATAAACAGTGACCTAGGAATTATAAGGAAGACATAGGATTTATTCATACAGAAAAAGAGAATATATTCTTTTGACCTGTTTTTTTTCTTTCAAATAAAAAATTATCTGTGTCTGTGTTCAAAATCAATTAACACTTAAGCTTACAGAGGACACTAACTCTTGTTAGATGTTTCAAAAGAAAGAATCAGAAAACTGATCACATTTAAAGGTCCTCAAAGGAAATTTTCTAACTTAAAAAGGTTTTGTTACAGAGTGTGCATTGGCTTGAACCTCTTTTATTGTCCCTGCCCCCAAATTCCCATCAGAGCTGATGATTAAAGTTCTACCCACTTCCCAGGTCCCTACAATTATCCCATTGTGATGGCGCTCTACTGTGGTGCCCTGTTATGGCCAGACATCAAGTCATTAGAGAACTGCAAGGGATGATGAGGAAGATTATTTTAATTTCCTTTCAGCCCTTCTCAGGAGTGGCTCTTTAGTTCAAAGAGCTGTGGGTACTTGCTTTCAAACTAACAAGCAATATTATAAATGTAGGCTGCATTATCATGATTGCAGACAATCTGACGCACTTGAAGGCCAAGGATTCACAGTCCTCAATATGTGCTGTTTTGTGTTTATCAGCTATAAATACACGGACAGTGCAAACAGGAAAGAGGGAAAATGTAATGAACAGGGTGGGAGGGGAGCTAAGAAAGAACAAGAACTCAGGGCAAAAGAGAACAATAGAGAGTGGAATGCAAGCTGGGCCATTTTGTTGGTATATAAAATACCATTTACCCATTCTCTTGCTGTTCCACTCCATAGTGTTCCAGCTCTATGCCAGGAAGGGGTTGAACTGGGGGAGGAGGTAGAGGGACATTGGCCCAGGTTGATCCATTGTTTTTCTGTGGTTTAGAGGAGTTTTTATATTTCCTCTTTTTTCCACCTTTCCCACCTGGAAATAATAATGCATTTATTTAGAGATGGTGAATATCAGAACGAACAGGCAATATCAGGTGGAAAGATGTATTTGTTTTCAAAATACCAGAATCGCTATGTTAGAGATGGTAAAAGCTATAAACAATGAAATTATATAATCAGAAACACATTTTTATAAATCACTCAAAATGATATTGTTTCTTTCCCATTGCATTAACTGCAGAGCTGAATAAACCAAAAACATGGCTGCTGTATCAAAAGAACATTTATTGATTTATTCATGTCTGCTGCCTCCACGTTTTCACTGTTAGAGGAAATAATGGTCCATAACAAATTCTTTTAAATGTCAGATTTTAGTGCGTTTAAAATGCTCTTTTGAATAATCTCTCTCAGTGGAAAATACAGTGTCTAAGGATACAGGCTTAACTTTTCCATTAGAATTTGCTCAATTTAATTAATCCAGGAGAGTAACATTTTTCTCTCAAAAGTCACTGATAAAAATCAATCAAGTACAATCTGGAGAATACCTATAAACCTCTCACAATGATACATTTCATAGACTTTTTGACTAATAAATGGCACAATTACTTTTGCATATAGTGAGAATATTTCCCAGATGTTTTAACTATCACATTTTGTAAATTCCAAAAAGGAGGGAAAATTAATGATAATATAGTGATCAGTTTCAGTACTATTTGTTACATGAATGAATTCATGCACAAATATTAGCAGAACATAAATGAAGAGTGTATGAGCCATATCTGAGATTACATGATGCTTAATGAACTATAAAAATAAAATTCATCATCTGCATAGTGCTGTACTTTTTAAAATCAAGTAAATAAAGCTTTTTCATAAAAATGGACCTCAGTTGGATGCAGACTGAATACTTCATGAGCAAAATGAAAATGACCTTTCAGGGGTGACTCAGTAACTTCCAATAATTCCACCTCAACTTAAAGCTAAATTTTAAGCATAGGATATTTGTAGCAGGGCTATCTAGCCATTTAGATCTCACTAAGAAGTCAATCCATCCTTTTTCTTCTACAACTGCTGAGTCAGATTATGCAATTTGGTAATAATGTATTTGAGTGCCAGAAAGTGATAAAACTCTTAAACTAGACACTACAGCCAATAATTGAGTTGTGTACATTTTCCACATAGGATACATAAATAAATATTTAAAAGAAGATCCCTACAAAAAAAGTGCTTTCAGCTTTCCTCTCACTTCTATTCTTTGACAGGACAAAAGATATTAAGAGGAGGGTAAGAAAGTGTCCTATGTTTAGTGAGTAAGAGTTTGGTTTCTGAGTTTGAAATTTAACTCCTCACTCAAAAGGTATTGCCTTAACTTACATACATGTAAAAGAAATATGAACTTATTCCACTTTTTTTTCTTTGGTACTTGGGATTGGACCCAGGAATGTTTTACCATTGAGCCACATCCCCAGCCCTTTTAGTTTTTATTTTGTGACAAGATCTTGCTAAGTTGTGTAAGGCCTTGGTAAGTTGCTGAGGCTGGCCTCAAAATTTGTGATCCTCCTGAGTTGTTGGGATTATAGGCATGCAAAAGTTACTACTTCCTTGAGTTGTCATGAGGATTATAAGAGATATTGTATAGGAAGTGCTCAGATGCACAGAAAAACTCAATAAATGCCAATCATAATTGCTTTCTCCTGTCTTCTCTTCCTCATAGCAAAACCAGTTTCACTTGTTTTCTGAAGTCTTACTTGTCAGAAAAGGCCTCATATTCAGAATAAAAATAATAATATGCTTGCTCGGTTATAAGTATGTAATTTTTGTTTTTAAGGTAAATGAACCTCAATTCCTCATTTCCTTAACCCACCAATCACTAAGGTCTATTTCCTTTTTACAGTATCAGAACTATATTTCAATGATTGAGAGAAGAATGCTTGAGCTATTTGTTCTTCCTGATCACTCCCTTTCAACTTTATGTATGCACAATCCTAATCACATTCTCCAGCATTTTAGAAATGTCATTTGAATCTCACCTGAACAAAGTGCCTAAGAAAGAAGTTCCTACACCTCCGTATTCTAGATGATGACACTAAGGCTCTGAATGTTATGTGATTCACTTTCACATAGCAAGAGAACAATCAGATTTACTACTGAGCAGCTTAACTTGAAAATATTTCTAGAGCTCTGAACCTCATTGTTGAAGCCCTTGCTCAGGTTCAAGAAAGCTACTCATTATTATGCTTCCAAACAACAACAGGCTTTTAAATGTGTTCTGGAAATAGCTGAAGCACAGAGAGAATTACTGTGTACTTTACAACCAACACTTATTTTTCCCCTGTTCTGGAGAAATATCTGTTCTTTCATTTGATCAGTCTGGGTAGGACTATTATTCATCAACACATGCATCTTAGGACGTCTTAACAACACTTTGAGATGGAGGTGAGCTTGATATAACTGACAACTGTTAAAATCTCTTGAGATCTGAATCTTTAGAGAAGCAAGCCACAGTCTGCTGCTTCACCTTGAACCCTGTATCATCTGAAGGCCAGAGTACCTAAATTATGTTTTAACGAAGCAGATATTGATGCCTTGTAAACATATTTGACCCTTTTCTCTTAAAATAAAAATGTAAATAGTTGGATAGTTAAAGCTTAAAAAATGACTTCTCTGTAAAAAAAATAAATCATAAAAGCAATTCATTTTAAAATTAAACATATGGTCTATTTTTAAAAAAATATTAAAAGATTTAGCTATTGTTACCAATATTTTATATTATATACACATACAACTATGATTTAAAATACTATTCTAAAACATCTGAGTTTTATTGTATAGTTTTTACTGGTTGGATATTTAACAAGAAGTACTCAGAACTTACATATTGAATGCATTATAAAAGTGTTTCAAAGAGGGTAAGAAGTTCACTCAAATAATTCAGAAATGCCCAATTTTCTTTGTCACTGTGATTATTTTAAATTGGTTACACCAATGTGCACAGATTTAAAAAATCCCATAATATATGATTAGCTAGCCACGGGGCAGTTAATTCTTAGATTTGGCCCCTAGGAAACATAGCTATAAATAAAAAGAATTAAACAAAAGTGTAACATTAAACTCAATTAGACTAAACTGTAAAAGGAATAATCACCTCACTCTTACCTACTAAAAAATGCTTTCTATCACCAATTCAAGTAATCCTGTATTCAAATGTAGATGAAGTAGTTAATATAATTCCTGGATATATGTAAATGTCACTCAAGAGATTAATGGATTCAAACAGCAGCAAGCACCATTGTGAATCCTGTTCTGCTTTCAATTACTCAAAAGATAACTTTTAAATTTGGTGAAAATCAATCTATACAGAACATTTAATGAAAGATTTACAGGTCTTATGGAGTCCATGGCTTGCAATATGGAGATTTATTTTCATATATTGCTTGATCTTTACATATATTTAATGAAATAAAAAGGAATATCCAACAAAATTACTTTTTAATTATTCAGAAAAATTGTGGGACTAATTATAAATAAATGCCCGCATAAATGACATAGAAGGTCATTCAAAACATTCCCTTATATTATTAAGCCAGTTTAAATTCATAACAGATGTTTAAAATTTTCTGAATTCTATAATGTACCTAATCCTACCAATAGGCAAGAAGAGCAAATGACTCATTTTGGAGGGAAGAGAGAGCATTAACATTTTCATTCTGAGAAGGTTCCATCTCCTGAGGAAAAGTAATTTAGTAAATGTAACACTAATGATAAGAAAAAGTTAACTCTTCATAGTCTTGATGCCTTGGAGACTGCACAGTATCATAGTACACTATAATCCTTTATTATTAATATGTAATTTTAAAAAACCAAACAGAAACTCCATAAAAACAATTAGCATATAATTAAGCATATTAAGTAAGTGGAGTCAGGAACCAGTCAGAAGTAGGCAGAAAAAGGCATGTGATGTAAATAGGTGGAATTTACAATGTCGTTAATACAATATCCTCACATACAAAGGGAGGATAACTCATTAGGATAGGAATATATTTCTATCCAATGAAATGCATTTTTCCTTACACTTGTTGGTTTAGCTGATATTTCTCAAATATATATTAAAAGTGACAGCATAAAATAGTTATTGTTATCAAATATTGTATTTTTTGAAGTAAAAATTAATAATTTCACATATTAACATTCATATTTAGCATAGTAATCATTGAATTGATAACTATTACATAATATTTGAGAGGTTGTCCTAAAATAGGAAGTTATATCATTGGCATCCCGATATGAAATCATCTCTGAGATTATTTTCATTTCAGTTGAATTTATCTTTTGATATCAATGACCTGGAGTTAACTTTCATGCATGATCTTTTTATTATAAAGTTCTTTGGACTCATATATTTGGTTCAAGATGGAATGAACTCATCTGCTCTTTAAGGAATAGTAATTAGTAAAATGGCACTATTTTTCTTTCAATACATTATTGTGCAGTTAGTACGTAAGTGATGACAATGATTTTTATTGCCCACACCCACCAAGGCATAATTTCACCAGGATCAAATGTTATTGTCATTTGAAAGATAAATGCCTGACAGTGGCTTGCGATTCAATATTTCCTCATCAGTTGTTAGGGAACACAGGTCATATGCTGGTGACAAACAAATATTTCTCCTTACTGTGATGAGACCAACCTGAGAGACTGCCACTCCTTTCTGAGCTGTTGTGAGAGCTGGTGGTGCTGAAATCCTGTGACTGGTTGTGTGGCATTCTATTAGACAATCCCTCAGCCAATCGGTAGTCAGGGATGTAAAGTAAGGCTAAGGGTTAAAGTCAGAGGTCATAGTGGCATCATGTGATTAGTTCACAGCACAAGCCCATGCAGAACATGCAGTTAGCAACTCAGAAGCGGATGTCATGGGAGAGTGGAGGAATGACTCCTCTAGCCTGTCCTAATGGAAGTACAGATGGATTGCTGATCACTATATTGAAAAACAGCTGAATGGATGAACCCGATTGGTGTTGGTGTGTGGTAGCGGCGATGGAGGCAGTGGCGGTGGTGGTAGGAATTGTTCAAGGTACTGAATACATGCCAGTATGTTTTTTTAGTTTAGGTAGTGAACCTGGTAATGCATCACTGAATTGAACAACAAATACTAATTTCTATCTCATGCACAAATGACATGAAGTTAACTTCTCAGGACAGAAGAATGTGACTCACCATTGTTACCTTTGTTCTGTTCAGGCAGAGAATAACCAAATCCCATCAGATCTGTTTTTTGCTGAATTGAGCTTTTCCACTGTGGATCAGGCAGATCGACAGCCAATTCATGGATGCTATTGGAATGCAAGATCTGTGTCGTGGCATATGGGGTAGCCTGTGTTATTTGGCTGGAACTGTTGTAAGTGGTTTTGGTAGTGAAGTCAATGCTGCTATAAATGGCTCCATATGAGAGCATCTTTGCTGTTTTATCCCCTTGGCCTGGAACTGGTGGCAGCAAATCCGTGATGAACATAGGGAAATGAAACAATTTAATGACACACAGGAAGCCCAAAACTATGAGAATTGAAGATGAAAAATAAATGTGTCATGCCACACGTTTGCATTTCAGCTGAGATGGGCTTCATGAACCAATGAAGGGTAGATGATATACAACCATCGCCAAGCTATCAACCTCAGTGACAGGCAGGCCTACTGCTCGTCCTTCACGTCTCACTGCTTAACACATCCCTTCCCCCATTTCCTCTAACCAGGAATGAAAAATTTGGGATATTTCACTACTGAAACATGCTTTCAGTTGTTCACTATGTTTTAGAATCAAGGAAAGTGGTAGCAAGATACAGCAGCAATGAACAGAGGGAATCTACAAATTGTGCCTGAAAACAGCTCTTTCCACTTCATCCCCAAAGATATGGAATATGGCTGCTAAATAGTTGCAAAAATTTCCAAAATTATACGACCCTGATTTTGAAATCCATTTTTCTGAAGTTTTTACTTGACATTTATGTGATCTGATTTTATAACTGCAGAAATGGAGAACTGATGGTAGAAAATGTGTTCTTTTTTTCTTGCATAACAAAGGAAAATTTTCATGAATAAGTCATTTCCATAATATAGCAGGATTTAACTATAGAAAAAGCAACATTAGTGATCAGTGAGTTTAATTTATGCTATCAACACTTAGAAGTGGAGAATTACAGTTTCACGTTGTAATACAGCAAGAGTAAAATTAAACTTCAGGAACAACACTGAATATCAATCGGTCCATTTATCATTTTGGTATGCTGAATTATCTTTACAGGATGCTTTATAATTCAGATCTGCCACCTCGCTCCTGAGCTCTTTTCCCTTTTCAGAAGAAAGACACTAAGTGAATCTAAAAGAGAAATCACTAACTCTAGTATTAATCATGTACAGTTAAGATAAATCTAATTATAGTGCAGTCCTGAATAATGTATGTTCTGAAAATATCACTTCATAGGACTTGAGGTCATGAAACCACTTGATCTCTTCATTATAAGACATTTCAACTGTCTTTAAAACTTTTAGATTTGATAATGCCCATAGTACTTGAAATAAAAGTGCTTACAGAAGTATTAGCTTTTCTTTGGAATTTTATAAATACTAAAAAAAAATCTTCATTAACAACAGTGACAAGAAATTTATAATATATTGTGTACAGTGTGCAATTTCACTCTTTCTGAAGTTCTGAAAGTCTGGAATACCAACCTGTTTTACAAATATGTGGATGTTTATTTAAGTAAAAATTTTAAAGGCATCTCAGTGAGACTGTTACACATATTCACATTTTAAATTATGCTAGGTTGCATAAGCAAGAAATTGTTTTTGGATTTCAGAATATCAAAATTGTTTTTCTGTCATTATTTATTTGTGATTAATAATTATAGAATCTGATTTTAAGAAGCATTGTTCATTCTCAAGTATTAGTATCATTTTTTTTTTAATTCTCAGAACCTTGAATATTTAAGACTATATCAAAAATTGGCAAAAAACCCCCACCAGATCTTTTTTTTTTTGCATAAGTTTTTGGGCTCTCTCCACCTATCTCTCACTGCTGAATATTTGAATATTAATTGAATAGAAATGTTTCTCCTACGTGGACCTCAGTTTCTCATATCTTGAACTTAAGGTTCTCCAGAGTCCCTTCAGTTACATGTTATTGAAAGGGTTCTGTGCTCAAACAATTAAAAAATGGAACAATATTGTCCAAGAATATAATTCTACATAATATTACTAACAATTAAACACTAAAGTTATGGCTCTGGAAATAGAGTATCTCTCTTTCTCTGCTAGATGAAATTATAGTCAGCCTTCCAGCCTAAGTGCTTCTATATTGATTTTTGGGCTGCATGTATTGTCTTCAAATATTATTTGATCACTCCCACATTTTCAAAAACTAAATTAAATTATATCCAACACTGAAACATTGGAGAATCACACATGAATATCTGTATGTGGAGGAGAATCTTATAACACGAAATACTCTGGAACTCTGGACTAGCCCTCCATTCAACAAGCTGGCTCTGAATAAGTGCGGCCATCATTAGGAAGGACTTTTCATTTAATATTTCTTGCTGTCCCCGCCAACCTTAATGCTGTCTGACTGGCACTTGTTAACATTTGTTTTGGAAAACTATGAATTCGAGAAACCTTGACTCCAGTTTGGATTAGTGGTGCAGCTTTTGAGTGCCTTGGCTTTATTTGTATTCATGGATTTATTTTATTTTTGCCCAATGTAATTATTTGTATGAAGGACTGCCTTCCTCATGGCATCATAAGTTACTTGAGAACAGGAGCCTATTGGATTTATGCTTTCATTACCATAATTCCTCACCTACTGTTATGAGAGTAAGCACTTGCTGATGGAATGTTTAAATGCATTTCTCATAGTTTGCATTGGTAAAATGCAAAATTATGAAATAATTAATTTTTTCATTTTTCAAAATATGATTTTCATTACATTCATATATTGGTATTCTATTTGTAAAGGGAAAATGTCAGTATCCATGCTTATTTTTCTAAGTGAATGTGGTTATAAAATCATACATATGAACCCAACTTCAGACTACACAGCAGTATAAATAAAATAGCAGAGGCATTAAAAATCTACCAGACGTGCATTCTATATCCATTTCTCAAATTATCTTGCTTAACTCTAGTCTCTTGACTTTAAACATGTAAATATGTTTATGTATTTCATAATTGTGCAAAAGACATAAATTTAAATATACAAAAATGTCCTACAGTATTTCTGGCACAAGTGTTTAAATGACTATCAAATTGAAAAGAGAGTGGGTAGAAACTGGAAAAACTTTGTCTTGGCCTTGATATTCATGCCATAAAAATAAGGTACAAATGGAAGAAAAACCCTGCATTCTACCTTCAGTTAAATTGGACTAAGATATTTTAGATGTTAATTTAGCTTGCTAGCCAACAGAAAAAGAATATGTTTTCTCCATCTGAGGCATGTATCTCTTGATACAAAGATAGAACCTTGTGATGTTCTAATACAAAGTGTAAAATAGGAAGTTATTATTGACTGATAAAAACTTTGGGAACAGAATTCCTTTAGGCAAAAATCAGTCTGCATTTTAGGGGAAAGATGATCTGTTTCCTTGGTTGGGAATACTCAGACACACAAACTTCCCAGGCGACAGTAAAGGCATACAGAGAGAAAGCAGGAAGTCAAAGAAACTTACAGCTTTCTTTGTATTTTCTCATTTAATCTGATACCTTTGGGAGTTGATTATGCAGTTAAGCTCTGTGTGAAAACTATATATTGTCATCAATTTAATTCTTATTACACACCTACGAGGTAGGGATGGTTATCTTTATATTTTATTTTCAAGAAGGAAAAGGAGTTAATTGAAATGATATTCATAGAAATCAGGCTTATGAAATACTTAGTAACTTTATAATTTGACTTATTACTTTATATGCAAATACATTGTTAATCCATCTTGAAGAGAAAATGCAAGGATCCATAATTACTCCAATTTTTTTAAAAAATTTTTTTAGTTGTAGGTGGACACAATGCCTTTATTTTTATTTATTGATTTTTATGTAGTGCTGAGGATGGAACCCTATGTCTCACCCATACTAGGTGAGCACTCTACCACTGAGCCACAGGCCCAGCCCTTCTTTTTAAGTGTATATGCTTATATAGTCATACATGTGAAATCCACTGCAGCTTTTAGTAGAACTGGAACAGTTTAGCACAGCCCTGGGTCTTCCGAATTAATTCTCCAAGTGTGGAAATCTTCTAGTGTGTCTATCTAAATTTGCTTTGCTTTACAAGAATCTCCGAATTCCTCACTCCAGTTTTCTACTTTTTCCATTCTCCACCCAGAAGAAGCCTGAATGATTTAAAAGTGTTTACATCTCAGCATTCTCCTCTTAAAAATTCACCAATAATTTCTGATTACCCTCTGGACAAAGTTTAAACTCTTAATGTGACTTAGAACATCTTTTCTTTCTTGTCCCTTTGTGCTTTCTAACATCGTTGAACTCAACCGTTAGGAAGTTCCGTCTTTCCCTTCCTTCTTATCCCCTCACCTACTCTCCCTTTCAGTGCTGGGTAATCAACTTAGGCCCCTGGTCATGCTGGAGAAGTCCTCTACCAATAAGCTACATCCACAGTCTCCTATTAATTTCTTAAAAAGGTTGAATGTCTGTCATTTTGTCTTTTAATTTTTTTCATTGTAGATGGACAACAATAATACCTTTATTATTTTGTTATTTTTAGGTTTGAACCCAGGGCCTCACATGTGCTAGGCAAAAGCTCTACCATTGAACCACAACCCCAGCCCAATGTCTCTCTTATTTCTAGTCTCTTATTTCTAGCAGCCTTTATTTCAGCCTTTTTTATCAGGGTACTGATAAGGCAGTTCAAGTCCATTTACTGTCTGCATAGTATTGTACCAGGAGAAAACTTATGTATAATTGCTGAGCCAATCAGGGAATTCTCTACTCCTCTCATCTTTATCTAAACTAACCTATCCAACTGACCAGAAGAAAAAGTGCATTTGGGAGGAAGCAGTCATTATTTATATTAGATACAACTCTGTCTCTTTAGAAAAACCTATGGAGGGGAGTTTAGCGTGAAATTTTGGAGGTTTTATCGTGTCAGCCACTTTGCACTGTTTTATCTTTGCTTTGGAATAGCAATTAATGATTGTAGAATAGAAAGTTCTCTCTGAACATGCCACCCCATCTAGTTAACTGTCTTCCTCACATGAAATAAAATGGGGTAAAGGATGATCACTATTTATACCAATATTATATTCTTTCTGACTGCCATAGTGCCAGGTACACAGGAGGTACTCAATAAATACATGTTTAATAAGATTTTGAAAAATGAAGTATTTGTTCCAAAAGCATAAACCCTAATTAACAGTATATTCCCTGATTTTAGTTACCTTGTACTGATATTCCTAAAAACAAAATGTATTATGGATACTTCCACATTAATAATGACCTTCTTTACTTTATTTTTTAAGGTATTATAGACACACTAATTTTATAATAAAATATTTTGGAAACATACAGCAATATTAATATATGTGCTTTATTCTTTTAACTATGGAAGAAATACTCTCCATCTCTTAAAAATATCTGGAAAATGAAAACAGAATCAAAAACAAAATTAAAAACAACATTATTTCGAAAAATACAACTTACCTCCACGCCCAAAATTTCCAATTTCATTTGGGCCACTATTGCTGTTGTTCACTGGCAAGGTTGTGGCTGGCCATGAATCATCAAGCCATGGATAGCTGGGATCACCCGCATTTAGAAGGCCTGGGCGGCTACAACAGAAATGAAAAGGAAATCAGACTATGGAGCTCAATGAAAGATTTTGATGCCTGTCTCATGCACTAGAAATGATTAAGGAATTTAAGAAGATTTTAATTGAATTTAGAATTAAAATGTGTAGGCTCTCAAAATTAAAGAACTTTGGCAATTCATTAAGGCTATATATAGATCAACCCTGTCAGTGGAAGAAGTCTCTTTGCCTGGGATCCTGTCAAACTCCACAAGAAATCAGACTTCTGCCCTGAAACTGCTGGGAATTGGCCATAGTAGTAACCCCACACGAGGTTTGATGATAAATTGACACCTCAAGGGAACAATCTTTCAGAATGGCTTCTTGGTATTAGCCATTTCCAGGACTTTGGGTTATTTTGCTCCCAGTAACTGCAGTTCCAACATGAATCTGTCCTCTCTAGCCTGTCACCCTTATTGTGAGCCTTCATGTTTGATTTAGAGGCAAAGAACTTGAAAGAAATTAATGAACAGTACTTATACTGTTCCATCAATAGCACATTTCCAATTTCTTTAAATGGAAAAATATCAGGGGGCTATTAAGTGTTTTTCTGAAGGCAATAAAAGACACCTGTGATCTGCTCCAGCATGTGAGTATAGTCTACAAGGAAAATTTCCTTCACATCATATTTAATAAAGAATTCCGTTCTTTAATGTTAAAATGGGATTTTGATTCCTTTCCAAGTTATTAACATATTTACAAAGAAATAGAACATCTATAATCATTGTACCTTTTTGTTGTTGTTGTTGATAGACCCCTTCTGGTATAATACCTAAGAGAAACATGTGTTTCTATGGGAACTGCAATAAGAAGATTCAACTGCTTCCTTGCTACATCCACTAGTTCTCATTAGACTTAATCTCTTTTTGCTAAAATATTGATTAAATGGGAGATTGGAAGTTATTACCAGAGCCTAATTACAATCTCCATATTGGCAAAGGGAAAATAGATGAGGATATATGGGTTTGTTATCAGCTTTTATCAATTTCAATTGAGTATCCAAAGTTGTGGAATCCAGTCCTATCAATCTACAGCCTATTCATCATCCATGAATCATTTTCTTTGTGATCGATTATATGTAATTGTTCACTCACAGCAATTTAGTGTGAGCCAATAAGGAGTCTTAAACAACAGCAACTTCATTTGCTAATGTCTAATTAATGCAATAAACATCCTGCTAACAAATGAACACATTCCTTGTGATATTTACCACTAATTTCTTCAGGGGCATCTGGGAGATATGAAACATCTGGACTTGATTCCTCTAAAGTGCACAACAGATAGATCATTAAACCTAGTAGTAAGCCATTTAACTCCTCCGAGAATTCTCAGACTTATAAGTGATCATTTATCACAATAATAGCTTCTTACTACAGAGTTTTTCTAGTCCTGATTAAAAATACTAATAAAGAATCTCCTTAGCATACCTTCCATTGCTCATTATTCCTCCATCTCCTCTTTGAAATGTAACTGTAAAAAAAACACAAAAAAACAGAAAGGCATGTACACACACAAGTTGTCAATATTAATTACAATTAATAACAACTCATATTGGACCTCAGTTTAGAACTAAGCCTATGGAAATTTTAACAAAATATAATTAACATAATTGTGCAGATAGTAAAAAGCAGTGGTTTGGCTCAGGGCAAAGTTATCACTTGCTCCAACTTTAATACAATATTTCAAGTTTCTTCAAGTCAAAAGTATGGATAAATAAAAGTGACAATTTGGATTTAAACATCAAACACTATTATAAGTGGTGGACCTAGTAATCCTGGATGATTGACACAGCATTAATGAAGAGTTATCAAATAAAACTGCTAATAATAACATAAAACTGTCTTAATTAGAAGGCATAAAGCAAAATATATACTAGAAATTGAAACAGGAGGGTTTTAACAGGTAATGTCTTTCCAACAAGATAAGAAAAACAGGTAACTGTTATTACACATTGCTTATCATCACAGATCCTTTTAAATATGCTAATAGTTATTATGAATTGAATAGGTATAATTACAGTAGATGTAAACTGTAACTAATAGAGAATAGCATATTCATGAAAATAAAATTTTAACCAATTTATACTAAATAGACTCCAATTATATGTAATGATCACAAGTTAAAATTTTCTACAATACTGTGTGACTTATTAACAATGTCCACTAGTATCTAATAGAACCAAGGTCAATGAAGCCACTCCCTCCACTCAATGTCTTCCACTCCACAAAGCTAACATTGAGCAAGTGGACTTCCAGGAACAGCCAAAGAATGTAAATATCAGTTGTGGGCCATCACCTTATCCCAAACTGTTTCAGCCAAATGTATTTAGACTTCAAAATGATTCATACCCGAGAAAGGTAATATACTTTTTATACTATAATGTTTGAAGTAGCAAATTGCACTCAAATTTATGTAATATTTGTCCAATGAAAACTGAATATGAATGATTATAAAGTCTAAAATAGCTTCACACTAGTTTGTATCAAGTTTTGCCACTAAATTATTTAACTAGAAAATTATGGACAAGGTATTTGTTAAGAAACTTACAGATTACAAAATTGCAATAAACTTGGAATCCTAAAATCAAATCAAAACAAAACAAACAGCAAGGGTCAGTTAAATCAATCCCTGGGAATGAAAGAAAAATACCATTTTTCACAGTTGTGAAAACAATACATCTTATCTTTGGAACAGAATAATTATGTCTATTAAAAGTTGTTGCTTGGTGACTAAAAGTGAAATTTACTAAAATTTTAATGAAAGAATACATATTTCAAGTAAACAAGCATATTTCCACTTAAGATAGACAAATTGTTTGAATACTTTTGTATTTGAATGGTTCTCCAAAATTCTTCTGCTTTTCAAGTTTGAGCTATTAAATATGATAACTCTTTAAATTTTGTAAGTTTCCAAGCACTGTTTCCTAGGCCCATATGAAAGGTCATCTAGTAACATTACTTTTCATGACACTACCAGGAAATATGAACATAATTCCAAGGGTCCATCAGGATTTCAAGACAGTAAAATAAATAAGGGCCTTCAAACTGGGATCTGAAATATACAACCTTATCATTTTTTCAGGTAACACCTCAAATGCATTGTAAATCAATCCTGACAAAACCTTAACATCTGCCCAGAATTGGCAGTAGATAGCTCCGCAGAGATGATGAAAAAATACTGATCACTACAGAGTGACTTCAGGGCTGGGAGTCATGAATCAGCAGTGCAACTGTATCACATTGTGCCTCTTATTAATTGCTTAGAACACAAAAGAATTAATCTGAAACAATTAATGCAAAAAAAATTGAGCACTAGAGGTATTCAATAAAGGCCTGATTAGGACACACACATGTAAAAATGCATTTTCACAATGTGAAAGTGGTACAGCTAATTAGCTTTCCATCTGATGTGACTTTCCAGTTATGTGGCACTTTAATGGAATATCAAGTGATTGTTTTACTCTGCCAAAAGGGAGTTAAGATAATGCTGTGAACATCATTGCAAATATGCAAATAAGCAGGTTCTGATGGGCTGCATCTCAAAAATGTGCTGTTTAAGAGATATGTGAGATGCCACATAGTTCTCCCTAATTTAGATGACTTTTATTTCATCATCCAAAATTTCTGATACTGCCATAGGAATAAAGTATAGCAAAGCAAAGAAAAGAAGCTGAAGCAGAGTCTCAAAAATTGCGTTGTACTTAACTCTATGAGATAACCAATGGCATATTTTCATCAAATGTGAAGTTTAAAGTAGTATGACATAACACTCAAAATACTATCAAAATATATCATTTATTAAGGTTAATTTGCAGATGTGCTAGAATATAGACCACATGGGATGGTCCATATCTGCCAGTTGAGAGCTAAATTTGGAAGCAAAATAATTAATTTCAAAGCATTTCACATTCAGTATTCAGGACATATCCATTTTATTTGTGTCCTAGTTGTCATTAACACGTGTTTCTCAAAGGATTCTAGACTGCTAATAGTTTGTCAAATATTCTATAATGTCATTCATCTCTATCTCTGCATGCCCGCTAACATAGGAAAAACTTCACAGAACATTATGTGAATGCCTGAATAACTTAAAATGGGCTCCATAAAATTTAGTATACACAGGAATCTTTCATTTTGCATTTTTCTGTCACAGAAGAAGGAGGTGGACTAGGAAAAGAGGAAGAAGGAAAGTAGAGTAGGAGGAGGAAGAGAACACAAACACATATTTTCTCTTACTGACACTGGTTAGCTGTGTTTTTAAAGTGAGGGAAGAAAGGGGACATCTTTTCACACTTCTTTTTTTAATGTTTTGCTTCAAAATATTTAGATTAAGTTCATTTTGAAAAGTAGAACAAGAGTAACTTAGTCTATAAGGCCATCAAAGGAGATTACAAATTAGAATGAACAACTAAAACTTCTAAAATGGAAATAATATATAGCATTTTGATGAATGTTTGTGTGTATATAAACGTGCAAGTATGTGTGTGTGTGTGTGTGTGTGTGTGTGTGTGTGTGTGTACGGGCATGTGTAACATAAAAAAAATGCCATTGCATACTACAAGCTATTTTGAGGTAGTCCTCATTTATAAGAAAAATTTAACTTGAAGGTGAAAGAAAGTGGGGTGAGGGGGTGATAGATCGTTGGTGAATAATCTTTTTCTTGTTAATTTTTTTATAATTTTGAAATCACAGTGCAGTAACTTTGTACTAATCAGAAATAAATTTGGAGTAACTTAATTATTACAAGCTCTTAATCAGAAGTCTGTGTGGAATCTCAAATTAAAAGCTTACAAGGCATAACATATAGAAGTTTTGACCAAAAATGAACTGAATACTAATAATGTTTCCAGAAATTTCTCCCACATACCAGTGGGATTTTTCAAAGCTATATCATATACAAAGTAAGTCTACTACTATCTGACAGGATTAATACTACATGTCTGCCAGAACTGGGAGGAAAATGTAACTATGTGGTAAATTGGCATTTTGAGGTAATGTAGCTTTCGGAGTGCCTATCTCTAGTAGTTCACATTTTCCTACTCCAAATTCTTGCAGCCAATTCTCATTCTCTTTCCTGATATGCTTATTTGGCAAATATGAAAGCATATTAATCCTTTTTAATAAGCATTAACTCACCCCAGATAATCAGAGTATAAAAATTCCATCAAATATTTTAGCTGCTTTTGGATAGTACTGTCAAGTAACTTATTTCACCACCAGTTATAAAACCTATGTGTGAGGTGTTTAGCATTTTCAAATTTGCTCACTCACGAATTGTTTATATTTACTGAGTTTCATAAAATGTTAACCTCAGAAATAATATTCAGAAAACATAACTTACCCTTTATACTTCTGGAAAATTACATTTATTTTCATTAAAATTTGATGACTTCAGTAATCACAAATAGAAAAATGGATAGCAGAAGTTTGAAAAATACTGTGCATTTATCATAAAGATTATAATACAGTAATATACATTTATACTGATATATTTATATGAACCTAATCAAAGCTATATAGATTTTTTCCAAACTTACATTGTTCTTTTTTCTATTCACAAAAATTATTACAGATATTATCAAATATTTACTTCAAATTCAAAACCACTTAATATTTTCTATCTAAATTTCTACAACTTTTTTTATTGTTTATAATAGTTTAAGGACTGAATATGTTGAGCAAACAGGACCCCCATTGGCAGTGATATGGAGATTGATAGTGCTCAGTGAAAATTAAGGTAGATGGCGCTTCATGTTGCTTATAGAAATATGATATTATTTCATTTAGGATATGATACACAGAGATGCTTTTAGTTCTTGCAGCTACACTTATTGCTATGGGTCAAAACCTGAGATGTGTATTTATATCTGAAGAGTTTAAGTAAGTGATTAATATGCAGATATAAAATTATAAGTTGATGTGTAACATTGTCTCAGAGGATCCTCTACTTTCTCCTATGTGAAGAGGCAAAACATGTTTAGTCCAGATTTTCCTTCCAGATGATATGAATATATAGATATACATTTGATTCTTGATATTTAATCTAAAATTTAATCCATTACTGTTCTCTGATACATCTGTTACACCCGCTGACACCTAAAAGAAAGTATTAACAGTGATGAGCAGTTTTTGTTGTTGTTGTTGTTTCTTTTCTAAGTCTTCAAGTATAATTTTCTGTAATAATGGCAAGTTCCAAAGGAGCTATAGTATGAGTCAATGGGTAATGTTTGGCCTACATAGAGTTAGCTAAGGCATCCTACCCAGAGTTTGGATCACACCTTGTGAAGTAATTCTGCACTTACACTATTTAACATCTTCTTTTTCCTTCCTCTAGTGGGTAAACAGAAATGAAGAAGTAGGAAAAAGGAGGCCTGAGAAAAAATTTAGCCTGGTCTACAATCTTACAGTCAATCCAGCTGCATTGAAAATATGTTTTCTAATGTAGGAAAATTCCACCAAATATTTAATTATGACCACAACTGAATTTTGAAATAATTGTGCTATAAAATAATTTAAATATTGACTCAAAGTGGAACCTGATTGTACAAAAAAAGTGTTTTATCATAAATCAACAATTAGAGACTGTAAATATAGATTTGAGACTACATACATATTACCAAGTAGTGAAAAAGTACATATACACTTCAGACTACATTTTGCAAATCAAGTCACATTGCTTGAATTCTATTTGGTTTAGTTTTCACTTTTCTATTGGTATATTATAGTTTTACATAATAATGGAATTCATTGTGATATATTTATACATGCAGAACTTGGTCTGCTCACAATTTGGTCTGCTCCATTCCTTCAAACCTATCTTCTTTACCTCTCTCCTCTCTCCATATTCCCTTGCTCTAGTCTTCTGGGTCTCTTCTCTATTTTTATGATATCCCTTTCCTTTCCTTCCTTCTGATTACCTTCCACAGTTTTTATACTATAAAATTATAAGACTTACTAAGAAATCTGTATGAAAACCAAAATATAAGCAAGGCCAACATAAGAATTTTTAAAATAATTGTTATAAGACCTTCGAGGTAAAAAGCCCTTATGAAATCTCTTTGCTCTTTCATGTATGATTATTAGCTCATACATGAAATGTCAAAAATAGAAACAAAAGATAAATACATATTCTATTACTCATTCAAAATCCCTTGTTCTTTAAGTTATAAAAGGATGAGAATGTGAAAACTTAAAAAGGTGGAAGACAGGTTATTTTTGGAGGAAAATATGTAGAAAATATCACAAATCAGACATGTAATGCTAGGTATCTGTGGTTTGGCAAATTTTCATTTGCTTCTCATCTGGAGCAGCAGTTGCTAGAAGGCAAATTACTAGCTGAAGGGAAATCCATTCTGAGAGTAAGCCATCTATCAATTAACTATAAAAGTTTTGAAAGGCTTTTCTCTGGCTTGGCCTTCTTCCAAAATATTTGAAGGGCATAGCACATTCCGAGTTAGCAGTTCTCTACAAGCAGATGGATATCAATCACAATGAGAAATGATAATGGGAAATGTACTATTCTTGTCAAGTTCAAAGACCAACAGATATTTTCAAATTAAGTGCATAGGTTTTGCAAAGAATGGCTGTTAAAAAAAAGAAGTAGTAGAAGAAAAAGAAAGTCAGCTTAATGTGATTGTACTAAAAGTGCAAACCTACCAACTATGAGAGCTATTTCATTTGTAAGTCATGAATGAATGAAGAAGTATGAAGTTTAAAAATGCACCATTCCAAATATGGATATATTAGAACTCTGCACTGAAGTGACTTGCATAGTTCATTTTTATTATCTCTAAAGTCAAGTGAAAGGATAAACACAAAATTGTCCTTGAATTAAATCAATTTTTTCTTATTTTTTAAAATCATTTATATGTATGTCTCACAGAGATAAAATATTCCATAGTAACTGATTAAAGAAAGGGCTGATGGACAATACATTCATGGGTGAAGGCAAGGGGCTAGAATGCAAAACAAGAAAGTATATAAGAGTTTTTTTTATTGGTTGTTCAAAACATTATAAAGCTCTTGACATATCATATTTCATACATTAGATTCAAGATGGTTATGAACTCCCAATTTTACCCCAAATACATATTGCAGAATCACATAGGTTACACATCCACATTTTTACATAATGCCCTATTAGTGATTGTTGTATTCTGCTACCTTTCCTATCCTCTACTATCTGCCCTCCCCTCCCCTCCTATCTTCTCTCCCTACCCCATTTACTATAATTCATTTCTCTCCTTATTAATTTTCCCATTCCCCTCACAACCTCTTATATGTAATTTTGTATAACAATGAGGGTCTCCCTCCATTACCATGCAATTTCCTTTTCTTCTCCCTTTCCCTCCCACCTCATGTATCTGTTTAGTTTTTTTAATGTTCAAGACTCTATACTCAGCAGTTAGTTCTGAGCACACCTCTCTGGGAAGAATCTCTAATTGGTGCAGTGGTTTAACACTTGAATGATAGAACATAAGGAATTGGGCAGCCAAGAACCACTGAGAACTGAGAATGGCAGAATGTCAAACACATGGAAACCTCTGTTCAATGGATTTGCCATACTCCTTTTTCTACTCCTGGAATTTATTTTGACCAATAACTAATAAATTTAATCTTCACAAGATGCAGACATAAGTCACAATATCACAACTAGATTATTATGTTTAATGCTGTCAAATAACATGCAATACAACTGAATGGGTGGTATGTCGTATATTTTTCACTATGTACATATTGTATTTGATTATATTAAATCTTCTATTTTTAATGTTTTGTTAAAAAACAAATGTCTTAATAATAATTTATTTTGACAGAGCCTTTGCTGATTATTAAAAATGGAAGACTGAATATAATGTCTCAGAAACTGTTTAAATGTCTGTAGGATGATATTATTTTAAATAGGTCCACTTACAAATTCTAGAAAGTATGAAATATTGTCAGTTTCAGATGAATTGTTGCTGTTAGAGATAATATTTAATGTAAATTATGATCAAAATGTAATTGAACATAACTTCAGCATTGAATATCTTCTCTCATTTACCCACTTTATGATTTTATCTCTTTCTCTCTCTCACCTGCTTTATCCCTCCCTCCTTTGGAGATAATTTGAAGGTCATAATATCTAATGTCCTTAATACTCTGTCTAGGATTCAAAAACAATTTATTAAAAAAAATAGAACATCCAAGGTTTTTTGTTTAATTTTGGTCTGCTGATCTGCTTCTTTCCCTTTTCCTTTTGCTCCTCTCTCCTAGTTTTTTTTCCTTCTAAAAGGCTGCAGTTCACACTGAAATAGACTACACCATTTAAGTGAAGAGTAAATCACTCCACTCATGCCTCATCAGTTTTATTAATATTATTATTATAATTAATAATTATTATATATTATATTATTATTATTATTATAATTATTATTATTATTATATTATTATTATTATATATTATTATTTTTTTTTTTTGAAATTAGGTGAATTCAAAGATACTTTACTACTTAGCCATATCCTTGGTAGTGGAGCCAGATTTATGAATAGGTAGTTTATGTAGTTAGGTAAATTGGGTCTAATTTCCAGTAAAATCAATCAAAACTCCATATTGAGGATGGAGTCCAGGATAAGGGGAATTGAAAATGTCCCTAAGGCCCTAAGCCCACCCCAAGGAAATTTTAATGAAGCAGCTCACAACAAACATGGAGATGCTAATCCAAAAGCCCTTCCTGCCCAGATTACTCCTTCAGCCCACCTGTCCTCCATACTTTGGGTCTTCCCACCTACATTACAACACTGCAAGATAACAGAACAAAGGATAGCAATGTGACAGGAATGCAGGATAGCTGAAGGAAGACCTTAGCTCTAAAAAAGGTAATAAGACCTTAAATTTTTTTTCAAAGATTTTTAAAAAAATCTCTTTCATGTTTCTACCACTTTGGTCCCCTTTGTCTTCTTGGGAGAAGTCTTTTCTACTGTCCTTTAATAAACCTTCTACTTTCTGCTCGAAACCTGCTTTGGAGAACTTATCTAGTGTTATACTTCAGCATTGGGGAAGCAAGGACTCTTCACCAATAAACACCCTAACAGGTTTAAATTTATTTTGAGTAGGGTCCTAGCTAAGTAGCTGAGATTATTTTTGTTAAGGTTTGATTTATGTAGAATGTGCTATTGCAGTAAAGCATACTGTTTTTACATATATATATAGTACATATATATGTAGTATATATATATATATATATATATATATATATATATATATATATATATATATGTATATATATGTAGTACATATATATGTAGTATATATATATATTCATATGGGGATCTTATTTATATTGTGATTCTTTATTATTGTAATATTATATTTTCACAATATATATGAATAGTAGGCTATGATAAGTTCTTTTTTTGCTCTTATAATTGAAAAGATTTTTGGCTAAAGTTACATATACCTTTTTAGATGAATTTTAAAAATTTATGCTTTGATTTCTTACTTCATTTAAAGTAAAGCTTGATGATTTTCTTATTATTGCATTATAGTTGTATTTAATTGTCGGGTTTATTTTGACATTATCATAAAACATGAAATATAATTTGCTCCCCTTCAGTATCCAGTAATTCCCCTTTCCCTATTCTCATGCTTTCTTCTATCATATATTTACTTATAGTTTTTTTTAAATTATTGCTTTATAGAATGCACATAAAAGTAGACTTCACTGTGATATATTTCTATTTGTATATAGCAGTTTTGGTGAGATATATTGTCAGTTAATTTGGGGGAAAATGATCACCTTTGTAATGATGAGTTATATTATTTACATGGGATGTATAATTCAGTCTTTTATGTGCTTTTTGTGACTTCTATTTTCTCATAAGTTCTACATATTTTGTTTCTAAAAATGTACACATGTGAAATACCACTTGCATAAGGCACCTATTTAAAATTTATACATAGTGTTTTATGCCCTTTTTTAAACTGGATATATTATGAAATGTGACTGGCCCCAGTGACAATTTTTCTTCTTCTTTTTTTAATTTTTAATGTTGGTTGTTCAAAACATTACATAGTTCTTGATATATCATATTTCACACTTTGATTCAAGTGGGATATAAACTCCCATTTTACCCCGTAAACAGATTGCAGAATCACATCAGTTACACATCCATTGATTTACATATTGCCATACTGTGACCATTTTTCCTACAGATTATTATTTATCTCTTCCAAGATCTATATTGTATTGAGCTATGCCCTTGGGCTTCAAGTGTTTGGGTAAGTACCATTGCATACTTACATGCTATCATGAACACATATGCTCTAATTTCAGTAAGTCTCTGTGATGGGGAGTATCATGTATATTCAATAGCAAAATAGTTTCCACAAATAGATACTAATTTAAACTCCTTTTGAGTTAATGATTATTAATTAGTTTTAAATGTTCATCAATATTACCTAATTTTTTCCATGATGGATTTCTATTTTGTATTTCTAAAATTTCTAAAGATTTTGAATTTTTATAGTTAATAAACATATCTCATGTATAAATTTGAAGTTCAAACTTCTGTCTTTTATATATTTTTGGCTTAAAAAATGAGAAAAGGATCCAAAAATGCAGCTAGATATTGATTTCAAAAAAAGAAAAAGGTTTAAATTTCTAAAATTGACTTTTTTCTTTACTCATCATTTATTATAGATTTCTTGTATGATTGTAAGGGTAGGTTATTTAAAGTGGATTCTAGGGCTTATCTTTGTTAATTATAACAGGAAAATGAAATAAGATATTTCTCCACACTATGGCTGCAGGAAAATGAATAAATTTCTTTAAAATCATATGGTAATAAAATTGTTAAATGACATACTTACTAAACATCCACTCCTTAAATTTTTTTACTGTAATATTTTTTTCTGTTAATCATAAATTCTATCATCTAGATTTGGGGATTTAATATAAAATCATATGGAATAAAATTAGGCCAATCCTAGAAGTATTCATACATAATTTGTTATTTACTTAATGACATGTTGTGGAGATAGCAACTAATGAACATATTTATTTTTAGACAGAGTTACTTTTTGGCTTTTCAGGTTCTAATAAGCCTTTTAGATTTATTTCCACACTGAGTCACTCAGGGCCACTGATGTTTGTTTTTTTTATTTATTTTTTATTTTTTTATTTTGTAATCTCCAGGCATTTACCCTTCTAAGAAATCTGTCTTGGGAGCTCTGTTTCTGAAGAGTTTCTTAACATTAAAGAAAAAAATGTATATATGTTGCCCCTGAAATGTACTGTCAATGCACTCTCTTCAAAATGGAGAGAAAATAATATTTTTCCAGACTGACATCCCTGTGTTAGGAGCTAAAAATACACTGATGGTCTTTGAAGAAATTTCATACAGTTCTGTCTCTGGGTAGTTTTCTGTGGGCTGCTGAATTGCCACTTAGTATCCAGATACCCATGTGTTTTCATCTATACTATGGGAATAATTTCAGAGGGCACAGATGAATAATGCTCTTCATGGAGGCTATGAATACCTGTATGTTCTATAGTGCACAGCTGACAAAGCCCCTGGAATACACTGTGCACATTCTATTTGGTTAACCGTTATCTGCCACTCACATGAATTTTCTTTCAAAAGTTTGTAACAATCTTTTCACTTTAGGCATCCATGTCATCCACATTCCCAAGTATAAAAGTTTGAATCTTTCTTTTCTGAATTCCAGGTTCCATTTCTCTTGTGGTTCAATGTGGTACATATAATTATGTTTTTTTCTTTCTTTTACACTGTTTTTCTAATAAAAATGTTCTCTGTTCCAAACCTATATTTCCCATGTCCAGCTATGTTTAGAAAATGACATAGATAATTGTATTTGATAATTAATAAAGGGGAATTGAGAATAATTCTTGCTCATGTTTCCCTTCCTTAGAAACTGAACCTTTTCAGAACTGTTCCTGAAAAGTGAGGATCATAATCAATCAGATATATTACAAAATGTTGATTGACTGTATATTCTCTTCTAAAAACTCTGTGTTCAAATCCTTGGCCCATTTCTTGATTGGGTTATTAATATTATTATTATTACTATTATTATCATCATCATCATCACTATTATTATTATTTACTTAGTTTTTTGAGTTCTTTTTGTACCCTAGAGATTAGTGCTCTATCTGATATGTGAGGGGTAAAATATTCCTCCTAAAAGGTAGGCTCTGTCTTCACCTCACAGATTGTTTCTGTTGCTGAGAATAAACTTTTTAGTTTGATTCTATCCCATTTATTGATTATTTGTTTTAATTCTTATGCTATAGGTGTCTTATTAAAGAAATTGGGGCCTAATTCCACATGATGAAGATTAGAGCTTGTGTTTTATTCTATTAGACACAGAGTCTTGGGTTTAATTCCTAGGTTCTTGATACATTTGGAGTTGAGTTTTGTGCATGGTGAGAGATAGTGGTTTGTTGAAGAGGCTATCTTTTCTCCAGTGCATGTTTTGACACCTTTGTCTAATATATAATAATTATTTTGGGGGGGCTGGTCTCTGTGACCTCTATTCTATACCATTTGTCTGCAGTCTGGTTTTTTTTGTTTGTTTGTTTGTTTGTTTGTTTGCTTGTTTTTTTGCAAATGCAATGCTGTTTTTGTTACCATTGCTCTGTAGTATCACTGAAGGTCTGGTATAGTGATACCACCTGTTTTACTCTTTCTGCTGAGGATTACTTTATCTATTCTTGGTCTCTTATTTTTCCAGATAAATTTCATGTTTGCTTTTTCTATTTCTGTGAGGAATGCCATTAATATTTTGATCAGGTTGCGGTAAATCTGTATAGTGCTTTGGTAGCATTGTCATTTTGAAAATATTACTTCTGCCTACTCATGATCAAGGTTGATCTTTCCATCTTCTAAGGTCTTTTTAAATTTTTTCTTTAGGGTTCTGTAGTGTTTCTTGTTTAGATCTATTACCTTTTTTATTAAGTTGCTTCCCAAGTATCTTATTTTTTTGAAGTTATTATAAATGGGGTTGTTATCTATCTTCATTTCTTTCTCAGAAGATTTTTCACTGATATACAGAAATGCCTTTGATTTATGGGTGCTGATGTTTTATCCTGCTACTTTGCTAAATTAATTTACTAGTTCTAGAAGTTTTCTGGTGGAGTTTTTTGAGTCTTCTAGGTATATAATCATATCTGGCATTTGCAGGTAAATGGATAGCATTGGAGAAGATAATGCTAAGTGATGTTAGCCAATTACAAAAAAAAATATAATGAGGCTGATTCATTATGGGGTAGGGAGGGGGAGCATGAGAGAAATAGATGGATTCTCAATAAAAAATAGGGGTGGAAGGAAAGGAAAAGGGGCAAGAATGGTGGAATGTGATAGAGACCATAATCAAAAGTACATGTACAAAGACACAAATTTGTATCACCATACTTTATATATATACCAGAGATGAAAAATTGTGTTCTATACATGAAATAAGAATTGTAATGCTTCTGTTGTCATTTCTTTAAAAAAATGATAGAAATATAAAAAAATATTGTTCATAAATTATATACATTAAATATGTGCATGTTATATATAGAATATATACATATATATGCACATATATGTTTATATATAGATCTAGAGAAGGCAAGTCTCTTTCCTGAATTCTTAAAAATCAATTAATTTGTTAATTTGTTCTGCTCTATTAGCACACAATTTTATTTCTCTTGTTGTACAGAAAGTATAGTTAAAAAACCCATGAACCTCTAATTTGTGTACAACAAGATTTTCATCTCTTACACCATCTTACCTACCTCTATACCATCTCCCATCAACTCCCTCCTTGTTGTCTTATTCAAAGTTTCTTCATTTCTTCCATGCTAACTCCCACTTTCCTCATTGTGGATCACCATCCACTTAGCAGAGAAAAAATTAGGTCTTTGATTTAGGAGGATTGGCTTACTTACCTTAACATGATATTCTTTAACTCCATCCATTTACTTCCCAATTCCATAATTTTATTCTCTTTTAATGTTCAGTAACATTTCACTGTGTAAATAGACCATATTTTCCTTGCCCATTCATCTATTGAAGAGCATATAAATTGGTTCTATAGTTTACCTATTGTGAATTGTTTTGCTATGAGCATTGATGTGGATATGCCTCTGTATTATGCTGTTTTTAGCTCTTGTTGGTCTAAATTGAAGAGTGGGATAGCTGAGTAAATTTTGGTTTCTTTCCAAGTTTTCTAAGGAATCTCCTTATTCTTTTCCAGATTAGTTTCACCAATTGAGAGTCCTACCAACAGTGTAACAGTGGGCCTTTTTCCTCACATCCTCACCAATATATATTTTTCCTTGTAATTTCAATAATTTTCATTCTGATTGGAGTAAGATTAAATGTTGGAGTAGTTTTGATTTGCAATTCTTTAATTGCTAGAAATGTTGTTTTCAAAGCAAAACTCAAAGACAGTTTGTTATAATTAGTAACCCTAATATTACCACTACATGTATAACTACTTGGATTGTATGTTTCTTTGAGAATACCAGATTTCATGTAATTTTTAAAATATCAATTCAATCCATTATTTAAAATAGGAACCTGTTATACTTTTTATTCACCATATGGTCTATTCCTGCATCATCTCTATATACATGAACCCAGTGTACACCTATTTTTATCCCCAAACTCTAAAACGATAGGGTTTCAAAACATGCTCCCGGAAATTGTGGAAGAAATACGCATGTCACCTGCTCCATGTATTCCTTTCATCACATCATCTTCTGGACACAAAATGCAAAACTCAAACTTATCTTATTCTTCTCCCAAAGCCTCATTTTAATGAGAGAATGGATTACTAAAATCATCTATGTCTGCATTGCCTATTATTTTCAAATTTCAATCCTATGGTGAGTATACACTTGATTCTTTCAAGGATAGTGCATTCAACTACCCTCCTTTTGAAATTATCCCTGATCTTATCACTCATTTTGTACTGGTACTGATCTCCTAACATCCTTATTGATATCTATTTACCCAAGTGCCTTGTTGTGACTGACTCTTTATGTGTGTTGACATTCCCATTTACACTTTAATAGAAATTCATTGGATTGCTAAAAGGGCCTTTGGTCCCAATCCAAAACTCACTCTTCTTCCTTACCCTACACTGGAATCCTACCTACTCTCTCTATTTCACTGCAAGTTCTCTTTTACATTCAGTAGTACCAGGTACAAGATCTTAGGCCATTATCTATGGATTTAGAGGATTCATCTCTGCAGAAAATAATTCAAAACTATGTATCCAAATCAAGGGCCCAACAAACTTGTGTGCTTCAGATCGTACCTAGTTTTGTATTTTGATACTTACATTTCACCTTACATTCGTATAAATATCCCAGTTGTCAAATTCATCTAGCAGAATGACTCCTAACCCAAATCGAACATGATATGACCCTTAACCATACTCTGTTCCCTCAATTGATTTTCACATAACAGCAGGTCCTGAGTTTATCTTGCCATACAGGTATGTAGGGAATCCTACAGCTGCTGAGAAGCTCAAAGGTAGATGCAGAAATGATCCCTGGAGCAAATGTAGGAAGCTAGGTAGGACCTGTGAGGTCTAAAGTCATCTTCCATGGCCAAGAACCCAGTCAGGATGAAGGGATGAGGCTGAATTAGGCTCTCTCTTCTCAATGCAGTGAAGATGGACAAAATCAGGTGTGTGGATTGCTGATACCGGGCTCCTAGGGTATATAGACTTTATGTCTTGTGAAAATGTCACAGGAATGTGGGGCAGCCTCCATCTCATGGGACCCTTGGAAACAACTGTTAAAACAAAGTGGTTGCCAAGGCAGTGACCTCATTCACTTCCCTGAAGGAAGTGACCTCACCTCACTTCCTTGGTGATGGAACTCTCTGAACTTGGGATCCAGGAGGCGAGGCATCCAGAGGCAGTTTCACTCCCAGTGGGCTCACTTGATTGTCTAGATCAAGGCCAGAGTCATTCTTTGTTGGTACCTAGTGATGTGTGGATAGCCAAATGCCTGGAATGGTCTCAACAGGGGCCTTTCCTGAGAAAGAAGTGTTGACTCATTGCTGGCTCCTGACAACTACACAAAGATGACCAAGGAGACCAGAGCTAAGACAGGACAGGTCACTACTGAGGAACATATTTTCACCCACCAGTCAGAGGACAGAGTGGATAGGTGCAGACCAAATACAGGGGTGGTTTGTGTGTCTCAGTGGGTGTGTGTTTTAATTTGTGGTTTTGTCTCATGTTCTGAGAAAATGAAGGAAAAAAGTTTTTTTTTTGATTGTTTTTTTTTGAAATGGACTGTTAACTAGTGAGCCTTTTTATGTCAGTGGATCCCACTCGGTTTGTGGTAAAAGAGAGTAGAGAAAAGTATGCAGCCGTGAATGTGTCCTGTCTAGTGGAAATCTTTGCAGGACTCCTCATGGCCAATTTATGAATGGACTGTTGCTTGCCTTGCAGATGGGCAACACCTACCAAGATCCTAAGTTCCTGTATTCTTCCTGAATTTTGGCCACTCTCTGAAGGTGTTCGTGGTTTTGTGTCCAAGATATGCACCACATTCAAGCTCTGTGACATGGCCATGGACTGGATTGCTGAAGGGCATGCCAAGCATCTTAGAAAACTCAAAAATTAGCATGACTGGTAAGGATCTCTCTGGAGAATTCCTGCTTGGATAGATAGCAACCCAAGTTGAATGATTAGGAGCTGTCAGTGCCACAGTGTTCAATTAAAGAAAAGTTTTTCTCCAGGTTTCTTTCTTCCCTATTGTTCTGTTCCCCTGAATGTCAGGGAGGTGTTTGCCTTAGGGCACTCCTTTGGGACTCCTCAAGAAAACAGTTTCAAATGGAAATGAAGAGGCTTAATCTGTGCCTTTGAAGTAAAGTGCTTTGTAAAAGCTGTGTCTGAATCAGACTCTTGGCCCTGTGTGTGGCTGTGAATTACATTCTCAGCACCCCAGGAAACTCAAGAAAAATCACATGTGTCCATCCCACACTAAAAGGATGAAAAAGAAGTGTACTATTGGATGAAGTCTATTGCCTTCCTCTGGTCAGGCTCCTGACCCCTATGAAGTCAGAACAGGGATCCTCTGGGTCAAATGAGTTGTTGCAAGCCCTCCAGTAACTAGCACACAGGTGTTTGGGGTTTTTCATGAGTCCAGTACACATAAAGAATCTACCCCTGGCAGGCAGGAGGCGTCTAATTTGAGAAGCAGAGCAGTATTAACTACAGGCCCATTATATCTATCCTGTTTCTCAGGAAGGGTGTCTTGGCCACCATGACATTTGGCATATGATGGGTATGAGAGCTTACTTTGCACACCATCTAAGACTGCTCACCCTATAGAAACCCCCTGCCAGAATGTTATGATGAGTGTCTGTATTAAAGAAGATGAGGGCCATGTGGGAATGTTTTTGTTAGAATAGTGGTCTTTTGTGTGGTGGTTGGAAAAGATGACTGGGTCCACCTCAGCTTGAACTCTGGTGTGATGCCATTAGAGACTGAGTTCTGGAACTGATCTCAAAGAACTATTGCCATGAATTGTGTTTGGATTTTAGAAGGCCAGGCATTAGAGGAGCCTTTGGAAAGGAGATCTTTGCTGAGGGTGGCTTTCTCCACAGCACTGGGAATCTCAGCCAGGATTTCACATGATTTTGCTGTGAAAGCCTTCTCAGCTACAGTTGAGAGCCAAAACTCACAGGAACCTCATATTTTAGACCCCAATGGGCCTGGATTCCTGTGACCTTTCGCCACTCCTTGGGAACCTTGCCTGCATGCGATCTTGAGAGGTTTTACTGAAAGGAGATTCCTCAACACTTAATGGCTCCTGAATGAATCAAAACCCACAGTGTCCACTTCTTCATTCTTGAAATATGGCTAGGCCAATACCATGAAGTTTTTGAGAATCCCATGACCAGAAATCCCTGGAGAACCTTTAGATCTTCTGTTGCTCATCATGACTGAAGCAGTGAGTGCCATTTTTGACTGAGTGGAATTCATGACCATGGTGAAGAGCAGAGATGCCAGTGAGTAGGAGCCAGCAGCGAACTGGGCCTAGAGCAATGGAGTGCAGGTGTGTGATCCAACATCTGTGGTGGGCCCCTGTGGTTCTGTCATTGGCTTCCAAATGACATGTGACTGACAAGGTGTAGCCAGGAGACCCGAAAATATAAAGGCATGTTTTTGTGGGGAGAGGATTTGGTGTGATGCTCAGAAACAAGTTGCTACCCTCAAGTGGGTATGATATATGGGGTATCAGCCCAGTTTGTGTTTTTGACTTCAGACCCTGACTCACCCCACGTGACAGAGCTTTCTCCAGCACTGTGTACTGGTTGACCTTTTTGTATTTCAAAAACAAAGACCAATTTTTCAGGGAAGCTGAAAGAAATGCCATTAAAACTGGGCAGTGATCCAAAGGCTTCACAATCCACTCAGGGAGACATTCATACCCCAAAGGCCACAGTTACCTGCATAGAGAGGATTCAGGACTGCTGCCTCCTATTCCTATTTGAAAATATGAACCCATGTCCTCCTGTTCACATGGACTCAGACCAAGCTTTCATGATCTCACTACAAAGGAAGCTAAAACACAAAGCTATATTTCTAGTGGACGAATGTCAGAGGCAGATAGTCAAGAAGTCATTAGGCCAGCAAAGTTCCATGTTTGTGGAATGTTTACCCTGTCCTCTACTTTTGGGATCTCTTCTGCCACACCCAAGTTTATGAGCTCCTCAGAATTTCCAATTTCAGATATGTATTCACAGGTTTTTTTCCTCTTCTCCTCTCATTGTGTCTTCTTTGGGGTGATAGTAATGTGCAGGCATTGTGGTGGATGATAGTGGAAGATTTTTATGTGCCACGTGTTCCCATATGTATTAGACTCATTTTTGATTTTGCCATTTGAAATATTGAATCTCTGACACTAACCCATAACCTTCTAGGCTCTGACTACTTATCCTAACATCGATAAAAATAATCCTAAAGGAATAGAAGTAGAGGCATTTGATAGGACGCATGGTGTATACTTGGACTTGCCTTTGCTTCATCAAAGATACATATTATAAAACCTGTGACACATTTTTTTCATTTTACTTCTCCATGAATCTTCAAAATTAACAAATATGTAACTTCCTGACTCCCTGTCTCTGTCGCCTTGGTCACAATGTATGTTTTTATATACATATATATATATATATATAATTCTACTGCCATCACAGGTGTATTCTTGAGAGTACTCTCACTTTGGTAACTACGAATTTCATGAAGAGATCACTGCCCCCCAATACACTGAGGTAACTGAAAAGTCAAGCTGTGGTGAGCTTCATACTTCAAAAAATTTAGATATGAAACAATGTAGAGGAAAATGAATATTTTGGGTACATATGTGAAGGATATATATCCCCTTATGAATTTCGATTGGCGTACATACTATTTCATTTTAATGTATTAATATATATATATATATATATATATATATATATATATATATATATATATATAGTATGAATTTGCAAACATGAACTATTTGTGTCATATACTTATACTACCTTGATTCTTTCATGTCCATCTGTGTGGATTTATAATCAACTTTTCAGGAGATATTTTTCCGAAATATTCATTTTCTTGACATACATATTCATTTTGGAATACTCAAGATGAACTTCAGTGAATATTGAGTGCTAACCCTAATATTTCTACAGTAAGTGACCCAGTTTAACATCAATGAAAGTATATTCATATGGGACATGATGTGTATTTTGAATTAAATTTTTATTCAAAATTGTTGTATTCTTATTTCTTCAGTATATATACATCATAGGATGCATCATTTCATCCACAATTTACAAATTGATATGCATATGATTCACTTTCATTCACTCCCTGTATCAGATCCCATGTATTTCTCCATGTTGCTTTACTTGCTTTTTCATGAGATTTCTTTTATTTCACATAACTTTTGAATTCCTTCATCATTTTCAAAGCAAAACTCAAACACAGTTTGTTATAATTAGTAACCCTAATATTACCACTACATGTATAACTACTTGGATTGAATGTTTGTATGCGAATACTAGATTTTATGTATTTTTTAAAATATCAATTGAATCCATTATTTAAAATAGTAACCTGTTATATTTTTTATTCACCATATGGTCTATTTATTCATCATATCTATATACATAAACCCAGGGTACACCTATTTTTATCCCCAAACTCTAAATGATAGGGTTTCAAAACATGCTCCCAGAAATGGTGGAAGAAATATGCATGTCACCTGCTGCATATATTCCTTTCATCACCTCATGTTCTGGACACAAAATGCAAAACTCACATTTTTCTAATTCTTCTCCCAAAGCCTCATTTTAAAGAGAGCATGATTAGTAAAATCATCTATGTCTGCATTGCCTATTGTTTTCAAATTTCACTCTTATGGTGAGTATACACTTGATTCTTTCAAGGATAGTGCATTCAACTACCCCCCTGTTAAATTATCCCTGATCTTATCACTCATTTTGTACTTTGCCTGATCTCCTAACATCTTTATTGATATCTATTTCCCCAAGTGCCTTGTTGTGACTGACTCTTCATGTGTGCTGACATTCCCTTTTACACTTCTTCTCTGCATGGTCAGACAGATTTACAGGGAATTGTTGGGCGGTGTGCTAGGTAGGACTTTTGGGTGCAGGTAGACGTGGGGCAGCTGTTTTCCTGTGGACAGTGGCTGCTTCAACCCCAAAAGCAGCTGGTTGTTCCCCACCAGAGCTGTCCAGAGTTATGACCTTTTAATTTTATTATCAGGATCATGAGGCTTCTAGCTGGGATCACACCTCCCTAAGAGGTTGTAAGGAATTTCTGTGAATAGAAATCCACATAGTGGTGAAAAGATCTCAGACCAGCCATCCCTTGGGAGGTGGAAGTTAAAGGTTAGTTTCACTCAGTTGGCAGAAAAGTTTTGAGGGAAAAGTTCATTTTCATAACGTTTCTTTTGGCTGGAGATAGGATAAATGGGGCAAAGATGAATGTGCTTTTGTACATTGGGCTAATTGGGTTAGATTGATGAACGTGGTCACATATCCAGGGCACAATATGAGCTACTTTTGTATGTACAGATTCTTTTACTTCCCACTATAATCTCAGAGGGTAGACATCATCACTCCCCAGTTCTTACAGATGAGGAACTGAGATGTGGAGAGATTGAGGAGCCGCCCAGATCACCCAGATGGTAAATGGCAGAGCTAAGATTTGAACTGCAGTCTTGTGACACAGTCTCTGGTTGTGACCAGTATACTGCATTACCTGGACATGCAGGGAGGGTCTAGATAGTATGACTGGATATGTTCCTGATCTCTATGGCATTCTGTGAAGCAGTGTCCCATTGGGTGTAAGTCATCAATTGCATTTCATCACTTCCAGTAGCCTCCTGGAGGGAAGGGTTCAATTCTGTGTCCTGGCACCCTGCTTGATGCCTGCCATTTAGGACCTGTATCCATTTGCAGATCTCCATGTCAGCAACCTGGTTCAGAGTGGAACATGAAGGCAGAGGGCTTCAAGTGGTCTCCATGACTCTTGCCAGCTCTTATCAGGATGAGCAGAGGTAATGTCTTGGATCATTGTTTAGGGTTCACTGATATCAAAGCTAAAAGATGATCTTAAAAAAGAAAAGCACTCATTTCTGATGTGTTTGGTTGCTCTCCCTTTTTATCATTAATGTTTTCCTTTTTCTGGAACCATGTACAGGCAGCCAACCTCCCCTGCTCCTCTGTAAAAGTTAAGCCAGCAAGGTGTTTGGTTATCATTGCCAAATAAATTAATTGAGAACTACTATTATCATCTTAAAGCTTAATTCTTTCCCTTTGTACTTTCTGGATGCTTATAGGATGTTGATTCCTCTCCAATCTGCTGGGCTTCTGCAGGAGTTCCAGATTTTTCTCCCCACTGTGAGAGTTTTGTGCATTGAGTGTAAAGCTTCAGTTATCAAGTGCTTAGTTTAGGTGTGGTTTGTCCACCCAGGGTTCCTGTGTTGGAAGCTTGCTCCTGAGTGTGGTGATATGGGGGATGGTGAAACCTTGAAGAGATGGAGCTAGTGGTAGGTCACTGAGGACACTGCCCTCAGAAAGGGAGACCTGAAGATGCTGCCCTTAGAAGAGACTCTGGTTAGTTCTTGCATCTTGAGAGTCATTATGAAAGAGTAAGACTTCTCCACAGTCTCTGGCTTCCTAGCTCATCATGTGATCTCTCCTTTTTGCTTGTATTCCTGCAACAATGCGATCTGCCATGATGTTATATAGCCAAAGAAGGAACCCTCATCAGAGGCTGAATTAATAAGATTATCTAATTTTTATTTTTTCAGCTTCCCAAACTGTAATATATAAACCTCTTTTCTTTATAAAATACATAGCCCACAACCTCAAATATATGGGTCACTGGCGGAACTCAGAAACACCATGGAGGAACCCAGCAACACCACCAGGGTAGTGCCAAGGACACATTATCCATCAGATCTCTCATCAGACGAACCAGAGGGAGCACAGGGTTGGACATCTGCACCTCCACCAGCACAGTACTAACACCAGAGATGCGAGTTCAAATCATTCTCACAGGAGTAAAAGGACCTCTTCCCCAAGGAACAGTAGGCTTATTTTTGGGACACAGTTCTTCTACTACAAAAGGACTTATGATAAGTCCTGGGGTAATTGATCCCGATTATGAAGGTGAAATAAAAATTATAGCTAGTTCTCCAAAGGGTATATCAGTAATTTCACCAGGAGACAGAATAGCACAGTTATTAATAATACCCAGCCTACATGATAAATTTTCCAGTAGTACAATAGAAAGAGGTTCCAGGGGATTAGGCTCCACAGTTGTAGATTGGTCTCTGCTGTCTTTAAATTTAGATTCTCGCCCAATGCTAAAACTAAATATTCAAGGATATGAATTTAATGGGCTACTGGTCACATGCAGACCTTAGCATCATATCTCATCAAGAATGGTCAAAACATTGACCATTACAACAAGCCAGTCAAACACTTTGAGGCCTAGGAGTGGCAACTAATCCCCATAGAAACGCAATGGTGTTAGATTGGAAGGATCCTGAAGGATGTGAAGGAACTATACAGCCATATTTATTGGATCATCTTCCTATAAATTTATGGGGACGAGATATCCTAGATCAATTAGGTTTGCAATTAACAAATAATAGCAATCCAAATGCGCCCACTATTAGGGCTAGACAAGATTTTAGGAAAGAAAAAAGATTAGGAGAACAAGAACAAGGTATAGCAGCACCAATTCAAATAGATCAAGAAATAAATAGACATGGATTGGGTTTTCAGAAGGGGTCACTGAGACAATAAAAATTACTTGGAAATCAGAAAGACCAGTATAGGTTTCTCAGTGGCCCCTGAGTAAAGAAAAGATACAAGCAGCCCATGACCTGGTCAAACAACAATTAACGGAGGGACATATACAACCTTCCATATCTCCCTATAATACTCCTATTTTTGTCATTAAAAAGAAATCTGGTAAATGGAGATTATTGCAAGATTTAAGAGCCATTAATAATGAGATGCTTATTATGGGACCTGCTCAATCAGGGATTCCCCAATAGTCTGCTTTGCCAAAAACCTAGTATGTTTTAGCTATAGATATTAAAGATTGTTTTTTTTTCAATTCCAATTCATCCTGAGGATAGTCCACATTTTGCATTTACTATCCCTGCACTAAATCATGAAGTTCCTATTTGAGATATGAATGGAAAGTACTCCCTCAAGGGATGGCTAACAGCCTAACTATGTGTCAAATTTTTGTTAACAAAGCAATCCAGCCACTTAGAAATATTTCACTATATGGATGATTTATTATTAGCACATAAACTTAGAAACACGTTGCTAGAATATTATGCCACACTTACAAATTTAGTAAAAAATTATAATCTAGAGATAGCAATAGATAAAGTACAATTAAATTTTCCAATTAATTATTTAGGAGTTCTATTATCTTCAACCATGGTGCATTCACCAAAAATTCAAATACAAGTAGATCAACTCAAATCACTGAATGACTTTCAAAAATTATTAGAAGGCATAAATTGAATAAGACCTTATCTAGGCATACCAACAGGAGAGTTGCCTGTGTGTGATGGCCTGGGATTCTGCAGCTACTACTTAATCCAATAGCCACAGTGTGACCCATTTGTCCAATAAAACATTTTCCACAGCGGCAGGGAACATAAAGTTACTGCTGTGGGTAGTAGAATATGGTCTTTTGTTAGCCGGAGGTGACTGGAGATTTTGGATGAAGTTAGAATATTATTTTTGTTTTTGTGGGTGCTTTTGAAGATGGTATTGATCCACCTACTGAATGTCTTGACATGGGGTGCAATTGCTCTTCTCTCATGCCTTGTTTTCCTTTCCTTGTTAGTGACTTCACTCTTGGTCACGACAGAGGATTTAATAAAATAGTTGGCTGTGTATCCACTCTCTGCAAGGGTCATATAAAGGATATGGATTGTCTATAGGCATAAAGGGGATTCAGCGATAGCACTGGCTTGATATATTAACCTTAGATTCTACCTTTGTAGTTTGAAATTCAACTTAAAAAAATAGTTGGTTAAACAAATCCAAGTCACATTTTTCATTAAATGCTGCAAACAACAACACATGATTTGCAGAAAGCATGAAAGAAATGGATTTAAAAACCTTTTTTTAGCATGAGAATATTGGTTAGAATAGATACTTTGAGAAGTGGCACTTTTATCATCAGGGTGTCCAGTTGGGATTCAGGTTCTTTTTGTCCTGAACAAAGAATTGAGCAAGACCCAAAGAAGTAACAGACAAGGTACAAATTAAATAAAGTTGAAGTTAGAAGTAGCATTTCATAAAGTAGAGTGCAGCGGACCAAGCAAGAGAGGCTCAAGACCCCAGTGTCTGGGAATTATCTTATATACTGAGCTGTGAAGCCTTTTCTTCCCTATGTGGACTGGATTGAGGACTGTATCCCATTTGCTCTCATTGGTTACCTCATGATACCTGAATAGAATATTGTCCATTTTCCCTTATTGGTTACTTTAGAATGCAGCTCACTTTACCCCCATTGGCCATTTTAAAGTATAGAAACTATGGCAGGAGTTGTCATGGTGATAGCCCTCAATGGTGGGAGTTGTCATGGGAATGGGACTAATCTTAACAGGGACATGATGACTTGTTTGCCTGTCTTGTCCTCGCATCTTCTTACACCCTGCCTCAACCAGCTTGGCATTTCTGAACTCTTACCTAACACCATCATTTCTTACATTCTTCTCAACCTCTTTTTATCATACTCACTGTTTATAATGCATTCCAGGCACTCAGCATAAAACAATGGTGCTGGATTTGAGCAGGAGTAGGGATAGGCTTGACCCTTGCTTAAATAAGAAATAAGATCACCAAAAATCTAATTTAGAGTGTCGTAAGGAAGTTCAAACAATTAACCTATTCAAGGAGGTAAGAGAATCTATGTGCAAGAAAAAATGTTTAAAATAGGAGATATGCAGGAGGTAGGAGAAGTTAAGATAGCTTATTGCACTAAGTTTTATAAGTTTCTCACTGTCTCCCTCACACCTTCTTCTTTTTTTATTCCCCAATAGAAATGACTATATAAAATACAGCTACAAAATTCCAGTGTGCATTTGATATATTAGGAAACTGTGAATCTTGCTTTCCAAAGATCCACAGTCATTTTAAAATCATGGTTGTAGTAGGTTGGGGGAAAAAAAGATAGCAAGATAGCACTCAGAGATCTAGCTTAGTCTCCCCATGGAGTGAGTGACCGTTGTATATCATGATTCTTCAGTGTAAATGGAGATAATGCCCAACTACTAGGTTGATTGTGCAAACTCATGGAGAAAGTGTGTATACAAAATCCTCATAAAATACCTGTTCATAATGTACAATTATTAGAACTTCTACTCCTCCACCCACTCTCTATGTAACCCTGTTTGAAGACTCACATTTGTATGACCATGTTCTTATGTATTCTGTTCTCAAAAGCCAGTGCCTTATAGGCCACCCTGCAGAAGAATGCTATTGAATGCTTCATCTTTTCCATCATAAAATTTATTTTCTTAAATCATAATCTTTCTACACTGAAGTTAAAGAAGGGAGTGTAGTTTACTTTTGTAGTGACAGACCAAATAGGAAGCAGAAAAACTCACCTCAAGAAAACACAATTGTTAGATTTTCTTGAGACCTACCTGCTTTCTAAATATACAACTTAAATATGGAATCATCTATATCATTCCAACTAACTGGTCTTATGACTCCCTGAGGCACTTTTAATAAATTTTATTAATCTCAACAGGGTTCCAGTTAAAACCCAAAACTCATCAAGAGAGATTCCTAGGAAGCCGGATTCTTAATAAAATTCCCTTGGTGATTCTTATTTTCAGTTTAGATTAGGCTACAATGATGTATGTAAAAAGTAATTACAGAGTTCAAGATGCTTAGCTTCATATGTAAATGTATACTATATTTATTCAATTTATTCATTCATTTACTTAGCAAATACACACTGAACTCTGAATATATCAGGTACTATCTCTGGAGATGAAAAGGTAAATAATGGTCCTTACCCTCAAGGAGACCATATCTGATAGTGACAGATAAAATATTCAAATAAGTAGGTAAAATAGAAGCATACAGGAAAGAATGTTTGAGAAAATTAGGATTTAACTGAGTGGTTAATGTTTTCATAATATTCTTCACATGCTTTTCATCTGACTTTCTTCTGACTCTTCCTTTGCCCTAATTACAATGGATATATGATCCAACACATTTTTTTAAAAGAATACATTATCTCAGGCAATATATTCAGCAGGGACTCTGGACAGCAGGGTCAGGCACGATCAGGACACCACAGCTTAACTAGGATAATACCTAGCAACTGAGCAGATGATGAACACTACTCCCAACTGCTCAGTGAGTCTAGAATCTGGCAACTCCTCCACATCAATCATTTCAGCCTGATCTAATGCTGTGTTCTTCTTCCTTGGTCTAGTATTCTCAGAATCAGTGTCCATGTGTATCCCTCAGATTGGTGCTTTTACAAATTAGCAGGATCTCACAACTCATGGATGAATAAGTTTTTCCCTTTCTAGTTTACCTTTTCAATTGACCTCTTGGAGCATGCTGGGATCTGAGGTTTCAAGACCACACCCTCTGCCTGCTCGTTATAGGACCTCAATCAACACAGCAAGGACCTCATTATTGCCTTCATTTGGTAAGGGAAGCCAATGTAGAATTTGAGGGGTATGGAATACACCCAGTCATCTGAATTCTCCTATGTGTCTCCAGTCTGTCCTCAGTTCTACTCTGTTCTAATTGGTGTCTTTGGTTTCAAATTTGAGAGTGACTGTGAATTCAAGAAAATTGTAATTTAGTAACCCATGGTATCTATTTCGTTTTTACCTGTCTTGGCCTCTAGTTGCTAAAAATAAGTTTTATTGTTTATTGTTGTTAGTTTTTGGTTTGTCTGTTTCAGAAGTCATAGACAATCTCTACTCTATATGTACTTTGACCTGAAAATTCAGGACTTTGAGCTTATTATTCTTTCTTTAAGTTGTCCAACTGCATAAAAAACAAACACCTTTCTTTCCCAGTCCTTACATTCCTTAGCTGCCACTTGGTTTCTCTAAAACTTGATTTCAACAAGTACTTTATTTTGGGTAACTAGGGTTGACATTTTAATGAACTCTGTGTTTGTGTGTGTGTGTGTGTGTGTGTGTGTGTGTGTGTGTGTGTTGATGCTGGGGATTGAACCCTGGGGATTTAACCCAGAGCCTTGCACCACCTCTAAAACTGAGCTACATCTCCAGAGCTGAATTTAATAAATTGTTGCCACTATATGCCACAGCTGCCTGCATCAAAAGCTTTTAAACCCACTGGGTTTTCTTTATTATTATTATTTTCCCATTTTTTAAATTGGTGCATTATAATCATACATGGTGATGGGTTTTGTTGTTACATATTTGTACATACACACAATAAAGAAATATAATTTGGCCAATATCATTCCCCACTGGGTTTTCAGCCCTAGCAGGCCTTAATGAGACTAGATAACCCATCCTTGACCCCCCACCCCCCACCAAGTCCTGTGCCTCTTGATTCTAATGTCTGCATCCCTCTGGTTACTTCAGTACTAACAACTGAAACACTCTGATTGTTATTAGGAGACAAGGAATTTATTTAAGGAAAAATGGAGAGTAAGGCTCAGAGGCATGCATCTAGAAACAACTCCTAAAACTGTGTCATAGAACTGGTAAGGTGAAGATGCTGTCACCTTCACCACTAAGTGCCAGACATCGCAGCCTACATCCTCATGCTATGGATCAGTCTCTGGGTACTGCTGCTAGCAATGGTGCCCTAAAAACTTGGTCAGAAGCTTCACCTTCTACTAGGATTATGTAACAGATAATTCCTCCAGCCATTAAAGATAGTCAAAGTCCTAGGCAGGAAAAACATATCATTTGTTTATTTCAAAGAGAGCTGTTCCAAGACTGAGTTACATGGGACCCAGATTTTTAAGATTTACAAACATAATTGTTGCTTATAATTTTCATACAATTTGAATAGACCAAGAAATGTGCTTTAGAAAAACTACTTTAGAGTAGTTTACACCCTAATTTTCATTTCTTACATGTTGTCTAATGTGGGCAGTATGGTGTAAAAGATTCTGGACTTTAGAGACATACAAACTTTGGTTTCAATTCTCGCTCTGATCTTTATCAATTGTGTCTATTGATGAATATATTATTTATCTTTTAAAGTCTAGTATGCTGTTTGTATCAAATGTGTATCATAAAATCTGCTCGTAAATTATTATGAGGATAAATGTAACTTACATAGAGATGCTGAAAAACAATGGACTTGATTGTATGGACAGAGATGTTTTTTATGATTATAATTGGGCAATTTTCTAACATAGAGTACCTGTGACAAGTATATGGGAAGGCATGGAGCAACACAGAGAAGATTTAGCAATACCAAAAGATACTGTGGTATTGTTGTGAAATAATTCCTAACATCTCTCTTCTTTTAACCTAACACTTGTTGCTCATAAGTGGTATACTGTTAGAAAGAGATACCTGTTCACCAGGTATGACCTTGACCATCACTTGTCAAGATTTTCACTATTGAAAGTCCACTGTGTTATTTTCTTCCTAAGTTTGTAACGAACCCTCTCTTGAAAGGACACGATGAAACAGATAACTCCATCCTAGTGAGCATCTTTATATCTATGAGCAGTGTCCTTTGGCAGTTATTAGTATAACAAATTGCAATACTAACTCTGTGGGGAAAAACAATTGAGAAAGTATTAATTTCTTCAAAGGTGTTGCAAGTATATTATTTATATAAATAAGTAAACTATATAATACAAATATAGAAAATTCATATACATATACAAATATGGATTTACACTGTTTTGTTCTCTCTCTACGTATACATATACTTTTTGTAAAAAAAAACTTTCTGAGAAAACCATCTGTAATAACCATAAAGTTTAAATGATTAATGTATTTTAGAAATCTTTAGGCAACCAGGTGGTACAATTAACCACCTGTGGGAACTTGGCTTCCAAGCGAATCTGTAATGATTAGAATCTGTACTATCCATATTCATCACAGAAAGGCCTAGCCACCAGATGTCACCATTCTTTTATTTCCCTCCTGGTGCCTGAAGCAAGCTTGTGACATTATTTTCTTCCAAGGGACTAAGGGAAATACGTGCCTTGGGATTCCTGGGATTTCAACAAAAGGTCTTTTTCTTATGAATAGGAATTGTCTTGTCCATGCAGATTTCCTTGTGGTCCTTGAGAACTACCTGGACAATTCCTGACAGCTGAGGACCCAAGTGGCTGATATTTTGTGGCTCATCTGATGGGGAAAAATTCCACTTATTTCTTCCAGGTTCAAGTTATAGGGAAAACTGACCTGGTGCCTCAAACTCTCTGTGCAAGAGAGGCCACAGGGTGTGTTAAGGTCCTGGAGTCAGGAGACCTCCCTAACTGGGTGTGTGGTCCTGAGAAATTACTTACAATATGAAGATGAATTGAATTGTTTCTAGAGTTTAAACTTTCTACAATCCTCTCTCTCTAAATGCTTCTGCTGAAAACCCTGAGCAGCAGGATGGGGTGATCTTAGTCCAAGAATGAAGACACCCAAGGAGGACAGGGAAATGGGATGGAGAAATCCTGCAGGGAAGGTCAGAGGAATTTAAACATAAACTCATTCACTGTAACCTGAAGTAGTGTTAAAAAACCTGGAACATGCTGGGATTACAGACCTTGTCATTTTCACCCCTTGGTAATCCACCAGCCCACTCTTTCTCCATTACAGATATGACTTAATATGGATCTGTAATGCTTAGTGAATGTAAGGCATTCTCTCTGGAGGTTCAGAATTAACATTTCATGCCCGTCAGTGTTCTTTGTGGTCCCTTCAGGGCATGGGATGTGTTTCATTTCTTTTTGAATTTACAACAGTATAATGGTTGGGTATATGTCCAGAGTGTTCCTAAAATCAGGGGCAGGAAGCAGGGCAGAGAAAGAGGAACCAAACTCATTATCTAGGTGCCTACTATATGCCAGGTATTACTAAATACTTTACATTTATTTCATCTTCACAATAGCCTCATGAATCTGTATTTATTATGTTCACAGATAAAGCAGCTGAATCCCAAATGGTTAAGTGGCTTGCACAAGGTCACAAAAACCAAGCGGTAGCAACTCTGATGGCCTCATTTAAACCATTCTACAAAGGAAGTAACTGAGCCTCAGGGCATTTATTAAAGTTGCCTGCACCACTAGACAGTTGAACCTATAATCTCATCCTCATTGGATTTCACCGCTGGATGGCCACAGGTCCTTACAGGCTTGGACTGCACCACTCTGGAGGATACATGGTCATATCAGCATTTGCACGCTGCCCCTAGAACATTATTTATGGCTACAATTGGTCTAGCTCTCTCTTGTCGCCCCTAGGGCGGCGGAATTGCGAGGCTGGAAGTCCTCCTCAACAAGATTGAGAGGTTGCAGACAACCCCTGAAAAGCTGGGGCGTTCCGAATTGGAATTGGCTGAGCGCTCCTCTGGGGAGGGCGGGGAGTTGCCGAATGTCCCTGGCCGGAATCCCTGCCTCCGCGAGCCACGAGCTCAGAAGCAGAGAGAAGTTGGAGAGGTCGGGTTGCAGAGGGTTTGAAGAAATCGCGGGCAGACTCCCTTGCCCTGGTCCACTGGACCCAGAGGACTGTCTCTACCGCGCGTAGGCCTAGTGTGGACACGCTGTGCGCGGCCCCGCCAGGGCTGGGAGTTTGCAGACCGTCCCTGCCGCGGCCCGCTCAGCTGCGGCCCTGCAGCTCGGCGGCGGTGGCCACCCCGGGCGCGATCTAGCCCAGGTACCCACGCCTCAGGCTCCGGGCGCCACGACCCCGAGCCCAGCTGCGCCTCGGGCCCTGTGGGCAGGGTGGCGGGAGGTGATCCCGGCTTCTGCTGCTGCTCCTGCTCAACAAGAAGGTAAGAGCTGCTGGGTCGGATGATCATGTCGGAGCTCGCCATGCCCGGGGGTGGGGGGAGATGGCCTACTCCCGAGGCCGTGTGGCCAGAGGCCTGGTGGCGCGGCTGTCTGCCAGGTGGATCCTGTCTCAGTGCGCCCCTCGCGCGCACAGACCGGGAGCTGCAAGCAGGCTAGGTGGAAGGGGGTGTGTGAGCCTGGGGACGTTCGCGCACGCACACTCGCTGTCACACACAAAGCCGCGCTTTCCTAGCCACCCTGTCGAAGAGCAAAGGGGTGGCGCTTGCATTGTCCAGCAGCGTTAAGAATAGCCAAGCATCTCTGGGCGGCACAGACAAGGTGATGCTATGGTTTTCTGAGACGCTAGTGGAGGTCTAAGGCCTTCACTACTTCTGGCTCTGCCTGCCAGGACCCAACACTGGGAGGACGCCAATGTCTGCACCCGGCCCTGCTGGCCCGGTTAGGAAATGTTGGGCATTACTGGGGCTGTGAAGTTGGAGGGGAGGCAAACTGTTCCTGTGGGCTGGCAGCACATCTGTCAACAAAGGGTTAAGAGTAGGATCTTGTTCTAATGGTCTGTAAGTGGAGAACAAGTTAATTAAACCCAAAGCTCCCCAGCTCTTTGTCAGGACCTGAGCGACTTGGTTGGTTATTACTCCTATCGGATATTGGCCTCTGTCACCCACATTTTGATTCTTGACGTGGGATCAGAACTCTTGCCTGATCCAAGAAAATAACAACCTGGGATAAACCATCTCAGTTCATTCATCTGAAGGGATTTTCACTCCTTTCTCCTTTGCTATAAATTATTTTTGTTCTGATTGTTCAGGGCTGAGATGGACACCTTTAAATTTATTTGACAGTATAGGATCAGAGTGAAACTCCTCCTTTTAGAGGATTTTATAGTTTTCTTCAGTTTTCAACTTAATGTACCTGTGATCAAAGTGTTGAGGGGGACCCCTGAAAATCAAGGTGGGAAGAGAGTGACCTTTTTGCCCTTTTAAGGAACTGAACTAGAGGAAGGAAGTTGCTCTGCCAGCCTACTGTTTGTGGTGGAGCTGGGTGTCTGGAGATAGGGCTTGGGCATTTTCTTTCCTCTCCTTCCTTTTTTCCAGCCTGAACTTCTGACTTTTGGACACTGGTGACTAGAATCACTAGGAGAAAGCGTCTATGGACTTTTGCAGGGTTTGCAGCTACCCAAATGGCCACCAGTCAGTTGGTTTTAAGGTGAACTGCAATGTCAGGAGAGCTGCTAGGCTCTGCCCAGATCTGTCAGTGGTATCTGTGTGCTTCAGTCCCAGCTGCTGCAAAGCAGCTCACTCGCCTTTTGATCTCAGCAGTGTGCATTTCAAGTACTTTGTGTTTGGAAGTGTGAATACTGTACTCATTTATATATATATATATATATATATATATATATATATATATATATATATATATATATATATATATTCACACACACACACACACACGCATCCGTATACATTTTTATAAAGAAGCGTGTGCATATGTATGTGCATATGCAGTGTTCCTTGGGAGAATCTGGAGGCTGGAAGGGGCCTTAAGAGATCACAAGAATTCAGGTTTTCTCCCTTCCCATTCAGTTTTCTCAATTTAAAAATAACCAACCAGTCTTCTGCTCATCTGGTCTCCAACGGCATTGAAATGCCGGAGTCCCCCCCTCCCCTGTGGCCCTAACTGGGGGTGGGGAGGGTGGGGAGTTGACTCCTCTCCTGAGAAGTATAGCTGCTCAGGATTTGTCCCAGATAGCAACTGACATTTGACCTTTTCCTTATGTTCCACAGGTTTGGGGGTCCAAGTCACTGCAGGGTCACAATGGAATAAGTTTTGTCAGGAAACACGTGTGTTCCCTGCCAAGATGCCTGGAAAATCACAAAGAATAGTCATCAGTCATCAAGCCCTCTGGGCTTGGATGTGTGTACCCTCTCTCACTCTGTGATTATCCTGATTGGGTTTTACCCGATTCCAAGAGGCTTAAAGAGCACCAGGGATTCATTTTCTTCTCTCCTGTCCTCCTGTTTGTCCTGTCCTCCTGATTCTATGAGGGGTGACGGGGCTGGGTGGGGTGGCCGTCTATGTTGATGCTATTATAGTGAGTCTCAGGAAAGTGGTTCCTTCAGGTTTGTCTCTGGGGGGTTGCTATGGTGACTGTCAGTTTGTAGAAGTATGTATCCTGGTGCCAGGTGAACAGGTGATGACTGAAGGAAAGTAGGTATGTTCCAGAATACAGGTACTTTAAAAAAAGGGAGGTAAAGATTTTATATTTTGTAGGGGCAGAATTGCCATGTAGGTGACAGTGGAGCATTAGGAACTTGTCAGTGCAGGTTTTATTAGGCTGCCTTTAAAGTTAATAATTGCTTTGAAGTATAGAGTCACTCCTAATAGTCTGAAGATGGCTCTACTTTGAAATTTCTGTTGAAAATTCAGTAAAAATCTTCTCGACCCTTAAAGTTTTATAAAGTTTCTCAGCTAAGCTATTGTCCTGTATGCACTTTACAGCCTATGTCCATATCACTAACACAAATATGTGCATGACCCTGATGTTGTCTGTAAGTGCACTCAGTATATATCCAGTCTTTACCATGTGTCATGCATTCTGCTGTTGCTTAGTATGAAGATGTCCTTTCTCTGAATTACCTTCTCACTTTTAATTCATCTGACCTTCTCTTTCAGTGTGTTAATGCAAACTAATAGCTAATAGCTCTTGGAAAGCCACCAAGGTGAGTCCCAGGAGCCTTTAGTACTGCGACCATGCTCTCAGCCGAGAGTGGGGACTTAAGCTGTGTTTGCCCATTTAGGCTATTTTATTTTTTCCATTGCCAGAATTAAATGGACCTTTCTCTGACTTTGTTCTGTATGTTGTATGCATGCATAAGAAGGGTTGAAGGATTCGACTCTCTTGTCTACACACACAGCCTCTGGAATCAGAGTGGGGCCTTCATCTTGGGGCTCTTTGTCTAGCCTTGAAAGTCTGGAGAGGCAAGGGGTGTAAGCTATTGAGTCAGGTTTGGAGGGAGCAGTTCTCCTTGGAAATTAGCACTATCCCTTTGTCACCTCCACTGCCAGGCCCGTGTTAATGCCTGCTGGACCTTGGCCCTGCTGAGGATGGATAAGAAACTCTACCACTGAGCTACATGCCCCAAATCCCCTTTTCATACATATTCTTTTAAATTTTGTTTTGAGACAGAATCTTGCTAAGTTGCCCTGGCTGATCTTGTATTCACAGTCCTCTACCCTATTGTCTGTGAGTTCAGAGGTGAGGTGTAGCCCAAATATTTCATTACTAGTAAGAGTTCAGTATTGCTGTTTGCAATATACTTAAGAAGTCAGCCTTACAGTGTTATCCCTAGAATAACAAGAGCTCACTTGTTTGCTTCCTCTGTGGTTGCGGCTGGCCCTGGAGGTGTACCAGCCCCTACTCCTGTCTGAGCTCCTTAGTGTTGTACTTCTGCACACGAACTGCTTATGGGTCCTGTCATGCTGGTATAAAATTCTTTTTATTAGTATCTCACACAGAAAAGTCTTCCACTCTGACAGTTTTGGTTCTTTTCTACATCTCTGTCCCTGCCATGGAAGTATGTTGTAATGGTGATTGTCACAAAGATTATATGTCTTGGTAGAAAAATGTCAAGAACAGGTAATCAAGAAAATAAGAATGATAACAATGAAAAAGATTTATCTTCCATAATTGACATTAGTCTCCATGCTTCCTTTGTATTATCTCATTTAATCCTTATTACAACCCTGAGGCATTGTTGCTCCTAGTTTTTATACATAGAAAGACTGTAACATGCAGGATCATGAAATCTGGCCAAAGTCTTGAACAGCCTCAGGAGGCAGTGTGAGGATTTGAACCCAGAACCCATGCAAGATGGACCATGTCTAGTTACTAATGCTGTCAAGGATATCATATACTTAGCAGGGCCTCCTTTATAATCCCAACCAAGAAGTCTTAAGACACTTGGGGTTTGGAAGGGCAGCAGTGGAGTTCTTCTGGACCCCCTTCCTGTCTAGCTGAGGACACAGACCTGCAGAGAGGTTGACAGACTTGCTTACCAGCAGTTGGAAGTGGCAATGCTGAGCCTCAGCCCTGACCCTGGGTCCCCTGGAAACAATTGATATCAATGTGTGCCTGCTTTGTTTATAGAGATGTTCTGGGAAGAGAATGTGCTGGACTTTTGGGTCTTCCTAGAGTCCCCAAGTGGACTCACATCCAGCTTCACTTTGGAATATGGTGGGGGAGCAAATATGGGAGTGGCACAGTTCTCCCCCTCCTGGGCTGGGGGTACGTAGGTGATTTATGTCCCTTTGAGTGATATGTTCTCTTGTTGCTTTTCCTGTGCAATTTGACATCTTGTTTTGCCAGGGATAGAACCCAGGGCCTTCCACAGGCTATGCATGTGGCACTCTACCACTGAGCTACATGCCCAAACTCCCCTTTCCACACATACTCTTTTTAAATTTTGTTTTGAGACAGGATCATGCTAAGTTGCCCTAGCTGACCTTGTATTCGAAGTCCTCTTGCCTCAATTCCTGACATAGCTGGGATTACAAGTGAGTTGCTGGGATTACAGGTGTGTTCCACCCTAGCAGTCTGACATTTTAAGGATACTGTCTGGGCTGAATGTTATGTTTTACTCTTATTAATTAATTCTCTCAATGTGTCATTGGGTTCCTGCTCCTCTAGGCATTGATTTTTCACCTTTAAGAGCACAGAGTGATGTGGCAGTGGTGTCAGAACTGTTCCTGGACCAACTAGTAAAGGTTGCCTGTGAAGGCAACCCCACAGTATGAGGAATCCTAGAAAGAGTGCAGAGGCCCTGCAAGATGTTCCTCTGATCCCTGAGATCACCCACTTGGTGGAGTTTTGCTGCTGGGTCTACCAGTGGGCTCCATTTCCTTTCCTTCTAGTCCCTTCTTGTGCTTAGGAATGGATCCAGCATCAGTTCTCTCACCTGCTCCTGACGTCAGAATGTTTCTGCTCAATGAATAGAACTTAGCTGCTCAAGGGGTTTGGAGTTCCTTGAGAAGCTCTGTGGTTAGGTCCTACTCCAAGAGTTAAGTTCAGTCATGAAGACAAATGCAAATGTGAATGAATACACGGAGTCAGCCTGTATGACCACTTTGGGCCTAAGGTTGGAAAGTAAGGGGGTTGAATGGACTCCAGAGATCTGTTCAGTGCTGATGTTGTCTGATTCTACACCTCTGACAAAAATGGGTGTAGAATAAACAAATTCCCTCAATGAATTAAAAAAAAATTAAAAAAGTTTGAGAAAACATTCAAGATTCTTTTGTTCTTGTATAAACTCCCTTTAGCAGACCGTGAAATGCATACCTAAGAACCAACCCTTTATTATCGCTATCTTTTGGGATGTTTACTTTTATATGTTTAGAAATGAAAAGCCTTGATCCTGTATCTCAGCTTAGAAATAACCTCCCTTCCTCTAGTGAAGCAGTATTTTTCCCTGGGGAAATTGAAGTCCAAAGACCAGAAGATGATTGGGCTCACAAAATTCTGTGGTTCTGTGCCACAGCATCCTGGGAAATGTGACTCTGCATTGATACAGCCACGAGCCGGGCCAAATCCTGTTTACACGACTTCTATGCATCCCTGTGAAGCAACTACATTTAAAGGATAAGGGTTTTATATCAGTCTCCTTGAAGCTGATTTTTTTTTTTAGGAAATTTGTTATTTTCAACTCTGAATTTTTTTTAAATTTACTAGTATTCATAGCAATGAGTTTTCTAAATGACCAATTCTTTATGTTGCACATCTTCTTTAGGGAAGCACTTTCTGATGCCCCTGTTAATCTCATCTTTCATCTTTCTGTTTTCCTTTGGTACCTTTGTTAGTATTTCTGGTTGATATATTTCTGTCATTCCTTCTTTGTATATATATTTTTTTCTTTAGGTACTGGGGATGGAACCCAGGTGCACTTTAGCAACGTCTTTTTGTTGTTGTTTGTTTTTTTAAATTTTGAAACAGGGTCTCATAAATTGCAGAGGCTTGCCTTGAACTTGTGATCCTCCTACTTCAGCCTCACAGTCACTGGAATTGCAGGCCATGCCACCACACCCAGCTTCCTCCACTATAATTGTTAGAGCTAGTAGAGGTAGAGGCAGCAAAATGTGGGGGGCATGTAGGGGAAGGGGAGCTTTTTTCTATCTCCTCTCCTAGTAATGTACACTATGAAGTCTCTGCTGTCCTCTGTGAGACCCCTGCAACACAGTATCAGGCCTCTCTGTTGCTTTCCCCCTTTAATGCAATTTTCTACTCTCCCCTAAGAATGATACATCCTTCCCACTTCTCTTTTATTTTTAATCATTATGCTTGCTAGATGTAAAGATGACATCCATTGTTAAGTGGGCAGTCTACACTGTACATTGTTTTGTAGGTGCAAATGTCATTCTCTTGGGTAAATACGGTCACTTTTCATAAGTTCACCAGGACTTATTTGTTATTCAGATATTCAAAAACTCCCACAAGGGCAAATTTTTCCCCCCACTAGGCTTGTTCCAACAAAACAAAACAAAACACCCCCCCCAAAAAAAAACCCACATCTAACCCAAGAAATACACAGAGAAGAGTTTGGAACTCGAGTAGGCACAGACTGAGAGCTCATTGCCTGGCACAGAGCCTGGCATGCTGGAGTCACGAGAAAAGCCTGCTGGTGGGGTTGGTGAGTGAACCCCAACTCTGGCTGGTGAGGCCTCTGAGCTGGGCTGCTGTGGCCCTGTGGGCTGGCTCTGTGCTCCTGAACCCAGCTTCTCATCTGTCAGATGACCTGTCACTCAGCTTCTCCTGTCCTGGGGGTGTGGGAGGTTTTACTAGTGTATCCTTCAAGGGAACTCTAGCTTCTCTAATCTATCCTTACAAATATTCTTAGGTGTGTTCCTAATTTTAAGGTCCTATGTGATCTTTGTGCCTCTATAAAGTTCTGTTTTTCACAAATCACTCTGTGGACTTTTTGTTGACATCTGCCTCATTCACAGTGCATGTAATACATGGGCTCATGAAGATCAACAGATTTAAACTCTCTCTCTCTCTCTCTCTCTCTCTCTCTCTCTCTCTCTCTCTCTGTGTGTGTGTGTGTGTGTGTGTGTGTGTGTGTGTGTGTGTTAATACTTAACCAGAGGTTATAACCTTATTGTCATCTACAAAAAAAAATGGAGCAGTAAGTGTTGTAGTTCAGGTCTGGAATAGCATCATATAAATGAAATCTCCAGAGTTTCTGTGGAAGACTTTATTAGTGAGGCCTTTCCCCTAGTCATAAGTAGGGGGTGCTTAGATGCTGAGGATGATGATTTTTATTGTATTTTCCTATAAAGTGTACTAGAAGTTTTTCCATGATATCCTGAGTTGCTATTTCTATCATATTGCCTTTTCTCTAGCTGCCCCTAAAATCAGAATCAGAAACAGCTTCCATTTTTGATGCCATGTCTAGTTAATATTCTCCAAGTTCCAGAAATTCTTCTTACCAGTCCTTTTGTTTCAAGAGGGACTTTTCTTTCCTTTTTCTTTCTTTCTTTTTTTTTTTTTTTTTGGTACTGGGGATGGAACCCAGGTGTGCTTAACCACTGAGCCCTATCCTCAGCCTTCTTTTGTATTTTATTTAGAAACAGGGTATCACTGAGTTGCTTAGGGCCTCGCTAAGTTGTTGAGGCTGGCTTTGAACTAGCAATCCACCTGCCTCAGCCTACCCAGTGGCTGGGATTACAGGCTTGCACCACTGCACCTGGCTAAGAGACTTTTCTGCTTCCTCATTGTTAGATTACATCATCCTTGTATTGCTGTTGTAACAACCACAAACCCAGGAGCTTAAAGCAACACTCTGTCACTTTTAATTCTGTAGGTAAAAGCTTTAATGGGATTCTCACCAGCTAGCATCTTTTCTGTTGGCTCCATGGGCAAATCCATTTCTTGTCTTTCCTAAAATCTAGGGGTTGCCTGAATTCTGAGCTTGTGTCCCCTTCCTTCAGCACCACCAACCCTGAGCTGAGACCTGTGCTCTGCCCCCATGCTGGTACTCTGGAGAGAGCTGAGAAAGGTTCTTTTCTTTTATGGATCCAAGTGATTAGATTAGACCAATCAGGATAATCCACGATAATCACCCCTCTGAAGGTCCTTAATTTAATCACATCTGTCTTGTAGGGTAATATGATCATAGGTTCCAGGGATTCTGTTATGAATATCTTCAGGGGACATGTTTGTGCTTACCACAGTCCTCAAAATTCTTTGAAAGGAAACGATTCTTTACCCTTTATGAAAACTAGCTTTTTGTGAGTGTGTTTGTGTGTGTGTGTGTGTGTGTGTGTGTGTGTGTGTGTGAAGGCGTTTAACTGTTATAGAAAATTTACCTGTTTCCTCATTCCCCTTTTTGAAATAGTCACACCAACTGTTTGCAAAGCATTTTAGTATCTAAATAAATTTTGAGTTCTGCTAAGGCTAGAGAGAGAGCCAAGTACTCTTACATGTCACACAGTATGTAATTGTCCCTGAACCTTTTATTTTAATGAGTAAACGGAGGAGTGAAGCAAACTTGTTCAGGGTTACATAGCCAGAAGTGGAAGAGCCAGGTTTCAAAAGCCTACATTTTAAAGCTGTTCATTCTTTTCATTCTGCTTTTCTGCCTTACAAGTGATTATGAACAAACAAAATGAGCAATAGTAATGGAAAAACCTGAAATAATGTCAGATCTCTGTGCTTCTGCCATAATAAACAATGAATATCACTGGTGGTAGATTGATTGCACTAATGGCTCTGATTAATGGCCTGTCTATAGCCACATTCTTCCCCCAGAAGCTTTGTAGTACTGCTTCCTTCCCGTTCCCCATCCCTGGTATTGGTTATGTGACTTGCTTTGATCAATGGAATGTTAGTAAATACTGTGTATAAACAGTTTTAAGAGCTCCTATGTGTTTCTGATTGGCTTTGTAAGTACTGGGTTTATTCTCAGATCTCTGCCCCTACCATGAGAACATGCCCAGACTAGCCCAGTGGGGTGAGCCAGGATATGCCAGCTGATTCCATCCTAGACCATCCAGCTTTTTTCTGACCCATCAGCTGCTCACAGTCTCCTGAGCATGTCTGGCCTAGATCAGCTCAGCCTGGCCTGTGTCAGCAAAATCACCCGTCTAGCCTGTACCTTTGTGTACAAACATGCTTGTTTTAAACCACTGAGTTATGGAGAAATTTGCAACAGTTGATACACAGCTCCTATTAGATATTTGAAAAACATGAGAAGTAATTTTAGTGTCCTCTGGAAGATCATTTTGTATTAGTTGTAACTAATTAATATTCTTTTAAGATTATAATTTTAGCTGTATGAATGTCCCATGATATCTGCTCTTTCCCTGTTTTTAGCACAACATTAAAGTTCTTTAAATTCTCACCAGTTTCACTCAGAAGCAGACTCTGTTCTTGAATAGTTAAGAGATTTTTTTTACTCTATATGCTATTATTTTTTAAAATATATTTTTATGTGGTACTGAGGATCGAACCCAGTGCCTCACATGTGCTAGGTGAGCATTCTACACTGAGCCACAACTCCAGCCTCAACAATGTATTTTTTTTCAAATCTTCTATTCTGGCAGCTTTTGATTTGAATCTATAGTAACACATATATTGACTCAGAATTCACATATGTAACAGCAAGTAAAGTTTTACGAAATAGTACTTATCTTTATTAGTATGATGTCCTCCAATATTTTCTATTCTCTTTTTATTGCTTTTAAAAAAATGCTGGTCAGGGATCAGCAGACTATGACCAGCTGCCCCTTTTGTAAATAAAGTTTATTGGAATGGGGCCCAGGCTTTCTAGTGGAAACTAATTGGAATTAAAATGGACACAAATTCCATTCAAGTGCTAGTTATTTATTCATTAGATTCCAGCAGGGCCTTTTTTGTGATATAATGGAGTCCATTAGTGGAAGAGGTAGAGAAACAGTGATCCTGCCTTCTTTTAAGAACATCTCTGGCAAGTGGTCCTTATTGCCACATTTCTGATTTATGGTGGTAGTATTTCTGAGCATAATACAATTTAGAGACATTAAATTATGAACTTTTGCAGTTGAACAGATTTTAGGAAAAAAAATTTTTTTTTCACTCAGACCTAATTGGGCCCTTAAAGGCCAACTTTCTTTAATACCTACATTTTCCAAGCTGTTAGGAAGGACGACATGGTTATTTATGTTGTGTGGCTCATGGAATTGATGAGCAAGAGCTGAGGCAGAAAAGACTTCAGAATGATCTGGATATGTCTTTTTAGAATCTGAAATGCCAGATGAAGAGTGGCCACTGACTCATTTCTTTTATTGGCAGTGAGGGTAGAATCAAAATGCATGAGGTTTGACTATAGCATGAAAAGCTTAGGTAAGATCTGAGGGACCTTCCTCAAGAAACATAGCTTCTTTGACAGCAGAGTAAGTTCCCTTGAGCATTTATGTTGTTGCTGCTGTCCCCTTAGTTCAGGTAGGTGGGTGGCTTTCCCTCTAGGTGGTTGGGTGTGTGTAATTAATAAGGATTCTTCTGGGCACCAGCAGTAGAAACCTTCTGGAGCTTGTTGCAGCCAAAGTGGAGAATTCACATCAGGGACTGGGAGAGGTTCCAGGAGCCACCTGCATCCTGGGATCTAGGCTCCTCCTGCTTCCATTTGCCTGGCTGCTTATTTTCTCTCCCTACTATATTCCGCTTTTCTTCTCCCAAGGGCAGAACTCTGGGTAAAGGTACCCGCTATACAAGCCTAAGGTTTCTCTTGTAATGCCTGCCCCAGTCACCCAGGGAGTGTCCTCTTTGTGCCAGCTTAAAATCACTCAGAGGTAGGCAGGGTTGGGACCTAAAGATGGGACTCTGGTCTAGCCTCAGACCCAACAGTGTGGTTATAGGCATTTCAGAAATTTGTGGGGGCAATTTTCATTGTCATTCCTTGAGAATTGCTATAGCACTTATTGGGTGAGGACCACGAGTGCTGTGTTAGTCAGCTTTTTATCACTCTGACCAAAATACCTGACAAGAACAACTTAACAGGAGGAGAAGTTGGTTTGGGCCACGTGGCTTCAGAGGTCTCAGTTCATGTCAGCCAGCTCTGAGATAGAAATATTATGGCATAAGGGATGGTATAGGAAAGCTGCTAAACTCATGGCAGATGGAAAGCTGGGAGAGATGGGTTGGGGGAGACGAAGATGATGGGACCAGAGATAGATTAAACCCAGGGCATGACCCCCAGTGACCTACTTCCATCTATTTGATGGATTACTCCACTGATCAAATGGAGTAATCCGCTGATGAAGTCAGATTCCTCATTATCTAGTCATTGCCTAAAAATCTACCTTTGAACCTTCCTGCATTGAGGACCATGCTTTTTAACACATGAGTTTTTTTGCGGGGGACATTCCAGATCCAAACCATTATAGATGTAAAACATCTATGTGGGAAGAACAGTCTTGTGCCACAAGCTGTATGCTACAACTAGGTTATCATGGGCAAGCAAACTTCAATCTACACCTAACTTCCATATAAACATCATTTTTGTACATTTTAAAAAGGCATCAACTTTTCCAGTCAATGAAGAAAAAGATTGCTCCCTGTTTTGTTGGGGAAGTTACCCTTGGAGATTCATACCACCCATATAGCATTACCTCATCTGCGATGATTTTATAACCTCTCAGTTGGTTGTGACTCTCCATTTCACATTTCACATTAACATTTTCATCTGCCCCCCCTTCTTTTTTTTAACATAAAGTGCAGGCATCTAACAATGCTATTATGATGCTAGAGTAATCCTGTCCAACTAATTTCATATTGAAATACATTAGGTTTGTCATAATTACTTTTATTCCCATTTATGTTATTCTTATGGCATTCAGCAAGTATGTTTGAAACTATGTCTAGATAGTTTATGTAATAATTTGACTTTAGACAATAAAGGAGTATTGGAAATTTGCTATAAGCTGGAGGCTTTGGGGTCCCATAGGTTTCAGTGTTAGGGGAGATGGTTTATAAAATAACTTTTCCCTTCTAGTCAATACTTCAGCTGAATTACTACTGCTAATGTCAAGCATTTTAAAGAAACAACCTGTGACCCATACATTGGATGCATCAGTAATATAATATAGATGTTGGTCCCAGTCATACTGCTTCTCTCCCAGTCACACATACATGTCATAGACTCTCCTTGGTGCAGACCTTCTGCTCTCCCACATATGTGGTTTAATTGTTGTTTTTGGACAAAGGCTCCCTTGTGGGTATTTTCATTATTCTGGTAAGACCACAGGAATGGGAGGTTATATTAGTCCACATTGTGCTGTTACAACAAAAATACCTGATGATTGGTAATGCATAAAGAGGATTTGACTCACATTTCTGGTGGCTGCAAAGTCTAAATAGCATGGTGCCAGCATTTGGTGAGGATCCCCTGAGTGCATCAAAACGTGGCAGATGGTATCACATAGTGAGAGCACATGGTGGGAGTGTGTGAGAGAGCTCACATGATGGAAAAGGAAGCAAGGGAGTGTGAGCTGAGAAAGCCAAACTCACTTTTGAGCCAAACTCACACAATCCATTCTCATGGGAAGGAATCCAGTCCTATGAGACCTGACCACTCTTTTGAGATAGCATTAATCCATTCACTGGGGTAGAGCCTCCTCTTACTTTTTACTAGGCTCCTCCTTCACTGTTCATTTCTACCACTTGGACAGTGGGAAGTGGGGGGGACCATTGTGAAATCATAGCAAGGATTAAATCAGATTATCAAATGATTTTTCACATGAGCCCACTGCAAGGCTTCAAGGAGATCTGTGAGCTTTGGTGGCAAATTATTGCACTTTAATGCTTACTAATTTGTAGCAAAATTTAGCAAGTCCTTCATTTGTTGTTGTTGTTTTTCCATACTGGGGTTTGAACCCAGGGGCACTTTGCTACTGAGCTACATCCCCAGTTCTCTTATTAATACTGGATCTCCTCAAATTGCTGAGGAGATCCTCCTGCCTTAACCTCCCAAGTCTCTGGGATTATAGGTAGGCACCACTGCACCCTGCTGCAATTCTTTCACCTTTAAATGTTGGCCTCAAATTGCTGCAGTATGAGTGTTATTTGTGACTTTTTCACCAATAGATATACAATATTTTGATTTCACACTGTACATGGTTAGCAGATATCTTAAAATATCAATACTCATCGCCACTTGGAAATCATAGTGGTTGTTAAACCTGCTGCTAGACAGTGATATTAATGTGCTAAATAAACATGTATATGTATTACTATATCATGATTTAAAAAGTATTTTGTCAACTTTTTAAATATAATTGATTTCCTCTTGAGATCCTATGTATTTTATGCATTGAAAAAAATCCTTCTGTGAGGGGGTCCATATGCCTCTTCAGTCTTCTGGGGGGGGTGGTATAGAAATTGTAGAGCATTGTGAAACATTCAGCCTGCTGCTCCCCTGTCCCTTCCTGTCACCAGGAGTCCTTCTCTTCCTTGGCTTTCCCCAAGGCTGTCAGACAAGGGTGTGGAGTGGGTGTGAGCTTATCTCCACCTGGCTAGTTTTCTTCTTAGACTTGGTCAACCAGTTGAACTATATTTGTGACTCACTCTTCTATCATATTTTGAGGAGGAAAGTTTGTTAGACTATTCCCTTGGTGAAATTGACAAGTTGTATAAGGTACATGAAGCATTTACTTAAAAACATACTGATTATGTGAATTCTAACCAGAAGTGTGATTTCTGCTTCAGTTTTTCAAGGGGAGAAAAACCAGACATTTTTTTCTTCATATGCTTCTAAGTTACATAATAACCAACACAACTGTAAGAAGTTACTCTGTTTTGCAGATGGCTCCTTGCCTGTGAATGTGTGTAGGGGGTTGTGTGTATGGCTAATGTGGGAGAAGAATGTTCTCTAGAAATTAGGACTCAGGGTAGAGGTAGACAGGTCAATAGGTATGTACTTGACTTGGTTGCTAATTTGCTACCCAGTGAGTCCAGCTTGCAAGGTGCTGTGTTGCAGCTATAACTGGATTTCTGGAGTGCTGTCAGCCCTTTTCTGTTTCTGGAAACTTCTGCTGATAGGAAGTGACTTTGTCAGAATAGCTTTCTGCACTGTTTCTCACTGTCCTCCAGACACTAAGCTATTGTTGCAATGCCATGAGCATCTTTTTCTTCTTATAGCTTCTAAGTCTGTGTTTAGAGCATGAAAATCCTGAACATTTCCTTTCTAATTCTTTAGAAGTTATGGTAGGCAAGGACCTTCACATATTCAACACAAATACCTTGGACAATTATATTAAATGATAATTGGAAGAATGACTTTTCATTTTTGTTTCCAAAAATATTATGCTGAAAATTGGGATCAAATAGTCTCATGATTTTTTTCTTCATTTTTCTATTGATCTAGTTATTACTCACATTTCTCCTTGAGTATAAATCACCTCTTAAAGAAGTGGAAATTGTTACTATTCATTTGAAATAGGGAGAACATATGTGTATTTAACAAGCTTAGCAATGAAGTGACAGCATCTCACCTCTCTCTCTCTCTCTCTCTCTCTCTCTCTCTCTCTCTCTCAGTGGTAATAACAAAATTCTATTGTTTTCTGTACCCACTGATTGATAGTACAGATTCATGTTTGAGACTGTGAATGATTAGGCCTCATTTTTAAAGTGCGGTATCTAAGATCCTTTTTTTTTAAACAAGCTGTTCTTCCATGGGATCTATATAGCCAGCTGTTTTTGGCTTAAAAAAGCAAGAAACTCACCACAGTCAATTGACTAAGAGGTGGTAATCACACTTACTTCAAAGGACCTCTTAGCCTTCTGTATCTGTACCACATTCACTTAGCCTGTTTTATAGAGGTTTGATTTGGGTTGACTTGATCTTAACCCCACCTTTGTAGATTGAGTAAATAAAATCCAGATGATCTAGAATGTAGGCATTTAAATATCCATGAATGAGTCATCTCCTAGTCAGGTGGATGATGGAATTAATGTGCAGCTGTGGACCCAGATCTCATTCCTATTTTATAGACATTATTGCAATAAAAAGTGGGAAATACAGGTTCTATATTCAACCTGCCCGGAAGAGGTGAGTCCATGATGTGTATGGATAAACACTTTCTCCTGAGAGCTGACCTTTTGGGCATGGAAACTGGTATTCTGGGGAACACTAGACACTCTGGAAACAAGACTTGTGCACATTGTCTGATTTCATGCTTGTGACAGTTAGATTCCCTTGTTTTCATTTAATAAACTTGAGACTGTGTGAAGAGTCTTATCTGCAGTAACTCCAATAATAAGCAAGGTGACCACATAATTTATCATTGAAACCTGGACTCTTTGAGAGGTAAAAGTGGTGCTATTAATGTTTAGGCTAAGATAACAGACATTAAAGGATATAAGATCACCTGCAAATCAGGTGCTGATTGGGGGTTCAATGCAGATCTCTGATTCTAAAGCCT